>NC_085842.1:269846581-270584914 GCF_035594765.1 Anolis carolinensis
GAAGAGGGTGAATGTGGTCCCTATCTTCAAGAAGGGAAAAAAGAACGACCCAAACCATTACCATCCGGTCAGCCTCACGTCGATACCAGGCAAGATCCTGGAAAAGATCATTAAGGAAGTGGTCTGCGAACACTTAGAAACAAATGCGGTCATTGCTAATAGTCAACACGGATTTACCAAAAACAAGTCATGCCAGACTAATCTGATCTCTTTTTTCGATAGAGTTACGAGTTGGGTCGATACAGGGAATGCTGTGGATATAGCGTACCTGGATTTCAGTAAGGCCTTCAACAAAGTCCCCCACGACCTTCTGGCAAACAAACTAGTAAAATGTGGGCTAGACAAAACTATGGTTAGGTGGATTTGTAATTGGCTAAGCGAACGAACCCAAAGGGTGCTCACCAATGCGTCATCTTCATCTTGGAAAGAAGTGACAAGTGGAGTGCCGCAGGGCTCCGTCCTGGGCCCGGTTCTGTTCAACATCTTTATTAACGACTTAGACGAAGGGTTAGAAGGCACGATCATCAAATTTGCAGACGACACAAAACAGGGAGGGATAGCTAACACTCCAGAAGAAAGGAGCAGATTTCAAAACGATCTTGACAGACTAGAGAGATGAGCTGAAAATAACAAAATGAAGTTCAACAGGGACAAATGCAAGATACTTCGGCAGAAAAAATGGAATGCAAAGATACAGAATGGGGGACGCCTAGCTTGACAGCAGTATGTGCGAAAAAGACCTTGGAGTCCTCGTGGACAACAAGTTAAACATGAGCCAACAATGTGATGCGGCAGCTAAAAAAGCCAACGGGATTCTGGCCTGCATAAATAGGGGTATAGCGTCTATATCCAGGGAAGTCATGCTCCCCCTTTATTCTGCCTTGGTCAGACCATACCTGGAATACTGTGTCCAATTTTGGGCACCGCAGTTGAAGGGAGATGTTGACAAGCTGGAATCGTCCAGAGGAGGGCGGCTAAAATGATTAAGGGTCTGGAGAACAAGCCCTATGAGGAATGGCTTAAAGACCTGGGCGTGTTTAGCCTGCAAAAGAGAAGGCTGAGAGGAGACATGATAGCCATGTACAAATACGTGAAGGGAAGTCATAGGGAGGAGGGAGCAAGCTTGTTTTCTGCTGCCCTGCAGACTAGGACACAGAACAATGGCTTCAAACTACAGGAAAGGAGAGTCCACCTGAACATCAGGAAGAACTTCCTCACTGTGAGGGATGTTCGGCAGTGGAACTCTCTGCCCCGGACTGTGGTGGAGGCTCCTTCTTTGGAGGCTTTTAAGCAGAGGCTGGATGGCTATCTGTCGGGGGTGCTTTGAATGAGATTTCCTGCTTCTTAGCGGGGGGGTTGGACTAGATGGCCCATGAGATCTCTTCCAAATCTACTATTCTATGATTCTATGGTGCATATTAAAATGTTGTGCCAGAATTCTTAAAGTCAATTTCTTAAGCTGCTGGCAACTGAATGCTATCTCAATAGCCTGAAAAATAATTCTATTACCCTAGCATTTTTTTGAAGAGAGTGCCAGTATCTAAAGAGACTTATTTTACATGCACTGATCAATTGTACGTACATAAAGTTACAGTGCAGTTCTATTTTCCTTGCTTTCTCAAAACAAAATAATAAGTACTACAAGTGGGAGTAGCTACATATTATGTATACAAGAATCTTCTTTCTGCCTCAGTCTCACCACTTAGATTCTATAAACTAACTATGCCAATTCACATAGTTTTATATGGCTACAGGATATTGTCTGAATTCTAGTAGTTGAACGATCATCATTATTCTTATTCAGCAATACAATTCTGAAACATTAGATAGATAATATATTTTTCCATCTGATTGGTTCTTATTCTGGGGGATGGGCAAGCAATTTTGAGCAAATCACTGCATTATTCCATTTAATATTTCCTTGATGATTCATGAGGCCAAATCTCCACCACTCCAGGTATAGCAAAGAAGGAAATGAACTAGTGTAAAATATTCCTAGGAAGTTATCAAAGTTTCAGACAAAGCTGTAAAGATGAACAAGAAGAATTTTTTGATAATACAGAAAGGGAAGCAATATGCATTTGGCAATCAACTGAGTACTGGGAGCAAAGGAAGTTGAAAACGAAGACAGTCCAACCTATGAATTAGATCATGAAGATGAATACTATTGACAATGATTAGGGAAAATAATGAGAAATGAATGTTTGGAGGGAAAGATTAAAATTTCAGTCTGGGGATACAGAGTTCGCAAAAGTTAAAGCCATAGAAATAGGAGATGCAAAAGTGGATCAACTGATGCTTTGTCCATCAACAATGCCTACACAGAAAATTAGGAGATTCCTAATTCCTACAACTACCCATAGTGTTCCAAACCATTCAGGAGATTCTCTGGTTCTCTGAAAGGTGAGGGAGTGGCAGAAAGAGTGATTAAGAATAAGAAAGTGCCATACTGTAAAGAGACCATGCTTGAACTCTCCAAGATGCCTAAACTGAAAAATCACTAGAAAAGGCAGTAATGTTTAGTAAGGTAGAAGATAATAAGAAAAGAGGCAACCACATTTCAGATGGATAGATTTGACCAAGAAAGTCAGGGCCCTGATTTTGCAAGACCAGAGCAGGAATATTGACAGGATGATTTGGTGGAGTCTCATTCACAGGATCTGTATACGTCAGAGTCAATCAACTTGATGGCAGTTAACAACAATCATCTGTTTTTATGTGTGTTTATCACTGTGACATACACAGGGACCCATATACAACCTAACAATGCAAAAAGAAAGTGAGTTTCAGTGACCAAGAATACATTTTTCCTAATAAACATTTACTCCTTTCATATGAAGAATGTCTCCAGATTACATGAGAGCACCTATTCAACTGAAGAGAAGGGGGGATAAAAGATAACATCAGACACCATGCACAGCCTATATTTCAGCTCGTCAGAGTCAGTATGTTATCAATTCCCTTCACAAATTGTAATTTTAAATTGGCTACAGAAAAATACATCGAAAAGAGGTATATGCTTCCAACTTTCATTGAAAAGTATCAGGAAAATAAATTACTGTGGGATAAGAGAAAAAAATGCATAATACTAGAAAAAAAGTTAATCTTTCATTTTCAGTATTTGAAACAATTACAACTAATGCTTTTTAGGGACATCAAAACTAACACAGAACACTATTTTTCATCAAAAGTAGGTATTCAAATACCATCTGTCAGAACTTGCTGAAGCAGAGAAGCAAAGTGAAAAATAAATGTGTACCTGTTGCTACAGTGTATTATGGCAGAAATGAGAAATGATCTTGTAAGAGAAACGATTTGTGATGCCATCTGTAGCCATATTTCTAAGTGTACAGATGAATTTCATGAATCATACACTCAAATGAGGTGCTTCAGACAAAATGTAAAAATAAAAGTAAACACCGGAAGCAGCAAAGATATTTCATAAAAAGTTGTATTACAGTAGAGTCTCACTTATCCAACGTTCTGGATTATCCAACGCATTTTTGTAGTCAATGTTTTCAATACATCATGATATTTTGGTGCTAAATTCGTAAATACAGTAATTACTACATAGCATTACTGCATATTGAACTACTTTTTCTGTCAAATTTGTTGTCTAACATGATGTTTTGGTGCTTAATTTGTAAAATCATAACCCAATTTGATGTTTAATAGGCTTCTCCTTAATCTCTCCTTATTATCCAACATATTCGCTTATCCAACGTTCTGCCGGCCCGTTTATGTTGGATAAGTGAGACTCTACTGTATAAAAGAAAATCCAGAAGAAAATCCTTCAATTACTCTTAATGACTCTTGGAACTGTTCAAACTGTTCTAAAACCAGTTATTTATCAGCACTCTTGGCCTTATTGCCATTGTTTCTGTAAAACATATAAAATAATGTGACAATTGAGGTACATATAACATCTATACACCTTTATGTATTCTTTCCTTTCAGGTATTATTCTATAAGGAAAAATGTGAACCGGAACTGCCAATAGATCAGCATGCAATGGAAAAACAATGTCAAAAGTATGGAAAGCACATGACAAGGGAACATGGAGTCCAAGACGTTTGATAGTTTGCATTTTCTAGTGATGCTTAGAATGAGGTAGGGCAGTGATTCCCAAAGTGGGCGCTACCGCCCACTGGTGGGTGCTGCAGCGATTCAGGGGGCAGTGATGGCACCTATTAGGAGATGGGGGCGGGGCCAGGGGAGGGGTGGGGCCTCTTCCCAAGTGCCAGAGACAGGGCTGAGTACCTGAGGCTCCTGTTAGGACAAAGGGGGTGGAGCTAGAGGAGTGGGCGTGGCTTCTTCCCAAGAGCCCAAGACAGGGTTGAGAATCTACCTCTCCTAAGAGGCCTTTTAGGACTAAAGGTTGGGGGCGGGGCCTCTTCCCAAGAGCGCAAGACAGGGCTGAGCCACTGTATACCTCCCCTGAGGCGCTTGTTAGAACACAGGTGTGGGGTATAGAGGTTCAGCCCCGTCAGGCACTTGGGAAGAGGCCCCGCCCCCTCCTCTAGCCCCGCCCCCTGCATCCTGGCAGGTGCCGCAGGACAGGGATAGAAGCTCAGCCCTGCCTCAGCGCTCATAACTCCTCCCATCCCAGTTCTGGCTGCCCATTTGTGGCCCCGCCCACCTCCCCCTCCCAGCCCTGCATCTTGGACTAGGGGAGAAGCTCAGCCACGCCCACCCCTTTAAGCCACGCCCCCATTTCCAGGGGGCGCTGAGTAATATTTTTTCTGGAAAGGGGGCAGTAGGCCAAATAAGTTTGGGAACCACTGAGGTAGGGAGATCTAAGAGATGCCTGAATGCAATAGGTAAATCAAGAATTTTCTTCAGTGTCATCTCAATCATATTGTAACATTTGTAAGCAGCCAGGTTCTGTTTAGAAATAAAGTAGCTTTTTAGTCTGATTCGAAGACAAAGCACAAAAAAGCAGGTACACTGATTTTTTATAAAAACACACAACATTTTTATCAACAAAGAAAACAAGTCGTACTCAGTGGAGATCTGAATGGACATTCAGTATGGAGCGCTTTTATAAAACATGACACTTAAGCAACATGTTTCTACAGTAACTGAGCAAAAGTCTATTAATTAAATCCAAACACATTCAAGGACGAATTATGAAAATTATATAAACACAGTGTTACAAGCCAGAGAATTTTCTGTTGCCAACTTTTCAGTCTGTTCATGTAACTTTAAAGAACAAAATTTAATCTACTGTAATAAGAACTAATACATGTAGTTCTTTCTCTCTGTGTGTATATGTATGTGTATGTGACTGTACAGATCAGTCTGAAAAGAATGCCAGATGATCTGTATATAAACAAAAAACTCACTTGTATTCAACACCACTAAAAGTAAAGGTAAAGGTTTTCCCCTGACATTAAGTCCAGTCATGACCGACTCTGGGGGTTGGTGCTCATCTCCATTTCTAAGCCGAAGAGCCAGCGTTGTCCGTAGACACCTCCAAGGCCATGTGGCCGGCATGACTGCATGGAACACCCTTACCTTCCCGCCGGAGCAGTACCTATTGATCTACTCACATTTGCATGTTTTCGAATTGCTAGGTTGGCAGGAGCTGGGGCTAAAAGCGGGTGCTCATTCCGCTCCCGGGATTTGAACCTGGGGCCTTGGTCCGCAAGTTCAGCAGCTCAGCACTTTAACACACTGTGCCACCAGGGGCCCCACTAGAGTCTGGAATTATATTATTATTATTATTATTATTATTATTATTATTATTATTATTATTATTATCTTTATTTATACCCACCGTTCTCCCCAAGGGGACTCAAGATTGCTAACAACCACACACTTTGAAAAATTTAAAACAAAGAAAATACACTTTAAAAACTGTGTGTGCTAGGTTAAAACACAGTTAAAATACAAGTACAATTAAAATGCATTTAAAACACACAAACAAGCTCCCCCAACCAAAAAAAATCCCACCCAAAACTTCCCCAGCAATGTACCCAATATCCTTTCCCAAACGCCTGTTGGCAGAGAAAGATCTTGAGCTGTGTGCAGAAGACCAGCACGGATGTGGCCATGACAGGTACATTAGATGAGACAGGTACATCAGATGAGTATTGACTCCTACCATTATCATAGGCGTGGTTATGGAAAGCAATGTGTTTTTAATAAATAAAAGACAGTGTACAACTCAGTTGTGAACTAGTCAGGCTGGTCAACAATCAAACTGAGTGATCATAGGGTGAGGATAAAAGAGGCTGAGATAAAGTCAAAACCAAGTTGCCTTCAGCATGGCTCCAGCTCGGAAGACTGTTATGTCAACACTCCAGATAAACTAAAGACTGATATCTGTCTTGAGACTCGGTTATCTGAGATAAAGGGGCGGGGCCCATCTCGGATAACTGAATGGCTCGGATAGGGTGAGGTCTTGCTGAGGGACGTCCCTCTGCAAGACCTCGCCCTTTGGGAAGTGCCTCGCCATCGCTGCTATCTAGGCAGGAGCGATGGCGAGGCGCTTCCCACGGGGTGAGGTCTCGCAGAGGGATGTCCCTCTGCGAGACCTCGCCGCTTGGGAAGTGCCTCGCCATTGCTGCTAGGCAGCAGCTATCGCGGGGTGCTTCCTCCCCCCTCTCCCTCTCCTTCTCTCGAACTCGAGAGGAGAGGGAGAGGGAGGGGCTCCCGGCAGCACCTTGGATAATACAGAGCCTCGGTTAACCAGAGCTCGGTTAACCGGGGCTCTACTGTACTGCCTTATGTTGATTTATATCACCACTGATAAGGTTCCAATAATACATATACTTGTCGAGACAACCTTTCATCTGGAAATTGATGTCCTTACTGTGAAAGAACATGCGGAACAAGAATAGATCTCTACAGTGACCTATGGACCCACCACCAAGACCCTATACTTGAAAGGCAATCATATCTGGCCATAAGTGATAGCCAAAGATGATAGTGGTGATGATGATGATATTTAAGGAAATATGAATACTGTAAAGACATAAGAAGATTTTTGTATAGTTGTGTAATTACAGAGTCCTGTTAAAACTGTTTAAACTTCTTAAACAGATAGAAAATGTGTCTGAATGGATTATAGTCTAAACCAGGCATGGGCAAACTTTTTTGCCTTGCAGTCACATTGTGGTCCCAGCCAGGAGGGCCGGGTCAGGAGTGGGGCTGTTCACTGGGTGTAGCAGGCCTGAAAGGGGTAGGGCCAGGGAGAGGGCGGGGCCAAGAGGGGGGAAGACAGCGCCTGGTTCATCCTTAGGTTTTCCTCACAGCATAAGGACGGGGCTGCTTGCCCCATCCTTATTCTGGGAGGAAGGCAGGATGCGTGACTACTGCCCTGACCCTCCTCCCCAATCCTCAGGCTGTCCTCTTGACATTATGCCAAGAGGAAGGTGAGACAGGCAGTGGCAGAGAGTGCTCCAGAGGGTCCTCAGCCACCACGTGCCTTCCTTGAGCTGTCCCTTCTGGCATAAAGATGGGGCCGCTCGTGCCAAATTATGATAGAAACATTACAAACAAAATATAAACACAGTAGAAATATAAGATTCTTTGAGTCACAATTGCTAAATTTTCTAAGACAATGATGATAATTTTAAATCTGTAGGCATTAATGTGACCACTATGACTTCTCCTTTCCTAATCAATTTATAAAATCCTGAACTGACTGAACTCAACTAAATCTTTAATTTTGAGGGAAGGAGTTGGATTGATCCTCCTCCTATTCTTGAAGGACTATCCATGGTAACTATCATTTTCAGGATGGTAACTTCATGAACATCTTCCTTCTCTCAGGAATTACCTTCCTCACTCAAGTTATCTTAGTGGAAGAAGGTATCTAGCATGTTTCTTTTCTTACTCTTGCACTTTTAAATCAGTGGCAAATTGTGAATTCTTTGTATGTTATGATTTTTTAAAAACACTTTTTGTTATGCCTTCTATTTCTCTGTAAAAGAGGTCTGTCTCTGGTTTTGGATTGTGTTTTCTATTTCTCCTTAAATCATTTTATTTCCCTCTTGTTTCATTCTCTATTGAAAACTGTCCATCATCAATTTGATTACTGCAAATGGTAATAATTTCTTTTAAATTTCATTAAATTCACCTGTCTGTCAATTCACTGCACTCAAATCATTAAAAATTGATTGCTCTGCCACTTAACATGGAGGTCAAGTCATTCCTTACTACTTCCTTAATCATGTTGAAGTCAGTGGCTAAGCACACATGCATGTTTTCGATTAATGCTGCTGGTGGAGTAGGTAGATCAACATATTGCTTACAGGGAGGATGCATTTATTTCCTAAACTTCCTGTGACACATGCTGGAAACATCCATAACTCTTGTTTTTAAATAATTCATAAAGTTTGGATTCACTCAAACTGCAATTGGTGAAACCTGATCTTTCCCCCATAGTTTTTTGTTTTGGCATCTTTCCACTAAGGATTAGCTAATTTGGTGCGCACACAGATGATTGTGATCTATCTCATTTGCTACTTGTGTGCATCATACTTCCTACCCTGGATGTCTGAATTCAATATGATGACCAAAAGCAGTGCTTGGAGATTTAAATGTTGTCACAGCTTTTCTCTCTGGCTGTTAGAAGGTAAATTCTTCTTACCACCTTGATCCTCCTTTTTAATTTTTTAAATTTTTTTTTGCATTTTTCTTGACTTTCAAGTAGAGTCTATTGACTCTGCTACTTAGCTCACTTTTCTCTCCCACATATGAATCATGGATAAGGTGTTAGTCACTTTTCCTTGAGATCTGGAAAGTTTTCCTTAGTACTAATCTCTTATCCTCATCAGAGAACCACTGTGCGGCAGCCAAATGGGTACAGTACTGGAATATTTATGTTGATCTCTCCTCCAATCTGGTCAGCCATACTGACAGGACCTGCCTTTTTTTAACCTCTGAAGGCAGTGCCATTTTAGTAATCTCTCTTAGTTCCTCAATACCTTTCCTCTTCTTTTCCCTCCATGTCCTCTATAAATTCTTCTAAATTCTCCTGACTTAAGATGATAGAAAGGGAATCCACGTCTGGCTGACAGGACAAGAGAATAAAATTAGAAAGGAAGACACAGGGTTACAATGCTCACAGCAGAAAGAACTCAAACTTCTGCCTTGTTGGTTGGCATGCAGGGAATAACCCATGAGTGAATGGGTTGCTTTTCCTTGCCATCCTGAGAATCAAAATGATTAATAATGTACTGCTTCATTGTAAGAAATTAATTAAGATGAATGATATACTGCTTTAGTTTAAGAAAGAAATCCAAGTTCATTGTCCCCACACTTATACTGTACATCCTAACTCTACTATTGACATCCTGCAATGCCAGTTTCATAGCTTAAATCCTAAGAACCAAACAGCCCCCAAGAATACATTTTACATTCTTATTCACTCAACTCTTTAATATCAGAAACATACATAAGATGTCACCAGATTTCCAAAGAAATGTATCGAGTAGCATAGAAGGGTGCTGATGAATAGTAGCATTTTAATACTCAAACAAGATGAGACACTTAAGTACACATGTGGAACATGCAACCAGAGCTTTGGATCTGAATTTAAGATTTGTATCACTTCATCTCATAAAGATCAATATTATTTTTGGAAAACAAATCCAATGGGTATGAACATTATCCAATACTTCATTGACTACATGACAAATGCAGTGGCATGAATCATAGAATCATATAATCAGAGAGTTGGAAGAGACCTCATGGGCCATCCAATCCAACCCCTGCCAAGAAGCAGGAAAATCTCATTCAAAGCACCCCCGACAGATGGCCATCCAGCTTCAGCTTAAAAGCCTCCAAAGAAGGAGCCTCCACCACAGTCTGGGGCAGAGAGTTCCACTGCCGAACAGCTCTCACAGTGAGGAAGTTCTTCCTAATGTTGAGGTGGAATCTCCTTTCCTGTAGTTCTAAGCCATTGTCCCGCATCCTAGTCCCCAGGGAGGAAAAAAACAAGCTTGCTCCCTCCTCCCTATGACTTCCCCTCACGTATTTGTACATGGCTATCATGTCTCCTCTCAGCCTTCTCTTCTGCAGGCTAAATGTGCCCAGCTCTTTAAGCCGCTCCTCATAAGGCTTGTTCTCCAGACCCTTAATCATTTTAGTCGCCCTCCTCTGGACGCTTTCCAGCTTGTCAACATCTCCCTTCAACTATGGTGCCCAGAATTGGACACAGTATTCCTGGTGTGGTCTGACCAAAGCAGAATAGAGGGGTAGCATGCCTTCCCTGGATATAGACGCTATAACCCTATTTATGCAGGACAAAATCCCATTGGCTTTTTTCGCCGCTGCATCACATTGTAGGCTCACGTTTAACTTGTTGTCCACGAGGACTCCAAGATCTTTTTCACACATGCTGCTGTCAAGCCAGGCATCCCCCATTCTGTATCTTTGCATTTCATTTTTTCTGCCGAAGTGGAGGATCTTGCATTTGTCCCTGTTGAACTTCATTTTGTTAGTTTTGGCCCATCTCTCTAATCTGTCAAGATCGTTTTGAATTCTGCTCCTGACTTCTGGAGTGTTAGCTATCCCTCCCAGTTTGATTTGTTTTGGGTAACTGTTTGGGTCGTCCTTTTTCCTCTTCTTGAAGATAGGGACCACATTCGCCCGCCTCCAATCTGCTGGGATTTCTCCCGTTCTCCAAGAACTCACAAAAATTATTGCTAATGGTTCTGAAATAACTTCCGCTAGTTCCTTAAATATTCTTGGGTGTAGTTGATCCGGTCCTGGAGACTTGAATTCATTTAGAGCAGCCGGTGTTCCTGGACAACTTGTTTCCTTGTTTGGGGTTGGATTTCCCCTAATCCTTCATCCACTCCATGTTGTTGAGGTTGAGGCTGGCTTTCTTTCTGTGAGAAGACTGAGGCAAAGAAGGCATTAAATAGTTCTTCCTTTTCCCTATTCCCTGTCAGAATTTTCCCATCTTCTCGCAGAGGCCCTATCACCTCCTTGTTCTTCCTTTTCCTACCAACATAAGCAAAGAAGCCCTTTTAATTGTTTTTAATATCTCTGGAAAGCCTGAGCTCATTTTGCGCTTTAGCCTTGCGAAGCTTTTCCCTACAGGAGTTGGCTATTTGTTTGAATTCTTCTTTGGGGATTTCTCCCTTTTTCCACTTCTTGTGCATGCCTTTTTTGAGTCTTAGACCAATTAGAAGTTCTTTGGACATCCATTCTGGCTTCTTTGCACTTGCACTTGCAAGGCAGGAATCTCTCACATTTATTAGTGTTTGTTAATGTTGTAAAACTGTACTTCACATTATTGACCACCTAGAAGGTCCACAGTAAGACTCATCTGCGATTGAATTGTTACCTGCTGCTTAGGGTGAAGAAGCATCAGAGCTTTATGCTGGCTTTCTGGCCTACTCTGGGTGGAGTGAGCATAAAGCCAGAGCACAAAGAATCACTTCAACAAATTCCATTTAACATCACAAATATCTTTTTGAAAATTTAATGTAGGGAATTCATGGGAAATATTAATTTGATAAGCTTTCTGGAAGACAGGAAATTTCTCTTGAAAATAACATTGTAATTTATTTCGATATATTTTATTTTAAGTTTCTAAATCAAAGTACCAAATTGTTAGTGGTACTATATAATCAATGGAAACACAGCAGCAGGATAATATCAAAGGCTATGTCACAACAGTATTTTGACAGGTTAAAAAGAAGGCAGTTTCAAATGAAAAATCAAAGACAAACTATTCACCTTCCAGGCTCCATAGTTTCCATGACATTATTCTACATTCTATATTAAAACAGCATAGGGTAAACTATGCCCAATTCTTTTTAAAGCTGTCACAAAAAGCTATTCGCAAGCAAAGATTGACAATAGCTTTGAAACTGGTTATAAAGCGGAAAAAATCAACATTTCATACATTATCAACCTTCAAACATTTTATAGCTCTTTTTGCTGAATTTGTATATAAAATAAAAAAAGTAGTACATAAGTTTACAGGCAACTTGAAGATTCCGCACTTTCACTCCCACCTCTTTCCATTAATCACCACCATTCACAAACAATGTATCTTTTAAAACTTGTAACTAGAGCTCCCCACCTACTGTGTTTTCAAACACACTTAAGTGCTTATTCACAAAGGCCAGATTGAGGGAGAATTTTGTTGTTTTTAAGGATGACTGAGGATGACTTACTGAAAGGGAAGGGAAGGCATTTAGGAAGAGCCTCCTTCCGCTTTGGGAGTGGGGGTGGCGTCGAAGGCGACGGCCGAAGTGGTAGAGGCCTCCAGGGAGGCATGAGGCCTGAGGGTAAGTGACTAAGAGGGAAGGGAATGAAGATATTTAGAAAGACCCTCCTTACGCTTAGGGAGGGGGGGGCATCTTTAGGGGCCCACCCACCCACTAACAAAAACTATAACAGCAATAATAATAGGGAGGATAGAGTTACGAGTTGGGTCGATACAGGGAATGCTGTGGATGTAGCCTACCTGGATTTCAGTAAGGCCTTCGACAAAGTCCCCCACGACCTTCTGGCAAATAAACTAGTAAAATGTGGGCTAGACAAAACTACGGTTAGGTGGATCTGCAATTGGCTAAGCGAACGAACCCAAAGGGTGCTCACCAATGCGTCGTCTTCATCTTGGAAAGAAATGACAAGTGGAGTGCCGCAGGGCTCCGTCCTGGGCCCGGTTCTGTTCAACATCTTTATTAACGACTTAGACGAAGGGTTAGAAGGCACGATCACAATCATCAAGTTTGCAGACGACACAAAACTGGGAGGGATAGCTAACACTCCAGAAGAAAGGAGCAGAATTCAAAACGATCTTGACAGACTAGAGAGATGGGCCGAAACTAACAAAATGAAGTTCAACAGGGACAAATGCAAGATACTTCATTTCGGCAGAAAAAATGGAAATCAAAGATACAGAATGGGGGACGCCTGGCTTGACAGCAGTGTGTGCAAAAAAAACCTTGGAGTCCTCGTGGACAACAAGTTAAACATGAGCCAACAATGTGATGCAGCAGCTAAAAAAGCCAACGGGATTCTGGCCTGCATCAAAAGGGGTATAGCGTCTAGATCCAGGGAAGTCATGCTCCCCCTCTATTCTGCCTTGGTCAGACCACACCTGGAATACTGCGTCCAATTCTGGGCACCACAGTTGAAGGGAGATGTTGACAAGCTGGAAAGCGTCCAGAGGAGGGCGACTAAAATGATTAAGGGTCTGGAGAACAAGCCCTATGAGGAGCGGCTTAAAGAGCTTGGCATGTTTAGCCTGCAGAAGAGAAGGCTGAGAGGAGACATGATAGCCATGTACAAATACGTGAAGGGAAGTCATAGGGAGGAGGGAGCAAGCTTGTTTTCTGCTGCCCTGCAGACTAGGACATGGAACAATGGCTTCAAACTACAGGAAAGGAGATTCCACCTGAACATCAGGAAGAACTTCCTCACTGTGAGGGCTGTTCGATAGTGGAACTCTCTCCCCCGGGCCGTGGTGGAGCCTCCTTCTTTGGAGGCTTTTAAACAGAGGCTGGATGGCCATCTGTCGGGGGTGCTATGAATGCGATTTCCTGCTTCTTGACAGGGGGTTGGACTGGATGGCCCATGAGGTCTCTTCCAACTCTACTATTCTATGATTCTATGATTCTATGATATGTTGGATAATAAGGAGGGATTAAGGAAACGCCTATTAAACATCATATTAGGTTATGATTCTACAAATTCATCACCAAAACATCATGTTATACAACAAATTTGACAGAAAAAGTAATTCAATACGCAGTAATGCTATGTAGTAATTACTGTATTTACGAATTTAGCCCCAAAATATCACGATATATTGAAAACATTGACTACAAAAATGTGTTGGATAATCCAGAATGTTGGATAAGCGAGTGTTGGATAAGTGAAACTCTACTGTATTTACATAAATAACCTATAAAATGTTGCAGTGTTACAGTACAGTGATTTGTCAAGTCAATTAGAAGAGAATTTCCACAAAATACTACAAGATTCCTTAGTCTACAACTTACAACCTTTTAACTGAAAACTGCAAGAACAGGATAAAACCATATAGACTTCAATTTAATATAAAATGTAATACACATACCTTGACAACAGGATTCAGCAGAACAACACCCGATTTCTTTGTGATCACTTGTTTTGTTGTGTAATGGTGTTCTATAAGTTGAGGGATAGTTGAAAAGCCTGTTCCTTCAAATCGATATTGATTCTATAAGAGGAAATTGAAGACAGGGAAAAGCAAGTTAAACAAAACATCTTGTAACTATAAACAAGGAAATGTCTAGCTTTCAGCATTGTTTTTAAAGAATGTGATGTCTTTTAATATCACCCACACACAATGAAGATGCACATTTGTGATTGCTCTATTTTTACAAAAGGTCAATGTTAACAAAGACTAACTAACATCAATTTATCAGGGGTACTTGAACAAGTAGTATGTAATGGAAATTTTAGTCAATTAAAATGATTGTGTATATACAGTTGTACTTTCTTTTAAGATAGATCGTTACAGAACTTAATATAATGTGGAGGGAAATCTAGTACACATAGAAGCTAATACATAGTGGCATGTTATGAATAAATCTGGTTTTAATATAACCTAGTTTATTAACCTATGGTTTTACAACTCAGAGTAACCATCATGACCACAGATTCTTTCCTCTTGAACCCTTTGCCTCCTCTGTATGAATGTCCTGAGTCTAGTTTAAACTACAGTTGCTTCTTACATCTAAAATGGGAAAATGTGCCTTAGTGTCTATTTACTAATCAGAACTTTAAACTTTAAACCAAAAACCTAATCCCCACCTTGTAAAAGTATGGCACCAAAACTGAAAATTAATCCATTGTTCTTGATATTGTTTAAGGTTCCGGTGAAAATACGGTTTAGTAAAACAGACCAAGCAGGACTAGTGTGAAAACAGTATGACTGAAGTATTTCCATGACAAAGGAAGACAGATGGCAACAATTATACTTCTTCCAATCCTTAACTGAATAAACTGAGGTATAAAAATATCACTCCTTATGAATAGAAGGAAAGGTCACTGTTAAAAGATCTTGAGTGATTATAGATTGTGTGGCATACACTTTGAAACACTTCCAAATGTCAAAAGGAATAAAATTTCCCTCCAGAATATGACTCTGCGATCTCAACTTTAGAACAGAGATGGGATGGAGAAACAACTACAGCTGTTTCCTCCCAGGGCATATTTTCTAATTACTTCTTTTAAACCAGATTTCTGTTTTAAAAGACAAATACCTGGAATACATCTCCTCTAATACTGTGCTATTCCAAGAAGATATCAATAGATAATGTCCACATGTGCATTTTACTAAGCTGGGAATTTAATCAGATATGACAGTTTTGCCTTTAATCTTTTCATCAACCAGAGGAGCTGGGGAAAAGACCTAGTGGGATATTTAATAGTTTAACATTCCCTGGAAACACACAGCAGTGAGTCATAGGGTACTGGAAGATCAAAGTAAATATAAAGGTTTCTTTTGCCATTAAAATCCATATCAAAACATGAGAGGACGTGCCTCGTGGCTGTCTTCTGTAGGAAAAGAAAATGTAGAGATGGACTCAAACAGAGAAGTGATATTATTATATATACATAATGTGCTTTTAGCCATAGTTCTCACTAAGAAGATGCTGCTGAAATGTACACAATACTGATATTTTTGAACTGCATTCAGCCCACTTCTTAAGCCTTTGAGACTGCTGTTCAGCAATGTTTTTAAAAGTGTCGTTCTTTTGGTTCTAAGACACACAGATATCCCTAATGTAATTTTTTAAAATTTAATATTGTAGGATTTCAGCCAGTAAAGGTATAATGTACTTTCCCAGAGTTTTTTCAAGTTACAGAAAGACTGTAAAAGCAAACATTATTGATGTTTGCTTTTAATGATACACCTTCCAGAAGAAGGCAAAGAGAAACTCCTTCTTCTTAATAAGAATTCCTATCATGGGATCGAGTCACCTTTAGCCCTAAATGACTTGAAGGCATACAATAACAAAGAAAATGCCATCCCTTTACCACCAAATTTCTGAGAACATATGAAGTGATTATGAATATATATTCCATAACTCAGACCTTTTGCCATACCCGGCATTCATGTTTCAAAAATACAAAGCAAGTAGTTTTTCCAACACTGTGAACGAGTTCTATTGATTCTTAGGTTTTCACCCACCCCCATGAGACATTATCAGTTTTCAAATGTCGTATCCAAAAATTGACATCATATTTTTGACGCTTACCCAGGGAGTCTCAACATAACACCATTAATTATTGTATCTTGTACATAATAGTGTTTTGTTGATGTTCAAGTCATTAATACAATCCCCAAGGACATTTGCAATGTCTTTCTCCAACACTAATACATCTGTTTCCAATTAAACCCCATGTTCCTACTAAAAATAATTTCTGCAACCAGCAAGGCAGTAAGTTATTTCTTAACAGCTCAATACACTCTCCTGGCTTTTACAAAGTGCTAAGGGGTAACTTATATCATTATTGGGTGAGTAACTGTTGAGGATCAAGGTGCAGTATATGCACCATACAGATGCTCACCCATCACTGACGTTATACTCTTATGTGTATGTGGCATATACTAAGTAAAAAGCAACAGTGTAGCCCTATTTTGGCTTCTATTGACTGATGCAAAAATTGACTGACTATTGACTGATGCTAAAGCAAGTTAGATGCTAGACAATGGGTCTGTCTGACATATTCAAGTAGAGACCATCAGACAGGAAGCTAGAGTTCCAACTAGAGTTCTACATCACATTGCAAAGTTACCCATTTTGAAAGCCTCCTTCTACCTCTAACTCATGTGAAAGAATAAGGCAGGTAATGAAGGTGAAACAAAGTGGACAGGGACACAATAGAGGGGGCATAGTGAGCAATAATTCCCCATGAAATTCAAATTGCTTAAGTCATTAAACTCCCCAATATGTTTGCATCAACCCTTGGTCCTGTTCAGGATGAAGGGGAGGGGATGTAGGCTGTGGTGGCAGCGGCCTTGTTATTTCTCCTTCCTTAAAAAGAGAAGCTGGGGAAAAAAGTAAATGAAAATGTATAGGACAATAAACTTTGGGAGAGCATTCAACATCTTTAGGTTCTCTCTGAGTCAATAATGTGCAAAACAAAGATTACATTCAGTATTATTCAATAGTTCAATAGTGAAAGTAAATATGAGATGTGAGTACACTAACTCCACTTCCACAATCATGTCTTTTCAGATAGTCTGAAAAGGAAACCCTTCTCTATACATGGAAAGTTCCTCGCTAGATGGAAATCCTTGATGGATGAGACACTTCCCTCAAAACGATTACTCTCCAAACATGGATGAAGAGGGTGCAGAAATTAAACTACATTATAGAACTCTGGAGTACGGCTAATATCCCTTGTCCCCATTCCAGTCTCACATTTTCTCTTATGAGAGGTCAAGTACAAAAGCCAACACATACATACACAGAACAGTATCAAAATAATGTTAAACATACATCAGCATACTGTATGATGAAGTGTCTCCTTTGTCCATCTGAAAACACAGACAGAACATATTCACCAGGCTTCCCATGACTCTCTCGCACCAAAAAGTCTCCTTGCTGTTTTAATAGCTCTTGAGCTTCTACTCTTGGAATTGCACCATGATACCAATCTTGATCTGCCAAGGGTTTTTCAGTGGTTGATATCACATCAAAGAACTACAGAAAAATTACAAAAACAGGAAGATTAATTAATTTAGGTTTCTATGATTAATTTTTATTTAAAATGCAATACAAATTTTGGAACCTTTCTTAAAACTGTTTGTCTATTAGCTGCTAAACTAAAATAAACACAGACAGTTCCCAAGTTATGAGTAAAATGTGCTCCGTATGTTTGTTTTAAAGTAGACTTAGTATGTAAGTTGGAATAGGTACATTTTTAAAGAGTAACTCCAGCCAATGTTCTGTTTAGTTTTGGAGAGCATGGGAAATGATTAACTCTCTGTAACACTGTTTTATTGTCTGTGCCCCTGTTCAGAAGATTTAAGGTAGGTAAAGGTTTCCCCTGACGTCAAGTCCAGTCATGTCTGACTCTGGGGATTGGTGCTCATTTCCATTTCTAAGCCGAAGAACCAGCGTTGTCTGTAGACACCTCCAAGGTCATGTGGTCGGCATGACTGCATGAGTGCCGTTATCTTCTCGCCGGAGCGGTACCTATTGATCTACTCACATTTGCATGTTTTTGAATTGCTAGGTTGGCAGAAGCTGGAGCTAACAGCGGGCGCTCACTCCGCTCCCCGGATTTGAACCTGGGACCTTTCAGTCTGTCAGAAGATTTAACCTCACTGTTATTGGGAAAATCGGATATTGAAAATGTTGGGTGGCATTAAAACAAGGATTTGTGATAAAACTTCAGTTTTACCTTTTTTCTATGATAGCTCTTCCAGGAATGAATTTTCCCTCCTACAGGCAGATTTCCTCTCACTTCCTGTTATCTCAAAGATAGGAAGTGAGATTAAATCTTTCACAACAGTAAAAATCTCACAGTGGCTCTAACCCCACACCACATTAACTAAAACTAAAAAAATAAAATTTGTATGGGGTTCTACATTAAATGCAACTTTAACATATTATTTATTTTTACCTATGTATGCTTAAACATTTTCAAAAATGCAAATTGCTCACAGGGTGCTGCTGGCTGGCATGACTGCCCCTTGGCCCACCTAGCACTCTGACTCCTTATGTTTCTAACCAGGAGTCATATGTAAGATGGATGATTGTAATTCGGCAATTGTATATGTGTGTGTGGGAACTTTTCTTAAACATCTATCAATCTATAGATCTATTTATCTAATAAAAGTGAATGTATGTATGTATGTATGTATGTGTTGTAGTTTGGCAAGCTTCAGATTATTTTTTCTGAATGTTCAGAGGATGAGGGGGATGATGGGTTTCAAAATGAGGTGTCTGTGGATGTTCGGAGGCAATTTCAGGTAGATGTGGCTGGTGTTTTGGAATCTTCAGTTCGTTCCCAGGCAACAGGGGAAAATGAAAGTACCAGTTCCCTTGAGAAAAGCCCTTGGGAAGATAAGGAGTTTTCAAGAAAGAATAGATTAGACCTGAGAACGCAGGGCGTGAAAAGCCAGCAAACTACATATTCTCAGAGGATTCGAGATAAGACTTTGAGGTCCAGATATGTCAGGCATGATGTCATGGGTGTCTTGGAGAGCTTACATTAAGTGGTTTGTTTCAGGCCTTTCAAAGGAGTCAACGTTGCTAAGGAGATCAGTCTCATGCTTATGATTCCAAGTTCTTGGTTCATGTATTATCAAGGTTCCTGTTTCAAGTTCCTGTTTATGCTTATGTATCTTTGGAGAATTTACCTTGGAGAAGTTCCTGTCTTCATGTTCATGGATATACTTTTGGATTAATGTTATGCTTTTGGATTTTGTGTTCTAACCAAGCATTTTTGGATTAATGCTACTGAACTCTGGCTTCCTTTGAGAACTGCATTTTATATATTTACTGATTCTTTTGTATTTTGTCTTTTTTTCCTTTTTATATTCCTTCTTTAATAAACGTTTTTATTGGAGTACTGGACTCTGGGGTGGTGTTGGGTGAAAAAGGTGTTCCAGTGCTAGAGTGCAAAAGTATGTGGGCAGCGGTGTATGTATGTTTGTGGCCAATTTCCAATCGGCTCCCACTTCAAGAGAGCCCAAATGATGTGCCCCGATGACGGATCTGGCCCAAACTTGGCATAAAGACACCCCCCATGACCAACAGAAAATACTGGAGGGGTTTGGGGGAACTGACCTAGCATGATGGGAGTTGTAGTTCACACTTTGAACCCCACCAATGACAGATCTGGACCAAACTGGCACACAGATCCCCCATGACCAATGAAACAGTTTGAGGGGACTGACCCAGCAAGATGGTAGTTGTAGATCCCCCCATAACAAAACAGCACTCTGAACCACACCAATGATGAATCTAGATATGATGGAAGTTGTAGTTCATCTGAACATGACCAATTTTAAGTCCTGGTGGAGTTTGAGGGGCATTAACCTGGCATTGACATGGAGAGGCTGCAAAATGTAATGGAAATGCTCCTCTTTTCCCCTGGTGAATATTAGGAAACATTTTTTTTAAATGCAAACATTGCTTTAAACTCTTGGTGGGATTCTAAACATGGCGAAAATAATCTCTAGACCCCATAGAGTTCATTTGGGGAACCAACAATAAATAAATAAATAAATACATTTGTATAATTAGACATATGTTCAATTTTATGAGACGCTGATGCCCATAAAAACATATGGCCCATATGCCACACTTTGCCCACCTGTGTATTACAGAAAAGGCAGACAAAACTCTAAAAACAGGATGGCTACCTAAAATACATAAACTATTTTTAAGAAAACATAGTACATTTTAATACAGTTATCCAGAAGCTCTTACAAAGAAGCACTATTATTATCACTTTTTCAGGACTAAGTCATTTTTCTATCAGTGCTTCATATTCACTGATGAAAGCAGACCACTGGATTGTTCACACTCAAATATGCCAGGTTAGCTCATGTTATGAACACCCTAGAAAATTCAAAATCAAAATTCACAAGAGAATGAAGAATTCTCTCAGAATGGGATAACTGGTAAAGAAGATTATTTGCCTGTGCAAATCAACAAATTCCTTGTATGAGAAAGCCCATTCTCTAAGGTGCAACTGTGGATAGTTACCACAGGTAAGGTGAGGTAAGGTAAGCAGTGGCACATCACTTGTTTTTAATGTATATTTATTTCTATGCTACTTTTTCCCATTAGAGATTCAAAATGGTGGTCAATTCCAAGAACAATACAATATACAATTTAAAACTTAAAGACTATAAACACTATATCTGAATTAAACCTAAAATTATCTAAAAATGAATAGCTAAAATCATTAAAACCTATTTAAAAGACATAAAACACCACTCAACACATCCTAACTCATTTTTTTTCAACATCTCTTCAGGTAAAACTGGAATGTTCTGTTTCCCTGGGGTTCAGATATCTCAAATTCATCATAAATAAATTAGCTTGTGGCAACTACTTTAGTATTATTTTAGTATAAGGGAAAGTGAGACCCATCTAATTCAAATTCATAAAAAGTTCCATAGTCCCAAAAGTCACTACAATGAAAATCCTAATAATGAACTGCACTAGTATTCATTCTCCAGAACAGCTACTTTACTGAGTCAGACCATTGGTCTATGTAGCTCACTATAGTCACTACTGGCTGGCAGTGGCTCTCCAGGATTTTAGACAGAAATCTTTCCCATTCCTACCTGGCAGGACGATTTCTTCCCCATTAAAAAATGGTTTGGGATTTTATTCTGTAAAATAGAGGTCATGATTTGTTGAAAATGTAAACGCAACTCATTCACCAAAATTTTATAGTATTGTATAGATAGCCCAACCTTCATTCTCTCTATTGCTTCCACTCATTAAAACCTTTCCTTTGCTCTTCACTAATTCCAGGCAGCACCTGTTCCTTCAAATATACTCGACTGTATTTCTTCCCTGATATTTGTTGTGCTTTACATAAGATACACAACACTTGTATAGCATCTTAAGTTTTTTCTTGGTATGTAACTTCTTCCTCTATTCTAATCTTCAAGCTCAATTTTTTTCTCTTGCTCTCCTTCCTTAATCTATATGCAAGCCATCTTCCTAGTTTATTTCCAAATTCAAAATATTTGTTTTTTCACATCTCATTTTCTTCACTATTTCTTCTACTGACATCATTGATAGTTATATCTGTAGTCTCTTTGTCTCATTTAATAATTCTTTTCTTCAGTGATCTCATTGCAATTCTTTTTAATTTCATTTACAATAGTCTGATAATTATCTCAGCTCCCCTTTAATTCCGTATTTTGTTAAATTTAAAATATCCTCTCATATATGATTTATTTGCAGCCCAAACCATTCTGATTTCTGTTCTTGTTTTTAACTTCTTCTTTTAAAAAATCAAAGCCTTTTTGCTTCATTAATCAGCCTTTCATCATGCAGTAGTGACTCATTTAATCTCCAGCAGAAATTCCTTTTATTGTTAAAAAATGTCAAGAGCACCTGATTATGGTCTGAAAACATTCTTTGGATGAATTCCATTTTATTTATTTTATGACAAATTGATTTAGATAACCAAAGCATATCATTTCCTGAGCCTCTTTGAAAAAAAGGAAAGTCTGCTGCTTCTTCATATTTGAACCCACAAGCATGTCAGAATCAAGTTGTCTACTTGAGAGGAGATATGATCGTCATGTTTAAATATGTAAAAGACTGTCATGAGGAAAAGGGAGCAGGCTTGTTTTCTGCTGCCCTGAAGACTAGGACTCAGAGCAATGGGTTCAAATTACAGGAAAGGAGATTCTATTTGAACTTTAGGAAGACCATAAGCGCTGTTCAACAATGAAACTCTCTGCCCTGGAATGTGGTGGGAACTCCTTCCTTGGAGGCTTTTAAACAAAGGCTGGATGGCCATCTGTCAAGGCTGCTTTAATTGTGCTTTTCTGCATGGCAGGTGGTTGGACTAGATGGCCCACACGGTCTCTTTCAGCTCTATGATTCTACTAGTCTTTTAAATAGGTTTTTGGAAGTTTTCCTTGATCTCTTTTCATCTTTTCCTTTGATTTTCCATTCAACAAGGGATTGAAAATTATTGAAATCGCCCCAAATACTTTAAGTGAACTGATTTGACTCTCAGGGACTAATATTTAACTAAAAGTGTAATTATCCTTTGGTTCTTAACTCAAAGACAAAAAATACCCTAGTATTTTTGGCAGCAATACACGTACAAAATTTGGCAGCAATACACGTACAAAATGATTTTTTTTTAATTTGTTCCAAAATAGGGATAATTTCTCAATCTTGTTCAAATTGCAGGTTCATGTGGAAATGTTATGGAATGGACCTATGGACACAAATGAAACTGAGAAACATCAGTAAAAGACTGATCAAGAAATAGTTGACTTAATGTTAATAAATCCTATCAGTCATACACAGTTGATAGCAGAAAGGAACTGTTTCAGTACAGAAGAACATTAAACTGTGTTACCTGTGCACTTACCGATGAAGAGCCCAACATAGACTTTGGAGATCTTATCATACCAGCAATGGAGTGCCGAATGGTATCAAACCTAGAAACCTTTTCTTTCTTATCCTAAGAAACAAGGAAAGGGAAAAACAAACCATTAGAAATTAAATCAGCTATCCTTTGCAGATTAAGTATTCAATGTTACGTGGGGTTTAGGTTTTATCAAAAGTATTAAGTAAAATTATCAAACTTTAATTTAAGGAAAATTGCCTTCCTGTTTGCAGTTCTAGCCAAAAAGTTTAATTCTGGGAAGTTTAAAAAGAACCAAATGTTTCACAGTAGTCAACAGTTCTAAAATTATAAAACCAACTATCAACTATTTCTCTTTAGTCCTTCAGTCCAATCCAGAATGTTTTTTTAAATGAATGTTTACAAATCAGCTAAAATTTTATTGCCATTCTATATGCATTTTCTCCTAGCTTTTTATATCATGTTTTTGCAACTCAAAGAGGCAAGTTAGGTGTTTCTGAGGCAAAACATTTGTAAAACTCCTCAGAGAAGATTTATACTACTCAAAGTCTCCAGTGTATCAGGAGCATTGTAGGAATACTACAGGAGACCAATGGAACAGTATAAATTTGTTTTTACAATTTTATGGGTTTTACTATATTTTTATAGTCATATTTTTGGGAAGTAAACTGCCATATTCACATTTGGCCCTTAATTATGAAAGACAGGCTATGTATTTGTATACATTCCTGAACAGAGACCTTCACAGCAATTCTGAAGTAAAATGGCTTAGAAACACAGCAGGAAGGAGACACAAGAGAAGTAGCATTACATCAAAATGTGATCTTTTTATCTAAACACAGGTATGTTGAGCTATATTCATATAAGCTATTCAATAGTTGAATGGTTTAATATTTGTTAACAGAGGAACTTAAGATATAGTGGACTTCTTGAATCACATGTACTGTGAGCTCCAGAATTAATGCTGTCTTAGTTGAGGAATTTATTACGGAAGATATAGTTTTAGTTGCTCTTAGGAGAAGTTCTGGAATACTACAAAAGGAAAGAAGATACCAATATATGCTGCTACTCATTTCAAGCAATTAAAATGTTTTGCAGTGAGAGAGATCACAGTGCCTACTGAAATGCCATAGTGTTACCAAGTCAGCTAACTACAATTGTCTAATCAAAAGCCTGGGCATGAAAAATAAACCAGTACTGAAGCATCTTCACCTACCTAAAGGTTAAGGACAAGTGCAAATCCTGCAATCCAATGAGCATTAACAATTCTCTTCTTTTACAAGAATATTACGCTCCCTCAAATAGGTGGGGCTTACAAAATAAGTGTAACAATTTGTATTGTTCTCTTATCAAGGGCACAAAAGATCATAAAACATTTAGTCCTAAAGAAGGTTTTCCAATAGAAAAGTAGTAACTCATTATTTAAATCAACACTGTTAAAAATACAAGTCTTGCAAATGCTGATTTTGCTTGATGCCTGTATTTTCTATTTCAGAAATACTTCCTTTCAAATTTTGATTCTAAAAAACTAAGTTTGGTTAGTTACCTGCCATTAAAAAGTCAAGATTATTTTCCATAATTGGAAGAGACCTCCAGCGCTATCTCATCCAACCCCATTTGGCTATGCAGGAACATCCAGTCAAATCACTCCTGACAGATGTCCATCCAGCCTCTGCTGAAAATCTCCAGAAAAGGAGACTCCACTGTGCTTCCAAGCAGCAACATATTTCACTGCCCAAAAGCTCTTACTGTCTGGAGGTTTTTCTAATATTTAGGTGTAATCTCTTTTCCTCCATTTTGAATCTATTGCTTCTTTGTGTCCTAGCCTCCGGAACAGCAAAAACAAAGAGGTGAGTATAGATCAATTGTGCAACCTGGGATATTTCAAGTTGGAGGTACTGATCCCCAAAAGACCTCTTGTAGTCCCCCCAATTCAAAAGAAAAAAGGAGAGCCAATAGAATATTCTGACACTGGAGGAGGCAAAGTAAGCATGCTAGCGTGGCATGAAAAACAGCATGGGAAGAATCCTCAGTGGTTCTCAACCTGAGGTCCCCAGATGTCTTTAGCCTTCAACTCCCAGAAATCCCAACAGCTAGTAAACTGGCTGGGATTTCTAGGAGTTGTAGGCCAAAACACCTGGGGATCCACAGGTTGAAAACCACTATTCTATGTCCTGTTGTATCAAATATTCAGCCAAGATTTAATTCTTAATGTAAAAATTAACAAGCGCATCTATCTCATTAGTATACAAATTTGCTTCCATCTTTAATAAATTGTAGTATTATATTATACCAAAGGACTGCTTTAAAATAAATTTATTTATGATTTATTACCAGTGAAAGTTAGATTTGTATGTTTCTTATGTACCTATATATCTGGGGTTGCAAAAAAAAATTCTCACTAGTAGTAAAAGTTTAAGAAGCCCTAATCTCTGTGAAATAAGCAATAAATCATATCAAAGAGCCCGCAGTGGTACAATGGGTTAAACCCTTATGCCAGCAGAATGGCTGACTGACAAGTCAGTAGTTCGAACCTGGGAAGAACGGGTGAGCTCCCTCTGTCAGCTCCAGCTCCCCATGCAGGGACAAGAGAGAAGCCTCCCACAATGATGGCAAAACACCAAACATCTGGGCATCCCCTGGGCAACATCCTTGCAGACGGCCAATTCTCTCACTCCAGAAGTGACTTACAATTTCTCAAGTCACTCCTAACATGAAAAGATAAATAAATAATCATTTATGTGTGTGTGTATATGTGTGTATGTGTGAAAGGTTTTTATGAGATATGTTGTGCCCCCATACATTTTGTGATTACAATTTGTATTTGTGACAGCATCTCTTTTAAGGAATTGGTTTAACCAACAGTTTATTAATAAAACTGAATTACAGCGTCGCGAAATGATACAAGTCTAAAAAGTGTGTCACCGACATGAAAAGTTTGGAAAGCTCTGTCTTATGGAATGAGGCTTATGTTCCAATTTGCAAATGCAGTACCAGATCTAAAAACCGAGATGTAATTTGTGCCTGCAGCATTTCTTCATTATAGTAAATTATTTAGATTCTCCATTCTATAGATCAGATATAAACATTCCTAAGTCCTCCTTAATTTATTTTTTCCTCCTAAATTTGTCCATTTCAGTTCTTACAACCCACTTGAGCTCTCCTGACTATATAGGTCCTCAGTTCCTAATGCTCCCATTTTCCTACTAGCATCCTCACTTCTTATCTGGGGTTTTTGTCTTCGCCTTCCTCTAAGGCTAAGATAATATGTATAGCAACATTTAATGTAACTAATATAGACAATGGGGGTTGGTATTTTTTGCACTACAGCTCCCATAATCCTTGGTTGTCTGAGAGTTGTTCCAAAGCACCTGAAGGACCAGCTTTCTCATTCCCCTTCTCAACATGTATGGCTTTCTACAATATATTGTTAGACTATAAGGCAATGAGAACTGAAAATTCAACAATTTCCCAGATAAATGAATTAATCTACTCCAGGGGTCCCCAAATGACGGCCTGTGGGCTGGATGCAGCCCTCCAAGGTCATTTATCTGGCCCTTGCCCTCAGTTTTACACTTAGGCTTGCCCTAAGTCTGAAATGACTTGAAGGCACACAACAACAACAACAACAACAACAACAACAACAGCAGCAGCAGCAGCAACCATCCTAATTAACTTGACTATCTCATCAGCAAGAAGGAGGCCCACACTTCCCATTGAAATCCTGGTAGGTTTATGTCGGTTGAAATTGTTCTTATTTTTAAATATTGTATTGTTCTTTCATTGTTTTTATTTGTTTTTGTTTTTTTGCACTATAAATAAGACATGTGCAGTGTGCATAGGAATTAGTTCGTTTTTTTTTTTTCAAACTATAGCCTGCCCCCCAACACTCTGAGGGACCATGGATTGGCCTTCTGCTTTAAAAGTTTGAGGATCCCCGATCTACTTAAACTTGAAAAAAAAGCCATAGAAATTCCAGACCCAATACGCTGGGTTTTGATATTACAGTGAAACACATAGGAAACCAGCACAGAAAACAAACCAGGGACAATAAAGAGGAACAGATGTAATTTTAACTTCTACATCAAAGTAATCCCGAGATACGGCAATAAACCATCACAACTAATATCTATTCCATCTGCATTCAGGATCCTCAGAAATAAAATGTCAGATTCCCTTTAAACTATCTCGTACCTACCCAAGACGGCATATCAATTTTAAATTACAATCTGTCTGACAATAACAGAGGCTGCTCAGAGTCCACTGGCAGGTTGATTTTATATCAGTGGATTAAATGGCTACTTAAGAAACCACTCTCTGTATTACCATGGATACGGTGCCTAATTTTGCTTCTAGGTCTGCCAGGAGTTGGGATGATCAGCTCATTTCACGCACCTCAGGTAATGACAAGATAAAGGGTCTTCTTCAGATAAACGAGTCATGGGGATTAGCAGCAGCTAAATGACTGCTTTTCATATCACTGAGGGGGAAAGGGAGAAGAAGTGATGTGTGCATCCTGATGAGTTTTCCTAAAAATTAATTCGAATAATGCCTTAATTTTACATTTTGTGCCCTGAAGATGGATGACGACAATGCTTCTCTTAGCTCTTCCATTTTGCCTGGAGCCAATAAATGGGTATGTTTATTTCCTTTAAGGATATTAAAATTCACCCATTTCAATATTTTCTGCAAACAGAAAGCTGAGAAGCTGCCAGAGGAAGAAAGGTTACTAGACTTCTGCTGGATATAGGAAGGTTGGCAATAGCAGCTAGCAAGACTAATATCAAACTGTGCTATGTTTTTAAATGATGGCATCATATGCATCCAAGACACAAGCACTGTGATAAGGGTATTCAGCAAAGATCTATTGTAGCATTTCTCAACCTGGGGATCGGGACCCCTGGGGGGGGGAGTCACGAGGGAGTTTTAAAAGGATTGCCAAAGACCATCAGAAAACACATATTTCTGATGGTCTTAGGAACCCAAATCCCTCCAGTATTATCTGTTGGTCATGGGGGTTCTGTGTGGGAAGTTTGGCCCAAATCTATCATTGATGGGGTTCAAGGGGTTCTTTGATTGTAGGTGAACTATAAATCCTAGCAACTACAACTCCCAAATGTCAAGATCTATTTTACCCAACCTCCACCAGTGTTCACATTTAGGCATATTGAGTATCCGTGCCAAGTTTGGTCCAGATCCATCATTGTTTGAGTTTCACTGTGCTCTCTGGATGTAGGTGAACTACAACTCCAACATCCAAGGTCAATGCCCACCAAACCCTTCCAGTATTTTCTGATGGTCATGGGAGTTCTATGTGTCAAGTTTGGCTCAATTCCATCGTTGGTGGGGTTCAGAATGCTCTTTGATTATAGGTTAACTATAAATCTCAGCAACTACAACTCCCAAATGACAAAATCAATCCCCCTCCCCAACCCCACCAGTATTCAAATTTGAGCATATCAGGTATTAGTGCCAAATTTGGTCCAGTGAATGAAAATACATCCTGCATATCAGATATTTACATTACGATTCATAACAGTAGCAAAATTACAGTTATGAAGTAGCAACAAAAATAATGTTATGGTTGGGGGTCACCATAACATGAGTAACTGTATTAAGGGGTTGTGGCATTGGGAAGGTTGAGAACCACTGATCTATTGCCTAAGCAATTCACAAATTTCCAATAAGGAACAACAATGTTTTCATCATATCTCCCATATGCACTTAAGCAATTTTTTCAATTAAGAGTATGAATCCTGGCATGTGAAACCACGGAGTCAAATTTTTTGTATTAATGATGATACAAATAAATTAGGATTGGCCTGCAAAATCTGCAAAACCCTCCACAGTCTCAAATCATGTAGTCTAATCAGCAGGCTATCATGCCCTACAAGTTAAGATCACGGGAAAACAAGCAGAGTAAAATGCAAGTCAACTATAGCAGGTGCAATTTTAACATCTGCTCAAAAGCAAACAGAGAGCTTATAAAACTATATACAGTGTTCCCTCACTTATCATGGGGGTTACGTTCCAGGACCACCCGCAATAAGTGAAAATCCGCAAAGTAGGGAGGCTATATCTATTTTAATATTTATACATTATTTTAGTAGTGATACACTATTTTATGTCTTTATCAACCAATTGTGTGTAGATAAATCTCCTCCTTCTCCTCCCGTTGCCGCTTGGGCTCCTTTTCTCTCCCTTCGGCTTCTCCTTCCAGCCTTCCTTAGGCTGTAAATTGTAATTTTTTATGATTTATATTATTTTAGATTTTATTGAAAAACCACAAAACAGCGAATCCGCGATAAATGAACTGCGAAGTAGTGAAGGAACACTATACAAGATTTGTTTCACAGCATCCCTTTGAAACTACTAGTCAAGTCAAGGAAAAAAAATCACAGTAGGAAAATGATAAAATAAAAACTCTCACATGACATAAGAGTACTCTTATATTACTTGTTAAATTCCACACAGGTCAGACTTCCTGTCATACTGAAAATCAAATTTTGATATGCTTGATCAAAAAGGATGGAAACAATTCTCTTGAATATTGTGGAATATAAACATACATATAGAGAAACATCTCATGTTGTTTTAGAGAAAGATGCACACACATACATCAAACATATAACAGAAAAAATGAATCTCTTAATACAGGCAAATGTTAGTATGTGTACATTCATTCCTGAATAAAAAAAGGAAATTACATACCTAGTACCCTAAGAAATCATTGGGGTAGGTACTGCTGAGTTTATTAATAAACAAATGAGCAAACATAATTTCATAGATAACTATGAACAATAATTTGGGCTCCATTCCTTCTTCCATGTTTGGGTAAGAAGAGAAATACAAGACCTAAGATTCTTAAGAATGTTTTCCTTTATCAGGTTCTCTGCTAATTTCAATGTACCAATCTATACCTGAACTTTTTCTATGTTTTAGACAACTTTGGAAACCACTTGTTCCTTTAACTAATGGCTACTTTCTTATTAAAATTCCAACAAGCACATCATCTGTTCACATGAGGAACTGAAAGTTTATTGCCACTTGTCAGTTCATTCATATCTAGCTGGAGTTCCTTCTAGTATACCAATCTGATCATGTGAGCTTCCCAGGGTTGTAAAGAGCAATGCAGCCCAGTAGGCCAGCTAACACAGCAATCCTCTTAAGAATCTCAGGATATTCTTACAATGGGAGAATAAGCAGGTGGCTTAGTAATCTTTTCTGCTATACAGTGTTCCGTCGCTACTTTCGCAGTTCACTTTTCGCTCCCTCGCTGTTTTACAGGTTTTAAATTAATATTAAAGTACACATTTATCGTGGTATTTGCTGTTTTGCAAGTATTTTGCAGTGTGCAAAGGAGTTTGGAAGGGGGGGAGGGAGAAATAACAGGAGGGGGTTAGGGAAGGGTTGGAAATAAAATGTTATTTAGCTTCCATTCTTCTTCTCTGCTGGTGTACTGTATATTGTAACTGCCAAAATAAAGTACAGACTGCATTGTAGTAAATGGTCTGTGATTTGCTCTCCTCCATACATAGAAAAAATATAGTGTCCCTACTTCGCAGATTTTCACTTATTATGGGTGGTCCTGGAACGTAACCCTCACAATAAGTGAGGGAATACTGTATATCAAACAAACAGTACTATACATGTATACCCTACCCACCCTTGGGTCATGATATAACACAGATATCTCATTATCTAGACACAGTCTTACTGCGGCTTTACACTCTTTAAGCAAATTGTCACAGGCACTATGCTGTCATTGTCTAACTTTGTTCTCATTTAAACCTCATACTCTTTACCTTGACATTTCATAGACATCATATTGCTTCTACAGACATTCATATTCGTATCTATCTCTTTTTCATTTATCATATCTTTTTCATTCAGATATCATTTATCTTGCCAAGTATCTTAGCTCAATCTGTTGAGAATTATGAAAGATAGCAAAAGATCTCTGAAACAAAGTAATCAATTATTAATGTAGAAGTTGAACAACAACCAGTCCTATGCCCACCCATTCCACAGCATTTAGTAGAGAATAGAAACAAAGTAGCCATTTAGTTGTCTTTGTAAACCATTTTAAAGCATCCATTGGGACAACACTTGTTAATAACCAAACATACAGTACAATGGATGAGAAAAAGGGAAGAGGAAAATGGCTGGCTGTTAGAGATATACAGGAATAGATTGGGTGTAGAAATATTAAACACCATGGAGCATCATGATGCTTACAAATTAATGGTCTTTTTCTGTTATTGCTTGCTTATAGGTAACTGGGTGCCATGCACAGATCTTTTCTGTAAGTAGATGTAATAACATTGGTCCTATATGTCATCATTCACAAATCATATGTACCATTAACGTTTTCACATTTCTTGCTATTAGTAAAACAATTTTGCCTAAATTGGCAAAATTCACCAGCCAAACAACATAGTCCATTCTTAAGGATAGTAAAATATATAAAAACTCCATCAATTGTGTCTAATAATGACATAATCATCTTGGTTAAAGGAAGAAATGATTAAGAAGCATTCCACGCAATTATTTTAAAATTGACACTACAAAGCATGGAAAATATAAACTACTCATCCTATCCTTCTCCTAACCTATGGCTCCTGGCTCCGTCATTTCTACAAGAAGCACTGGCTGTTCTCTGGTAATAATGGACACTCTGTGTGATCTGTCAAGTCCAAAAAATGAGACTTCCAACAATTGTCCTCTCTTCCACTGATATCCCATAGGGACTCGAGAGACAAGGAGGGCTAGATGGTAATGGTGAGAACTTTCAGCAAAATAATTTATTATAATAGTATAATATGATAATGAGCTTAAAATTTTAGATCAGGTGAGATTTAAATTCAATTTTCCCCACCACCAATTAAATTCACACTTCAAGGCCATCACTAAATATCACTGCCCTTTTCATGAACACTAAACACTGAGGCCTTTTTATGGCTCTAGCAGCATCTTCCTTAATTTCTACCAATGTTATGAGAAAGAGGAATAACATTTGAAAAAAAAATCCAGATGGTCCTCACTCTAATGCTCAAAGGCTGAGTCATCAAACCCTTGCAGTATGCTGACAAGATAATGTTCCCAAAAGCCAACTGTTAGTTTTGAACAGCAACTTCAAAATGGAAGAAGATGCTTACCAAAACATAAGCTTCTTCAACTAGAAACGAATACACAAGTGTAAAACAAATCCCTTGTTATTAAATGATTTCTAATATCAACACTTCAAGAAAAAAGTCAGAAAAGTATCAACAGCCTTATGTAACAATAATTACATTTTGTATAAGAGCTTGAAAAGTTTCATTAGTTTCATTTGTACTCTTCCTTCAAAAGGACCGTTTAAGAACTTTATTTTATTTTATTTATTTATTTTGGCCACAGTATTGTTTTCGGCTTGCCTTTCTGCCAGAGCCACTAAGATTCAGTTATTTTAAAAAAATTCAAAACACACAAAAATACCACCATACACCTTCTAGCAATGCTGCTAGAAAAAATCTCAGAAAGTGAGGTTCAGCTGGTGTATCTTCACATTTTCTCTAAAAACATTCCATAATTTAGAAGCAAAATAGAAAGGGGCAACCATGCATATTCATTTCAAGCAAATGACAGTATCCTCAGAAAGGCCTTGACTGCACATCTAAGTAATAACAGAACAACTGTCTTTTGCATAGCTGATAGTGGAGTGATTGGATCTTCACACTATGCACCAGTTAAAAATTTAGCTAGCTCCTGTATTCTGCAACCAACAAAGCTTCCAGAACATAAAGGTAACTCTACATAGGGTTGTTGTATGTTTTCTGGGCTGTCTGGCCATGTTCTAGAAGTATTCTATCCTGACGTTTCGCCCACATCTATGGCAGGCATCCTCAAAGGTTGTGAGGTATACCTCACAACCTCTGAGGATGCCTGCCATAGATGTGGGCGAAACGTCAGGAGAGAATACTTCTAGAACATGACCAGACAGCCCAGAGAACATACAACAACCCTGTGATCCTGGCCATGAAAGCCTTCGACAACACATTGAATAACTCTACATATTTATTATTACAATTTATTACAATATTTATATCCCGCCCTTCTCACCCAACAGGGGACTCAAGGCGGCATAGTTAGTCTATAGATGTCATAACCAATTAACTTATAGCTTCTGCAAAATCAGGTTGACTTAGGATAAATTTCAATTGCAATATTTAACACAATATGGTCATTAAAAAAATGTTTGAGAAGATTAATATGGTGGCATGCTGAAAAGTTCCAAAGCTAAGCAGTGCAGTGCAGTGCATTGAGATTACATTCTGGGTCCTAATGCATAGCCCTACAACTGCTCAAGTCTGGTTTCAAAATCATTTTAAAATTAACTTTCAAAACTGTGAAATGCATTCCTGACTACTGTTGTCATCTGAAGACATTCGCTGTTGAATACTAGGAAGAGATAGGGCCCTAAAAAGGTAGAGGCAAGATCAATGTGAGTGAACATAATGTCAGAGCAATTTCACTGATATATCTTACAATTCTGGAGATGACTTCAACCTGACATTGCTTCATCATTCAAAACTGATTAGGAGAGAAGGAAACTAAGGAAGAACAAGTCTTTTGCTGTAGACTTCTTTCTTGTTTGTGGTTTAGGGAATGGACTATGTCCTTTTCATTTTCTAATGCAAACAGTGATGTTAATATCGCAATTTTCAAATCATGAAAACCATTTGGCAAGTAAAATGCTTAGGAATAATCTCTCCACACTCACTGACATGGCAGTGCCAGTGGGAAAGTGAGAAACTGGAAAAAGGAATAAGCAAACAGAATCCACAAAAAACGGTTGCAATATATTATCATGTTTATCAACAGCAGCATCATTTACATAGCGCTATCACGTGTATGTGGTGCTTCACAGTAAAACAATAAAATCAGTGAGATCTGTCAAAGGAATGCAATCTAAAATGAATAAGCTAATTTATTAACAGAAATACTCCTCTTGGGTCTCAAATAGTCAGCTCTACCTACCGCAAGACCTCACACAAATCAACTATGTGCCTACAAGTTCACAACGGGAGCTTGGCAAGCCTCTCTATAACCTACTTCACAAGATTTGGGAGAAGGAAAACTGTAATGTTAGTACTACCCCCCCCCCCCCCCCCCACTAAGCTAGCTCCACTGGCTGCCGATATACTTCCGAGCCCAATTCAAAGTGCTGGTTTTGACCTATAAAGCCCTAAATGGTTCTGGCCCAATCTACTTGTCCAAATGTATCTCCTCCTATGAGCCAGGAAGATCCCTAAGGTCATCTGGTGAGGCCCTGCTCTTGGACCCGCCTGCCTCACAAGCACGGCTGGCGGGAACAAGGGACAGGGCCTTCTCGGTCATGGCCCCTCGGCTGTGGAACACCCTCCCCAGAGATATACAGCAAGCCCCAACCCTTCTGAGTTTTAGAAAAGCCCTGAAACCATGGCTATGTGCCCAGGCTTTCGATGATTAAATTATAAAGACGACCCGGACTGACTTACGGCCACAGTACGAGGATATTGGATGAACGGACTTTAACTATATGTGTTGCACCCCAAGACAGTGCGAGCACCCAAAACCCAGGCAGGAGCCAATATAACACACAAGCTGTTTATTGAAGCAGAGTATACATATGTCTATGCACATTTAAGGTGGAAAGTCAGAGTAAGAAATAGTCCATAATATATAGTCTATTGCAATTCAGAAAGAGTTCATCAATGTCCAATTTATAATCCACAAGTGAAGCTCGATAGCTTCCTTTAAGAAATCAAAGTTTGTACATGAAACAATAGAAGGAACAAAGCACTGCAAATCCACTTGAAAAGTCCTGTAGCAAAACAAGGAAGCAAGGTAAACAAGGCAGACTCAGTCTCGATTCAGGAACAAGGAAGTCACGATAACAAGGCAAGGTCTACTCGGGAGTCGCGGCTCGACGCGGCTCGCCTGGAACTAGGAACTCGGCACGGATTCAGGAGTCAAGGCAAGGAGCTGGAAACTGGAACATCTTCCGAGGAAAGGCAAAGTTGACACCGCAATGAGAATAGAGTGAGGAGTACTTTTAACAGAATCCCAAGTCTGCAAGAATTAGGGAGTACAGGACCCTCAAAGTTCTCATGGGAAAATTAATCATTATCCAATTTGAGAGCAAGTCTCCGAATTCTTCTCACTCCTTGTTTCTTGCTCCTATCTTTTGTAACAAAATCTCTCAGATTAAAAGTTCCATTCTCCCCCAAGTCTGTACCATCTGGTATGGGTAACACTGGAGAGATTTCGGAATGTTTGTCAATTAGCGGATCCTGCGATTCCACAATATCCGGCACCTGCAAGGCCATGGGGCCAGGAACTGAAGTAGAAATGTCCTCGAATTCCATCGCCTCATTTGTTTCTAACTCTAGCTCTTGATGAAACCTGGGCCATGATGGCTGAGCCACAATATGTTTTATATTTTTATATTGTTTTAAGTGTTGTAATTGGATTTTATTCATTGCTATGTTTAAACTATGTGTAGCCATCAAATGGTTGCCAATTGTGTATGCCGCCCTGAGTCCCTTCGGGTGTGAAGGGCGGGATATAAATTTTGTAAATAAATAAATAAATAATTGAAAAAGAAATGCAAGTTGAGTGCCCCTTATCTAGAATGCTAAGGACCAAAAGTGTTCCATAATTCTGATTTTTTTCAGATTTTAGAATACCTGCATATACATAATGAGTTATTTTAGAGATGAGACCCATGTCTAAACATAAAATTCATTTATGTTTAATATGCATCTTGTACACATTGACTGAAGATAATTTAATATACCATATTTTTAATAATTTTGTGCATGAAACATTGTTTGTGTACACTGAACCACCAAAGAACAAAGATGCTGCTATCTCCATTGCCCACTTGGAAAAGAATCGATGTTGGAATTACAGACAGGGGATACGTAACCTGTACATAGATATAAATGCCACAATATTGTATCAAAATGGTAGTATCAAAACAAGTTGAAGCAATTTTACCTCGTAAAAACAGTTAATAACTTCAAGCAACAAATGTCTTAATTTATGTTAACCAAAGTTAAAAATCATTTTTAAAAATCAGATCACAAGGTTAATATTTATTCCAAATACTGTATAAAGAAAGTACCTGATGAACACAACTGTTCTGAGCACATTAAATTAGTTTCACTTCCAGTGTTGGCTCACTGACTACTTCAGCATCAAACTTATCAACTTCACTCACTAATTCTAAAGCTAATTAACCTATTGACACAATACCTTGATAAAATAGAAATTACCCAAAAGTGACGTGTAATTAATTAGCTCACTTTTTTGTTTAAATGACAGTGCTAATTTGCCAGTTTTTCTCAAAAGTTTCAGAATTTCTAATTTCATGCCACATGCATCAATATGCAAACCAGCTTTAAACTAAAAAACAGACACAATAGATCAGCTGTATCACAAGCAAAACAATCCCACAAAATGTTGCTAATTACCATGAAACAAGAAACTGAAATAATTGAAATCTGTACAGATAGATCTTGAAATGGCAGAGAACTGTGGATGTGAACTGCAGAAATTGTCCATTAGTTTTTTGCTCCCTTCCCACATCTTTAGACAATACTACTAGCCTAATCTTGAGATTACTGTATATACTTAGTCATACAATTGGTCCTTGAAACTTGAGGTGACATTTCTGTTGGTCAATGCAAGTTCTGCACCTTAACTTTTATCAAAAAGGAACCACCCTCTTCTCTGAGTCGGGATAACTTTTTGAATGCCTGGGTGGGGAAATGATAGGAGCAACTGCTATGATCAGCTGGCCCTGAGGTGACATTGATGCTTTCCTCTCTGCAAAATGATGCTCAACTTATCCATGGGCCATGTCATAATCCATGATTTTGACTCCAAAACCTAGTCTCAGTTTATACACAAAGTCAACTTATATGCAAGCATATAAGGCATTCACTCTCTTACATAAATATTAAGAACTACACATTTTTAGAGATCATTATTAGTAGGTCTACAGGCTTCCGATTGCAAAACCTGGCTTCTAACTGTTTAAACGCACAAATTACTGTACTCTCACCTCGAAAATTGTAAAGAGTCTGCTGAATTTCAAAGTAACTTTGCCATATAACACAAGAAGAAGGATTGCCATATAGGAAACACAAGCCCAGAAACCTGATAGAGTATTATATACTTATTGCAATATTATCACATTTCATTGAATAGGTCACATTCATAAACATAATACAATATTCAATGCATTGTATGCATTTACCTAAATAGATACAAAGATGTATCTGATATATATCCATCTATCTACATATCATACTCCAAATTTCCACAGCTTGACACAAGGACTGAAGTTATTTCTTTAGTAAGGAAGCAGTTTTATCATTTAAAATGTTCTACTTATCCCATATCATGCTTTGCTTTAACACAATTTAAGAATATCTTTTTGATTTTTGTTCGGCACAAAAAAAGGAGAAGGAAATAGGATAGATACTATTTACTTTATTTTTTAAGATTCTAAAACAGGTATATGCAATATGTGGTGGACTTCATGTTCCATCACACCCAGCATTGGCTATGATTATTAGAAAAGATAAGAAATGCATAAAATCTGCATTTAGAAAGTCACAGGTTATATGTCCCTGTTTTAAAGGGACTACAAGGCATTCATTAATATGGACGTCTCTCATTCCTCTCTACTCTCAACAATAAAGTATTTAATGGGGGGGCACTCTACCATCATATGGGCAAATATCACAGGCATCAGCCCTGAATTACTGATACTCAGCACCCCTCATCTATTGTTTACTTATTGCCATCCAGTTTAATATCAATATGCACCTACTGAAGTACATGGAAAAAACAAGCATTATTCAGTCAGTTTTTAACTAATTTACTAAGTAGTCAACATTTTTGATAGTTTAACATACTGCTGAATATAATTGCTAGGGGGGGGAAGACTGCACATACTTTGGTTTGGATCAAGTTCTAAAACTACATTTTCGATGGGGAAACCCACAGTCAATTAAGCTGCCTTTGCAAACATTATGCCTCCAAGCTACCTAGAATTACTACATTCCCCACTAACGGTTCTGCTCCTCAGTTTTCACAAGCAAGGTTATTAAAACATTAGTTAGATATGACTGTATGGTAGCTCTACTCTGCTCAGAAACTCATGTTGAGAGATACTGAAAATTCTTTATCTCAATAAAACAGAAGCCTGATGGAATTAACCATGATCAACTTTTGCAAGATAGGGAAGGAAATGCATTTTAACCAGTTTAGCTTTTACATTAACTGTATTAAAGGATAAATCATACCCTTTCATAAACTGAAACAGAAAAAGATATGCAGTCTGAATAGATTAAAACCAAGGTTGCTATTTCTGGCAGGCAGGAAGCAAAACTATGAATACATATTTGACCAACAGGGCTGTGATAGCTATTTTAATGTCTATGTGAACAATGTTTTCTTACCCTGTGATTTCCTATCATTTAACATTAATTTCTTAGGACTATAAATTATGAAGCACACTGAAATAGAAAAATGCTGGTATTCAGTCTATTTTTAAACAGGATCTTAAGTACTCACGTAATGGAAGTTCCTATTTTTAGTTTCAAAACATGTAGGAATAAATTCAATATCACAAATTACTGTTTCATATCTTAATATAGAAAAAGGATAAGAGTCATCTAATATTTCAAACCACCAGCAGCCTCACTATATTCTGCACGAGTCAGGCCTCTTCTGGAGTACTGCAATCAGTTCTAGGCACCTCATTTTAGGAAGGATATAGTTAAGATGGAATATATATATACAAAGAAGACCAACAAGGATGGTAAGAGGAGAACAAAGCATATAAGGAAAGGTTGAAGGATCTAGGTATGTTCCATTTGGGAAAGAGAAGACTGACCTTCATAAATGTCTAAAAACCCTATCACAGAGCGGAGGCTGCAGGCTTGCTCTCTGTTGCCCCATAGGGTAGCACTGTGTTTAATGGTTTTAAGTTACAGGAAGGTAGATTTTGATTGAACATTAGAAACCTTTTTTACAACACAACCAATTATCTAGAAATGGCAGGGTCTTTTTCTCTGGATGTCTTCAAAACGAGGCTAGACAGCTATCTGTTTCAGATGCTCTTGCTGGTTTTCCCTCAGTGAGTGAGAGGTTGGATGTAATCCTTCATATAGAATCATAAAGTTAAAAGAGACCACAAGGACCATATAGTACTCCAACCTCCTGCCATGCGGGAACACACAATCAAAGCATTTCTGGCAGATGGCCATTCGGATGCTGCTTAAAAACTTCCAGAGAAGGAGACTCCACCATGCTTTGAGGCAGCCTATTCCACTGCATTCAGGAAGTTCAAGAAGTTCTTCCTAATGTTTAGGTGGAATCTCTTCATTGGTGTTTGAATTTTTTGCTGGATGTCCAATTTTTTCTCCAATTTTCCCTTTTCCCCGCTGGTTCCTCCCCCCTCCCTCCAAATTTTCCTGGATTCTTTTCCAGGCCTTTCCATCTTTAGTCAGCACTCACTACCACACATAATCACAGACTGGATTATATTTACTCTGTATATCTACACATTTAATGTTCACTGTCTAATTTTCTTCCAATAAACCCACAAGACAATCCAAGGCAGAATTCCACTACTACCATCCCAAAGTTGCAAGGTATTTATTTTGAAACCTCCTGAACTGATCAATTCTGATGCAACTTTGTTAGCTTGGGGGGGGGGGGGTCAGTTTGTTCATTAACCCAATTGTGTGAGTGTATATAAAGCCATCCCAACATTAATAATCTTCTGCAGCTTTCTAACTAATTTACAGTTGCCTTTGTTCTTTTCCATTTTCAGGGCGTCACACATTAACAAAGACGTTTGACATCCTTAGAGACATCTAAAATATAAGCATATACAAGAGACATCTAGAATATAATATAATCACTGGCAATGACCCAAAATAAGGTCATCATGTCAAGTTTCCCAGTTAGTATGATAAAGTGTCAAACTGCCCTTGGGGTATTAAGACTTGTACAATATTTATTTTTGCAAACCAGGCCAAAACCTGGAAAACGTCAATGTATGCAAGATTCCATAAGAGTTTCCCCTTGAGAGTAGACAAAGGAGTGCTAATTACTTTTGTGAATCTGGAACACAGAGAGACAACTGGCTTCAAAATGTCCAGATCATGATATCATGCTATACCATTGTTTAATTTTAGAGTCCAGTATAGTTTTATTAATGGTTTGTAACTCAACAATAGTTGATGACATACTTTCATATCAGTCTTGAGGCATAACAAAGCATATGAACATGTAAAACACATTATTTTGAAGGTAACATAAAACTTGATTCGCTATTTTGGACAATATTACTAAGGGAACAATGCTCAAATCTCTAATCGGTTCACATCAGTTTCTAGTTCAACTAGATTCAACTTTTAGGTTACACACTAAAAATTACGATGAGATGCTATTGAAAACTAATGATATAACCAGTGCAAGCCTTATTCCAGTATTTTTCAATCTATTCAGTACAGTTGTTTTATTCATGGGAAAAGCAGCAGATATGAAGAGGAAATACTCTTCTGTGTATCATAGCTTTACATCTCAAGCAGAAAGAGGAAAATTGGGGTCTACCTCACATGAGAACCCCCATGGATAGAGAAGTCTCTTCTCTTCAGATCCAACCATTACCAAGTTCTTAATACATTCAAGAAAAAGGTAAACAAAGCAATTGCATATTCTTAAACAAAATAATTAAAACTTTGGTTTCTTTGCAGCAGTAGTTCTCAACCTGTGGTTCCCCAGGAATTTTGGCCTACAACTCCCAGAAATCCAAGCCAATTTACCAACTGTGTTGTCAAAGGCTTTCATGGCCAGGATCACAGGGCTGTTGTATGTTTTCCGGGCTGTATGGCCATGTTCCAGAAGTATTTTCTCCTGATGTTTCGCCCACATCTATGGCAGGCATCCTCAGAGGTTGTGAGCTATGGAGAAACTAAGCAAGGAAGGTTTATATATATCTGTGGGAAGTCCAAGGTGAGAGAAGAACTCTTTGTCAAGTTGGAGGCCAGTGTGAATGTTGCAGTTAATCACCCTAATTAGCATTGAAAAGCTTCATCTCCTGGCCTTTCCTGTCTGGGGGCATCCTTTGTTCAGAGTCATTAGCTCTCCCTGTCTGGAACTCCTCTGTTTGCAGAATGTTGCTTCTTGTTATTGATTATTCTGATTATTGAGTTTTTTTAATACTGGTAGCCAAATTTTGTTCATTTTCATGGTTTCCTCCTTTCTGTTGAAGTTGTCCACATGCTTGTGAATTTCAATGGCTTCTCTGTGTAGTCTGACATGATAGTTGTTGGAGTGGTCAAGCATTTCTGTGTTCTCAAATAATATACTGTGTCCAGGTTGGTTCATCAAGTGCTTTGCTGTGGCTGATTTCTCTGGTTGAGTTAGTCTGTAGTGCCTTTCATGTCCCTTGACTCGTGTTTGGCCGCTGCGTTTGGTGGTCCCTATGTAGACTTGTCCACAGCTACATGGCATACGGTAGACTCCTGCAGAGGTGAGAGGATCCCTCTTGTCCTTCGCTGACCGTAGCATTTGTTGGATTTTCTTTGTGGGTCTGTAGATGGTTTGGAGGTTGTGCTTCTTCATCAGTTTGCCTATGCAGTCAGTGGTTCCCTTGATGTATGGTAAGAACACCTTTCCTATGGATGGATCTTTGCCTTGACTCTCATGGCTTGTTCTTGGCCTTGCAGCTCTTCATGCCTGTGGTGGAGTATCCATTGGCCTATAGAGCCCAGTTACCAACTGTTAGGACTTCTGGGAGTTGAAGGCTAGAACATCTGGGGATCCACAGATTACATGAGCTACAATGTTGCTTTGACAGAACGTCTACTAGGAGCAACTTTAATGACAACAGGAACAAACTTTGGATATGCACCAGTGCTGCCCACTGCATACTCCCACAAAAGGAGGAAATGGGCAGAAATATTCTCTCCCAAATGTCATCTAGAGGGGTTGGAGAAACTTTCAGAAGAGTGTAAGAAATCGAGGGAGATGTATAGGGATATCACTAAAGGAATTTAGTGATATCCCCATACATATTTACAGACACCTCACCAACAAATGCAAATCTATTCCTTTGATGGAATGACCATTAATAGACGTGGATTCACTGGATCAAATGATAAAACTCTGTCTGTAAATTCACCTGTAATTTGGTATTTTGAATATTCTTTCAATGATTTACTCACTGGCAACACAACTGAAAAAGAATAACTGTTTTCTCGTACAATAAAATTATAGATAAAAACAATTAATTATATTGTAGATTGCTTTAAAATTCTTACCATATCTCTAGTGGATGATGATGCATGTGTTGTATTTGATGTATGTGTTTGTGTAGAAGATGCAATGGAGTTGGAAAAAGGTGGAAGAACCAGAGTGACCATTTTAGTAGGAATTGCAGGACCCTTAGATTCACACTTCTCATGTGGAGCACAGGCTTCAGACTCTGCCTGCAATGTTGGACACTTTCCGGAAGTTCTGCCATGTTTTCCTAAACATTTGCTGCATTTCTGGTCCATAATGGATTTCAGTATTAAGCCAGAAATATATCATCTTTATCAGTATGTTAAATCAAAGGATTATCAAAAGAAAAGAAAAGAAAGCAATACTATCACTAGAATCTTCAATTTTGTTAAAGATTCTCAAGGGGTTTAGGGACTGGCAATCATGCTCTTTTAAAGCCAATGCCATCAGAACTGGTTCCTTTGTGTAGGCTGATAATACTGCAAGGTAAGTACTGGTAGCCAATTTTACCCTTTATCACAGTCATTTCTTCCACTTACTTATAGGTCTCCACAGTCCTTTCTACAATGTATGTTAGCAGCCATTTAATTCCATTCTGATTCATAATGAAACTCTTTGATAACATAGGCAGTCCCCGGGTTACCAAAAAAAAGTAGGTTTTGTAGGTTCATTCTTAAATTGTATGTAAGCTGGAACAGGGACGTTTGTATATAAGTCGGAACAGGCCCGGTGTGAGCTGCCGGCTGGCTGGAGTGTGGGGGAAGCGTTTTCACCCCAGGGTATAATATGCAGCAGCAATATGGGTGAACCTTTCTTTAAGAGCCTCTCCTGTTTATCCCACACTAGCTTCCCTGGGATACATCTGTACTGTGTAATGAAAACAGCTTGACACCAATCGAACTGTTCTGGCTCAATGCTATGGAATCCTGGGGGCTATAGTTTTACATGGTCTTTAGATTTCTCTGCCAAAGAAAACTGCTGTCTCACCAAATTACAAATCCCAGTATGGCTATCACTGAGTCATGGCAATTAATGTGGTATCAGACATGAAGGAAATGAAAGGTGGGGAGAGATACACACACAAAGGAAAGGAAAACTGATAGAGATACAGACATGAAGGAAGAGAAAGAGGGGACAGAGATAGACATGAAGGAAAGGAAAGAGCAGGAGAGAGATAGACATGCTTTGGCTCAGAACTAAGATTTCATGGCAGAGAGGGAGCAGAAAGGCTCGTTTGTAATTAGGAGTTGTATGTAAGGCGGATGTTCCTAACTGGGGGGCTGCCTGTACTCCAGGAACCAAAGAAATAGTTCCATTTTGTTAAGGATACAAACAAGTAGTTCTTTCAGTCTCCACTCTTTAGCTTCCACTTAGTGATGTAATAGAACATTTCAGAGGTTGACTGTTTTCCTATGTCACTTTGAATACGAAAATTCTGCTGCCGAAAAGGTTTAGAACACTTGCATGCATTCTACTGTGATGGAGGTACAGTGGGGACAGAGTGTATGATATAAACAGAGGTAAAGAAGATATTCCAAGTCAACTGTCAATATTGTGTTTGTAAATTTTCAAAAAACAAAAAAGAATTCAAATCCAGCATTAACTAATTGATTTTACCAAGCAATATAAAATCTTGGCGTATTAAATTATATTGGAAAGGATGAGGAATAACTTTCAATTGCCAATGTTGCTGGGCTTTGGGATTCTAGTGAAAACACATAGAGTCTATCTAAGCCTCAAACGGGTTAATTTATCTTTACCATTCAGGCCTCAAACTGTTTCCTTTATCCCGATGATCATTACCCACTGATTTGCTTTAACATTTGGGGCAATGCACATTATCTTCTAGACTAGAGGAATAGGACAAGGTAGGCAGATGCTCTCTTTCCCCTTGCTGTTCTCATTGCCTGCTCACCTGAAAAGGTTAAGTTAATAGGCAGAAACGAGAGATAGCAGGGACTGGCTGTAGGATGTGTAACTAGTATGGATCTCATAGAATGCTAAGCAAAGTCAAAACTGACAAAAAAGGCCAATCCTAAAGAATCTCCTTGCAAAACTAGAAATAGTTTTGGCAAGTTTGTAACAGTTTGTAACCAAGGTTTATAGAGTTGAAATTGCTCCAAGAACATCACCATGACAAACTGATCTCAATAATATGTGAGGCGTCAAATACATTGACCATTTAATGTAGTTCAAAGCTAGCTCCAAACTGTGGAGGCCAGACAAAAAACATCCACAAAAGCATGCAAAAGGAAGTCCTTCATGTGCATTACTGCTCTCTGGTATATACATTCACCATCCAGGTCTCGAACAAGTTCCAGAATTTCCTATGTAATCATCTGCATCAAAAACACTTTCTTCAGTACTGGTTTGAAATGGCATTAAATGGTAAGTGCAGGTAGGGCTTGAGCCATGGCAGTTAAAGTGGCATTAAACTGCATTAAATCTACAGCATAGAATGCACCTTAGTCTTTCCATTTTGACAATAATGCATTTCTTGAACTAAAAACCCCATAATTAATATAAACAGATAATAACATGTGTTTTCATTTGAGTGATTTGCAAAAGATAGGCAATAACTATCAATTCCCAATGCTGGTGGGCTTTACGATTCTAGAGAAAACATATGGATCCATTTAAAGCCTCAGTCTACTCACTGTGAGGTTAAGCAGTGTTACAAAAAGGAAGATAATCATTTTATAAATAGTTTATCTTGCCTCACATGCAAAAATTGTCTGTAAACAATGTTGCAAATTAATAAATATTTTTTAATTCTACCTTTAAACTAGCAATTAGCTCCATCTACTGGCAAACTGACCCATCCATGACAAACTTCATAATCCTAACATCCAATCTATAAAATTTATAACTATTACTTATATGAATGAAGAACGCAAAAACACAAGCAGCTAGGCATTCCTTTGCCATCTTATATACACATGATGAAGTGAAATGTATATTCTCATGGGTAACTCGACTTGCTTTCCAAGTTAGTAGAAAATGCACATGTAAATGTCTAAGTTCTATTATTTGAATAGGATTCTGGAGAAAAGGGTACAAATCACTGTTCAGCCATGGAAACCGACTGGGTGACCCTGGGCATGTCACACTTTCTCAGCCCTAGAAGAAGGCAGCAGCAAACTCCTTCTAACCCAGTGATTCTCAACATGTGGGTCCCCAGATGTTTTGACCTTTAACTTCCAACTTAACAGCTAGTAAATTGTCTGGGATTACTGGGAGTTGTAGGACAAAACACCTGGGGACTTACAGGTTAAGAACCACTGCGCTAAATAAACCTCTGGCACCGCTTAAAGTGATGGCAGTGAGAAAGACCAGCAGAGAGAAGCTTCCTGGAGGCTGGCCAGGACAATTGGCTTCCTCTCGCTCTCTCGGCCACTGCTGCCACTCCTGGACCTCTTTTCTGTAAAAACAAACAAACACACTCAAACCCCCACAAATCTAGGACACCATCAATTCTAAGACACATACTCTTTTTTGAGCCCCAACTTTGGTGGAAAAGGTGAGTCTTATTTGTCTTAGCTATGTAAAAATTACAAAGAGTGAAATATGGGTGATAAATAAAGCGTTGGAGGGTGTCACCCCCTCGATGGATTGTCACCTTGATGTGGTGAGGGGGCTTGCGTGTTCCAATGAACCTGAGAGCACAACCACTGGAGTCATGTACTCCCAGGAGTGGCCACAGGGGAGGATCCAGACCAAGAACAATCCGAAGACACAAAGACCTCAATGGCAGAGCAGGTGAAGGATAACATGGTACATGTTACAATGGCTGTGAAGGCGGAAGAAGGCTGCAACAGACTGAGAAGCCACTCTCGTTGTGTTAATCATGCCATTGCTGGGACCTCAATCTGTGAAGACTGTGTGTTGACCGACCATGCACCGACCTCCACACATTAAAAAAAAAATCACGCACAGGCGTCTTCCAAGAAATGGAGGACCATCATCCTCGAACTACGAGGGATCGCCTAAGGAAGGGAGGGTGTCATCAAGAGCGGAGAGTTGTTTGTCAAACTTCTTTCCCTTAGCAGAAAAGCTAGACCTTTGCCCCCATGATGGAATGACATGCTTTAGGATTAAATGCATATGCAACAACATCTACAACCTTCTATCACCAATTCCTAGAAGGATAAAAACTCCCTCCTCACTACTGCAGAAAAGGAATCTTAGCAGCAGGTAATCATGTTCAATTTCCCTGCAGTGTGATGAGATAATCCTTCTGCTGGGGTATAGCTTTTCTGCTTTACCAGCTTGTAATGAATATAAAGTTTGGCGATCTAAAAGGTACAAAATATGTTTGGGGAATTTATCTCACTATATAAATCACAGGTGAACAATGGTTTTAAAATCTGGTCCTCATTCTCCTACCACTCCAACTTCTCCAGCAGCAAGAAGTGTACACTGAAATTATTACTCCTGATGTCTCTGCTTCATACTGGAGAGGCTGTGGCAGCAGAGGTACCTTAAAACATTTTTGGCTAGATTAGATACCTGAAGGAAAATCTGAAATGAGGTTGTATAGGTATATGCTAATGCAACCAATAAAAAGTCAAATGGTATAGTGCTTTACTCCTATTATCTATCCTTCAGGATGAAAATGTAAACCTACACCAAAAGGAACTAATCTTCCTTTAGCACATGGAAATAGCTCAACACTGGAAGATGCTCAATAACTTATCCACACATTCATTTCCTAGTTGGCCAAAGTCTGGACAACTGCATTAGCTGATAAATTTAGTTATAATTTGAGATGAGCCAGGCACAAAGACAAAGGATGATTCTGAGCATGCAATATTTGATTTACCTTGATAACAAAGATACATGGGTGCCCCAACCTTCCCTGATGAAACTTTGGAGAAATACTTTTAGAATAGTACATGTAGTTCTTTGTTGTTGTAATATAAGATCAGATGAATGGTAAAGGTAGTATTTCTTTAGTTATTATGTTACAATACCTTTGCCATTTTTTAGGAAAATAACCATCCCTTTTTAGAATGTGAATCAGGAGAGAGAATTGAATAAAGTGAAAACAAACTGTGTACATCAATAAGAATAAAAATTTGAACTGAAAGCATTTAAGGACTATCTGCTTGGCATTAAAGCAGCAAAGTGATATTTGACTTATAATTGAAGATGTAATGAACCTTCTGGATGAAAGTTTCATCTGCTGTTCCCTGAAAAGTGATTTAAAATTAATAAGAATTATTGATAAAAATATGAGATGACATTACTGACTATTCATCAGAGAAATAATTGAAAGCAGTTTTATTAGAGATTTATAAAATGGACAAAATCACATATACATATTTGCAGAGCATACATAATTCTGTCCTAAGATATATTCTTAAAACATGGCAATTTATATAAAAACACAATGAACTGCAGCAGTTTCCCCAAACATCAGTTGGTCTGAAAATGAAAATGGATTTGCCACCCCTACACTTATCGTACAGAAAACAATCACATGGTGTCTGGACCAAATGACACTTCTAGGGCTACTCTTCCCCAAATTGGGGCTGGTTTAACACTGAGAAACTCTGCTCCTGGCACCTTCTAGGAGCAGTGATTCACTTGTAGAGCAAAGTGTGCCACAATCCACTCTGTAATCGTAATTAGGTCCCCTTCCCAAAGAAAGCCAGAAGTCCAAAGGATCCTGGACCAGAAAAAAGCACTGGACCTCTACAGCTTAGCCAACATCATCATGCAAGCAATCCAGGGCAAGGAAGAGAAGCAAACTCTGCATCACCATGCAGGAACAGCATTATCACTATGCAGGAAATTAGAACCCACTTTATTTGAAAGTGAAATATTGGAAATTCTATCCAGCCACAAAAATTCTTCAAATATGGAGTTTAATTCCATGGGCTAGTCACTTTGCTTTAACCTAGCATCACAGAGATTATCACATTACGCTTAAAGCATAATGGACTCAAGAAATAAAAATCACTTTGAACAGACAAAAATAATATAGATCAAATGAAATTGAACTTGGCCTATGGGTCTAGATATTTTAACTAATTTATTAAGGATTCTAGCATGTCACAGAAGATCAATACTCTAGTCATTCAAATCAGACAAATAAATGTAAGTTGTAAGGAGTCAAAGGTATAATTTTACAAATGGTGGTATTTTTCAAACATATGTTATAATATTCAGGACATATGTTATAATATTAGAACTCAATGAAATAGCTGGCACAACCTTCAGAATCAAAGCTTTCACATGATTCAAGTCAATATGAATGTGCACATACCTATAAATAAACAGACAGCTACTACACAAGCTTCCTTTAAGATGGGATAAACTAGAAGGCATTTTCTTTAAATATAAAGGAGAAAGATTTCAGCTGAACTCACTAAGAAAAAACAGAGGATTTTGGAAAAGATCATTGAGCATTTAAACAAAGGGAAGAAAGAAAAGAAACAAAAAAAAATCAAAATGAAGCACAAGAAAACAGTGCAGGGAAGGAAACTCAGTTTGGCAGTTCAACATTTAAGATAATTTACTAGTGGAGACCTGCCATTTATGAATTTGAATGGGTCAGAACTTCAGATGTTTGCCCTCTAATGTTAATTGTTCAAATATGTTGACTAAAAGTAGAAAAATATTTTTCTGTTTAAAGAAACTGAATTTAAATGTAGTGCATTGCAAGAAAGTTGTATCAAAAAGATACAGGAAATTGGGAATTTTTTTTAAAAAATTCTTTTATCCAAAAGCATGCACTAAAACTCTGCATATCTACGTGGGTGGGGGACCCAATCACCACAAAGAATCCCTACAACATGAACTAGGCCTCTATCATTACACTTTTTTTAAAAAAAAAAATCTGTCTACAGCTAAGAGAGCAAACTAAGCCAGACTATTCTATGGATATGTTCTCCCAGCACTTTATAGCTCTATCAAGAAAGAAAGAAAGAAAGAAAGAAAGAAAGAAAGAAAGAAAGAAAGAAAGAAAGAAACATTATACCAAAAAAATCCACCAGAAGTTTACTAGCAGCCAGGCAGATATCCCTGGAGAGAAACTAATGAGTGCAGCCAACCTTAGGGCCCTTCCACACAGCCATATAACCCAGAATATCAAGGCAGAAAATCCCACAATATCTACTTTGAGTCCACACTGCCATATATTCCAGTTCAAAGCAGAAAATGTGGTATTTTATTTAGCTGTGTGGAAAGGGCCTTAGTTTATTGTCCTGTAGATAATCATAGGTGGAATGCTTCTGAGAGAGCCTGCATAGTATAGTAGTTTGACAGCTGGATTAGGAATGCAAGGGATTTGAATTCAAACTCCATGTGGTCACAAAAACCCATTGGTTGCCCTTGTAGAAGTCTCACTCTCTCAGCCTAAGGCCCCTTCTACACTGCCATATAATCCAGATTATCAAAGAAGATAATCCACTTTATCTGCTTTGAACTGGAATATATGAATCTACACTGCCATATAATCCAGTTCAAAGCAAATCTGGATTTTATTTGGCAATGTAGAAGGGGCCTTAGAGGAAAGCAGTAGCAACCCTCCTCTAAATAAATCTTCTCAAGGCAATCCTATATAAGGAATACCATAAATCAGAGTCTATTTGAAGATACATAATAACAATGTGCTTCTGCATAAAGAGGCTATTTGCTTTCCTATCATGGCCACAACTGTAATTCATTTTAAAAAATCCTATACAGATGGCCAATATCTCCAACTAAGAACTCAAAAGAATTAATGAAATTAATTGATTTTGAAGTAAAATACAAATCTGAAGTCAGAGTTAATAGTTGCAACTCCATATGATACAACTCTGATATCTTTATTCTAAAATAAGAAACATTGACTTACCATAGAAGAGACTGATCTGGCATCCTCCTCATAATGTACAACAGGTGGGGGCTCCTTCCCATCATTTTCTTGAACTTTTTGCTGTAGCAGTTCTTTCTGTGCTGCAAACTTAACTTCAGTGCACCTTAGTTGTTGAACAGTTTGCTTCAGTTCTTCTAACGCTTGCTTCTGACTTAAGAGAAGCACAACACTGAAAAAATGGAAACAAAATTCCTTTTAAAGAAAACAACAACAAAAATCCTATTAGTCTTTGTTATGATTAATAATACACCTTTAACCTGTTATCAAAGTCTGGGAAGTTCGTTTGGGTAACAGAAGGATTTCCAGCCAAAAGGATTTCCTGACAGAAAACCGAGATTGCAATTTTTTTTTTTTGAAAACTATGAATCAAATCAAGGAAAATGATCACTCAACAATAATTTTTATTTTTCCTGTTGGTTTGAACAGAAGTGGTTTTTCCATAACAGCAAGCTAATACAGTTTTTCATTGTACCTGCCATATGCTTGCAACAACTTGCCATACACACATGAACTACGTAGATTGAGGGAGGCTCTCTTACGACAGAAGAGGAATGCAAAAAATCCTGGTCCAACTACATACTTAATTTCATATAAGTGGAAGAACAAGATTTGAGGGAGCAGCTTAGAAAAAGCATAATATAGTAAATTTCCAAAGTCTGTTGTACAAAAAATGAAAGAACAGGATTTAGTACAGATTTAGTCTGCACCCATGTCATAGTGCAAAAAGACAAAAAAACTTGACACAATATTGCAGGAAGGAGAAGAGTGGCAAGGAAGAAAAAGGGAACCAAAATTGTAAAAAAAAACTGGTTTTAGCTTTTGCACCTAAATGCCTGGAACACCTAACAACCAGCTTTCTTTCAGGCACAAAAACAGCTATCAAATATAGTCACATTAAAAGCCATGGCTTTGCTCTACTCACTCAGATTTCCTTTCACAGATCTTAGAAGATTCTTCTATCTTCTTTTCTAGTTCCAAAACTAACTCCTCCTTATTTAAAAGTGTCTGCTGCGTCTGAATCAAGTCTTCTACTACTGCTTTCAACCTGTGGTTTCAATGAAAAGAAATTATCTAAATAATATTACTTAATAATATTTAATTCACACATACAATTTCTACAAACTTAGAACTATTCTTTTGTTTCATTCTCTAAAAAGAGAGGAAAAAGAAGGGTCTATGCCTTACAGAGACACTGTAGATCAGGGGTCCTCAAACATTTTAAGCAGTGGGCTGGTCCACAATCCTTCAGACTATTGAGGGGCCAAATTATCATTTGGGGGGGAAAAAAGAACAAATTCCTATGCACACTGCACATGCCTTATTTGTAGTGCAAAATGAAAGAACAATACAATATTTAAAAATAAAAACAATTTGAACTAACACAAACCTATCAAGATTTCAATGGGAAGTGTGGGCCTGTTTCTGGCCAATGAGATAGTCAAGTTAATTAGGATTGTTGTTGTTGTGTGCCTTGAATCATTTCAGACTTTTGAGGAGCCCCCAGTGGCGCAGCATGTAAAGCGCTGAGCTATTGAACTTGCGGACTGAAAGGTCGCAGGTTTGAATCCAGGGAGCGGAGTGAGTCCCCACTGTTAGGCCCCCGCTTCTGTCAACCTAGTTCAAAAACATGCAAATGTGAGTAGATCAATAGGCACCGCTCTGGAGGGAAGGTAAGGGCGCTCCATGCAGTCATGCTGGCCACATGATCTTGGAGACATCTACGGACAATGCCAGCTCTTAATGTCAGGGGAAAACCTTTACCTTTACCCTAAGTATAAAACTGAGGGCGGGGGTCAGGTAAATGACCTTGGAGGGTCACATCAGGCCCCTGGGCCTTAGTGTGGGGACTCCTGCTGTAGATTATCAGTAATTTTGGTGGAAAGGTACTATGCAATTGTCCCTCCATATCATATTACGCATTTCTTTTTTTATATATATTAAATCTACAGAAGTTAGGTGTGGGGGGATGGGTGATATTCCCATATCCTTCTATATGTGCATAGTGTTCCCTTCTATCCTAAATGTATTAGTACCTATTCCAATCTCCTTGTCCATTATTTTCCATGAATTCTTTTTCAACAGGAGCTCCAACAAAAAAAACCCCTTCAAAGTGCAAAAACATTTAAAAATACATTTTGCAATTGTAACTCTAAGGCAAATCTATCACAGAGTTTTCTTGATAAGCAGGGAGGTTTTTGCCTTCGACCTCCCCAGGGGCTAAGAGTGTGACTTGTCCAAGGTTGCCCAGTGGACTTGAGTGGATGTGCGGGGTGCGAACCTTGGACTCTAGGATCCATGTCCAACACTCAAACCACCACATCTGACTAGCACTTACATATAGATGAAATTACTTTATGTGATTGCTGTGGGCATTATTATCATAGAACAAGTATCCATATTAGGTGGGGGGGGGGGAACTAGATTACTTACATAGCCTGCAAACTTTCAGCTGTCAAATTATTCCACATAATCTCATTAGCTTGAAGATTTTCATTTTCTTCCAATAAAGATGTATCAAATTCTATTTCTTGTTGTTCAACATCTGGTGTCCTTTGGAGATTCAAAATGATTTGTTTACATAATACACAGAAACACTTCACACCCTAGTACAAGATAGATCTTTCCTCAGCAGTGTGATTGAACTTAAAAAAAAGAATCTGCACATCAACAAAACCCAGCCACCTTTAGGGCTACTGTAACCCTGTAAACATACAGATGTAGAGAGTTCATACTGAGAATAGTCATTCCCTTGGTATTGCAAGTGGTAGTACACATACTATTACCAAATATCTGAAGTAGGAATTTACCAAGAATTGTAATCAATCTGCATTAACTATGCTTTAATTTGGTAACATAAATGAAGATTAATGTTACCAAAATAAGGCAAAGTTAATACAGACCAATTTCCCAAGAGACAAAAAACAAGCTATCAACTTATAATTTTCCTGTCATTTCTTTGATTCATTCTGCAGTCATCTCCTAGTTCTTCTATATTTGCTGTAGCAGCTGAAGCTACTGCCATGTACACAAAACATGGAGTATTTTTTAACAAATAGAACTGCACTGATTGAAGACAATTATTACAGAAGGGAACTTGTTTGTCAAGTGACTGCAGGTTAGTCTTGTGCATTTGTAAAGAATCGCTATCAGTTTCTTTTTTTTCATTCATAAGGCCTCGTGTTTTGTTTTGTTTTTTAGTGCCTCTTCTGAAAATGGGCACCTATCTGAATGAGCTTCTTCATTCCGCATCTGAAAAAAATGAATACTTTCATCCCATTGTGGCAATGGGCGGGTTTTCCAAGCTCTCCTTCCCCTCAGTTTTAGGGCTAGAGAGGTGGGCATATCTAACAGTTTTAGCCCACCAAGTTTTATAATGTTTGGGTCATCCCCCAATTTTGAGGATTTTTTTTAATTCTAGAAAGGAAATCTCCTTTAAAGCATTGCCTCTTTCCTCTGCTGGCCCACCCTCTAACTTCTCCAGGAGCAGCAGCAGCAGCAGCAGGCAAGCAGGGCAGAATTCCTTCCTACCAAACATCTGTTAAAGATGCTCCACACACCACACACATAGCCCAGTGCCCACACAGACCCACTATTTCATTTCTTCTTTAATTGATGGCAATGGGGGGGGGATTCCTCTTCCCAACATCTTCGGCAGTGGCATGATTTGTCTTGGACTTGACGTCTTGGGTCCTTGCTTGCTGCTGCTGCTGCCTTCCTCTCCTTCTCCTCCATTTCTCATGCAAGGAAGGCACCTTCAGCCCCCTCCTCTTCCTCCTCCGCACCTCTTACCCACTCCTCATCCCTCCTCCTTGGCTCATGGAGCTACCGCCTTGGGTTGTTGCTGCTGCTGCCTGGCTTACTCTAGAGTAAGAGGCGTGAAAGAGAAAAAGGAGAGGGCTGAAGGCACCTTTCTTGCATGAGATATGGAGGCAGCAGGAGTAGCAGCAGCAGCAAGCAATGGCCCAAGGTGGCACCAGGGCAGCTCCAAGAGCTGAGGAATAGGGAGGAGAGAAGCCATGCACACTCTCTGCAAGGCATTTTAATGAGGTTTTCCACTTGCAGATAAGAAAAAGTGATGACCTCCTGGAAGAGGAGAGTAAATAAAGCTTTCCTTTTTGTGGGGGATTAATAAAAAAATTAAACTGTGCTCACAAAAAGCAGGCAAGGAAATGGTTCCTGCTCCTGCTTTCTTTCATTTCGAGCTAATTTTCGTACCAGAGGGGGGTGGACTGTTTCGTGCCATCTGAATAAAACAACAGTATGAAAACACAAATTAAACAGCTGAAACTGATGACTGCAGGTATATGTTCTTACATTCTATTACAGTCAATCTTAAATTATTTCTATGTTCTTTGTATAAACACAATATGTTTATATGTAAATATAATAAAATATAATAGATGCAAATAATACAAATCGATGAGTATGAATAAAACTGAGTCTTTGGGAATCCCCACTTATCTGACAGGCTAAGTACTGGAATGCTGTCAGAAAATGGAACTGATTGAAAAGTGGAATCCAGGGGGTTTTTTTAGCTTGCAAACACATTTTGGCAGCTGAAAAGGCAAATAAAACACTACATATTACTATTGAATATATATGTGCACACAATCAAAAGTAATTCAAGGAGGGTTACAATTTTTCCATAGGCAAGCCTTGGGACCATGAACGCAGTCCCAAGAGAGTCTTGTAAGTAAGAAGAATGGACAAAAGTATAGTCCTCTCCTCAAATTATTAGAATTTGTCTGTAATTTGCAAGCATTGAAAGCACAAGTCTTCAGGAAGCAAGGCATCAAAATGGGAGAAAGCCCATCTTTTGCTTGTTTTTTAAATATCATCAAAGGGAAGAAGCAGCAACTAAGTAACTGCTGATAAAGAGGAGAGCTATATTTTAAATACTATTAGAACTTAAGTATGTTTAAACAGCATTCAACAGTGTACATTACTTGCAGATTTGTGGGATTTTTCTTAGAATTTGTGGATCAATGATTAAATTATTTTTATGTGGTTAACTTAGCCCGTCTACCTCCCAGCCAGCAACTGCTGGAGCTACAACACATCTCAAGTAAAGCAAGGAACTTCTAGTCTGATTTAGCAACTGAAAATGGAAAAAGAGGTGAAGAGGCTGTAATTTACAACAAAAAGAGGCTATTCAGGACCAGTGCCATTTCTTCAACTCCCTATTGTGATATCCTCATTCATGTTAAAACATGTAGGTGAAGTGGATCCTTGTAACAATCAAATGACTTCAGTCAGATTATCACACTTGCTGCTACGCTAGACATAGAAAACCAGTTATAACAGTCAATGCTTCTTGTCTTATGAAAATTTACAAACAACCTATCTATCTAATATGTATTATAGATCTACGAATTAAACAAAAAAATAATAACTTACCTATAAACCTCTATGAAACTACTGTATTCTGAACTAGGATCTAATTGCTCAACTGATGTCTGGATCTCTTTATGAACATTCACTATTTCTTCTGTTACAAGACTGGTGATCTGACTATATTCTTCAAGGATACCTTTTCTGGGGAGAAAAACAGAAAGATATTGTAGATATATTGTATACACAGAGACAATTTTTATTACTCTTAGCTGCATAGATAAATATGTGAATAAGGAAAGGTGAGTTGGTTATGAAATGAAATCTGCTCTCATTTTTCTTCTATAAAAACACAAATGCAGTCTATGATTTTATAAAGGTACATTTTAATATGTGTATTTGTGGTGTTTTTGCTGTGCTTATGTGTTTTCATCGTTCTGTAACCTGCCTTGAGCTATGAGGAGATGTGACGGTGTTGTTGTTGTTGTTATTACAATCCGAATCCTGATTCTCCCTATCCAAAAAGATGAATATTTTCTATCCTTCCTGCTTAGAATCACAGAATAATAGAGTTGGAAGAGTCCACATGGGCTATCTAGTGCAACCCCTGCCATGCAGAAAAGCACAATAAAAGTACCCTGACAGATAGCCATCCAACCTCTATTTAAAAGCCTCCAAGGAAGGAGCTTCCACCATACTCTGAGACAGAGAATTCCATTGCTGAACAGCTCTTACTTCTTGCATGTTTATCCTATCATATTCCTGTTTTACAATCTTTTTAAGCATTTTAAAGAGCTTTTACTTACTTACACAAAAGACAAACAATTAAAACTTTGCAAAGCTTGCATCTCAAAGTGGATAGAGACATTATTGTCATACAAGAACCAACCAATCTACAATGTGCAAGTTGAACTTATACCAAACATCAGAAGAAAAAAGTCAGATCAGAGCAAAAACTATGAGCTCATAACTAAGCTATGTCTTCCATATGTAACACTATCTTTACTTCCATTGTGGTTTGCATGCAGGAAAGAAAGGAAGATAGTGATGTCTTAGTATTTGAAGGAAACTCTCTTCCATTTCTTCTCTTTCTTCTACCAAAGTGCATATAAAAGAAAGTTTGTGGATCTTCTGTTATGAATTACTGAAACAATGATATTAGTCTTATCTGTTCTTGTCGACCTAACGTTTCTGTTACACTGGGGAAGAATAACTAAATAATCCTTTAAAAACCTATCCAATTGATAGTCATTTATGAAGTACAATTTAAGCTATTTATCAGAACCAGGGAATAATAGCATTGCTAAATGTTCGCAACTGATCAGAGTAACTTGGTAAAAATGAAAGCCAAATAATGAAATTATACTCTACAGTCTTTGTTTTAAAGCACTTATCTCAGAAATGGAACAAATTATTTTGAACATTAATCATACAGCATGGTCAGTACTCAGAGTGTTAAAATGAGCAGGTTATGGACCACACCATGTCATTTGCTGCATCCCAGAAAGTGGGAAGAAGCTTCAAAGGAGCCAAACAAGTTTCAGAGTGATAAAAAGCTGTAATGGTAAACTGGAAAAGGGAGAGCCAAATCTTTCTTTTCCTTTGGCTCATCTGAATAAGTCTGATAAGCAAAAAGAAAATTTAGTGTTCCCAATTGCTCCCCAGAGAATATAAAGCACTGAACAATTAAAGGCATTAAGGCACAACTTGGTTCTGAGAGAAATGACAGTATTCTCTAATGGTAAAATATGAAAGTACCAGAAGACACAAAATAAGGAACAGGGTCAATTGCTTTGGGAATGGCAAATATGGGCTTCAACTGAATAATTTACTTCAAAGATTAAATAAAGCAACTGTGTTTGTCCTAAAAGACCTATTAATATTTCAACCTGGTTTTAGAATGTCTTCAGAAGTAGTTATTCTAAAACAAAAACAAAAAAAACCCAAATGCAGTTCCATTTACCTTAAAAGATTCTTATAGAATTATGCTGCCAAAATAGAAAAGAAGGGAAGCGTGGAGATGAAGACTACTCAATCGAAGTGCAGACCAGTGAGCAAAACAAATGACTTCTAGGCTTTTTTTTTCACAACATTTTTCAAATGTAACTTCCAACACCAACACAAAAAATTAATAGTTAACACTAAAATAATTTGAAATCTCCACTAGCAATTAACAGAAGCAAGAGCAATAACAGCAGAAATAAGAGCATTACCCAAAAGCTGTGGAAAATGCCTTATAATGACACTCCCTTCCCAGAAAGAGATGATTCCAGCTATGTGTTCATAGAAAGAACATTCCACACAAAGGATATCATCATGAAAAGGAACCTATTTCATGTCTGAAGGAAGTGGTATCAAGAGAAGGACTAATAGTACATATACATATAAAAGGTAATCTCTCAGATACTGTAAGTCTAAGGAAACTGAATTTTATTAAGATCAGCATCTTGAATTAATGCTTCCCATTTGCCAAAGCAGTTTTTCTAGTACATAGCAGCAGTAGTGTGCATCGATTCATATCACCGTTGCTTATATCTAAAAGTGCAATGTAATCAATCAGTTTAATTAGGTGCACTTTTTAAAAATCAGATTAAACAAGTGTGTCTTACAGTGCTTTAATCATTTCTTCTTGCATCTTCTGTAGAGAATCTAGAAACAGAGGGAGTGTGGCATCATAGTGCTGATGCTGATGTAGTTGTGCTCCTTTCAGTGCCAAGACATACTGATTGTGCAACATGTGAAGCTTCATAGTGGCTTTATCATATCGATCTTTGGCTTTTTCAGTTTCCTTTCCTGAAGGAAAAGCAAGAGAAATAAATGTATAATTCTACTCTATTAGGTAACAATAAAAATTGAGTAAGATCCAAGAAAAATTAAACCTTTACCTTTTTTTTTTTTTTACTAATAATCTTATGTGTAGTAAGGCTAGAAACAATCAAAACTTGGAAAACATTAGATAATTTATCAGTTCCATGGAAGTCTCTTATTCTACTAATAATATCAGATAATTTAGCTTTTGGTACCTTATCACCAGATTACAGACAACATTATTCAAACAGACTTTTATTTGCAAAACAGAACTCCAATGCCTTAATTCTCACTCCTTCCTTTCTCTGTGTGTCTTTAAAACCTGAAGGTTTAAAGACTTTTCAAGGGTGATGGGAGACTATATTTCACTGGCAGATGTCATTTCAAAAACATGATGACACAGATTTTATCCACTGTTACTAGAAAATCTATTTTATGCCAATTATTTTGATTCAATGCAATTTTTCTTATAATGTAAATGTTCGGATACATAACTATGTATCTGAAGGGCAGATTTCATAAGGGTCCCTGAGGGATGACTGAAATGGAAGATATTAAACAATTATATCCATAAGCATGTATTTTGAAGGCGGATTTGATAAGGTCCCTGCAGGCTTGATGAAATGGAAGATATTAAACATTGCAGCTTATGTTGTTCTTTTCATAACAACAAAAGACTGAGATCTCCCTGCCTGATTACTGTAAACTTCTCAGGGTCTGAAGAATGTATGAAGTATTTATTGGCAGTGGCACTCCTGTATGTTACTGATTAATTAACTATTTTACTATTTTAAGCTTAAAGGAGAGGCCTGTTTAAGAAAATACCACTGAATATTCATTTTAGGGTTGTTCTTTCTTAAATATCAATCCCCTCCTCACACCTCATAGCAAATGAGTTTCAAAACTTCAAAAGCCGTTTGTTACACAGCAAAAATCCATAGAAATAAAAGTTAAGAGAACTGGACTAATTCCCCCACAAAAATCTCAGCCTGACTTTGGGTCCCAGCTAATGCCTCCAGGCCAAGAAATTTTGAATTCCTAAGCCTTAGGCAGTAATGTGTCAACATGCTGTAATATCAAATAGTCATGAATATCTGAAATTGCAGAAGGAATAAGACAGCCACCTTTTTTGTAAGCAAAATGAAACCTACAATTTAGCTGCAGTTAAAATATTGTACTGGCTCTGGAGAACAAAGACACTTTTGGGGAAATAACAAAGAGCTGGTAAGAAAGACAGAGAAAGAAGGAAAGAAGGAAAGAAGGAAGGAAGAAAGAAAGAAAGAAAGAAAGAAAGAAAGAAAGAAAGAAAGAAAGAAAGAAAGAAAGAAAGGAAGGAAGGAAGGAGGGAGGGAGGGAGGGAGGGAGGGAGGGAGGGAGGGAGGGAGGGAGGAAAGAAAGAAAGAAAGAAAGAAAGAAAGAAAGAAAGAAAGAAAGAAAGAAAGGAAGGAAGGAAGGAAGGAAGGAAGGAAGGAAGGAAGGACAGAAGGCAGGCAGGCAGAGAAGTGGTCCCAGAAAGTAGAAAATTACATTCAAGGTGCCCATCCTTATGAAGACTACATTTTCCTCCTCGAATAGATTTTAAACTTTAAGCTAAAGGGTTCAATACTAATGCTAGAGGTCTGCAACATGCAACTAAATCAAAAGATGTTCTGCTTCTTGAACTACCGTAGAGAACATGGAAGCGAAGACACAGAAGGATTGGAACTGCTATCAAACTGCTCTTCTGAAAGTACTTATGCCAGTGATTGTGGAGCACTGCAGTTATCTATTGAATTTCAACTCATTGTCCTTTGAATCCAGTTTAAGAGCCTCAAAAGATGTAATTGGAAGGGAACTGCAGAGGAGGTTTGCAGAGTGCCTAAATAGAAGAAATGCTGTCCGGTGCTGATTGTAGGATAGGGTAAAGGTGGACACCACACTGATTTGAACTTCTAAATAAATCATAAAGAGATCACAGCAGAAGTAAACAAACTACTAATCACTGAAAAAGTGGTCATTTTATTTTTATTGTTGCAATTAGTGCAACTGTTCTATTTTGAATCTATATAAGGGTTATAGCACTTGTAAGTCTAAAATGAATCATACAATTACCTTTTGAAAGGGCTTCTTTATACTTTTCTTTGGCAGAATTGACTTCTTTAATTAACTGCCTATAACTACACTTTAATTTTTCCAATTCTGTTTTTGTAACCTATGGGGAGGAGTAATAAACATTAGCACCAATATACTACATTACATTACATTACAAAAAAGCATATCAGAATGTTACAGAATGTACAAAAGTGTTCCTTCATCTATTCATCATGCATATTTTAGTATTGTGAACCACTAGAAATAAACAGTACAAAATACTTTAAAAATAGATAATAATCTCCTGAAAGTAGCAGCATGCATAACATTATTTGCAGATATATTTTTTCCTTGTTCAACTTGCAGAAGCATATAGAAGCCTAAGAAAAAGCGAGTAACATTGCTACACTGAAATTCCTGAAAGGGGCAGGTCACGATTATGTTCACATGGTTTAATAAAAAGAACTGGCAACTAAAGATAATTTCAAATCAATATGTTTATATTCACAAAACTGCCCATCAATTTAATTGAATCTTTACTACCAAATGAAAAATTAGAAAATAATTTAAGTGACATACCTTGAACATCTCTGCCTCAATTTGCTGATGGACACCAATGTAACTCTTCTTAATTTGTTGCTTGTCTTTTATCATCATTGTAAGCCTATGTAATGGACCAGCATTCAAGTCTTCTGCATGTGTCTTCATGATCCTGCTAAGCTGTTCTGTTTGCTGCACTATAATCAACCATGACTTAAAAAAAGAGAAATTAGAGGTTATGTGCTATTGGCTAGAAGCAAACGAAAGATTCATAAATTGTCTAGGAGTTTATTTAATTCACACAGAAATATATATATCACAGGAACTTATAAATACAGAATACTACATAGTACACTTACACCTCTGGCTGCAGTTGTGGACTCAATAACAGAAAAATAACCTGTCTGTGCCTGGAAACACATATATTAGTCACAAAAATTACTGAGTAAAATTAAGTCATTCTGCTATTGAATGCATGAAGTAATCAGAGGATGTTCCAGGAGCAAGGTAAAAACAAACAATGTACTAAATGCACCAAGAGACATTGTGGGAAACAGAGTCTGGTCTAATACATGCTTTGAATAAGAAACAGTAGAATTTTCCCTTTCAAGAATGCTTAGGTTTATGCAATGATTGAATTATTAATTTAAGAGAATTGCAACTAAAAATCAGAGATTGAATAATACATAATTCAATTCAATCGTTTACAGAATCAATATTTAGAATCAACACTGAGTATTATTAATATACCCAAAAAGGGCTTCAAAAAGAAAAGGGAAAATGCAAACTGAGAGTAATAGTGAAACCACCATACTTACAAGGAATGTTATTGGTGCATAACTCTGAACAATTTTTTAAAATCATGTCTGTTCACCAACTGCTAAAATGCCCCCAAAATAATTCTTACAACATCTATTCCAATCTATAGTAACGTTATGTTCTTTTCTTATCTGTATTCACTAATGTCTAAACAACAGAAAGTGCAGAAGATTTCAAGGCACAACTCTACATGGTTCAGGAACGACAAACCACATAATGCAACAATTGCCAGATGTAAATTTTGTACAAACAATACCCTTTTTTCTGTCTTTGGAACATTAATCCTAGAAGGAAAGGCAATATATCCCTTCACATTTTAAGAGTGTTATGAGTATAAAATAAAGAGGGCTGAGTGGTAGACCAAAGGGAAAAGGCTTCTGAAGGTCACATAATCTGGCCTACTTTGTATAGCAGATTCATCCCATGCAATGCCAATGAAGAAACATTTTAAAGATATGGATACAGAGACAACGCTGCAGATGATGGCAAGAAAATGTTTATTATGTGTTAAAGAAAGGAATAAAGACATAGAAGAAGAGAGGAATCTGCTAGAAAACCAAAGTACTCTATTTCATCAATTGTAGAATTCCTTCGATTTTGAAGTGCACCCTTTTTTTAGCCTTGATTTGGGGGGGGGGGGATTTTTAGTAATTACCCCCAATTTTCTTCTTTGTCTCGCTACCTAGCTGTCCTGGCCAGCGCTCAGAAGCCCCGCCCCACCCCCAGTATTGCTGGCCCGCTGTTCCTCTTGCCACTGCCATCTTCTGACACTGCCTCAGAATGGCTGACACATGCAGCCTCTCCTCTCTAGGCTGCCTAAGTTGTTGGATTTCTCCCCCCCCCCCAAAAAAAAAATGAGGATCAGAAATTGTGGTGGCTGAGAGAACCAATTGTAGAACCAAAGCCACACAATTCATTAGCACTGATCTCCAAGGTCTTCCATTCACTTGGAGCAAACCTCTTCACCAGCCAGCTCCAGCTCTCCAGGTCAGAGGGGCCAGAAAACCTGAACTCCATGTCTGGGACCTGGCTTCTCTGTCTCTCCACGTTGTCACCATCCCCTCACCACTGCTGCCACAATTCCCAATGGTGCCAGCAGCACAGAGAGAGAAGCCAGCTCCTAGATCCAAAGACCACGACTTACAGCCACAGGGAGCCACAACCGGCTGGTGAGGAAACTCTTCTCGAAAGGAACAGAAAATTCTCAGCCACAGCCAACCCCAAATCTCCTTCAAAAAGAAATAAACCAGTGACACTAAGACAACAACAGCAGCAGCAAAAAAAAAAAGAAAGAAAGAAAAAGAAAAGAAAAAAAGACCAGCAGCGCCCAGAGGGGAAGAGTCGCATGCACTGGCCGCATTGAGTCAGCAGTAGCAACATGAAAGGAAGTTGGGCAGTAGCATTGGGTGTGGGGTTGGCCAGGACAACTGGCTTCCCTTTGGCTTTTTCAGCCACCACCACCACCACTCCTGATCTTTTTTAAAGAATAAAAACAAATCTAGAATTTAAGACACATCCCTTTTTTGAGCCTCTATTGGGGAAAGGTGTGTCTTAAAATCAGTGTAATATGGTCCTTATCCTTCAACCCATGGACTCCGAAATTACTGATAAAGATTTTCAAAATAATGAACCATATCAGCTATGTAATTTAGTACATATCCAACCAATCTTAAATTTATCACAACAGGAAAATGATTTTAAGGGCACATGAAATGTACGAAATTCAGAGGGTAGGCACAGGCAGTAACTTTGTACTACCCACCAGAATTCCACAAAATTGTAAAAACTTTCAACTTCTCGACAATTAGGTGGGAATGAAAGAAGGACAGAGTAACCCAGAAATTAGACCAGATGTAGTTGGAACAGAGTTCCAAGATTGAGACTGTGACTACTACTGATTATTGGAATTTTTACAGAAGCAGCAGTTATTTGTTCCTTTGGACATGGGGTGGATTAGCTTGTTGTTCATTGTGGACACTTGTTGAGCAAGCAGGATTAGATCTCAATAAATAATTTATATCCACTTGATCTCACAACTTAACATGCTTATTTAATACAAGGAACGAAGAAGCATGCCAATCAAACCATCTCAGGATTTTGCTTGTCTGCCAAGGACCTGAAAATCCCATAAGATACCGGTATATTCATTGAAAGACATTGGCATGATGAGAGGCACAAATAAAGGTGATCAGTTTCTGACACCATGGTTTTCCCCTATTCACTATGCTCTTTGTTTAAACTATGTATCTTGTTTCCATTTTTTTAAGATCTGTGAATTAGCGAACATGGACAAATTGACTATGCTATTTAAGGAGAAATCTTTGATGAACTTTAAGAAAGATTAGTATCTATTCATTACTTTTTCACAACAACAATGGATGCATTCATCAACTGTGAAATTTATGAATTAGTAGAATGTTGCATAAAGGAGAAGTACGATTAACATTATTGTTTAAAAGAGACTAACAAGGGATAATACTTATAGTTGCTTAGTTATCATTTAGTAGTAGTAGAGAGTAAGCACTGCAGTTGTGTAGTTTCGATAATTTTTAATATCTAAAAAAAATTGTGTGTTTTATTTTATCTTTTTCATGAATACAAATTACTTAATGGAAAGGCTCCTTTGTTTCCTTCACAAATTAGAATTCCTTTGAGTATTTACAAGAACTAAGCAGATAGCAGGAGACAGCTCTGCTGTGCATGCATTGAACTGCAAGCATGAAAAATACATCCAAAAAATTGGGAATGCTGAGAAAGCAAGGGTTGCAAGGTGATGGGAGATATGCATTTAAATTCAAATAGCAGAAAGTGATCTTGCTATTTCTTGCTATCCACTTCTCATTGTAGAAATAGGGAGGAATGCTAACTTCTGAAATGTGTATGCCTAAGAAATGGAAAGGTGATAACATTAGTCTAAAATAATTCTTAAATTCATCATGTAAAGAATAAAAGCTTATTATAACTGGCTATGAATATAGAAATTTCTACACGACATATTAAGTCAGCTAAACTCAAACTGTAAGCTTACAATTAAGATTTTAAAAATATCTTAAGCTCACAAATTGCAAGGTGTTCTCAAGCTATTTCTGATATTAACTTATGTAGATTCAATATATTAGGTTCACTTTTTAACCCAACCAATAATTAAGTTGAATTCAACAGGGGTGTCAGCAACCAGACTAATAAGAATGTCACAATGACTCATGTGATAAGCATCCAAATAAACCAGACAAGTACCATTCCAGAAACATCTACCTCAAACATTAAGCAAAGAAAAGTTTCCAATATTAACAAGGTAATTCTAAAATTGTGTACTGTAATGTAATTCTTACAGCTCAATGTGCATGCTACAATTTCACTTTAAAGCAAGATTCTAGCTGTAAGGCTATGGATAACTTCTGTTTTGCAAATCACAATTTTCTCCAATTAAAATTCTATATATTATTTCTTACCTTAGATACATTACTAACATAATCCAATTGTGAAGTACTTTCTTTATCAACCTGGTTACAAAGATTCTGTAAAGTGGATGCATATTCTTTGTCACTTTTTATTCTCATAGCCATAAACTTCTTCACTGTTTCTAGTAGACGTAACTCCCAATCTTGTAGTCTTAGCAAAGCTTCGTGGGAACATTTCAGGTCACTTCCAAATCCCATCTTTTATAAGGCACTAGTTTTACTAAGGGCCACTAAGAAAAGATTCTTCTGGTCAGCACATCTGTTAAAGTTAGAAAAATAAAACAGAATTCAAAAGGGGAACATATAACACTGTCTGCCCATGTACTAAGTTCCTTTAAAGTTAGAAGTAAACTTAAACATGAAGTCCTCAAACTAAAAGAGGAAGGGTGATGATTCCCAAATTAGCCCCTTCAGTCAACCCACAAAAATTAACCACCCATCAGTTCCGTTCCCATAGACAGAACAGTACAATAAGATGTCATCATTTACAATTATCTGCTCAGTTTACAGGTCTAAGATTCTCATTATTCTTAGATAGTGGATTAAACAAATGTTTGAAATTTTTCAAAGATGATAATTGGTCAAGCTTTATCCTACCTTTGACAAAATGAACCTGTGTAAGCAGCTTCTTAAAAACACAAGTCAAACTGATACAATTAACTCAAAAGTCAAAGAGAACAGGTCTCTCATTTCCATTGTATAAGTAACATTACTTCCAAACAATTTCAGATTCTGCAATTCCTGAGAAATAAATATCTTGTGAACTTATAAACAAAAGCCCTTTAAATGGGAATCACCATGAAATAAATACCATAAAGTTCTTCCCCAGCTAGGTCTGTTAATAAGAATACAAAATGTAGTATGCATACCTCTCAAATAAGTTCTTATCACAAATTTATTTTTCCAGCACTCGTACCTTGCTCTTACTCTCAGCTCTTCCAATTCCTCTGCACTTTCGATATTAAACCTAGATAGGAAAAAAAAACTGTCTTTTAATTTGACAACCATATAAAAAGTAATGTCATCTCACAAAGTGGAACCTCTATGTTTTTCTTGTGTCATAATGAAGTCTGCATATCCACAATAGAACTATCAAAGGTTTAGTTATACACCATAGCCCATAATCTTACTTATGGCCTTCCCACAGCATACGAGTGACACAAAGTAGCCTCTGTGGCACAAAATGTTCAATTCTTTATCTGCCCATGGTTGAGTAGGGAAAGCACTAGTACCAATGTGGAAAACCAAGTGAGCACAGAAAAGTTTAAAGATGTAATGCAGCACATTACTTACTGCCAAAACACCAACACATACCACTAACAGTCTACAGTACTAATTTTACTGTACAAATATATAAAATGAGCAATAGCTTTAGAAAAGGACAACTTGCTACGGCAGTCTTCTACGTGGTCTGTCATCATCAATACTCTCTTCCTTCTAACCATGTAGCTCATCCACCTTGCACTACTTCAGTGCCAGCTGCATCATCTGCTCAGCCTTTGACCACTTCTATGGAAGTTTAGCAGATACAACCTTGGAAACCTGTTATTTCAGCCATGAAATTTCCTTCCTGTTATGCCCAAGATTTGGGGTCTTCAGATTCAGAAAGTGCCTCAGATTCATTCTCAGCCTTTCATGTAGAGTTGACTACTGTCTCCCCATCCACTCTTATTTCTGAGGATATTAGGTATTTTGTTCAACAAATGTTCCATATGACTCAGTCCCTTAATCAATAGGTTCAACACTTTAAGCTTAAGAGTCAAGATCCTATTGGATCCAGAGTCAGTGAATTCAAATAGATGGCCAGGATTCCATTTTCTCTCCACTTCTTTTAAACCAGTGCATTATCTAAATTGATTATGTTATTGCCTCATCAGGATTATTCCAGGCCCTGAGGTTTAAGAGTCACAACCTGAGATTTAAGAATTCCTCTGGTTTTGTCCTCAAGCATTATGCATTACGTACCATCCACAATCATTCACAGATTGTAAATCAAATATACACAAAACATATGTTCCTCTTTCAAGATTTAGACAGAAGTCTTAGCTCCAATCTGGGTTGTACCTTGATCAAGGTGAAATGAGAGGATTATTCCTTCTTGCATAATTATGGAGACAGGTCAAGGAACATTTAGTCTAGCCAGAAGTTGGATACAGAACAGACTCAAGGGTGAACCCTGACAGCACAATGAATGAGAAAGGAGAAAGCTAACTGTGTAAATACACAGACATCCTCTAACATTTCCAAGAGTCTTTGCAAGTTGAAGAAGCAAATCAATGATGCCTTACCAATGAATGCAAGATGCTCCTATCCTAGCTGAGTGGAGATTTGCAAACAGCCCTTTCCCCTAGTGAGGAAGAGCCCCCAAACTAAAAAAAAAAAGGGGCAGCTTTCACAAAAACTGAAAACTCAAGGCCATGCCATGACATCTGGAAACCCTATTTATGGAAGAATTTGAGAGAGAGCATATTTGGATATATAGCCAGCCCTCCATATTTGCAAGAATGAGGGATGCAGAAGCCCTGCAAAAGAAAAAACAAACACTCAAATAACCCTGGCAACCCCTTACCAAATCTGAATGAGGGTTTAGCGGGAAGTAGAGAACAGATGGGAGGAGTTTAAAACCCAGATGCTGATTTATTATCAGTAAATGTTTAATTTCTATAACTGTATTATATACCTATATACCCAAGCTCAATTAACAATTTCTGAGGCTGAAAGGGACCACTAATGAAAACAATTTAAATGATCCTGATCTACACCAGGGCTTTTTAAACTTTGACATTCACAAATCCTTTCAGCCCAATACATTTTTATTGACCCCAGGTATGTATGTGTGTGTGTGTATATACCCTGTTTCCCCAACAATAAGACATCTCTGAAAAATAAGACCTAGTAGAAGTTTTGCTGAATTGCTAAATATAAGGCCTCCCCCAAAAGTAAGACCTAGCAAAGTTTTTGTTTGGAAGCATGCCCAGTGTCTGCCAAACAGAACATCAGAGCATTCAGGATTGGTAAATGTACGTACCAGTTGTACATGGAAATAATGGTAGTAACAAGAAATTCTTGATAGGATTCACAGTTTGTCTGGTTATGCTGGTTTGTGATGACAACTACTGTACAGTATATAATAAATGTTCATTTTTTAATTCAACAATAAATGTGAATTCTTCTTCATGGAAAAATAAGACATCCCCTGAAAATAAGACCTAGCACATCTTTGGGAGCAAAAATTAATATAAGACACTGTCTTATTTTCGGGGAAACACGGTATGTATATATATATAAAATACAAAAAAATCAAGTATTTTCCGACAATAAATCAGCATTTGCAAGGCTAGCTAAACAACTGATTTTTCTTTTTAGGAAGGACAGCTGAAACATCTTCTGCAGAGCCCATGGTAAACACTGCACAATAGACTTGTGTAAATGACAAACAGTTTGTACGCGACGTTTTAAATTTTTTTACTGTTACCCATTTTTGCAACAAGCATATGCCTTGGTGTGTAGTTTATTTTGCTTTCTCCCAGAAAGGTTGCTGATTTAGGCCCCTTCTACACTGCTCTATATTCCAGGATCTGATCTTAGATAATCCTGTTCAAAGCAAATAATCTGGGATCAGATCCTGGAATATAGAGCGGTGTAGAAGGAGCCGAAATCTGAAGATACATTTCTTAGTTTGGACAAAATGGAAAATGATAGTACCTGGAGGTGCTCTGGTTTAACTGTAGTCAGTGTGAAAAACAACGTGAGACTGTGTATGGGGAAAATACATGTTGACTTGACTTGTATTAAGATGTGATTGTCTCACTCTTCATTTTTGTTCAAGAATGGTATGAGCTACACATCTCAGGCAATAAGAATAAAAGAGTTTAAGTGTTCAAACACTTAAATTTCCCAGTAGGGGAGTTTTAGTACTTCTACAGCAGTGGTTCTCGAAGTGTGCAACGGGAGCCCTTGGGGCTTTACAAAGCATACTGAGGGGCTTCATGCTTCCCTCCTCCCCCTTCCAAGCTTTCCCTCCTCTTTCCTACTCCTCCCTTTTTCCTCACCTCCCTCACCCCAAAAGCCTTCCCTCCACCTCCCTTGCTGCCAAAAGCCTTTTTTCCTCGCCTTCCTTGCAATCCAAATCATTTTCCCCTCACCTACCTTACTTCCAAAACCCTAATTATCTCCCATCGCTCGGAGGGCATTTTGATTGTGCTTTTCCTGCATGATAAGGGGGTTGGACTGGATGGGCCCTGGTGTTGAGCCTATTATTATTAGTATTATTATTACAAAGCTGGATGGACATCTGCTGGGGGTTCTTTGATTGTGCTTTTCCTAAATAGCAGAAGGGGTTTGGACTGGATGGCTCTGGGGTCTTCCACTGAAATACTGTTAAGTTTATGTTGGTCAGAAAGTTTCCCCATTCTCTCTCTCTCTCTCTCTTTCTCTCTCTCTCTCTCTCTATATATATACATACATACATATATAGACTACAATATATAATAAACTATATAAACATTTCTTGGGTCTCCACAAGGAACTTTTGCTTCAAAAACGGCTTAGCAGCTGAAAAAGTTTTGAGATCCCCTGTTCTACAGTAAAGGGTCCTAAGGAGGTAATATGTGTGGTCTGAATTACAAACATTTTTTCATCCTTCATTTGAATCATGGCTGCCTTATGATTGGAATCACTGGAGAGACAGACTATAAATATCTGTATCACCAGGCAGGGATCTAAGCCTTGTACATGCAAAGCAATAGTTCAAATAAACCACTCCTTTAACTAACATACTTTGCCTCGGTCTTCTCACAAAAAGAAAGCCATCTTCAACCTCAGCAACATGGAATGGACGAAGGATTGGGGGAAATCCAACCCCAAATAGGGAAACAAGTTGTCCAGGAACACCTGGCCACTCTAAACGAATTCAAGTCCCCAGGGCCAGATCAGCTACATCCAAGAGTATTGAAGGAACTAGCGGAAGTTATTTCAGAACCACTGGCAATCATCTTCGAGAGTTCTTGGAGAACAGGAGAAGTCCCAGCAGATTGGAGGAGGGCGAATGTGGTCCCTATCTTCAAGAAGGGAAAAAAGAACGACCCAAACAATTACCGTCCGGTCAGCCTCACATCAATACCAGGCAAGATTCTGGAAAAGATCATTAAGGAAGTGGTCTGCAAACACTTAGAAACAAATGCGGTCATTGCTAATAGTCAACACGGATTTACCAAAAACAAGTCATGCCAGACTAATCTGATCTCTTTTTTCGATAGAGTTACGAGTTGGGTCGATACAGGGAATGCCGTGGATGTAGCATATCTAGATTTCAGTAAGGCCTTCGACAAAGTCCCCCACGACCTTCTGGCAAACAAACTAGTAAAATGTGGGCTAGACAAAACTACGGTTAGGTGGATCTGTAATTGGCTAAGCGAACGAACCCAAAGGGTGCTCACCAATGCGTCGTCTTCATCATGGAAAGAAGTGACAAGTGGAGTGCCGCAGGGCTCCGTCCTGGGCCCAGTTCTGTTCAACATCTTTATTAACGACTTAGACGAAGGGTTAGAAGGCACGATCATCAAGTTTGCAGATGACACCAAACTCGGAGGGATAGCTAACACTCCAGAAGACAGGAGCAGAATTCAAAACGATCTTGACAGACTAGAGAGATGGGCCGAAACTAACAAAATGAAGTTCAACAGGGACAAATGCAAGATACTTCACTTCGGCAGAAAAAATGGAAATCAAAGATACAGAATGGGGGACGCCTGGCTTGACAGCAGTGTGTGCGAAAAAGATCTTGGAGTCCTCGTGGACAACAAGTTAAACATGAGCCTACAATGTGATGCGGCAGCTAAAAAAGCCAATGGGATTTTGGCCTGCATCAATAGGGGAATAACGTCTAGATCCAGGGAAGTCATGCTCCCCCTCTATTCTGCCTTGGTCAGACCACACCTGGAATACTGTGTCCAGTTTTGGGCACCGCAGATGAAGGGAGATGCTGACAAGCTGGAAAGCGTCCAGAGGAGGGCAACTAAAATGATTAAGGGTCTGGAGAACAAGCCCTATGAGGAGAGGCTTAAAGAGCTGGGCATGTTTAGCCTGCAGAAGAGAAGGCTGAGAGGAGACATGATAGCCATGTACAAATATGTGAGGGGAAGTCATAGGGAGGAGGGAGCAAGCTTATTTTCTGCTGCCCTGCAGACTAGGACACGGAACAATGGCTTCAAACTACAGGAAAGGAGATTCCACCTGAACATCAGGAAGAACTTCCTCACTGTGAGGGCTGTTCGGCAGTGGAACTCTCTCCCCCGGGCCGTGGTGGAGGCTCCTTCTTTGGAGGCTTTTAAGCAGAGGCTGGATGGCCATCTGTCGGGGGTGCTTTGAATGCGATTTCCTGCTTCTTAGCGGGGGGTTGGACTAGATGGCCCTTGAGGTCTCTTCCAACTCTACTATTCTATGATTCTATGATTCTATGATTCTATACACTCCTTTCAGTTCCTTTTATCCACTTTTGCTTAGAACAGTGCTCTGATTACTTTGCAATATAAAAATCATACAGATTGTGTTCAAAGCTGCAAAATGCAGTGAAGGCATTTTTTTCTAAACTCTGGTATTAACTAGCAGCTATAGAAGTGAATTATAGTCAGACCCTTAACATTTGTGCATTTCACTTCTGTGGTTTTGACTACACAGCCCAAACAAATTAATAATAATAATTCTTAATGTCTCAGTTTTTAGGTCTATTCCTTGGATGATTTGGGGTTTTGATCCAGAAAATTGCATTGGACAGATGCATCAGCTTTAGTTTCTTAGATATGGTTATCATGATTTTCTATGGGTAAGCAGATGACAACTAGTATATGGCATATGTTCTGTATCTCAAAAACTAGAGCTGACAGGGGGCCACTTGCCATTTTTGGACTCAGTAGGTCAAATATGACTAGAAACATGTATAATATCTGAGGCCACAAAATGTGTGTTGGCCAGTGTTATTAGTAGATTTGATTATGATGATTTGTCTAGTAATCTCTGACAACAGCCAACAGGAAGCTCTGGTGTAGGCTGGTATATGAGGAAGAATCGGAAGCGACTGAACGAATAAACAACAAGAAGTAATATCTAGGTCCTCCAGTGCACGTGTATTCTCCGCTTCAACTAGAAATTGATCATAGACTCATGTTAAGCTGTGAAATCGTTTATTTGTTATGTTATTTAATTTTTGATAATGTGTTATTACTTTTGATGTAGCTGTGGGTATGTTTTGAGTCTGCATGGGTTGCGTTATTTGTCCTGGTGTAGTGTTTAAGGCATTGAATGTTTGCCGATATTTGTTGTTAACTGCACTGAGTCTCCTCGGGGAGATAGAACGAGATATAAATAAAGTTTACTATTATTATCACATTGGAGGACCTAGAGCAGGTGTCCTCAAACTGCGGCCTTCCAGCTGTTTGAGCCTCCAACTCCCAGAAGTCCTAGGCAGATTGTAAAATGGTCAGGAATTACAGGAGTCGGAGGCCCAAATAACTGGAGAGCCTTAATTTGAGGACACCTGACCTAGAGATTACTGGTTAATTGCTCTCTCAAGGCCCGGACAGTCCTATATCCCAGGATCTGATCACAGGTTTTCTGTTTATCCCAGATTATCTGGCAGTGTGGACTCATATAATCCAGTTTAAAGCAGAAAACCTGGGATCAGATCCTAGAATATAGAGTCTGTCTGGAAGGGCCCTCAGGTATCAAATTAGCAAGCATTTTGGTGGTTTCGGGATCCTGAGTGCACAGAATGAAGAGGGGCAACCAGGAAGACACAGCTCCATCATACCTCCTGCACCATCACTTGGGAGCCCCTCAATATACACGATATAATAATATCTAGAAATAATAGTATTTTAATGTAATAGTGCTGGTATATTGTATGCAATATTAATAATGTTCTAATATAATATATTGCATATTGTATATACTACAACTTATGATGTAGTACAACAATTACATAATACTAATAGTATAATGTTCTGGTAGTGCATTGTATATATTGTGATATAATACTACAGTAAGGTAAAGGTTTCCTGTCATTAAGCCTAGTCATTACTGACTCTGGGGGTTGGTGCTCATCTCCATTTCTAAGCCGAAGAGCCGGCGCTGTCCAAAGACACCTCCAAGGTCATGTGACCAGCATGACTGCATGACTACAGTACAATATAATATGATAATTGTATATTCTATATTAAATGCTGTATTACTAGCAATATTGGAGTATAATGTGTTATTATTTTTAATATGGATGTGGATTTGTTTTTGGGATTTGGGGGGCTGGTTATTTTTGTCTTTGCTCACCTTCTCCCCTCAGGGAGATAGGGCGGGATATAAATAAAGTTTTATTATTGTTGTTGTTGTTGCAAGCAGTCAGCAAGGAAAAGACCAAGGCATTGACATCTCCGGACCACCCCCTGTTCGGGTATCAGCCAGCACGCCAATCAAGAAATAGTTTTCTAAGATCTACAGAGATTCTCGCAGGAACAGCTCAGCAAGTGAGAGTCCAAAAGTGGCAGACTAAAACCTGGAATCTCAACAGTGGCTGACGTCAGAGATACTCCCTCCTGAACACACAGAAGACTGGGCAACTTGGAAGGCGCTGATCAGACTGCGCTCTGGCACCATGAGCTGCAGAGCCAACCTTAAGAAATAGGGCTATAATGTGGAGTCCACGGCATGCGAGTGTGGTGAAGAGCAACCACAGACCACCTATTACAACGCAGTCTGTGCCTTGCCACATGCACAATGGAAGCCCTACTTATAGCAACACCAGAGGCACTCCAAGTGGCCAGCTACTGGTCAAAGGACATTTAGTATAATGCCAAGTTTTTTTTATCTGACATGATAAATAAATAAAATTGTTATTATTATTATTATGAGCCCCTGGTGGTGCAATGGGTTAAACCCTTGTGACAGCAGCACTGCTAAACGAAAAGTCAGAGGTTCAAATCCGGGGAGCAGGGTGAGCTCTTGTCTGTCAGCTCTAGCTCCTCATGAGGAGACATGAGAGAAATCTCCTACAGGATGGTAAGACATCAAACATCCAGGCATCCCCTGGGCAACATCCCTACAGACGGCCAATTCTCTCACACCAGAAGCGACTTGCAGTTTCTCAAGTCGCTCCTGAGACAAAGAAAAAAAAATTATTATCCTGTGCACCTAACCCCAGTGAATGTGGAGGGCTGATTGTACACAGATTTTTTTTAAAAAAAACCACAAATCAGTTGTTAAATGAAGTCCATAGGAGTTTATATCAATTCTGCAACAATAAATATCATTTATGATCTACTATGAAAGCTGAGGTAACTTGGGCACTCCAGGGGTTTTGGACTTCAACTCCCACCATTCCTAACAGCCTCAGGCCCTTTCCTTTTCCCTCTCTGCCGCTTAAGCGGCTGAGAGGGAAAAGGAAAGGGCCTGAGGCTGTTAGGAATGGTGGGAGTTGAAGTCCAAAATCATTGGAGGGCCTAAGTATGTCCATGCCTGGCGCAGACGCACCCTAAGCTTCCTCAACCCTAATCCTTCCCAGCCTCGTCACTTTCCCAAACAGGAGTTGAAGCACAGCTCTCCCAGTCAGAGAGGAACAAAACCTTCCCTTCCTTCTTTCCTTAGGACGCCGCCCTCCCCCGGGGCCTACAGACTCGGAGACCCCTCAGAAGCCCAAGCCCCTCTCCGGCCACCGGAAGGCCCCTCGCCCGGCCGGAGGTCACAGGCTCAGCCCCCAAAGCACCAAAGGCGGCGCCCACTTACCTGACAAGCTCGAGCCCCTCCACCACAATACACCCGGCCCCGCCTAGGTCACGTGACGCCGCCGCGGCCAATCCGCTCGCGCTCCCCTCTTACCGTGCGGCCAATCAGCTCCGGGACTCTCTCGCCAGCAGTGGCCAATCCGCGGTGGCCCCGCCCTCCGCCTCACGTCATCTAAGCGGCTCGCCAATCGTTGCGGAGGAGACAGGCGTCGTTCCCGCCCTTCGTCGGCTGACCCAGGTGGTGATTGGCTGTTTTTCCCCCACAGGCACCCGCAAGGGGGAGGGGAGGGCGTAGACTTCCTTTCATTGAGGAGGCCGAGCTGGGTTTGCATCCCAGCCGGGAAAGGGAAGCGGGGGAAGACTTGGAGGCTCCGGTTTGGGTTGAAGGCTGCCTGGCGCCGGACGTGACGTAGGAACTAGAGCCCTCTCGATTTTTAAAGGGGAACGCCCATTAAATGGAATTGTGTTCCGAACGAGCACCTCCTTTCTGGGGCCAACTTCCACAAGCCTCGCTTATCCAAGTTTCTGGATTATCCAAGCCATTTTTGTAGTCAATGTTTTCAATACAGTAGAGTCTCACTTATCCAAGCTAAACGGGCCGGCAGAAGCTTGGATAAGCGAATATCTTGGATAATAAGGAAGGATTAAGGAAAAGCCTATTAAACATCAAATTAGGTTATGATTTTACAAATTAAGCACCAAAACATCATGTTATACAACAAATTTGACAGAAAAAGTACTTCAATACGCGGTAATGTGTTGTAATTGCTGTATTTACGAATTTAGCACCAAAATATCACCATATATTGAAAACATTGACTACAAAAATGGCTTGGATAATCCAGAAGCTTGGATAAGCGAGGCTTGGATAAGTGAGACTCTACTGTATATTTATTTATTTTATTTATTTCTCACAGTGGCAACAATTAGATGCCCATACAAACCAATATAAAACAGCACATAAACAGTTAAAACTATTAAAATACATTATGAATTAAAAGTATACATTTCAAACATAAAATCAGATCCGTTCTTTCTCATGCTTTGTCCATAGTTCAGTCCGTGTCATTTTCACTATTTATTGATTAAAAGCCTGGGCACACAGCCATGTTTTTATATCGTGATATTTTGGTGCTAAATTCGTAAATACAGTAATTACAACATAACATTACTGCGTATTGAACTGCTTTTAATGTCAAATTTGCTGTAAAACATGATGTTTTGGTGTTTAATTTGTAAAATCATAACCTAATTTAATGTTTAATAGGCTTCTCCTTAATCCCTCCTTATTATCCAAGATATTCGCTTATCCAAGCTTCTGCCGGCCCGTTTAGCTTGGATAAGTGAGACTCTACTGTATCTGCTTTGAACTGGAATATATGGCAGTGTGGACTCAGAAAAACCAGTTCAAAGCAGATACAGTAGAGTCTCACTTATCCAACATAAATGGGCCAGCAGAATGTTGGATAAGCGAATATGTTGGATAATAAGGAGGGATTAAGAAAAAGCCTATTAAACATCAAATTATGATTTTACAAATTAAGCACCAAAACATCATGTTATACAACAAATTTGACAGAAAAGGAAGTTCAATACGCAGTAATGCTATGTAGTACTTACTGTATTTACGAATTTAGCACCAAAATATCACAATGTATTGAAAACATTTGACTACAAAAATGTGTTGGACAATCCAGAACGTTGGATAAGTGAGTGTTGGATAAGTGAGACTCTACTGCCCTGTGGGATTTTCTGCCTTGATATTCTGAGTTATATGGCTGTGTGGAAGGGCCCTAAGTTGCTGTGAGTTTTCCAAAAGCATTCTTCCCTGGCGTTCGCCTTCATCTATGGCAGGCATCCTCAGAGGTTGTGAGGTCTGTTGGAAACTAGTCAAGTGGGATTTATATATCTGTGGAAGGTTCAGGGTGGGAGAAAGAACTCTTGTCGAGAAGACATCAAAACAACACAGACATCAGAAGAGCTGCAAGAGCTTGGTCTGGAGAACAAGCCCTATGAGGAGCGGCTTAAAGAGCCGGGTATGTTTATCCTGCAGAAGAAAGGCTGAGAGGGGACATGATAGCCATGTATAAATATGTGAGGGGGAGTCATAGCGAGGAGGGAGCAAGCTTGTTTTCAGCTGCCCAGGAGACTAGGATGCAGAACAATGGCTTTAAACTGCAGGAAAGTAGATACACCTGAACATTAGGAAAAACTTCCTCACTGTGAGAGCTGTTCAGCACTGGAACTCTCTGCCTGGAGTGTGGTGGAGGCTCCTTCTTTGGTGGAGGCTTTTAAGCAGGAGCTGGATGGCCATCTGGATGGCCCGGGGCTGTGGCGCAGACGGGAGTGCAATGAGTCACTGACCAGGAGGTCATAAGTTCGAGGCCCACTCGGAGCTATGTTGTTCGTCTTTGTGCTGTGTTAAAAAGGCACAATATGTTTGCCTAATATGTGTAATGTGATCCGCCCTGAGTCCCCTTCGGGGTGAGAAGGGCGGAATATAAATGATGTAAATAAAATAATAAATAATAATAAATCTGTCGGGGGGTGCTTTGAATGCGATTTCCTGCTCCTTGGAAGGGGGTTGGACTGGATGGCCCGTGAGGTCTCTTCCAACTCTATGATTCTAAGGCCAAGAACAATCTACGAGAGTAAAGACAAGAATCCACCCAGAGGAAAAGTGTTCTCACCATACATCAAGGGAACTACTGACCACATAGGGAAGCTGATGAAGAAACACAACCTACAAACTATCTACAGACTCACTAAGAAAATCCAACAAACGCTATGTTCAGAGAAGGACAGGAAGGATCCTCTCACCTCTTCAGAAGTCTACCATATACCATGCAGCTGTGGACAAGTCTACGTAGGGACCACCAAACGTATTATTGTCCAAACACGAATCAAGGAACAAGAAAGGCACTGCAGACTAACTCAACCAGAGAAGTCAGCCATAGCAGAGCACTTGATAAACCAATCTGGACACAGTATATTATTTGAGAACACGGAAATGCTGGACCACTCTAACAACCACCATGCCAGACTACACAGAGAAGCCACTGAAATCCACAAGCATGTGGACAATTTTAACAGAAAGGGGGAAACCATGAAAATGAACAAAATCTGGCTACCAGTTTTTAAAAAGTCTAAAATCAGAACAGCAAATAAAGAACAACACTCTGAAAACAAGAATTCCAGACATGAATCAATTAGGGACAGCTAACACCTCCCAACAAAGGATTCCCCCAGGCAGGCATCAGCCAGACCATGAAGCTGAAAGGCTATTCAATGCTAATCAAGGTGGACAATTGCCGCATTCACACTTGCCTCAAACAGACAAGAGTTCTTTCTCCCACCCTGGACCTTCCACAGATCTATAAAACCCACTTGACTAGTTTCCAACAGATCTCACAACCTCTGAGGATGCCTGCCATGGATGTGGGCAAAACATCAGGAGAGAATGCTTCTGCAATATGGCCATACAGCCCAGAAAACTCACAGCAACCCTGTGATTGCAGCCATGAAAGCCTTCGACAACACACCTCTTTTCTGATTTCTTTCGAGTTGTATGAGTCAATAATAAAATGAAGGGATAATTTTAAAAACTATAGAGTATAATTGTGAAACTTTTTTTTTTAAATAAAGCAAACTGACTAATAGAAGTGATCCAAATTCACACAATTATAAAACAACGTTCTATTAAAACCTCAAAAGCTTCCTCACTGTGCGGGCTGTTTGGCACTGGAACTCTCTGCCCTGGAGTGTGGTGGCGGCTCCTTCTTTGGAGGCTTTTAAGCAGAAGCTGGATGGCCATCTGTTGGGGGTGCTTTGAATGCGATTTCCTGCTTCTTGGAAGGGGGTTGGACTGGATGGCCTGTGAGGTCTCTTCCAACTCTATGACTAACGGTGGATCCTGGGTCTAAACAAATTGAAAACTACTGTTCTAAACACATCTTTCAGTTTATGGAAAGATATAAGGGCTAAAACAACAAAAATCTTAGAGCATTTCTGGCCTCAAACAGTCCTTTGAAATAGGGCAGGAAACAGTTGGGAACCTCTGCAGGATGTATGGCGTTAGTCAAGAGTTTTGCTACTCCATTTTGCCTCCAAAAAGTCTCCAAAAGCATATATCATCTTTTGGTAGTCTGCCATTTGCAGAAATACACCTTACTTCTAATAGTTTTCCTATAGCAATTTTGTAAAGTCACTTTGGAATGACACGGTTTCTAGGATGATGATGATGATGATGATGATGATTGTTTATATCCCACTTTTTCTCTCCGTAAGGAGACTCAAAGCCAATTAGAGACAGGTGTAGAAGAACTGTGTAGATTTTGAGTTGAACTTTTATTTTCTTGGGTGGCTGAGCAAGGACAAATCATGTCTACGACTTTTATGTGACAGAATTACAAAACTGAGTAGGAAATGCAAACAATACTTTTCAAGATAAGTAAACTGATCTGATATTTCTAACCTTCTCTGTGCCACTTATATAAAGATTTCTAACTTCCTTTCTGCAATTGCAAATAAATGTATGGCAGTGGGACCTGTGGAAACCTGTCACAAATGAGAAATCATTAGAATCAGATACCTCAGGGGAAGAGAAATATTACACAGAAAATTGTTGATTATGCAAGTTCACAGCATCATACTCAATGCCAGTGGGGACATATTAATGTAATAAAAATAAATGTTACTCTACTGGTACTTAGAAATAAGATTTGATATCCTTCCGTGTGTAGATACTCAGGAAATAGATTGGAATATATTGCTACAGTTAAGGGTGTTTTTGCTTCCTGCATATTTAACATTGGCAAAAACCAAGAAAATAAGACTCATTTATAAGTAAACATGCACCAAAAGTGCCAAGACTGGAATTGTGCTCACACCCAGAATACAGCCCTACTGTGTACATTGCTCAGGGTTTACTAGGTGTTACACAGAACTTTAATCGCTAATGGCACTGATAAAACTGGTTATTCCTGAAAATCTACAAGTAAAATCATTTTCAATGTAGACTGTCCGCCTTCTATTAGTCTCCCATCACAGGAGATTTTCTGCACTAGCAGGGGTTTAGTCCAGATTACCTTTTATATTCTTTGATTCCTTTTGTCTCTCGTTTTCCATGTTCTCCAACTACAGAGGTCTTCATTTTTGATAACCTTTACATTGCTGCTTGTGTTCCTGATCTGTAATAACTTGTTAATGGGTCAGATCATATGTTATATTTGGCTCTGTATAACTCCCATTCAAACATCTGATAATCCAGCTCAAGTAAGCAAATCAGAAGACTGGTGTACTAGTCCTATTTTCCTTTGTTTTCACTCTCCGCATGTAGGATCAACAGCCTGAAATGAGAGTCTACCATACAAGTGGATATTATTTTCTTCAGCTCTTTGCTCTCATGAGGAAAACTATGAAATAGGGAGTAAGACTAGCACACTCCCTCATATGTTTACTTTGAGGGGATTGCTGAAGACTTGGATCAAGTCTCCTCAAGGTCAATTGGTGGACCTCAAGGTTCATTTTTTAAAGTATCCTGAAGATCTGGTGCCACCAAAAGAGGCTTGTAAAAGTTGGAATTCAAATAATTTCACTGGCTCCAAGTCTGGAAATTGGATTAAGAGAACAGTTTAATGAGCCATTCTTATGGTGAGAATGGGAAAAACTCTACTCGCTCATCCAAGGAAGGAAATGGGATTGACCAACTGAGAGGGAATTATCACATTAGGAAATATTATGTTTCTGAGATAGAGAACGATTCTGAACGGATCCCATCACATGATGCTTGTCCTATCCCATCGGTATTCCATCGGAATCTGTATGCAAAACTTGCAGAAACTGATTATTTGCACACGAGATTCTAATAGTGTTTTTTTTAAAAAAAAAATACTATGGATTCTTGTTTCTGAAGCACTGTTTTTGTGTGTGATCAGAAAATCAGTATGCATCCCATCAGCAACTATATGACGCCATTCAGGGACATGTCTGGGAGTGTAGTGTCCTGATCCCAGGCTTCTCATGATAGAAGCAGCCGCCATTTCTGTTTTGGACGTTGAAGGAGAAATATATCAGGGACTACTAAAATCAGTAATTGCTGCTTTACCTGATTATTTTTCCTTAAAAATTCTAATTAGAATCTGCACAATTTCTTCCCTTCATTGTACCTGTATGTGTTACAGGAATGTGAATGTGCAACAGAACTTCAATGTAAAAGAAACAAAATAGCAGTTCTGCTGTACTTCAACTGTCTTTTTATATCACAGAAAAACTTGGCAATGTAATAAAAATTAATAATGATTTCATTGCTTCTTTTTCTTAATTAGCGATACTGCTACAAAAATCTCCAAAATTCCCTCTTCAGCAAGCATTGCCTTGGCTCTGGGGTGGTTCCTTCCCATGTAAGGGTACTGTTCACTCAAGCAATACAATTAGTGAAGATTTCAAAGAAATATCTGTCATGCCTTCTCAAAAGGAGACGCAGTGCTGACAAAAGCTGCTGTTGCTTCTGAATTGCCTTGAGTTTGACCTCATAAAATTGAATTATTAAATGATGCTACATCAGCAGTAGATTTTTAGTTTCATGCCAATAGGTAGCAATCAGGAAACTCTCTTACTGCGCAGATGTATGATCTCTCAAATCTCGCAAGAGCAGAAGTTCGAGACTTTGAGGCTATCTTATTGTGCAATCTTAGGGGATTTTTTTTAAAAGTCACAGAGTAATGGGGGGAACGTTCAAACATATTGGGAGGAACCAGCCTTCGGTGGTGTGGTTAGTCAAAGCACAATATTTTCTACACATAAGAATCATAGTAACTGGGTGTGATGGGATCAGTATGCATCCCATGTGAATACAGTATGCATTCAGTCATAAAAAATATGAGATGCATACTGATTAAAACAGAACATTTCCTAATACGATAAAGTCATTCATGTTGATAGAGCCATTATTCCTTCTTTTTGTCCCAATATAGGCACCAATTAAAATAACTCAAAGTTTCGTTGAACATTTGTTTCAAAAACCTGCAAAACTTGTTTGAACAATTTTGATAAAAGGACAAGAGAAATGAAATATACATCATAGGGAACTATGCTAATGCAGTGTTCTTCTTCTAGTCTGTTTAAAAAATGGTTTGCCCACAATAGTATTTTCTGGCACTTTTCATCAGCATTATGTCCCTGAGAGTCTCTGTCACAACGTTGTGAATCATGGGGCCTTTTGGGCTTTGATTCTCCAGACCCTACTTCTCATATCTCAAATCTCCATAAAAATATGTGGCTGAAAAAAAGTTGTGTGTTTGGTTTTTTTAAAAAGAAGAGGTGAGAGAGGTGCAATTTGGCCTGACAATATGAATGCCAGTAACCCTAAAATACCACTTTTGTCACCACTAGACTAGCTAATGGATTCTACTGCAAGGGAAAAAAGAGCTAAAATGCCCCCCCCCCCCCTCAAAACATGCTAAGTGACTACTACTTCTTTGGCAGTTTAGCCTGATATTATCTAAAGAAGTCTGGGAACTCAGTTCGCAGTTAATTTCTCAGTCCTAGCCTTAGAACTACAGTTCTCAGATTTCCCTAAAGAGAGGAAAAGTGTTGTGAGCCATTTGAAGTCTACAATATAGGGATGTCCTGCTTGTCTTCTCTATCTCAGTACTATCAAGGGGCCAATGTGCATCTAACAGATTAGAGAATGTGCAGTCTTCCAAGTGTTGTTGAATTGCAACTTCCTTCAATCCGAACCAGACTATTAGGCAACAATGAGGGATGATGGAATTCCCGCCTGGAGAGTCACATGTGCTGCACCTTTGTATTGCTGCTTTCACATCTGGTTCATTGCTAAATGTGTACTCCAGCGCTGTACTTTAATTTTGAGCACTTTCCGCTTTTAAACATTTCATTTCTCCCTCCTTCTATCTCATTGTCTTAAATTTTCGAATTCAGTTTGTCATACCTACTACAAAGAATTCATCCTGCTCATACAAAAGTTCTAGTTGGAGGGCAGATCACTGCTTAGCATTCTATTATTGGGAAGAATGGCTTGCTAGGAGAACAATATCAACTTTTAAGAAAATTACATGCCTGGGAGAAGAGTATAAATGTAAGAGGCAGAATAGCTCATTATCATTCCTCCAGGCTGGTAAGGCAAACCTCAAGCCATTGCAAATTCCATCATAAAATACTCTCTTGGATATACTAAAGAAGGCTATTATGCACATGGCAGTAATGTGGGGAAAATTATTAGAGAGGGCAAAAAATAATAAATGATGGCAGACACAAAGCCTTGTGAGGAGTGAAACATAACAAGCTCATTAATATATACCCTGCAAAAGTAACCGCTCAGAGTTGTGAGCATATATTGCAATCCTTGGAGTGCTCAGGCAAGAAATGGCACATTTTTATTCTCTTTCTCATTGATGCAGTATTTTGCTAAGCCATGTATGAAAATATGCATTCTTAATATGATACATAGCCCTACATAAGCAATTGGCACTTCTGGCTAATAACCACTGGCAACTGCACAAAATCAAGCATGGGCTGAAAAAGCATTGTTCTGAGTAGTCAATAGCCATACTGGCAACCAAGTCCCTAGTGATGGATCACCCGCCAGTTAGATTCTAAAACCAAAAGATATGACGAGAAGACATCGAGGTGTAACTAGAAAACTTTCTAGTCCAGGTCAAGGGAAGGTAGGGCTGTTTCTGTAATCTTACACCTGTCAATTACAGAATTGCACAATATAACACCAATGTATGTCAAGGTGCATATGGAAAAGGTGCACGATGGACAAGCTGTTGTGCAACTGGGAGTCAGAATTCTTATGAGAGGGATTTCAGTGAAAGGATCCTGCTTGGTAAGTTCACTCACCACAGACAGAACAAAAGCAAAAACTTCCTATCACTTGCACAAGCTGTGGTATGTTCAGCTTCTTCACACAACAACTATTCAACTACATCTGTACCAAGTACAGATGGAACATGGAACAGAGGATCCAACATCTCAAGGACCGTGTTAAGACCCTTAAGGACATTCAGGAACTCATGCTCTTGGATACCACACATCACCTTGTTCTAGATACGCAACCATCATCGCACCAACCCCAACATGATAGGGAACCTTCTGGGGAGATCAATCAAATGTGGAAAATCCTCAGGCTTGGAAGCAGGTCACCCATAGAAAGAGACACATGACCAGGCAGCCTCCTCAGAATTCTTCTGCTCAGCTTGAGTTACACAACAGATTCCAAATTCTTACACCACTAACATCTGATCAGGAAACATATCTTGTGGAGGACCATAGTTACTTAGATGACACTCAGTGGGCCACCCTTGACCAATGCACGGAGAATAGCGCTGATGGGGATGACGCATCATCACATTCACACTTTCACAATCATGCTGATGCTCCAATCCAAATTGTAGACATGTGCTTTCACATGTTATTTTGTATTATGCTATTGAATGTGCAATGGTTCCAAATTCAGAAATCCCCTCACACTGTTAGTTGGTTACAGCCATTGTGTATTTTCCAAACGAAGTCACTCTACATGCCTATGTCAGGTAGGCATGAGGTATGGAAGAAGGACAGCGGCTTGAGGTGAGGCATGGGAAGGAGAAGAAGGGGACATGGTAATTTTTTTACACCCAAGTCTACCAAAATCATAGATCTTTTCAGACACTCAACTGTGCCACTTCTCCCTCACAGGTAGCAAGGATGGACAGAGAGGAGGTCAAGTATATCTCAGGATTTTTTTCAATACATCAGCAAGAGTTTCTGACTTCTAATAATACAACAGGAGCAAGTAAAAATGAAAAAGGATTCCCTGACACAATTAATATATGTTAATCTCTTATCTCAGCAAATTGTTGCCTCCTCTGCTTTAACCACATTTTTTTTACATCACTCCTTACCAACATTCATGAGCACTATTTTTCTCTAGGCTTAAATTTGTGGACCTGAGGTAGTTTTAGTTAACAATGGCAAAACACCCTGGTAGTTGAGAAAGTTTTGAACCATAATTCCTAGAAACCATTGCACAGCTTGGACATACACTTCAAAGCAAATTGATTATTGTATTTCCTTGAATCTAATGCTCACCTTTTTTGGCTAAATTACCTTCCCAAAATTAGGATGCATGTTAGGTAAAGGTTTCCCCCTGATGATAAGTCTAGTCGTGACCAACTCTGGGGGTTGGTGCTCATCTCCATTTCTAAGCCGAAGAGCTGGCGTTGTCCATAGACACCTCCAAGGTCATGTGGCCGGCATGACTGCATGGAGCGCCATTACCTTCCTGCCGGAGCAGTACCTATTAATCTACTCACATTTGCATGTTTTCAAACTGATAGGTTGGCAGGAGCTGGGGCTAACAACGGGTGCTCATTCCGCTCCTGGAATTTGAACCTGGGACCTTTTGGTCCGCAAGTTCAGCAGCTCAGCGCTTTAATGCACTGTGCCACTAGGGGCCCCTAAATGCATGTTAGATTTGCTTAATATGGTAATCTTAGTGCTGAGCCAAAGCAAAAGGTGAAGCTGCTTCAGGGGCACCTGGAGCTCCTATTTCAGGGACGTCATCTCAAATTTAATTGCCATGGTTCAATGCTATGCAGTGTTGGAATTTGTAGTTTGGTGAGACATCAGCATTCTTTGGCAGCCACCATGATCCCAAAACATCCCCCATAACCCCATATCATTGAGTCAAGACAATTAAAGTGGATTCATTCTACAGCATAGATGCACCCCATAGATCATTCTACACTCCAAGGTTTCTTTTTCTGTTGCTGAAAGCTTTGGTGTTGTAACGCTTTTGTGTTTTAAAGAAGGAATCCTAAGCATGCAGCAACTATAATGAGCATCTGTTTTGGCCAAATTACAAAGAGTGCACTTTTGGCCGCTGTGCAGTGAATTCACCAGGAAATACTTTTTTTTGGTTTCAGGGTTTTGAAAATTGAGATGTGCATTAGATTCAATGATGCATTAGACTCAAATAAATATTGGTTGTCATTTGTTGTTGTTACTTGCCTTCAAGTCGGCTTTGACTTATGGCGACCTCATGAATTGTGTTGTTGATGTTATGCCTTCAAGTTGTTTCCAACTTGTGGCAACCTTAAGGCAATTCTATCATGGTGGTTTCTGGGCTCTCAGCCCATGTGACTCACCCAAGATCAATCAATGGGGTTTGATGAGTGAGCAGGGAATTGCATCCTGGTCTCCAGAGTCACAGTCCAATACACATTACACTATGCTGTTACACTAACTGAAATACATCACACTTTTCAAACACAAATCTCCCAAGGTTTCAGTCTTCCCAGGAAGTCTTCTTCTTGCTCTTGTACTCATGTGCCACCTTTCAAGTATGTCCCTGGTGTTTTTTAACACCTTGTTCTTTCTTATCCTATCTCAGAAAGTCTGGTTTAGTATGGTCCCAAGTGTGTGAGGCCTAGTGCTTCACATTATGTTGAATTAGTGTGGTACTCCCTTCATCTGTAAAAGAAGATTAAATGAGAAAACAGGAAGATGACAATTGAATTATGATATGTTGTTGTTCCCCTCACCAAAAGAGTGAAAAACCACATTGTAAATCTACACTAAAGCCCTAATGTGGAACCTTCCTTATCTGAATTACATTAGACAATACCACAAATTCTACAGACGTGGATGGTTCTTAGTGCTAATTTTTCAGCTCCCATGTGCAATGATGTATCAGCAAGTAAATCCATCAGCCTGCCAAATTGCAATCTTATCCCTAATTTTTTTTAAAGCACTAGAATAACTTTTCCAGCTGTAAAAATCTCAAAACACTGGTGAAATATATCTTAAACAAAAGAGTATTGTAGCACTACAGTTGAGGAAAAATTAATCATTTTCCCCATTGCTTATCTTGATGCCACCATAGTCTGTAACCGGACAATAGAACTTGCAAAAATTGGTACAGTAGAGTCTCACTTACCCAAGCTAAACGGGCCAGCAGAAGCTTGGATAAGCGAATATCTTGGATAATAAGGAGGGATTAAGGAAAAGCCTATTAAACATCAAATTAGGTTATGATTTTACAAATTAAGCACCAAAACATCATGTTATACAACAAATTTGACAGAAAAAGTAGTTCAATATGCAGTAATGTTATGTTGTAGTTACTGTATTTACGATTTTAGCACCAAAATATCACGATATATTGAAAACATTGACTACAAAAATGGCTTGGATTATCCAGAAGCTTGGATAAGCGAGGCTTGGATAAGTGAGACTCTACTGTACTTGAATACAGGTTAAATAATTTGGTAGAGGTTTTTTAATATAAAAAGATTGATTCGGTTTTTTTAATGGGCTGCCTGGGTGACTGGATAGACTCCTACCCAAAAACGTGAATATGAATACATCCTAGTGAGATATAAAGACACAAAGGATGCACTATCCCTAATAGTGTGGGTGTCAGCTGCATTTCCACTTTCAAGAAGAAGAAAAACAACCACTAATAGTTCAAATAGTTTCAACTTTCCGATGGTAAACTGTAATGTTTTACCATAATTTCAATCATATTTTCTGGACAGATTATTCAAATAATTACTCTGTCAAAATATTCAATTGCTGAATCGTGGTGAGATAATGCTTAGCATTAATGTGCATAGTTTATTATAAGGAGAATGGTATGAGTTATTATTGTGTAGTAACACATTATAAAGAAGTTGCTTGCTTTAGTTGTATTTATGGCCTTACACTTTATTCATTGCTGATGAGAAAAAGTTTAACATGACTAGCAAACCAGTTACTGTATGGAATATATTAAATAGATAAAATAAAGGCCAGCGCACATCCTATTTTCACTGTCTTTGAAAATGACTTCATTTTCAAAGTGCTTTTTAACCACCAAAACCAAAACATTGCTCAGTTGCCAGTACAGGTTATCAGCAGTACAACTTGCACTGAATTGCTTGAGACATTTTTCAAGGTGTGAGGTAGTAAGTATTTATCTGAGCCACTGAGAATTAGTTTAGCAATCTGATACAGATTTAAACTGACTCGGCAGCTTTACCCAAACAAATTATCTTTATATTTGTGAAGTAATGTATGAAACATCTGTATGCCATTACATTATAATATTATATATTGCTGTGGAACAAAACTAACAAACTGAATAGCTTTGCAGGAATACTGAAATGGTTTCTAACATTCCCATGGATCATGATAGATACAGAATTATGAACAAAAGTAGCAAATGTAGATCGAAAGTAAAGGGATAGCCAGAATAGTGTAGCAGTTTGAGTGTTCGATTACAGCTCTGACAAACCAAGATTCGAATCCGCTATTAAACATAAAAAACCCATTGAGTGACCAAGGGCTAGTGGTACACCCTCAGCCCCAGAGGAAGGCAGCAGTAAACTTACTTGATTAAATCTTATCAGGAAGACCTTATGAAACAGTCATCTAAGTATCTATATAAGTTGAAATCTTATATAAATCCTAAGCACACAGCAGCAACACAAGATCCTAAGCACACAGCAATAACACAAAGCAAATGATTGTTGCTTGGGTTCCTCTAGGATCTGGTGTAAGTTTTATTCTTTTTGAATTGTGCCCCCAGTCCTAAAGAAATGGAAATGCCTTTTCCATCATTGGCATTATCCCAATGCAAGAATAGCTACTTGAGTCTGTGATCATCAGAAGGCTGGGGAAAATTCTTTCTAAGAAAGAAAACCATTCTCTGGTGGTGAGTGTCCTAAGTCAGTGATGTAGTGAATCTACCTATTTAGGGATTCAACACCTTTAATGGTCCCTTTCTTGTCTGGAGCAAAACCCTGTAGTAGAATCACCACTCTACTGAAATGGACCACTGATAAAAATTTCTGTTTTAAATGGGCCAAAACTAACAAAATGAAGTTCAACAGGGAAAAATGCAAGATACTCCACTTAGGCAGAAAAATGAAATGCAAAGATGGGGGGTGCCTGGCTCAACAGCAGTATGAGTGAAAAAAATCTTGGAGTCCTTGTGGACAACAATGTGATGTGGCAGCTAAAAAAAACCAATGAGATTTTAGCCTGCATAAATAGGAGTCTATCCCTCTATTCTGCCTTGGTCAGACCACACCTGGAATACTTTGTCCAATTTGGGGCACCGCAGTTGAAGGAAGATGTTGACAAGCTGGAATGTGTCCAGAGGAGAGTGACTAAAATGATCAAGGGTCTGGAGAACAAGCCCTATGAGATGTGTCTTAAAGAGCTGGGCATGTTTACCCTGCAGAAGAAAAGGCTGAGAGGAGACAAGCTGGTCATGTATAAATATGTGATGGGAAGTCATAGGGAGAGGGGAGCAAGCTTTCTTTTTTTCTTTTTTCTTTTTTCTTTTGCTGCCCTGGAGACCAGGACATGGAACAACAGCTTCAAACTACAGGAAAGGAGATTCCACCTAAAGATTAGGAAGAACTTGCTAACTGTAAGAGCTGTTTGGCAGCAGAACTCTCTGCGCCGGAGTGTGGTGGAGGCTCCTTGGAGGCTTTTAAGCAGAGGCTTGATGACCATCTGGTGGGGGTGCTTTGAATGTGATTTTCCTGCTTCTTGGCAGGGGGTTGGACTGGATGGCCCACAAAATCTCTTCCAACTCTATGATTCTATGAAATTCTTCATTGCCACTGCTTTCTCTAGACTCCTCCAGGTCAATTGGGCATTGATATGTGAGCTTTAGTAGATTCAATTATAATCAGTCCATTCTCACTACTAAGATAAATATAAAACAAAACTAAATGAATCAATTTCTGCTTGTAGATTTTGCTGGCTTGCCTGGTCTAAGTGCGAAGTGAATCCTGGTTGCATCTTGAACATGAGTTATGGGACCTGCTATTGATTCTAGCTTATCCAATAACAGGACAAGGTAAATCTGCAAGGATATAGATAGGTGTTTCTGCTTCATATCAATCTATTTTAAATGGAGAAATGTGATCTTTCAGGTGCTGTACTTGCACAAGCCACAGACAGTGTGAAACTATGGAAGTGCAGTCTAACAACATCTGGAAGAGCCCACGTTCTCCGATATTGCTTTACAGAAAACACATTGTTTTTAATTAGCTAAAAATGGTTTTGGCAGTGCCGTAGGCATGGGGGATGTGTGTTAATCTAAACAGGTGCCTTTTCAGCAGCTGCCCACTACCAAGTTCACACACTGTTATCTCAGCCACACTAGTCTTACTTCTGCAGAGTCGTTTCTGCTTTTCACAGGTGCTGCTTGAAGCTCCCAAACAAAATATGGAACAGAGACCATGCAGGGTACAAGGAAAACCCCTGAAATAAAATCTTACTAACACTGCAACATTTCTATATTAAATTTAGCTGAAGCGGCATACAATAAATTACAGTTCTTCTTTCAATTCATCACCACCACCCAGTGGCTACTAGTTTAATTGCTAGGGCACTTTGGGATGGGCAATGCCTCTCAGCTGCCAAGTGAAGGCATACACAGGAAAAAGTAAAGTATTCATCTTAAGCTGTGTCCTGATCGTGAATGGATGTTTAGGGAATGCAGTGAAGCTATTTCCCAAGGGGAAAAGTATTCACACAAGGCTCAATAAGCTGTCCCCAAATGTAAAATGCTTCTTTTCCCCACTCCATTCCTGCATTGTTTACCTCTCTTTCTCAACTGTATACTCTCAACATTGTCTTCCATATTCACTTTGAACTACTGATGCATATAGTTAATAATCCAGTCCAGCATAAAGCCAGCTGTGAGACAATGGCACTGCAGGGAATCCAACATAATTTTGGTGCATGCTGCAAAGTGACATTCATCTATACATCTAAATTCACTTCATAGCTTATAAGGGAAATAGATGCCATCAAATATGAAAATAAATTTGTGGTTTCTTGAATCTTGTCCTCAGCTTGGTCCAAATTACCTTCATTTAGATAATTGGTGTTGAGACTTACAGTGGGCAAATTGCAAAGTGCTTTCATGGGTACAAACTAGCTCTTTCTAATTCCTCCCAGATAACTTAGATTTTATAATACATTTTTGAGGTCAGGATTTTATAATTACTTTGAAGCAGCTGGAAGGCACTAGAGGCCACAGAAAGCTCCAAATAGAACTTTGCATTGAGAGATGTAGATGGGCAGTAATGAGAACAGCGTAATTTAACTGTAGTCTAAGAAATACTACAAGTTTCATTGGCTGGAGAGTTATTAACACTTGAAATGGTCAGCAACTCACATTTCTTTAAAATGGGGAAATTCACCTCTGAACACTTCCTCTTCTGATTTAAGGTTTAATTGGTTTTTTTTTTATTCTTCCTATAAATGAATGGCATGATTTTATTAGGGTGAAAAAAGGTAGAAGGTGACGTTTAACTGCAAATCTACCTCTTGTATTTGTAAAATTAATAGATATAATAGAGAGTTCCGCTCAGTCACACAGTTCTCCATGGGGTTTTCCTCCCCAAAGATGCAATGTAAATGACAACTCCCAATAACAGGAAAACTGTTGACAACAGACTAAGATTTTGAAATATTGACAAAAGCTTCTGACTGGCTTGTTTTCAACAGAAAAAAAAATCCACTCCTGTGTAAACTCCTGTGTAAATGTGAGATTTACTTATATAGATTTCATAACTATTATTATTATTATTATTATTAAACATTTGCTATTTTTTCACACACAAAGTAGGGACGTGGAAAGGTTGGGTATAAAAGAAAGGGATAACAGAGTTATTGTTAGTAATTTAAATCTTTATTTTAATTTTTAATGACATTACTGCTCTGTGAGTTTTTCTCTATTTTTTAGTAGTATAGCTCCCCTTTTCCTTTAAAATGACTTGAAATACTCTTAACCTAAGTGAATTTGCTAGGTCCATTAGAATAAATACATTGAATCAATGAAATTTATATAAAGGTTGACTTATTCAGCAAATTGGTTCAGTGGGACTGCTTCAGTTGGGACTAACAATTGGATTGAAGCCTGCCTCTAAACTTAAAGGTTTCATCTACTCTAGTTCGGAATAACAACTAAATCTAGACCTTTAAAAATAGACACAGTATGACCTGGTGTCTTGGTGTTCCTAAACTTATAATGGAACAGGAAACTGTGGATAATAGCAAAGCCTATTAAAATGCTGGAATAGTTAGAAATTTCAAGATCCTTCAGGGTGACTGCATGAACATTTCTGGCAAAAGTATATAATAGAATAATTTGGAGAACCTAGAAATTTCTTAGAGAGGACCTATTTTGTCAAATGCGAGTAGAGAAAACCATGGATCTTGGTCCCACGTTTATGGGGTGGGGGTCGTATTGTATGCTGCTTCCAAATATGAAGGTTCAATTTACTGTAGTTGGAAAATGCCCCTTAAAACAGATATGCTGCTTCTATACATTAGAGTTTCATCTAGATGTTTATGTACATACAGTTATATTCCATCTGACCCAGCTAGGACAATGCAGGGCAACTACAGTCATTACCAAAGATTATTAACTGGACTTGAATTGAGGGGCGATTGTAGCACATTTAGACCTATCATTAATCCCTTTAGCTTTTTGTTGCAGCTGCTGCTGCTGTAGTTAGAAAAGCATAATTTCATCCGACTCCCACTCCAACAGTGCACAGCTGAATTGAGAAAATAACAGAAACAGGGAGGCAGATGTGAGAAGTGGAAATGAGGCCCACCACACTGTAGTATTTCTGTTCACCTCCCTTGTTTATGCACTTGGTTTGGCATCAGCTTTCTGTGCTTTTGACAGGAGGAAAGCCGTTGATTACACCATCCCACACAGTGTGAGAAATAAAACATAAACCCCAGAGGGGAAGCTTAGCTATTAAGCTGGAGCAATGTGACACGATCTTCTTTGGCTGTGTCAGTCTGGCTCATCTCCCACCCAAAGCAATTAAATTCCAAAGGTCGACCATAACCAGGAAGCCAGGTGTAAAGATGATCAAAAGCTGACATTCAAAAATTGCTGAAGTTAGATTACGATATAATAATAATGATTAAAATGTTATCATTCCTTAAAATATTCAACATCATCATATCTTGCATCAAGTAAACAAACAAGCATAAGGGCCAATCCAAATGAACTCCTTCTGTCAGAAATAAATTTAAGTCACTGGTGTCCTGCCTTTCCTTCTAGTGTCCCAGAAGAGCAGAAACTGGCAATTTATCCACAATTTTTCCTTTCAACAATCTGCTGGATGATTATCTGAGTGTGTATAACAAGCCCAAGATTACCCCATAAATGTTATGGTGGGGTAGACCTTCACTCTCACTACCACACTTCTTTGAGAATGTCACATATCTCAGAAATGTGGAGAACAGAAGTATCATGGGGAGAAAGATTAATCTACATATGCTAATGAACTGGACTCCTGCCATCCTGGGTGATAGTTTGGACCATTTTTCTCAGTGCTTGATTTGGTGTTTAGATCAGAGTTGGCATATTCTTCACGACGTTCTTGGGCTGCAAATCCCCTTGGCTCTACACAAAAGACCCAATGGTATACGAGAATATGTCAAAGGCTATATGCTCTCCATCCCTCTTTTAGAATATAGGTGAAAAATGTATACATCTTTGGGGGGCATTACTGTCAGGGATCCACAGAAGAGAGAAGAAATACTTTCCACAAATACTGTGGGAACAGACCTTGGAAATATTATGTTGAAACTGCAACTTCCACAGTGCAGTCTGGGCATTATGGAACTGTAGCCCAAAAATAACTTCCAGGCTCTGTGTGAGACTCATTACATCTTTTTAAAAAATCATAGTCTTTTCTTAACTAATATCCATTGTAGTCTCTAATACCCATCTTTAGATATCCTCAGAGACAAAGCAAGTGGCAGGGAAAGTCTTTCTTCACTGGCATCTAGACCTATCATTTTCAGTAGTGGTATGCACCTTCCTAATGGGACACAAAAGTAATGTAGGTGGAACACAACTTTATTCTTACAGGAACAGTAACATTTCAAGTGTTATTACCATTTTAGCTACCAATGGGATTATTATCTTTGTTCTAGATACTGGTGTGAAGATTGATAGAAAGAAAAACAATGCATCTGAAATGTAGTGAGAGAGAAAAGTTCTAGGGATACCATGGACTGCTTAAAAAGACAATTTTCTAGGAATGGGTCCTAGAGCAAATCTGAATTCTTGAAGTTGGGATGACTCAATGATACTATTGTAGTTTGGACATCTCATGAGACAATGTCACGAGATGTTGGGAAAAAATGATTATTGTTTGACAAAATGTAAATCAGTCAGAAAAGAAAAAGACTGCATTACAGGTGGATTGACCCTACAAAGGAAGCAATGATTCTGAACCTATAAGTGCTGAGCAGGGTAACTGATGACATGGGACCATAGAGGTTTGCTAATCATAGAGCTGCAATAAGTTGAGTCCACTTGGTGGCAAATAGCGTCAGCATACTATCAACAATACTAATATCATTTTAAGATAAACCAGGCATGGGCAAATTTTCTAATTTGGGGGCCGCATGGTGAGCCGGAGCAGGGCATCCCCCAGGAGGAAAGGAGGAAGGAAAAAGTGAAGGAAGAAAGAGATGGAAGGAAGGGTGGAAGGGAATGGAGGGAAGGGAAAAAGAGAGAAGGAAGGAAAAACAAAAGGGAAGGAAGGAAGGAAGGAAGGAAGGAAGGAAGGAAGGAAGGAGAAAGAGGCAAGGGGGGAAAGAGGGAAGGAAGGATGGATTAAAGGGTGTAAGGGAAGAAAGGAGGAAGGGAAAGAGGTAAGGAAGGGAGGGAAGAAGGAAAGAGAGAAGGAAGGAAGGATAGGATGGTGAGAGAGAGGAGGGCCTGAGAAAAGAGCCCCCGGCCTGGGTTTGCCCATACCCAGAGGCGGTCCAACCATGAGGCGAACTAGGCACTTGCCTGTGGCGCCATCGTCCCAGGGGCGCCATCATCTTGGGAGGAGGGCACCACTCTCCAACTCCTTCTCTTTTGGGCCTTCCGGCGGCCACGCTGGGCCTCCCGGTGCCCGTGCTGGGCTTTCCGGCCGGTGCAGACCCACCTTCGCACCACGGGAGCCCACCTTTGGGGCCTTCAGAGATTGTGAGGTCTGTGGGAACTTGGAAGCTAGGTATGTGGGGTTTATATATCTGTAGAAGGTCCAGGGTGGGAGAAAGAACTTTTCTTTGAAGCAGGTGTGAATGTTGTAATTAATCACCTTGATTAGCATTTAATGGCCCTGTGGCTTCAAGGCCTGGCTTCTTCTTGCCTGGGAGAATCTTTTTTTGGGAGGTGTTAGCTGTCCCTGATTGTTTACTGTCTGGATTTCTTCTGTTTTCAGAGTGTTGTTCTTTATTTCTTGTCCTGATTTTAGAGTTTTTTTTAATACTGAGGGCTATCTGGGTTATCTAAGTCCACACTGCCCTATATCCCTGTTCAATGTTTAGTGCTAAATTCGCAAATATAGTAATTCCTACATAACATTACCATGTATTGAACTGCTTTTTCTATTGATTTGTTGTAAAACATGATGTCTTGGTGCTTAAGTTGTAAAATCATAATGTAATTTGATGTTTAATAGTCTTTTCCTTTATCTTTCCTTATTATCCAACATTTTTGCTTATCCAACGCTTTTATTTTTCAGTGATTGGTTTGGGGGGGGGGGGCGCCAAAATTCTGTTCACCTACACTTGAAAAATACCTAGGGCCGGCTCTGCCCATACCAAACACATAATAAATCTCCTAAGATGTTCCAGTTTAACTGGGGAAAACAGCTTTGCATCATGGTAGCACTATGGCACTTTGTCAAGCTGATTAGTCATAAGATACAAAAAAAATCACAAATTACTGCTCAAGGTCAGTGCTTCTTAAACGCTGCTCCTCCAGGTGTTTTGGACTTCAGCTCCCAGAAATTCCAGCTGTTAGGAATTGTGGGAGCTGAAGTCCAAAACACTTGGAGGTGCAGAGTTTGAGAAACACTGCTCTAGATAATTCTGTGTGCTAGTTTCCTCTTCACTGCACTGGAATGCACAGGGATTACTGCATATATCCATGTACATGTCAACCTAATGTATAAATCAAGGGCAGGTTTGGGGGCCAAAATTATGGATTTGTATATGACCCATGGATAGGTTGAGGGCCATTCTGCAGAGAGAAGAACACATCAATGCTGCCACTGCCACTGCCATTTCCCCACCCAGGCATTCAATAAGGCCAGAAATGGCACCACAGCAGAGAGTAGAGGGGTTCTGTGCTTTTTTAAGGTTCTCCTGGGACTGTTTAAGCTCTTGCCCTTTGCCTCTCTACTCAGAGAAGGAAATGGTTCCTTCTTAAATAAGAGTTTATTTTTAACTGAAATTTCTAGAGTTATACATGAGTTTATAGGGGAATTGTTCTCCTTATATATTTCCATAGCTTCCAGTACCATCTTCAATAGCTATGTGTAAGATTTCTAAAGTCTTCCCTAATGACTACAAATGAGTTTGCAAAATTCATTTTCCAGATAATTCCACCCAATATTTCCCTTGGAGAGCTACAGAAAATATTCAAACAATTTTTAAAGAATTCTGCTGCCTAGTAAAAGAGAGAAATCTCAGAAGAGGAAAAGGCTAAATGAGCATCATGGTGAAAGAAAGTTCTATGAAAGAAAGTAAAGGAGTGGAGAGGAAGAGTAGGGATATAGCAGAGGGAAGAAGATGAAGAGGTGGAATAAGTAGTTCCCAATATAGTACTTTAAATGCTCTAAACCCACTCATCCTGTTACCGGCCAACCAAAATGTACTCGCCATCTGTACTTTTGGACATATTTGCCTAATACCAATGAAGCTTTGTTATTTTGTGCATTTAGGTTGGCCAGTAGAACTGATTTGCTGCTTTGTGGATTTGGGATTTTGTTTTTTTGTTTTTTACAAAGCTCTATACTTTTGCTATGAGAGTGTGTCTGCCCACACATTCAAGTGAAGATATATGGAGTAAGGCCCATTTAGAGGTTAAATTTGCTTTCATTCCAAACTGAGCCCCAGAGCTCTTAACTTACATTATCTACTTTAAATTGAATACACAGCTTTCTTCCCTGCCTGTCCTAAATTGCAGAATGCAAGAAATGCTTTTTTGGGTGTTCCTTTTCATAAAGTGCTTAGACATCTTTGGATGAAAAGTGCAATATGATTGCTAAGTAATTACTATTTTTAGGAGAATGGAAGGTTTTGTACAGGGAGACATTTGACTTTAGAATTGAAGAACAGACCTCTCCCTTCTGTTGGAATTACTCAGATTATTCCCAGTTTGTGGCCTCCTGTGAAGAAACCTTTTTTTATCAGAGTGGGTGTGGTGGATTTTGTATTTGCAAGTGAGCCTTATATAAACCTCTTCTTATGTGCATTAGCATTGGCTGCTTTTTCTGCACTAAGGGTGGCCAAGTTGCCTGATTCTCTGTGTAATTGCTTTTCTTTGTAGTAAATTGTGTTTTTAAGATAGTGGCTGGCCAATGCATCTTAAATTGATATTGAAATCAGGAAAATATGTAAAACATGCAGTTTGCAAATATTATTCATGTGGCATTTAAAGACAGCAAGCAGTCACCTTCATTCTACTGCCCTGTACATGACACCAGGTTGGAAGTATTGTTCAAATGATGAATAACTGACCAATAAACATTTTGTTGAAATCTCTGTACCTGCAGATAGAGAAAGTAGTCAATGAATGTACCAGCAAGCAGTAATAATTTGACATACATTTTATTTTTATCCCTTGTCAAGCACTGGAAAATTATATCACAAACTGCAATGATTGGAGTGTTGAAAATAAAACAGTTTATAAAAAAAAACATGACATGGATTATATTTATTCTATCATTCATTCTGACTTTACCCTTGGAAACAGGTTTCTTTTCCAAGAAGACAACACCTTTTATAGCCAAGACTGCAAGCAGCCCCCTATGTATTAGACACGAAACAAAGAAAGGGATTCGGGGGAGGGGAGATACAGTCATGAAAAGGTATTTTCTAAAATGCAATGCAGCCTGCCTGCTGGTTTGCTCTTGGCATCCTTGATGATAGTAGAAAGGAAGTAAATTGTTGCTTTGAAGAGACTAAACAGACACTAAGCAGCCACTATGACAGAATGTGTGTGTGTGTGTGTGTGTGTGTGTGTGTGTGTGTGTGTGTGTTTGTCTTTCATTCAATTCATAGCAAGTCCATGGATTCCATAGGAATTTCTTAGGCAAGGAATATTTAGACGAGGGCTGCCATTCCTTCCTTTGAAATAAAGTCTACAGCATCTGGTATTCATTGCCATTCTCCTATCCAAGTACTAACCAGAGCTGACTCTGGGTTGTTGTATGTCTTTCGGGCTGTGTGGCCATGTTCCAGAAGCATTCTCTCCTGACGTTTCGCCCACATCTATAGCAGGCATCCGCAGAGGTTGTGAGCTGACTCTGTTTAGATTCTAGGATCAGACAGGATTTGGTATATTTGGGGTGAAGCCTTATGACAGGAATAAAAGAATAACAGTATGATCCTTTATAGGCCACTTGGGAAAAAGACCTGTTACAATGAGACTTGCTGCAGAGCTGGATTGCAGTCTAATGGAACAATTCTAAGTGTGTGTGTGGGTGTAAAAGAGCGGACTTTTGATACTCCATCACATCTGAAGCCTAGCTGTAGGCAGTGGGTGTTCTTTAGGACCAACAAGAACAACTGATCAAGGTGGATAAATGTCACTTTCAGCAGGACAAGTGGTAAGCCTCTCTGTATCCAGTAGGCTTGATCGATCCATGAAAAATTTGATTCTAAACTCGTTTCAAAACTAGAGGGGGCAGTTTTTCGTTTTTGTTGCTAATAACGAATTTGGCCCCCAAAATTTTTCGAAATTAACGAAAATTCGTTATTTTCTAAATTAATTCGTTAATGGCGGACGCGCATGCGCGGTGGCCCAAAAACAGCCCGAAGGGGGGGGACTTAGGGGGCTCTCCCGCCCTCATTTTTTGAGTGATCTTCTTCAAACTTGGTACAGTGGTAGAACACATTTAACACTGATAGCTCACCAAAATGTGGAACGTTTCCCTTATCCTCTGATTTTTGGCAAATTTTCATAGCTTTTATAATAAACCTTTTTTTAATAATTGCAGTAATCTGTTCCTGGTTTGAAAGTCTTATTTCCTGTTAAATTGGGTTGTCTTTACTGTGAAAGTCATTGTTCTACTTCAGAAACTTTGTTTTTGTGGCTGAAACTTTGTTAAATTGGTGTGTGTGTGATATATATTGTGTATATATATATATATATATATATATATATATATATATATATATATATATAGTCCCTGCTTGTGTGTGTGTGTGTGTGTGTGTGTGTGTGTGTGTGTGTGTGTGTGTAGGTAAAGGTAAAGGTATCCCTTGACGTTAAGTTCAGTCATGTCTGACTCTGGGGGTTGGTGCTCATCTCCATTTCTAAGCCCAAGAGCCAGTGTTGTCCATAGACACCTCCAAGGTCATGTGGCCGGCATGACTACATGGAGTGCCATTACCTTCCCAGAAACACCCAGAAAATGGGAATTCCAGACAGGAAACAATCAGGGCCAGCTAATACCTCCCAACAAAGGATTCCCCCAGGTAGGAAGCAGCCAGGCTTTGAAGCTGCAAGGCTATTCAATGCTAATCAAGGTGACCAATTGCAACATTCACACTTGCCTCCCACAGACAAGAGTTCTTTCTCCCACCCTGGACCTTCCACAGATATATAAACCCCACTTGCCTAGCTTCGCACAGACGTCAAAACCTCTATGTCTGCCACAGATGTGGGTGAAACATCAGGAGAGAATGCTTCTGGCACATGGCCATAGAGCCCGGAATACATACCACAACAGTGTGATCCCGGCCATGAAAGCTTTCGACAACACAACCACAGTATCCATTCAAGTTCATGTAGCGTGGTATGGACTGGAGACCTGTATTGGGGGGAGGGAGGGTGCGAATCTGGGCCCCTGGGAGCAGCCGAGGACGGGCCTGGCCCACACCCCCTCGCATCCCGGGCCTCTTCCTTCCTCTTCCTTTTGTTATTTAAACTATATATTGTGAAATTATGGTGTGTTTTTTTTCATGCGTGTTCTGTGTTCAAGATAGGGAGACCAAAGAGGAAAAGAAAGGGAGGGACGGAGGCCCCAACACTTCCGGCTCCCATGCGAACTCCCCCCTTGTGTGCCTTGGAGGGTGGAGCATGCGCACTGGCTCTCCCTTTCTCTATGGCTCTTTTCAGGTCGCTTGGGAACCCGAAGTGCCTCCTCCCTTTGCCTTTGTGTCCAAGAAGGAGAGAAGGACGTTGCAAGGTTTGCATTGAGGGTGTTTCTCTGGTGGGTTTGGCTTGGAAGGGGGCTCATTAAGGCCCAATTAATTAATGCACTGAGCTGAGGCGAGGCGGCGGCGGCGGCGGCCATTTCCCCCCTCCGTCTTCCTCCTCCTCCTCGGCCTCCTTCCCCCTCGCCCCCTCCCATTGGCTGAGCCTCCCATTGGCTGAGGGGCAAAAGGAAAGGAGTTTGGGTGCTTTGCAAAAGCTTTTTTTTCTTAACAAAAAAACGAAGAAATTAGAAAAAACGGCCTCTCGCGATTCGAAACCGCGATATCCAGACGTGTGGACAACCAAGGTTCGATATTGCTTCAAAACAATCGAAAATAACGAATCAATAACGGTAAACGGGGAAAACGAATTATTTGAGCAAGCCTAGTATCCAGTATTATCTGAAGATGAAGCAAAGTTGGAGTTCCACTCTACCCTGCTTTTGTTAAATCTCATCTGAAATACTGTGTCCAGTTCCAGGCATCCCACATCAAGGATATCAACAAGCTTGAGCATGTACAAAGAAGAGTGAACATGATGATCAAAGGTCTAGAACTCCACTAGAATCTTTCCTGCTAATCATGTCAAGCTGACTGGCCATGAATTATTTGGCCCTCTACCATCCCTATCTTGAAAATAGGGATAACATTTGCCCTTCTCCAATCTGCTAATACTTCTCCTATTCTCCAGGAATTTTGAAAGATCATTGACAATGGTTCTGAGATTTGGCAGTTCTTCGAATAACCTTGGCCCCAGAAACTTGAATTAATTTAGGGTGGTCAGGTATTCCTGTACTCTTTTCTTCCTCTACTACATTATTTGCTCTGTTTTCCCCAAAATGAAAAATGAAGGTGTTGAGCAGTTCTGCCTTTTCTTCGAGCCCTGTTAGCATATCCCCATCTTCTCCATGCATGGCCCCACCATTTTCTTGTTCTTTGTTTTGCTATGGACATGACAAAAATCATTTTTCATTGTTTTTGACTTATTTAACAAGCTTTGTTCTTCATTTTAGCTTTTCTGACTTCCTTCCTACAAATGATGACTATTTGTTTGAATTTCTCTTTGATGATTCACCTTTTTCCCATTTCTTTTCCATGCCCTTTTAAGCATTCCTTTAGTCTAAAATTCTCAAGACATCCATCTTGGTTTCTTTAATCATCTCCTATTTCTCCTCTTCATTGGAATTGTGCTTCAATATCTCAGTTTTCAGGATCTCCTGTCTATCGTGATCTCCCTTCTTTTCTTTTCTTTTCTTTTTCTTTTTAGTATTCTTGGCCATGGAATCACACACAGTATTTTCATAAGTTTACTAAAATTAGCTTTTGTAAATTTTAGAAATGCATGTCTGATTATGTTTGGCTTTCCCCTTTCTGCTGTATGACAAACTCAAGGAGAACATGGTCACTCTCACCTGTGGATTCTGCAACTTCTGTCCCACTAACTAGTTCAATATTAATTGGTTATGATAAAATCTAAAATAGCTGATCCCCTTGTTGCCTTTTCCACATTCTGAACAATGTGAGGAATTTGATAGATCTTATATTCTTGGCAGAGTTCAACTTTCAACAAATATAAGGATAGTTGAAATTTCCCATTATTACTACATCTATCCTTTCTGAATGTCTTTGTTATCTGTTCCTAGAAGGCCTCATCCTAAATCTTCAGTCTATCTAGGGCAGGCATGGGTAAACTTCGGCCCTCCAATGTTTTGGACGTCAACTTCCAGAAATCCCACCCAATTTACTAGCTTTTAGGAATTGTAGGAGTTGAAGTCCAAAACACCTGGAGGGCTGAAGTTTGCCCATGCCTGATCTACTACAGAGTCTTACAATGACTCTTTTTTTCTCTCTTTTGTTTTTCTTCCCCTTAATTTTCACCCAGATGCTCTCAACCAGGATTTATGTTCTACATCTCTTCATAAGAGTAAACATCCTTGATATATAAGGCTCCTCCTCCTTGTTTGTTTGACCTATTTCTCTGTAATATGTTACACTCCTATATTACTACATTCCAATCATGAGACTCCTTCCATCAGGTTTCAGTGATGCCTATTTTATCTTATTAATTCTGTTGAGTACAAGTAGCCCATGGCAGGGAACCTTGAAGACTTGGGCTTGCATATGTTTCCATCCTGATTCATAGAACACTTGGCATAAGCCACGGCTGACTGCTATATTCCTGTCTGAATAGGTCTGGCTCACACAATGTGCTTTCTGCAAAACACATTGCTTGATTATGTGCTTTAAATGCAGCTCTAAATCACCATCCACCTTCCCTCCTAATATCTGAATCATAGACTCATGTGGGTGGGCAGAGAACATCAAAGGTTGCCATATCCATGGCACATTATTTTTCAATTGAACAATTGCATATGCAACAGGGGGACCAATTTTTTAAAAGTTCCAGATGAAGTTAGATGCAGTGCCACTAACTCTGGAATAAGCAAAAGAAATTCATACATGAAACATTGCATAATCATCTTGGTCAATTAATTATTTTAAAGATCAGCTGAATGTATTGAGTATGTTAGGGTGATCATTCATCATGGGTGCATAAGGAAAATTATGTTCCATGGGCCACAAGCAGATTTTCCTCCTTTTCTTTCTGCCAAATTTGTACAATATCATCATTCATTTATTTTGTTTTGTCTTGGTCAGCTCTGACAGTGAGGATGAGGGGTTACTGGAAGGGCCAGTGTTGGAGTTGGAGACCAGCAGCTCCCAGCAGCCCTCCCAACCTAACTTAGTTATTGCAGAAGAGGAGCCTTTAGCTAAATTACCATTTCCCAGCAGGTGAAGAAAGCAGAAGCCAGTACATCAAAACAGGCTGATGATGGGTTAAGTGTTTTGTCCAGTGTGTTGCACTCCTCAGATCTGCACAATTAGCAGAGTAATGGGCTGAACACAAGCAACACATGAGAATATAGGATAAAAAGTTCTCAAGGTTTCTTTCTTATTGAATGTGGCAATGTCTTTGCTTTATGGTATAAGTGTGGACTCTTTGGATTATAAATCTTGTTGATTCTGGATTGTATCTTAGACTGCTGTATTTTGGATTCTGACTTGAACCTCGGACTCTGCTATCTTTGGACTACTAGTTTTGTTGACTTTGGATTAGACATCTGATGTTTGTTGCTGCATGGACTTTGGAACTCTTTTAACATGATCATAGTAACTTGGACTCCCAACAGCTGATGTGTGCTAAAAGCACAAGATTACAAGGATTCTAGCCTTTGGGCTGTCTCTGGATGGTATCACATCCAGAATTTTAAAGCACGGGTCTGTATTTCTCAATCACCCAGTTTGCTTCTGAAGAATTCTGGGAAATGTAGGACCTTTCTGACTGAGAATTCCAAAGGCTCCACTCTAAACTACATTTCCCACAATTCTGCAGGAGCAAACCAGGCAATTGGGAAATGGGGACTTGCACTTTAGAACTCTAATGTGATATCATCCTATGTGTTGATATTGAGACTTAGTTTGACTCCTATGTTTGTTTAACCATGATTTGGCACAACACAACAGGTTTGTCATGACAAACTTTCTGGATTAATAATCTGAGAGACATTAATTAGAAAACGATCATATTGAATACAGTGGGATTTGGACATAATTAAAGGCAATGTCTTAGAACAAGTATCACAGACACACACAAAAACATTCAGGACTCTGTTGTACAAACTCAAGTGCCAATTTGTTCAGAAACCAAAAAAGCAGCATTTTGCAGAAACAAGGAATGTCATTGCAAGGATACAACCACATAGTATTGCCTTGCATCATGCACAATTTCCAGTACATGCAACAACTTTCTTAATAGCAGTCTTATGCCTATAACTCAACAAGTATTCTGAGCAGATATATAGTGTTGCATTGTTAAACATGCACACACACTGAGATCCCAGCACTGTGACCTTGAGATCAAATATTTCCTGGCAGATATTGACCATCTGAAATGTCCACATTTGCCTTGGATGTTGATCCCAACATTAGTTGCCAGGAAATTCTTTTCCAATTGGTCATTATGTCTTTATAAACCAGAAAACAATATGAAGAAATGAGACTTAATTTGGAAATACTAAGCAATCTTGTACTTCAGCTGCAAAGATGTTCTGTTTATGGGCTCTTGGGAACAGATTCTCTTGTGCACTAGCACTTGGGATGCCAGCCAATTATAAACACCAGATTCATTAGTTGGCCGTGGCCGCATCATTAGGATTGGCACAAGTTGAGATTTTAACTGACACCAGCTGGTCTGACTACAGTCTCCAAGGGACCACATGATGGTTGAGAATGAGTGGAGCAAGGCTATCAGGAAAACATAGATAATAGCTCGCTATTTAAAGAGCAGCTTCTACTAGATTTATGGACACTCCCTAATCCATTTGCTACTTAAAACTTTAGAAAAATATACACTGAAAGCAAGACCTAACAAAGTTTTTGTTTGGAAGCATGCTCACCAAACAGAACACCAGAGCATGCAGGATTGGTAAATGTACATACCATAGATTGTTGCACATGGAAATAATGGTAGCAACAACAAATTATTGATAGGATTCGCAGTTTGTCTGGTTATGACAACTACTACTGTACAGTATGTAATAAATGTTCATATTTTTTTGTTCAACAATAAATGTGAATTCTTCTTCATGGAAAAATAAGACATCCCCTGAAAATAAGACCTAGTACATCTTCGGGAGCAAAAATTAATATAAGACACTGTCTTATTTTCGGGGAAACACGGTATCAGTAATACATCTATCCCTGTACTTAATGAGAAATTTAGAAGGAAATAACATTGTTATTACTTTATAACTAGTCAAATTTTAACTATCAGACACATGGGAAAATGTGTTGGATTTTGATTCCATTATCCGCCACAAAAATCTTCTAGGTATCGCTATATTGACTGAAAAGAAGAGAGTTGTCATCCAACACATTAGAAGGGTGCCAGTTTTGCAAGTGTGTGTTCACTGATTTAACAATATGCTGGTCTGAACTACACTTGCTTTTTAGGATGCTGCTCCAAAAAAAATATTGGTACAATCAGTGTGGTTATTACTCATTTGTTGGCTGAGGTTGCAATTCTGTTATGAGTTATCAAATTTTCCAAGACAGCAATCTGAAGATGTACATGGCAAAACAAAGGAGGAGAACTTGTGACTCGGGGTCAGGATTGCCAGCCATCTCCTGGCCTTGTTTCCGAGCAACAATCCCCCCCCCCCCCAAAAAAAATTATAGTTCACCAAGAGACATCAAGCAAATAATCTTTTCTTTTATTGAAATCTTTTCCGGAGATCCGAAGTTGTGAAACGCTGAAGCTTTAGAGGTTCTGGAACAGCTGTACCCTGCAAAATCTATCAATTTTAACCCTTTAATAAAATGTATCAATTTAATTATTTTGGTGTAATTAATTTGTATCTTTTCTATACTGTGTATTGTATTAATTCTTTATATAGACTGTATAAACTGTTTTCTAAATATATGTATCAACAAGTAACTTGAAGGTAGCCACCCCTCTGTGACTGTTTGCAAAATCCGTTGGGAAAGGGCATCGTGGTCAAGATCCCTCCAGCCATTTCCCAAGCCAGATAACTATCGGACCCATTGTGCGTATATGTGTGTGTGTGTGTGTGTGTGTGTGTGTGTGTGTGTGTGTGTATATATATATATATATATATATATATATATATATATATAGAGAGAGAGAGAGAGAGAGAGAGAGAGAGAGAGAGAGAGAGAGATTATCCTCTTTCCCAACAAAATAAGCTCAGGGTGTTTGTTCATTTAATCTGAAGCAGAGAGTCACTCCTACAGAAGAGGGAACATAGGCAATATGCATTTATTAACTTTCTATGCTAGCAGCCAAATCCTTGATTGTCTAAGATCAGCACCTTTTTCTTTTGGGTCTTGCACCTTTGTCTCACAATTGGACACTTGAGTTAATCAGAGACACATCTACATTTCCACGCTGGTTGGGTCGGAATTCATGGGTGGGGGAGGGGGTTCAGGATTCGGAGTAATGGCATAACTGTATTACATATATCTTTAGATGCTTTTTCTTATTCTGAACACCATTAATTCGCTTAATAAAAACTTTTATTAAAAAATTTGAGAAGTGGCATGCCCTAGGAACCAAGTGGTGGACTATAGTGTTCCCGAAACAAGGAATAATAATAATAATAATAATTTATTTATTTATACCCCGCCACCATCTCCCCAATGGGGACTCGGGGCGGCTTACATGGGGCCATGCCCAAAACCATACAATATGACAGAATATAAAACAACATATCATAACACAATTAAACAATACAATAAATAATAACATACATTACAACCCAAAATTCAGAAAAAGCAATAAAAACCAGGGCAGGCCACATGAACACTAAGTTAAAACTCGGTGAGAAAGACATATGAATAAAACCACGGGGAGCAGGGACATAAAATAGTGGAACAGTCTAGAGGATAGATATCCCAAGGGAATAACCGAAGAAAGATATGACAGTTACTCTCCAAAGGCACACCGGAAGAGCCATGTTTTTAAGTCTTTCTTAAAGGCTAGCAAAGTGGGGGCCTGCCTAATCTCAATGGGCAGTGAATTCCACAGTCGGGGGGCCACAGCAGAAAAGGCCCTCTCCCTTGTTCCCACAAGACAGGCCTGAGATATAGGCAGTGGCGACAGGAGGGCCTCCCCTGACGATCGAAGAGATCGGGCGGGTTTATGATAGGAGATCATAAGGTAGGAGGGTCCCAAACTGTTTAGGGCTTTATGGATGATAATCTGCACCTTGAATTGGGACCGGAAAATGAACGGCAGCCAGTGGAGCTCCTTGAACAAGGGAGTAGATCTTTCCCTGTAGCTCGCTCCGTTATTGATCTGGCCGCCGAGCGCTGGACCAATTGTAATTTCCGGGCCGTCTTCAAGGGAAGCCCCACGTAGAGTGCATTACAGTAGTCCAGCCCAGAGGTAACTAAGGCATGCACCACCGTGGTCAAGTCAGACATCGCGAGGTATGGTCGCAGTTGGCGCACAAGTTTGAGTTGTGCGAAAGCCCTCCCGGCCACCGCCGACACCTGAGCCTCAAGTGTCAACGCTGAATCCAGGAGGACTCCCAAACTGCGGACCTGTGATTTCAGGGGGAGTGCAACCCCGTCCAGCACAGGCTGCCATCCAATACCACGATCAGACGAGCGACTGACCAGGAGGGCCTCTGTCTTGTCAGGATTGATCCTCAGCTTGTTCCCCCTCATCCAGTCCGCCACAGCGGCCAGCACTGGTTCAGTATCCGAGGGGCTTCCTTGGAGTTAGATGGAAACGAGTAGTGGATTTGCATGTCATCTGCATAGAGATGGCAACACCCTCCAAAACTCCGGATGACCTCTCCCAACGGTTTCATGTAGATGTTGAATAGCATGGGGGATAGGATAGACCCTTGCGGGACCCCACAGGTCAAAGGCCAGGGGTCCGAGCAAGTATCCCCCAGCTTCACCATCTGGGAACGGCCCTCCAGGAAGGACCGGAGCCACTGAAGAACTGTGCCACCAAGCCCCATCCCGGAGAGCCTCCCCAGAAGGATACCATGGTCGATGGTATCGAAAGCTGCTGAGATGTCCAAGAGAACCAGCAGGGTCACACTCCCCCTGTCCAGCTCCCTGCGGAGGTCATCCACCAAGGCGACCAAAGCCGTCTCGGTGCTGTGCCCAGACCTGAAGCCAGACTGCGAGCGGTCCAGACTGCGAGAGGTATGGCAATGAATTCAAGTTATTTTTGATTTATGGGGTAAGTTTTTTTTTCTTCAGAGGATATTTGCCATTGTCAACTTTCAAGGCTGAGAGAGCATGACTGGAGTAAAGTTACCTAGTGAATCTGCATGGTAGAGTGGGATTAAAAACCAGGTTTTCCAGAGCCCTAGCCTGGAACTCAAACCACGTGTTTTCCAGAACACTTTAACTTTGGTTTCCTAGATAGCTGTTGGATGTGACAATCTGGAATACTGAAAAAATTGTCAGTATTGATGCTGTCAAGGTGATGCATGCCATATGCCAGCAAATATGGAAAACACAAGATTGGCCATCAGATTGGAAAAAATCAATTTATATCCCCATACCAAAAAAGGGAAACGCTAAAGAATGCTCAAACTTCCATACAGTGGCACTTATTTCCCATGCCAGTAAGGTAATGCTCAAGATCCTGCAAGGTAGACTCCAGCAATACATGGAGCGAGAGTTGCCAGACGTCCAAGCTGGGTTCAGAAAAGGCAGAGGAACGAGAGACCAAATTGCCAATATCTGCTGGATAATGGAGGAAGCCAGGGAGTTTCAGAAAACATCTATTTCTGCTTTATTGACTATTCTAAAGCCTTCGACTGTGTGGATCATAATAAACTATGGCATGTTCTTGGTGGTATGGGGTCTGTCTCCTGAGAAATCTGTATCAAGACCAAGTAGCCACAGTAAGAACAGATCATGGTACAACAGACTGGTTCAAGATTGGGAAAGGAGTGCGGCAGGACTGCATACTTTCACCCTCCCTATTCAACTTGTACGCAGAACACATCATGCGACATGTGGGGCTTGAGGAATCCAAGGCCGGAGTTAAAATTGCTGGAAGAAACATTAACAACCTTAGGTATGCAGATGATACCATTCTGATGGCCGAAAGCGAGGAGGAGCTGAGGAGCCTTATCACCAAGGTGAAAGAAGAAAGTGCAAAAGCTGGGTTGCAGTTAAACATCAAGAAAACCAAGATCATGGCAACTACACCTATTGATAACTGGCAAATAGAGGGAGAAAATGTGGAGGCAGTGACAGACTTTATATTTCTAGGCGTGAAGATCACTGCAGATGCAGACTGCAGCCAGGAAATCAGAAGATGTTTACTTCTTGGGAGGAGAGCAATGGCCAACTTTGACAAAATAGTGAAGAGCAGAGACATCACACTGGCAATGAAGGTCCGCATAGTCAAAGCAATGGTATTCCCCATAGTAACCTATGGATGCGAGAGCTGGACCATAAGGAAGGCTGAGCGAAGGAAGATAGATGCTTTTGAACTCTGGTGCAGGAGGAAAATCCTGAGAGTGCCTTGGACCCCAAGAAGATCCAACCAGTCCACCCTCCAGGAAATAATGCCCGGCTGCTCACTGGATGGAAGGATATTAGAGGCAAAGCTGAAGTATTTTGGCCACATCATGAGGAGACAGGAAAGCTTGGAAAAGATCATGATGCTGGGGAAAATGGAAGGAAAAAGGAAGAGAGGCCAACCAAGGGTGAGATGGATGGATGGTATCCTTGAAGTGACTGGGTTGACCTTGAAGGAACTGGGAGCGGTGACGGCTGACAGGGAGCTCTAGCGTGGACTGGTCCATGAGGTCACGAAAAGTCGGAGACGACTAAACGACTGAGCAGCAGACAAAATTGTGGCCTGATTCTTTAGCAAGCTTTTGAAATGTATCAACACCATCTTGTGGCCAACAGGAACATCACTGAAAAGCCAATGTTCAAAAAGGCTTCAATGTATTCGTTCACTTTTTAAAAATTCTAGTGCCTAACTCCACAATAAAAACCAGTATGTTTCCTGCAAACTACAGTATCACCTTGTAAAATCTTACATATATTTTTCTCTCCCCCTCTCTATTTTCCCTTGAGAATTCACCAATGCATCACATTTAATATAATCAGAGATAGGTGATTCTTTACACTATCATCTATTTTCTTTTTAATTGGTTCATCAGGCAATTAACATCTTCTTATCTGTTTTCCTTAATAATCGTCCCTTAATAGTCTTCTCTATCCCTGCACTCCTGGAATAGAAGCATTCATTTGACATACTTTCTACCACTGCTAAAAAAAAGTTATCTCTACTGCCTCATTACACTTTTGCAAACTCAAGTACTTTGGCTAGATTATTTGCTCTCCCTCCGAAATGGGCCATATCCTAATGATCACACCATGGATCATTTCTCAACCTGGGGGTCGGGACCCCTGGGGGGGGGGTTGCGAGAGGATGTCAGAGGGGTTGCCAAAGACCATCAGAAAACACATATTTCTGATGGTCTTAGGAACCCCTTTTGCAGAGTAGGCTGAAGACATCTCCGCCTGTCCTCTTTCTTTTGGAAACAGAAGGGAAATCCTGTCAATGTGGGTGAACTATAACTCCCAACCTCTGAGGTCAGTCCCCTCGAAATCCCAACAGTATTCAAAGTCTGGCATGTTTGGTATGTGTGGCAAGTTTACTACTTCCATCACCAGTTTTGTACAGAGTGTGCGATGGGTGTTGGCAAACTACAACTCCCAGAATTCAAGAACAGCCCCCCCCACCCCAAACTTCACCAGTATTCAATGTTGGCCATGTAGGTAGTGTTCCAAGTTTGATGCAGATCCATTGTGGACTGGGTTCAGGGTGCTCTTTGATTGTAGGTTAACTAAATCCCAGCAACTCCAACTCCAAAATGACGAAATCAATCCCCCCCAGCCCCATCAGTATTCAAATTTGGGCATATCAGGTATTTGTGCCAAATTTGGTCCAGTGAATGAAAATACATCCTGCAGATCAGATATTTACATTACGATTCATGACAGTAGCAAAATTACAATTATGAAGTAGCAACAAAAATAACTTTATGGTTGGAGGTCACCACACCATGAGGAACTGTATTAAGGGGTCATGGCATTAAGAAGGTTGAGAACCACTGGATTAAGCCTTCTGCCTATGCATGCAGCTCTTTTTAAGCATGAGCAACGATGCCCTCCAGAGGTTTGTGCCCTACATTAGCCCTTACCTGCACAATGAGTGATAACAGATTAAAGCATCTTGAGTGCCACAATTGCATACCCCTCCTCTAATTAGAGTCAGTCCCCTCCAGATTTGCTGGGTTTAGGGGCACATAATCCTTTAAACATGGAAAAACTATATACAGTATATAATTTATCTGAGAGATCACCTCTCTATGAATCTCTACATCTCACAAGTCATATGATAAATTTATTCTGCAAGCTGACCATAAAATTACATTGGGGGACATACAAATGCCTAGAAAAGAGTTCTAAGAATATCTAGGTCTTCCAGTGTACCTCTATAGCAGAAATTGACCATGGAGTCACACTGGAGGATCTAGAGATTCATAGAAGGGACATAGTAATCAACTATGTGAATAATCAAATCTATAAATGTGGAACTTGCGGATGTGGGGGACCAACTATAGATCCTTTCTGTCAGGATTTGTGGGAGGGGTCTTTTGGTTCATTATTATCTTACCAATGTATAAAGACCACACTACCAAAGGCAGTACCATGTGGAAGTTTGAGGAGATATTCGTAGATATTCATTCATGCCTCCAAGTTGACTTCAAATGTCTTACTGGAAAAACAAGTAAAGAAGTCAGAAAAATAAATTCTACTTTAGAAAACACATCCAATGGAGCAACTGACGATGATTCCTACTTAGTATCATAGAATTGGAAAAGACCACATGAGCCATCTAGTCCAACCACCTGCCATGCAGGAAAAGCACTATCAAAGTACCCCTCACAGATAACCATCCAACCTCTGTTTAAAAGCATCCAATGTAGGAGCTTCCACCACACTCCAAGGCAGTGAGTTCCACTGTTGAACTGCTCTTACAGGAAGTTCTTAATGTTCACGTGGAATCTTCTTTTCTGTAATTTGAACTCACTTGTCTGAGTCTGTAATTTCCAGAGCAGCAGAAAACAAACATGCTCCTTTTTCCTTACAATATCCTTTCACATATTTATACATCAGGTCTACTCTTCCCAGCTCTTTAAGCCACTTCTCATAGGGCATGGTCTCCAGACCCTTGATCATTTTGTTGCCCTTCTCTGAACACGTTCCAACTTGAAAATATCTCTCTTGAATTGTGCAGAATAGAGAGGCACCATGACTTGCCTTGATCTACTTACTATACTCCTTTTGATGCAGCTCAAAACCCCATTGGCTTTTTTAGTTGCTGAATTATTCTGGGGTTTTTTTCTGGAAAAGAAGAAAAGTGTGTAGAATATGTTCTTTTCCAATGATAAATAATATATCTATGAATTGGTATTCAAACTATATAACATGAAGATCTTAATGAAAGACTTGAGACTTTTGGCTACCAAAATTTCTCAAAGACACATTAATTCCTACCATGCCCTTAAGCTCAAATTATATATACCAAAACTACGACTATCACTGGTTTATAATTTGTAGGATTTCTTTGAAAATATTTTGTTTATAAACAAAGATCTCAAGGTTGCTAAATTTTCTTAACAGTAGGCTATGTATATTTTATTATTTATTTCCAGATTAGGTATCTTCCATATCAAGGGCTAAAACATTTTTAATTGGCTATGAACTGAACAGTTAGGGCTGAATCAAAACACACCTATCCAACAGAAAACCAGGTGGGCTGAATAGCCTGAATAGCTAGGAACGGTTCTTCATTCTGCTGAAACTGTGTAACCAGCTATGTGTATCTCTGGATAAATAAAATATTTACTAAGATGTATACGCAGTATTTGTCATCTTTTTACATGTTTTGCTCAGATTGTCTGTATTCAGAGAATGCCCTCAATCTGCACATCAAGGGAAACAATTCTGTTCATGTTACAATGCGACAAAGATATCCTGGGAGATAGTTTTTAAATAATAAATAAAGGCATCAGCTAAATAATGAACAAGATGCTTGTTTAAAATAAAAACAAACAGAATACTGAAAGGTACTGCTGTGGTGACAAGCTGCAATCCTTTTGTATAATATATGTCAGTGTGTTTTTCTCCAGTTTCATACATAATTGTATTTAATGATATATGTTTTATACAAAACTGGTGGTGAGAAACACCCTAATTCTTGGTATTTAACATACAGTACTCCTGAAATGAATGTTTATTTGAAGTCTGATCCACATGAGATTTTCAGACTGGACACAAATGACAACATCAAATGTTTATCATTTTGATCCTTCTAGGCACTTACACAGGTGTGCATTTGATTGTGATTCACTTTTATGCTACCCATAAGGCATATTCGTATAGCATAGAGTTAAATACAGAATAAGCTCTCATAAAATGAAGTGACAGTTGCCAACTTGGCCACTGTTGGGAGAGTATGCTGGACTGGATAGGCCTCTGTCCTGACCCAGCATACATGTGTGCAAAAATGACCGATATTGCACAGATTTTCATATACATTTTTGAGCAAAGTTATTGATATTCCTTCCTTATAGAAGAAAAATTGCAGGTTATAGAATGTAATTTGCTGACCTCCACACTGTGGGCATGAAACTGCTGTAGGAGTTTACCCTAGATAATTTTGTTTCCAATCAATTTACCTGAAAAATGATTATTCATTTACCCACTTATCATTGCTAAGGGTGTTTATGCAGAGGCACTATAATGCTGTTTGACGGTGGATTAAAACGAGCCAGTTTCACTGTGCAGTGCTACACAAACATCCCAGGAATCAGTTTGAGGCCACACTAGAATCCACTGTTTGCAGTTTGGAACCAAACCCAGGAACCATGGTATCTGCAGCTAGACAGCCTCTGGAAAATTCAGGGTTTTTTCCTTACCCAGTCCGATAAGATGCACTTACGGTATGAACATATTGATGCCTATTTGGAATCATTGCTAAACCATGGCAGGGCACAGGAAAAGAGAACAAAGGGGCAGAAATCAAGCATTCCCATTAACATGATATGGTTTCCTCTCCAGGGGTAGTACAATAATTGTGTAGTTGCACAACTGGTGTCCTGGCAAGCACTGTGCATTTTTTTGATCTTGGATTTGAGCCCTGCATGGGATATACTGTGATCAGCTCCGTCAAATTATCTGGCTTTTTCTAGACTTTCTGTTGAGTTTTTTGAATGTGCTGTTTCCGACTTAATCTATGCTACAAAACACTATAGGTGTGCATTTTATGGACATCTTGCCCTTAAGATGGCTGCAAACAACATTATAATTTCTGTATAAAAGCATTCTATGTGGGGATTTGAACTTGCATTTTCCTCTTCTTAGTTCTACCTTCTACCACTATACCATTCTGGATCTCATGTTTTCTAAACTGGTTAATTTTCGGTATCTCTCAACTCATAATGGGCTGTACTGACAGAGTTGGCAGCAGCCCAGAGGCAATGTTTCTGGAGTTGCAAATCACTTCTGAAAGCTGTTTTTTTTGCTTTCAGGTTAGAAAAAAAATGGTACAATTGTTTCCTTTTAAAAAATCAGGGCTTAAGGTAAGGCCAGGCATTACCTCCCCTGCTACATGCACTCCAGAGGCCGACAATTTCCACCCCAGTTTTAAGCCTTCCAATGGACTGAGTGAGAAACTGATATTTAAGTTGCATATAGATTTTGGTATTGTCTCAGAAGTTACATTCACCATTTAGTAATCTAATGAATCTATGTTCATTTAAATTCTAGGATAAACATCGCCTCATTCAGTCAAGGGCAGTTATAAATCAAATTGATGTCATTTCACAAACACTCTTAAACAACTGTACTCTATTAAATAAAGGGGAAGCAGAGCTGCTAATGGGTGTCTAAAGGCTAAAAATCAGTTTGGCTTTCAGACACTCAGCTGTTAGAACAGTTGTGAACGTGTCTAGATCTTAATATACACTGATTAGTATTAATATTATACAAGGTTTGGAAAGTTAGTAGCATTATTCTTTGCCTTCCTTCCAAGTGATTGTGTTAGAAGTGTTTCCTGGTTGCTAGTCTCTACCACAGAACTCATTGTGATATTGTAGTGGCTTTATTATGAATTTTATAGTCAGCTCAGCAGGAGAAATCCAAACAATGGTTTTTGGAAGGGACTCACGGGTTAGTTCATAATATGTCTATGATACAGATTACAGAAGAAAATTATGAAGTTCCTAGGAACTAGGATCCAATGGTTTAGGAACATGGGAGCAAACAGGAGTTCCTGTGTAATTCTTTCTCAAAGGATGCTTAATAGGCTATTTAAAGCAGTTTGAGGGAATTGTGGGACATTTCCTGGCCCCATTAGAATTTCAATATATTTGGAGGGTTAAGCTCAATATTTAGATTGTAGATTACTTAGGGCAGGCATGGGCAAACTTTGGCCCTCCAGGTGTTTTGGACTTCGACTCCCACAATTCCTAACAGCTGGTAAGCTGCTAGGAATTGTGGAAGTTAAGTCCAAAACACCTGGAGGAACAACATTTGCCCATGTCTGGCTTAGGGTCTAATGTGCACTTAGGTCTTGATTCCAGTGAGAATGCCAGATCTTGTCTTCATGGAAGACATTTCAGTTCTCTTGACTGGGACAAATGTGCAAACATCATAAGTTGCCCCACCACCAAAAGGAAAAGAGAGACATTTTGGTGGGAGGGGGGAATCTTATTATTTCACCTAGGTTGAAACAACAAAAACCCTTTGATGCCAAAAAGCAATAGATATACTTATTCATTTTTTATTATTAAAGATAAAATCCAATACATGACAATTGGCTGAAATGTGGGGATGTTTTGTCAAATGTCCATGGAGAAAGACCTCCATCGCGGGTCTAATTCTGTATGGATTCTGGAATAAAATGTGGCTCTACAAGACTAAAATTTCCCTTTCTGGTATATGAGGATTAAAGGAAAGCACATGTGGCTGTATGGAAGCACATAGCTATAACTTGGGTCCCCTATTTAGAGAATGGCAGGAAAGAAATGAAACAATTAAATAGATTTGCATGATCCTAGCAGTGATTTTCTGTCATATCAACATAAAGTATGCTTCAAAGATTAGGAATTTTAAAATGTGGGAAATGGGAATTGATGCACATTTTAAATGATGGATAAAATCTATCAATCCCTCCCAATCCTGCTATCTTCCCAATAATTAACGTGCTAGGTCCCCGTCCCTTCCACTTCTGCACCAATATGCTGGCAGCCACATGGCATCAACGAATGTGATTCATTAGCCTTCACTATTCCCAAGATGACTTTTTTTCCTTTTTTTCTGGTATTTTTAATTGTCGTAATTGTTAAATTGCATTAAAAATATGTATATTAAAAAAACCAAGGCACACTGACTAGAGTATAGGGTAGGAAAGTGAGGTTATAGAGGCTGTACAGAAGATTGGTCATGAGAACACAGATTTTCAAAGTAATGTGGTTGCATTAATCCAGACAGGTGAGATACTAAACACTCTAAAATCTGTATTTAGCCATTCCCTATACTGATGTGATTGTGGCAAGATAGTGGGCTAGACTGATAAAGTCCCAGATATGCAGCTGCTGTCCAACCGGTTAACTTAGAATATATGGAAAATATGTATTACACTTTTCTGCATTAGAGTAAATCTGTATTTTCTTATACTGTTATTCATTGCTGCATAGAAATTTGTGCATTGTTGTTGTAGTGTGCATTTGAAGTCACTTTTTATAACCCTTATACATATAAACTAAGGAGCCCCTGGTGGTGCAGCAGATTAAACTGCTGAGCTGCTGAACTTGCTGACCAAAAGGTTGGTGGTTCGAATCCAGGGAGCGGGATGAGCTTCCGCTGTTAGCCCCAGTTTCTGCCAACCTCGCAGTTCGAAAACATGCCAATGTGTCACTACTGCTTCTGTGGGAAGGTAACAGCGCTCCATGAAGTCATGCCAGCCACATGACCTTGGAGGAGTCTACGGACAATGCCGGCTCTTCAGCTTAGAAATGGAGAGGAGCACCAACCCCGAGAGTCAGACATGACTAGACTTAATGTCATGGGAAAACCTTTACCTTTACCTACCTATAAACTATGGAACAGTTGGTTTAGCAGTGTCGCAATCACTCTCTTCTTTCTGGACAAAAAGGAAGAACCCTATGAAATTTCCTTCATTGCTGCTTCGCTGAAGATGTTGTTATTCCTATTACAAGACAATAATTTGATTTATGATCTCACTGCCTTTCAGATAAAAACACTAATTTTTTCATACTATGCCACAAATTAGCATGTAAAAGTAACAGCACTCTTTGATCTTTGCTCTCATTTTTAATGTGTCCAAATGTACGTGTACAAACTGACTTGTAGAAACCAGAAGGGTGAGCATTCTGTATGCAGCACAGAAATCTTTGATCCCTGTTGGTTATGGACATCTGGATATTAACATTTGCATTGTGCCTGAAAGCTATGATGTTAAAACAAAGCCACACAAACAAAGCCAGATTTTTTTTATTATGCCCTTCAGGAGCATATCATTAACAAAATCTTGCCCAATTAGAGTTTATACTAGGGAACTAAATTCTATTCTACTCAATACATTTGCATGGAAGAAGTTGTGGTTTCAATCTGCTACAGGTTTCGTGCTGGTATCTCCCGGGGTTTATAAAATACAGACATTTAAAACTGGTCTGTTGTGCTGTACCCCAAAGCATCTCAGCAGTGCTGAACTGAGTCTAATTAACCTCCTGCTAAAACTAAAATGCCAGGATGGAATATCACCAAACCTAAAAGTTTTTCTTTTTTGTGAAAGGTGCATTAAGCATGGATGGAATTCATTATTTCAGATCTTGAATGTCAATTTTCAGGAAAGCTGGCACAATAGTTGCCATTTTACCCTTTTAATTAATATGTTTTCTGTGAAAATGAAAGGAACAAATAAACACAAACAAAATGAAAATGTTAACTAGAATATCATTCTACACTGTCATAGCACCATTATTTCATTTTAACATCTATGGTTCCATCTTACAGTATACTGAGATTTGCAGTCTGGGGAGGGGTATTTAGGATACATAGCCAGAATGTTATTGGGTCTCACTAAACTATAAATGCTATAATTCCATAAGGTACAGTCATGGTACTTAGTGGAACAATGATGCTATAACAGTCCACAGTGATAGGGCATAAATGCTTACTTTGGAAGGAACTGAATCAGCAGGGCTTAAATCCAGGAAAATATGTATAGAACTACCATCCCATATTTGTTTGCAAATAAACTGGTTTTCACCACGACAATTTTAATCACAACACTATCTAAAAAGTGATTAAGTAGTATATATCACATAATGCGGAAATACCTTTCAAGTAGGCAACCTGTGGATATATACAAACCACATCACACTTGTGGCTCTCTCCTTCCGATTTCTAATAACATAATGTGTTTGGACTTATCACACGGATGAGGGATGACTCCTCCCAATCTACCCAATGTTCCCCTGTGTCACAACTTCTGGTCACGACTCTAAATGGGGTAGCCAATGCCTATCTTTCCTTCTCTCCCCTACACTGCCTTTCCTCTTATACTCCACATCTCCTCTCCTGCGCACATATCTGTCTCTCTACCTTCCCTTTAATATTTCTGATGTAAAATGGTGTCATGAGTAAAAAAATGCTTAAGAAGTCCTGCCCAACGTCACTATCTTCCTTTAAAAAATTGTTTTGCAGATGGTGTGCAACTGCGCAAATTTGTAATTTCCATCCCAACAGGGAAACATAAAAACATTTTTCTGTTTCTATGTAGCTGTGCAATTTGAAGCTAATGTTTCTTTTAAAAAGAAACAAAAATGTGAAAGTGGAAAACATGTATGGCTTTACTCAGGGTCTTTCTCTGACTGCCAACAGAAGTGTACTGCCGGCCAATTCAACAAAGGAGAATTGAGAGGTGGGAAAATGTTGTCCCCAAAACATGCCCCGAAAGGACACTTCACTGACACAGTTGGCAAATATACGAGAGTACGATCACACATCAAAAGCTGTGACTCTGATGTGCACCAAGAAACAAAGTAGAGGTGAAGACAAATGTAAATCCATTTCACAAAAGATACTCACTGCATACACGTTGGTGTGTGGGAGGCTGGTTCGCTGGGCTCTTCCTACTCCCATCGGATCTGGAAAGTTGGACTGTGTGGAGTTTCCTGGGATGAAAAATCTGTAGTGTATTTTTTTTTAAAAAAACAATACATTGAGGATATTTTTCCTCACTTCTCTGAACCACCCATAAATCGTAAACCTAGCAATGACTATATCTAATAGATATTATTAGAAAATGCATACCCAGGCAATGCTGGGGATATATGTTAGTAATAAATAGAGGCGGTTCAACCACCAGGCCAACTAGGCAGTTGCCTGTGGCGCCATCTTGTTGGGGGCACCATCGAGGCAACTCCTGTCTCCTGCGGCCTGCCTCTGCAAGGTATTGAACTGCTTTTTCTGTTGATTTGTTGTAAAACATGATGTTTTAGTGCTTAATTTGTAAAATCTTAATGTAATTTGATGTTTAATAGGCTTTTCCTTAATCCCTCCTTATTATCAAACATTTTCGCTTATCCAATGCTTTTATTTTTCAGTGATTGGTTTGGGGGGGGCGGCGCCAAAATTCTGTTCTCCTTCACTTGAAAAATACCTAGGGCCAGCTCTGGTAATAAATCTAGCTTTTGTTGGATAACATATTTTGGAATATTCAGAAGTAATATGAATGCCAATGGGCAAAATATTATATGATGGATTTTATCGCAAAGTGGTAGAAGCAAGCACAAAATCAGGGCTGCCACCTTTGATGATAGCCCCAATGGCACGTAACACCCATTGGGTATCTGCTGCCTTTCAATAGCCCCTGATCACACCATGGTCTCAGACTTATTTCATATACTGAGATCTGGGCTTTTGTGACAGTATCCTCTCCTCACCCCAGTGGATTTTTAAAAAAATAACACAGCCTTTTAAAAATAACAAAGAAGGAGAGTAGCACAATGGGAGGGAAGAGTTATGCCATTAACCTGGAAGTGCTGCAAATATTTTGGGAGGGGGGCTATGTTAATCTGAGGGTCTGTAGCTGGTAGGAATAATATCTATTGCCAAGATCACCTAGTGAGCTCTATTGAATAATCTAGACTTGTATCCTAAGCTTCTCAATCTGGAGCCTTACAGATGTTTTTGGACTGAAACCCTTAGCAGGCCTAGCCAATATAGCCAATTTTAGCTATGTAGGCTATGCAGATTCCATGAGTTGTTCAAGCTGCATAATTCCGATTAGCCAGCCACCTAAGTACCCTGAAGATATCTCCTCCCTGATCTCAGAAGATTAGCTAGATCAATTAATCCTTGGATGGGCCTTTGCCAAGGAATACCAACTGCTGTAGGCTATGTTTCAGAAGGAAGCTATGGCAAACAACCCCTGAATATTCTTTGAGTATGAAAATGCTATGAAATCCATGGGGTCACCATAAGTTAACATACAACTTGAAAGTATATAGGCATACACATACAATTCCCACTGCTGGGCTAATCCTTAACCTTAGCACAATCTTATATATGTCTAATCAGCAGCCAGAGTCAGTAGGATTTACTCCCATTTGTGTGTGCACAGTACAACACTAGATGTTTTATAGAGTACAGCTAATTGTGGTGTTGCATAGTAAATTCAATAGAATCAACTGGCTGCATTGGTAGAACTATTTTTATTCTCTAACTGCTATAATAAAATGTTGGCTATATTTTTACATCATGCATTTTTAGTATCTCACTTGTTTATTTAAGAGACAGAAAGAGGGAGTTACTGTCTGTTGTATAAATATTTAATATCATCCTGGTGTTTCCAAGTGCAGGGATTTAAAAGCATAATAATAAGCTTTCTATTAAAGATTTGAGTTGTGGGACTCATTTTCCCAGCAAACGGAGAGGCATCATTAATGTGTTGTATACAACCTGTGCCACTTCACAGCACTCCTAGTCTTTGTAAAGACTTAATACAAGCAAATAAAAAAAATCTCATTCATGTTTTGCCTGCATAGGCCTTTGCTAAGATTTTCATTGGTGTGAAGTAATGCTGAGAAGTAATTCTTTCTTGCCAATTCCACTCTGTTGTAAGAGTGACAAAAAAAGGGGTTTCTTATCTGGAGCCTAAATTCACCAACAACCTGCATCATCAAGATGAAATGCAATGTAAAGAAGCATAAACATCTACTGGTGTAGTATTTCACACAGAGTTTATCTTCATAATATCTTTAACTGAGTTTTTTAGACTTCATTTGGACACAAGACATTCCAGGGTATGGAGTTATTATTGACCAAGGTGTACATTCAGCATGACATCTGTCTGACAGAGGTTGGAAGAGGTTGAGAAATTCTTGCTTCCTCTAAGGGGAAAAATACCTTAAAAGATAGACAAGTGGAGACTGTAAATAGTGCATTACTTGGTGTGTCTGTCTAATGGCCAGGAACACTGAATCTGACAAAAGAACAGGGAGCCGTTCTGCCAAAGGTACCACGTAATTTGTTACAGCCTGATAGTGTGCTTCCACTTGGAGACAAAATCCATTAGTGATGTTGAAGTGGGTGAAGAGAGGTCGGCAAGCAACCACCTCTTTTCATTTTCCTGCAGTGATTTTTTAATGAAACAAGGCAAGCTTGTTAGTAAATATAATCTTTTAAAAAACAAAACCACAGCCTGAAATTCTGTCCAAAGACCATTTTTTCTAGCAAGACATTTTAAAAGAGGGGTGAAAAACTATTTCAGGATTGGGGCTGCACTTGCTGCTTATAAAAACTACAAAAATTACTCCTTGCCTCAGAAAACCCTATAAAATTAATTGGCCCACTGTATGTCAATAGGCAACCTGAAGGCACAAACATACACACAGTCTTATTCAAGACAGCAAGGGAGGAATTATACATATGATTATAATCCTACATACTTGAAAGCTTGAAGAATTATTTTGGTTTACATAACTATTAAAATCATGTCAAATAGAATAAAGAAGGGATAATAAATCACAGAGGATTTTAGTATTTTCACTCAGTATCTTAATTAGAATTCTGTTTCCTTATAGCTTGGGATATTTTCACAATGATGATTCATGCATTATATGAGAGGACACAAAGGAAAATTGCCCAAGGCCTTAGAGTAAATATTCCTCAATTTGGAAATTGTTTGCTTCAAAGATGAACAGTATTTTATATACATTAGCATGACAAAACCTTAAGAACATTTTCTTAATTCCAGTAACAGTGTATCGGTTCAAGTATTAAAATGTTTTAGCATTTTAAAATCCAATTATAAAAGTATTCTAATCAGCACTTACTGATGCAATGCCTAAAATGCTTCTATATTTGTAGGTCTACATGAAAAGGAAGAACAGATTACTTTTTGATGGGGATGAGTGGGGTGATAGAATCTAATTTCATGTTTGAACTCATTCTTTCAGACAGCTCTCAAAAAGGTTTGGGGTGGCCTTTGCAAAGTGCTCAGAAACATCAGCTGGTCTAAAGAGCAGCAGTCAGATTATTAACTGTCTTCTTTGGCTCTCATCACCTTTGCACTAGACAGAGATGACAAAGGTGCTTCCTTTTGTCTTTGACTCTTTCCCATATTTCTAAGGCTGGATCTGCATTGCCCTATATCCCAGGATCTGATCCCAGATTATTTGCTTCGAACTGGAGTATATGACCCCTTCCACACAGCTGTATATGGCCCAAGTCTCTACTGCCATATAATCTTGGATAAACAGATAATTTGGATCAGGTCCTGGGATATAGGGTACATCCAATCCCAAGGCTGGATCCACTCTGCCCTATAATCCAATTTAAAATGTGGATTTACTGCATCAAACTGAATTTTATCAGTCTACTCTGATCTATAATCTAGATCAGTGGTTCCCAACCTGTGGTCCATGGACTATCAGTGGTTTCCAAGAACTAAAATATGGTCTGTGGCCTCACCATTACTATACCATTGCAAGGAGAGCAGCCAGTCTTGCAAAACCCTCTTATAGTGCCAAGGCAATGGGAATGTCGGGAGGGGAGAGGCTGACTACCCACGAAAGGCATGACAACAAGCTTCCTTTTTATTTTTTATTTTATTTTATTAAATATCAAAAAAAGTATCAAACATATAGACCATTACATACAAAGGGGTGACAAGTGTTGGAAAATAAATGAAGAAAGAAGAAAAGAAAAGACAACAAACTTCCTGACTGCTGCTTCTCCTCCTCCTCCCTCTCCCTGAGCGGAGTCGTTCCATGTGGGGCCTGGAAGTGGGAGCACCTTGGTGTTTTCGTTTTTAGGCCTGTTCCTGGGGTTATTTGGGGTGTTGATTCATAAAATTGCATTGGATAGACCACATCAGTTCTAATGATTAAATATGGTTTTCTGTGGGCGAGCAGATGGCAACTTTGCTGTTGTTTATTCGTTCAGTCACTTATAACTCTTCATGACCTCATGAGCCAGCCCACATCAGAACCATCACCACCCCCAGCTCCTTCAAGGTCAAGCCAGTCACTTCAAGGTTAACATCCATCCATCTTGCCCTTGGTTGGCCCCTCTTCCTTTTTCCTTCCATTTTCCCCATCATCTTTCCAAGCTTTCCTGTTTTCTGATTATGTGGCCAAAGTATTTCATCTTTGCCTCTAATATCCTTCCCTCCAGTGTGCAGTCAGGCTTTATGTCCTGGAGTATGGACTACTGGATGGCATATGTTCTCTATCAGAAACTAGAGCTGATGTGGTCTATCCAATGCAATTTTCTGAATCAGCTCCCCAAATAACTAAACCGAATATAAAGTTGACCAAAAACCATTTCATAACCCTTTTGATATTAATGTTGGAGAATGACCCCTGGTCAAAGTGTTCCCTGATGAACGTGGTCCCCGGTCAAAGTGGGCCCCGGTCAAAAATAGGCTGGGAACCACTGATCTAGATCAATGCAGTTAATCCACATTCTGAAACTGTATTATAGAGCAGTGTAGATCCAGCCTAAGATGCTGCTTAATGTCAGACAAATATTTTCACAGAGCTGAACCACAACCCTATATACATGCTTTTTTTTGGGCAGGGGGGGGGGGGGATAGACTTAGAAAGTAGATAAAGAATCTTGCAGAGGATCCAAAAAGATAGATAGAGAAGAGGTAACAGAATAAAGAAGCTGAAGAAAGACTAGTGGCAGAAATAAAGACTGAAAAATATAGTTAGAGACAAGAGAGAAGGGGTAGCAGAAGAGGACGATTGCTCTAGCCATATTTAGCTCTGGGCTCACTTGGCGTTAGCTGCATCTGCCATAGGCTTTGCCCTTAATGCTTTTGTCCCAAGAGAAATAAGTCCTTCATTTGAAAAAGGACCTCCACTTCTACATTAACACCATGTGCTGTAATTTACTTCATTTTCAAATTCATACAGGATAGAAGATGGCTTGCATAATCATTCCACAATGTGACGCCACCAACCAGGAAGAAAATTGCTCAGTTTTTAATTCAGTATGTGTGTATGTGCCTTCAAGTTGCATGCCAAGATCATGAGTTCAGTAGGGTTTTTTTCATGGCAAGGAATATTCAGAGGTTGTTTGCCAGTTCCTTCCTCTGAAGTATAACCTACAGCACCTGATATCCATTGGTGGTCTCCTATCCAAGTACTAACCACAGCTGATCCTATTTAGCTTACAAAAATAGGCAGGATCTGGTACTTTTAGGATACAGTAGAGTCTCACTTATCCAACATAAATGGGCCGGCAGAATGTTGGATAAGTGAATATGTTGGATAATAAGGAGGGATTAAGGAAAAGCCTATTACACATCAAATTAGGTTATGATTTCACAAATTAAGCACCAAAACATCATGTTTAACAACAAATTTGACAGAAAAAGTAGTTCAATACACAGTAATGCTACGTAGTAATTCCTGTATTTACGAATTTAGCACCAAAATATCATGATGTATTGAAAACATTGACTATAAAAATGCGTTGGATAATCCAGAACGTTGGATAAGTGAGTGTTGGATAAGTGAGACTCTACTGTATTTAGGCAATTTTTACACATATTCTTGCTGAAACTGTTCCAATTTTCTTATGAAAATGACTGATTGCTTGCTTCTTAGCTCTCATCTTCCACAAGTTTTCACTTTGCCTAAAACAATGCTGCCATCTAAGGACAAAATGGATAAGTTACAAGCCAGAGTTTTCCAGCTGCCTTTCAAACTGATTTAACTTTACTCCACTAGAAAAAAATATCTCCAAAGAAGCAACCTGGTAATAATTTCATTAGGACTTATCTACTATATATGTCCTAAACAGGCAAGAGCACTTAAGTGGGTCAAGTCTTATTATTATACACAATGCCTTAGTAAAATGGTGTCAATTGTATGAAATAGCAAAATCAAGGTTTTCTGTTTTGGATTTACATATATGTATGTATATCTAGGAGCCCCGGTGGTGAAGTGTGTTAAAGCACTGAGCTGCTGAACTTGCAGACCGAAAGGTCCCAGGTTCAAACCCCGGGAGTGGAGTGAGCGTCCGCTGTTGCTCCAGCTTCTGCCAACCTAGCAGTTCGAAAACATGCCAATGTGAGTAGATGAATAGGTACTGCTCAGGTGGGAAGGTAACGGTGCTCCATGCAGTCATGCGGGCCACATGACCTTGGAGGTGTCTACGGACAACGCAGTCTCTTTGGCTTAGAAATGGAGATGAGCACCAACCCCCAGGATCGGACACGACTGGACTTAACGTCAGGGGAAACCTTTACCTTTACCTATATCTGGTATATGTGTATGTGCATTTTAAATATAATACATTTAATAATATTTTTAAAAAATTATACATAGACATATAGACCATATTTAACTTGGGTGTGGCAAAATCAGTATTTTCTTTTAAATTTTTATTTAAGTGGGCAATTTCCAGACTGCGGGATTCCTATCTGCCTATTGCAATGCTATGGGTTCCGAATGGAATTGTTGCAGTTTCTTTGCCAAACCGAAGAGGGCAGCACTGTGGAGATACCTCAGCACTTCAAGCTCTGTGCTTTTCCTGTGAGAGTCCTAAGAGTGGGGTGTTAACAGTGATCTCATTAGACATCCAGTTCCCGATTGTAGTTGACCACGTGTGACGCAAAAAGAGTGGACATTAAATATGACGTTATTTCAAATAACTCTTGCACAGAGTTATTCTTTCCCATTTTTATAGGCTCTGCAACCAATAAACATGTTTTTGTTGTTTATTCGTTCAGTCGCTTCCGAGTCTTTGTGACCTCATGGACCAGCCCATGCCAGAGTTCCCTGTTGGCCGTCGCCACCCTCAGCTCCTTCAAGGTCAAGCCAGTCACTTCAAGGTTAACATCCATCCATCGTACCCTTGGTCAGCCCCTCTTCCTTTTTCCTTCCATTTCCCCAGCATCATGATATTCTCCAAGCTTTCCTGTCTTTTCATTATGTGACCAAAGTACTTCATCTTTGTCTCTAATATCCTTCCCTCCAGTGAGCAGCCGGGCTTTATTTCCTAGAGTATGGACTGGTTGGATCTTCTTGTGGTCCAAGGCACTCTCAGAATTTTCCTCCAATACCACACTTCAAAATGGTCTAGCTTCCTTAGCTCAGCCTTCCTCATGGTCCAGCTCTCTCATTCATAGACTACTATGGGGAATACCACTGCTTTAACTATGTGGACCTTTGCTGCCAGTGTGATGTCTCTACTCTTAACTATTTTATCTAGGTTGGATGGCCATCTGTTGGGGGTACTTTTAATGTCATTTTCCTGCTTCTTGGAAGGGGGTTGAACTGGGTGGCCTCTTCCAACTCTACAGTTCTATGGTCATTGCTCTCCTCCCAAGAAGTAAACATCTTCTGATTTCCTGGCTGCAGTCAGTGTCTGCAGTAATAATAAAAATAATAATAATCAACTTTATTTACACCCTGCCCCATTTCCCCGAAAAGACTTGGGGCAGAAATAATCTTAATGCCTAGAAATACAAAGTCTGGGTTGCTGTTAGTTTTCCGGGCTGTATGGCCATGTTCCAGAAACATTCTCTCCTGATGTTTTGCCCACTTCTATGGCAGGCATCCTCAGAGGTTGTGAGGTCTGTTGGAAACTAGGCAAGTGGGGTTTATATATCTTTGGAATGTCCAGTTTGGGAGAAAGAACTCTTGTCTGCTTGAGGGAAGTGTGAATGTTGCCATCGGCCAGCTTGATTAGAATTTAATGGCTTTTCAGATTCAAAGCCTGGCAGCTTTTTTTGGAATCCTTTGTTGGGAGCTGTTAGCTGGCCCTGATTATTTCATGCCTGGAATTCCCATTTTTGAGTGTTGTTCTTTATTTACTGTCCTGATTTTAGAGCTTTTTAAAATATTAATAGCCAGATTTTGTTCATTTTCCTCCTTTCTGTTTAAATTGACCACATGCTTGTGGATTACAATGGCTTCTTTGTGCAGTCTGACATGATAGTTATTAGAGTGGTTCAGCATTTCCGTATTCTCAAATAAAATGCAGTGTCCACGTTGGTTCATCAGGTGGTCTGCTATGGCTGACTTCTCTGGTTGAAGTAGTCAGCAGTGCCTTTCATGTTCCTTGGTTTGCGTTTGGGCAATGTTGTGTTTGGTGGTCCCTATGTAGACTTGTCCACAGCTGCATGTTATATGGTAGATTCCTGCAGAGGTGAGAGGATCCCTCTTGTTCTCTGCTGAACATAGCATTTATTGGATTTTCTTAGTGGGTCTGTAGATAGTTTGTAGGTTGTGTTTCTACAGCAGCTTCCCTATGTGGTCAGTGGTTCCTTTGATATATGGTAAGAACACTTTTCCTCTGGGTGGATCCTTGTCTTTACTCTCATGACCTTGCAGCTCTTCTGATGTCTGTGGTGGAGTATCCATTATCCAGAACCACCCAGTTTAGGTGGTACCTATCTGCAAGGCCATTAAATGCTAATCAAGGTGGCCAATTGCAACATTCACACTTGCCTCCAACAGACAAGATTTCTTTCTCCCACCCTGGACCTTACACAGATATATAAACCTCACTTGCCTAGTATCTAACAGAATTCACAATCTCTGAGGATGTCTGCCATAGATGTGGGCGAAACGTCAGGAGAGAATGCTTCTGGAACATGGCCATACAGCCCGGAAAACTCACAGCACCCCCGTGATTCCTGCCATGAAAGCCTTCGAGAACGGAGGAGTCAGACTTTCGCGCCTTGAAATACAAAGTCTGTCACTACCGCCACGGTTTCTCCCTCTATTTGAATAAACATGTAGAACCGGCATGGGCAAACCTCGGCCCTCCAGGTGTTTTGGACTTACCGGCTGTTAGGAATTGTGGGAGTAGAAGTCCAAACCACCTGAAGAGCTGAAGTTTGCCCATGCCTGATGCAAAGAAATTAATTAGAATGCGTGGACGATCCCGTTTGCATCCATGTATTACGTCAATGTGTTGTCCAAGGCTTTCATGGCCGGAATCACTGGGTTGCTGTGAGGTTTTCCGATAGCATCCTCTGCTTTTTTTTGTCAATGCTTCCTAAACGTAGATCCTCCAGGATTGGGGACTTCAACTCCCAGGATTCCCGACAGTGGGCGAAGCTAGCCGAGGCTTCTGGGAATTGAAGTCCAAACAAACCTGGCGGACGGAAGCTTGAGATTCACTGCGCAGGCGCAAAGGGCCTCAGAAGGCCGGAAGCGAGGGCATCCCGAAGCCTTTTTGTTTTGGTGGTTGAGAAACCGCGCTCATGGGCGGGGCTTGAGAGCGCCGGAAGAGGCGTGTCTTTCTGCCGACATCCCGGAAGTGCCTGTGTTGTGGTCGCCGGCCCCAGAATCGCTCGCCGGTTCTGCGCGGCGCTCTAAGGGCCTCCCGCGCTCCGGCCATGTCGTGAGGGGAGGCGGCGGCGGGAGAGAGGGCTTCCTATTCCTTTATGGGCCACTTTCTCTCGCGGAAGGAGGGAACGGGACCGTCCGGACGCAGCGCGGAGCAGAGCCGCCGCCGCCTTCGCCTTCTCCGCCGCCGGCCCCTGAGCGGCGGGAGCCGGGGCTGTTTCCTCCGCGGGCCTTGCATGCTCTGCTTCCTGGTCCACGGTGCCCCCGAGGAGCCCCCGCAGGCGCAGCCCAGGCGCCCCTCCCCGCGCCTCTTGGCGGAGCTGAAGGAAGAGCGCGGCTCCCGCTGCCGCCTCCGCCGCCACCTGCTGCTCTCCGGCCTCCTCCTCCCGCCGCCGCCGCCTCCCGGGCGTCGAGGCGCTCCCGGCCCTGCCCTGGAGAGCGGCCAGGCCCCGGAGATGGTCTGCAAGCGCAAAGGCGTCGGCCTGCCCGCTTGCCCGCCTCGCAAGCAGCCCCGCTGCGCCGCCATCGCCGCCGGCCCCGACGCCTGCCCTCTGCCCTCAGCCTCCGAGCCCAGGGACCCCGCCGCCAGCGAGAATGGGGCCGGGAGGGCGCTGCCCGAGGAAGGGGCCCGGCCCCAGGCGCCCGAGGTCAGCGGCGAGGAGGAGGACAAGAAGAAGGGCGAGCGGCGCCAGCAGGAGCCCCGCCGCGAGCCGCCCGACTGCGAGGAGCCCCCCGAAAACCCCGGTGACTGCTGCTCTCGCGGGGAGCCCCCCGGCCCAGCCCCGGACATCAACCAGCTGCCGCCCTCCATCCTCCTCAAGGTGGGTCAAAGCGGGGGGTGGTTTCACTTCGGAGAATCTTAAGAGATGGAAGAGACCCCCCCCCCCCCCCGCCCAATCCCTTTCTGTCAGGAAAATACAACCAAAGCACTCCAGAGAAGGAGGCTCCACCCTACTCCCCTGTCAACACACAGTGGTTCTCAACCGGTGGGTCCCTAGGTTTTTCGGCCTATAACTCCCAGAAATCCCAGCCAGTGTACCAGCTGTTAGGATTTCTGGGAGTTGAAGGCCAAAACATCTGGGGACCCATAGGCTGAGAACCACTGGGCAGCTCTTACTGTTCTTAATGTTTCTCTGGAATAATAATAAAATATAATAGAGCTTTATTTATATCCTGCCACCATCTCCCAGAGGGACTCAGGGCAGCTCACAGAACACTCAAAATACAACAAGTGCAAAACAAAACATAAACAATAAACAGTCAGACACAACTTCATACATTCACAGTACCCACGGTGAAAACAGTAAAAACTAGCAATTGCTGTAGATAAAACAGCAGTATTCAATTTAAAAATTGTAAAGTGCAAATAAAGAATCTAAAGGTCCTCAGCACGTGTGAAAGGTCCTGCAGTACATGTGGAAAAGACCTTGGAGTCCTTGTGGACAACGTTAAACATGAGCCAACAATGTCATGCGGCAGCTAAAAAAGCCAATGGGATTTTGGCCTGCATAAACAGGAGTCTAGTGTCTAGATCCAGGGAAGTCATGCTTTCCCTCTATTCTGCCTTGGTCAGACCACACCTGGAATACTGTGTCCAATTCTGGGCACCACAGTGGAAGATACGTTGACAAGCTGGAATGTGCCCAGAGGAGGGCGACTAAAATGATCAAGGGTCTGGAGAACAAACCCTATGAGGAGCTGCTTAAAGTTCTGGGCATGTTTAGCCTGCAGAAGAGAAGTCTGAGAGGAGACATGATAGTCATGTACAAATATGTGAGGGGAAGTCATAGGGAGGAGGGAGCAAGCTTGTTTTCGGCTGCCCTGGAGACTAGGACGTGGAACAATGGCTTCAAACTACAGGAAAGGAGATTTCACCTGAACATCAGGAAGAACTTCCTCATTGTGAGAGCTGTTCGACAGTGGAACTCTCTGCCCTGGAGTGTGGTGAAGGCTCCTTCTTTGGAGGCTTTTAAGCAGAGGCTGGATGGTCATCTGTCTGGGGTACTTTGAATGCGATTTCCTGCTTCTTGGTTGTACTGGATGGCCCATGAGGTCTCTTTTAACTCTATGATTCTATGATTCATATGTATTATTAGAGAGTCTAAACATCATCGAAGTCTTGTCAGAAAAGCAAGGTCTTTAATTGTGTGCAGAAGGTTTGGAGGGTGTGGGCTAACCTTATCTCTCTCAGGAGGGCTTTCCAAAGCCGGGTCACCACCACCGAGAAGGCCCTCTCTTTTGTCCCCACCAACTGCACTTGAGATGGAAGTGGGATCTAGAGGAGGGCCTCCCCGGTAGATTTTAAAACCCATGCTTTATTCTTTTTTCCTGCATTTTGAATCCATTGCTCCATTGTGTCCTTATCTCCAGAGCTGCAGAAAACAAGTTTGCCTCCCTTCTCGATGTGACAGCTTTTCATATATTTAAACATGTCATTCATGTCCCTTCTCAGCCTTCTTTTCCTCAAGCGAAACGTACTCCGCTCCCTCAACCATTCCTCCTGAGGCTTGGTTCCCAAACCTTTGATCATTTTGGTCGCCTTCCTCTGGACACCTTCCAGCTTGTCAATGTCCTTAAATGTATTTATTTATCGTGTCAGAAGCGACCTGATGGCACAGTTTAATGTATTTTAAAATACACACACAAAACAAAGTCAAAAACTTGGCATTATACTAGAGTTCCTTTGACTAGAAGCTGGCCACTTGAAGTGCCTCTGGTGTCACTGTGAGAAGATCCTCCATTGCTATAGGCCGCACTGTAGCAAGTGGTCTGTGGTCTGCTTCTCTCCACACTCGCATGTCATGAATTTCAATTTGTAGCCCTATTTCTTAAGATTAGCTCTACATCTCCTGGTACCAGAGCTCAGTCTGTTCAGCGCCTTCTAAGTCGCCCAGTCTTCTGTGTGACCACGGGGGAGTTTCTCATCCAGTATTAGCCATGGATTGAGGTTCTGGGTTTTAACCTGCCACTTTTGGACTCTCGCTTGTTGTGGTGTTCCTGCGAGTGTCTCTGTAGATCTTAGGAAGCCCAGGTGTGGACCAAGGTTATTCTATTTAAGGTCTGGCCAAAGCAGAAGAGAGTGGGACTATGATCTAGACCAGACACCCTCAAACTCCGGCTCTCCAGTTGTTTGGGCCTCCAATTCCCAGAATTCCTGACCATTGAACAAACTGGCTAGATCTTCTAGGAGTTGGAGGCCCAAACAGCTGGAGGGTCACAAGTTGAGGATGCCTGATCTAGACACTATGTTCCTATTGATGTAGCCTACAATCACATTGACTTTTTAAACCATCACATCACACTGTTGACTTGAGTTCAGCTTTTGATCTACCTAGATCCTTTTCACATGTACTGTTTTCAAGCCAGATACTCTCCCATCCTGTATCTGTGCATTTCATTTTTTATTTCCAAAGTACAGTACATTACATTTCTCCCTGTTTAAAATTATTTTGTTAGTTTTGGCCTAGCTCTCTAACCTTTTAGGGTTATTTTGAATTGTGATCCTGTCCTCATCCTGGAGAGAAGTGGCCAGTGGGGTGCCAGAGAGGTCTGTCCTCAGCCTAGTGCTATTCAACATCTTTATCAGTAGGTTGGATGACAGAATAGGAAACATGCTTATCAAATTTGCAAATGACACCAAATTGGGAATGAAAGGTAATATCCTAGAGGACAGTACCAGACAGAATCCTACTCTGTTTTACTTTGGTTAGACCTCACCTGGAATAACCTTGTGTCCAGTTCTGGGCAACACAATTCAAGGAGGATATTGACAAGCTGGAATGTGTCCAGAGAAGGACAGCCAAAATTATCAAAGGTTTGGAATGAGGAACAACTTTGAGAGCTGGATCTGTTTAGCTTGGAGAGGCTGAGAAGGGACATGAATGACATGTTTAAATATTTGAAAGGATTTCACATTGAGAAGGGGGCAGGTTTGCTTTCTGTTGCTCTAGAGACCAGGACACAACGGAGCAATGGATTCAAATTGCAGGAAAAACGATTTCACCTAAATTTTAGGAGGAACTTCCTGAAAGTAAGAGCTGTTGAGCAGTGGAATATGCTTCCTTGGAGTGTGGGGGGTCCTTCTCAAGAGGTTTTTAAGTCGAGGCTGGATGACCATCTGTTGGGAGTACTTTGATTGTATTTTCCTGCATGACTTTTGTGGACCGAATGGCCTTTGTGTCAGCATAATGCTGCTTATGTATATGTCACAGTCATTCATCTAGTACACATGTTATTTGTGGGTATTTATGTTAAAAGAGATGTAGCTAGATTAAATACATTTTTGTGAAGTGCAGAGTCTTGTCAAAAGCAAAGCTCAGAAAAAAACAGTGTTTTCATGGCATATTTCTGAAAGAATTTGAAGAAATTTAGCTTTAACTATTTTTTTCTTTTCATAGATATTTTCCAACTTATCTCTGAATGAACGATGTCTCTCAGCATCATTGGTTTGTAAATATTGGCGTGACCTTTGTTTAGATTTCCAGTTTTGGAAGCAATTGGATCTTAGTAGTCGTCAGCAGGTATGAAGGAATGTTTATTGAAAAATGAATACATTTGTAGAAGCAATCCTCATCCGTCTTGTTCCAGTCAACCTTGAGATTGAGAAGATATGGATTGGGAGGAAGAGAAAAGAGTTTAATATGGGGCTCCAAGTTTGATTCGTGCTGTTGGAAGGGCAGGGGATTGAGGAAAAGTGGATTGGGGGAAGAAGAATGGAGTGAGGATATTGATGGTTTGGAAAGGGGTTTAAAATCTGGATGGTTCTGTTTGAAGGAAAGGAGATTGAAGGGAGGTGGCTGTGGAATCCTAGTTGGAGGATGGGAAAGTTAATGACAGGCAGGTGCTGTTTACAGAAGTCTGTAGCGTGCATGTTTTGGGAAAACGTATAATACTGGTTTTTTAAAATTTTGGAGTGGGTCAAATGTAGAAGGCCAACTGTATTGTTGTATAATACATTTTATAGGATTTAATAATTGTAATTAATCATTGTTCTATTGTAAGATTTTTTAAAACTACTGGGATGGCTTTTTGAGGGGAAAAGGTTAGTATATGAATACAGTAGAGTCTCACTTATCCAGCATAAACGGGCCAGCAGAATGTTGGATAAGCGAATATGTTGGATAATAAGGAGGGATTAAGGAAAAGCCTATTAAGCATTAAATTAGGTTATGATTTTACAAAGTAAGCACCAAAACATCATGCTATACAACAAATTTGACAGAAAAAGTAGTTCAATACGCAGTAATGCTATGTAATAATTACTGTATTTACGAGTTTAGCACCAAAATATCACGATGTATTGAAAACACTGACTACAAAAATACGTTGGATAATCCAGAATGTTGGATAAGTGAGACTCAACTGTATTAATACTTCTATGGTGTGTTTCAGTCATTGGATAAAGAAGAAGCCTTTCCTTGACTTGATAGCTCTGATCTTTTTTCAAAAACACTTTTCACCAATGTTAACAACTTTAGCTACAACCCTTCTAGATTAATATATTTATCGAATGATAGACAGTATGATAATATCCTTAAAACACTTAACAGACTAAAGATACATAGAACATGATTATGTGAATATTGATCACTTATTATCTAGAATAATATTATTTCTAGTGCAAACGAACAGTTATTCCTTTGTACCATGGCCAGGTTTGTGGCTCCTCATAAATGCTACAATACAGAGTGGAGATTTGAGAGAATGTCAGAGGTGGTATAGAGTCAGATGGGAATTGAGGTGGATCCAGAAGATTGTAGTCTCATTCTTTATTTGTTGTGCTGGAATAATACTGCAGTTGGGATTGTTAGCAGCTGCAGATTTTTTAAATTTAAGTTGCAGAGAAACGTAGGTTTGTGTGGGTGGATGCTGCTCACATGAGTGTCAGGTATATATTGTGGAACTCATTGATACTTCCATCTGGTTTTATCTGTGCAGTTTTATAAAAGAATTGTGAAACAGTTATGAAAATTAATTTTGCTTATTGAATTTTATTTGACAGGTTACTGATGAGTTGCTTGAAAGAATTGCATCACGGAGTCAGAATATAACTGAAATCAATATTTCAGATTGCCGTAATGTATCAGATACTGGAGTATGTGTGCTAGCATCTAAATGCCCTGGACTGCTAAGGTATACAGCCTATCGGTGTAAACAGCTTTCTGATACATCTATAATTGCAGTGGCCTCACAGTGTCCTCAACTACAGAAAGTACATGTGGGTAACCAAGATCGGCTTACAGATGAAGGACTTAAGCAGGTAAGCTTGGTGAAAGGTTTGAAAGAAATCTTTTGAGTGTATATTGTTCTTATCATGTACACTGCAATGCTGTGCATGTCTGGTTACAATATGCTCTGTTGTGTAGAATGGAATTTAATGCCAGGAAGATGTTTACAGGTTGTAATTTGCATGTTAATTTGAAGGAAAGCCCTACAAAATTGAATGGGACTCCTGTCAGGAACATATACAGGGAATCCCTGCCAACACAACCGCTCACCAGTAACAATGTCAGTTAGTCTAGGGTTATACACATTAATCAATTCAGCAGATGTAAAGTACAGGAATAGTCAGAGTTCAGTCCATGGTTCAAGCCAAACAGTATCAACAAATTCCAACTCTTCCAAAGCATGGTCAAATCCAACAAGAGTCAAGGTTCAATGCAAGAGTTCATCAGCAGGGATCCTAGCTGTGCAGTTCAACAAAAGGCTCTCCCAGTACAGAACCAGACCAGCCTTCAGCTCTTTATGCCACTTTTCCAAGTGCTCTCACCTGTTGGCTCTTTGCAGAGCCAACTCATTAGTTCTTCTCAACTGAGTGCCCTCAGTTCTCAACTACAGCTGAGCTGAGGTGCTTAACTCCGGCTCTTCCACTGCCCCGACTCATCCTCTTTAGTTTCTTGAGGCTCCTGAATCACCTCTGCAGAGATAGTATTTCCAGGATCAGGTTGTTGCTCCAACTCTGCTGCAGACTCAGATGCCAGTCCGAGAGGCTCTTCATCATCATCGTCCACACTAATTCTGACAACTCCTGAATAAACACTTACAGGACTGGAATGTTAGTGTTAAATAAAAAATATATTTGTGCAGAAACAAAAGTTTTCTGTTTCTCAAGAACTCAGAGATCTCTATTAAAAGCTTTGCATACTATGAATTACTATTAGAAAGTAACATCACCTGCAGTGAGTTATTTTCAAGGGAAATGCGGTATTACCTTGTTATATTTTAATGTTTACATTAACACATTGTTTTCATTGTTTTTGATAAATGTGGGACACTTTTTCTTAAAGGGCATTTTAAAGAAATTTAAAAGTACTGCATTAGCAGCATGTTATTAATGGTGGCGCAGCAGGTTAAACCGCTGAGCTGCTGAATTTGCCAACCGAAAGGTCAGCGGTTCGAATTTGGGGAGCTCCCGCTGTTTGCCCCAGCTTCTGCCAATCTAGCAGTTTGAAAATGTGCAAATGTGAGTAGATGAACAGGTACTGGTCTGGCGGGAAGGTAACAATGCTCCATGCAGTCATGCCAGCCACATGACTTTGGAGGGGTCTATGGACAACACCGGCTTTTTGGCTTAGAAATGGAGATAAGCACCAACCCCCAGAATCAAACACGACTAGGCTTAATGCCAGGGGAAAACTAACCAACCATTAATGAGTAATACTATGTAGTGCTCTTTTGCAATGAGTAGCGAAAACTATTTTAGTGTATAAAGTGATGCTAGTGTTTAGGTTTTTATAAATAACTCTTCTAACATTGATAGTTGTGCTCTGTACAAACCCCATTTTTTTACCACCTGAAAAATTGTTTTCCGTTTTTGTTCTAGTGGCATATTAAAAAACAACTTGCATTCTTTGTGCTCTGGGCCCATTCCCAATTGTGCAGAGATATTATGGCCCTGTGCATGACAGCATCTCACTCCCTGACAAGGCAAAAATGTGAGAGGGCTGTTTTTTGTGGTGACAGAACAATTTCCTCAGTAGGGTTCTACTGGTTATGCTGCTTTTTCCTGTGTAAGTTCTGTGTTCCAAGAACATGTCAACTTCAAAGTATAAAAACTAATTATTTACAAAGGAATGGATGCATAATAGTATGGTGGCTCAGCAGTTTGAATTCTGTCTTTTGATTTCCAATTCAGGACCCACCACCATCTGTTTCTCTGTCCTCTCAGCTCCCTTGATGGGTTGTCCCAACTATATTACTTAGATAAAGCACCTGGATGTATGTGAATCTTGCATATGTTTTAAAGGGAGTCACCAGCAGCATATATGTTTTAATGGCTATGGATAGATGCTTTTTAGTTTGGCTTTTAATGTTTTCATTGTTTAACCTGGTTCCAAATTTTGTAAATTGTGAATATGTAATGTTTTTAATGTGCTGTAAGCCGCTTTGAATCCCAAATTGAGGAAACCTGGGATAGAATAATAACTGTGAAACAGTTAAGTTTTACTTTGATAAACTATGTTCTTAATCTATTATTAATCCCATCTGGATCACTGTATCAATGGAATGTAAGTGTTGACTTAACACATTTCCACTGATTCAGTGGGGTTGTTTTAGTTGGAACTAACAATTGGATTTAGGCTGAAATGCTGTTAAATTTGTATGAGTGTATTATAATTCCTAATGCATTCATGCAGCATTCACAACTTGAATTATTATGTATTACTATTTTAAATTAGTCAAAAGATACCTATTTGTTGAAATTACTCTGTCAAGTTATGCAGTAACATAGTTCAGTGATTAATTTTGTACTATTGTAAAATATTTAAATCAGTTATCCAAATCAGAGTTTACTCTGGGTTATTTAAACTTACACTATCAATCATCTTTATTTAAATTAGCACATGGCTGGAAAGACGGAGGCTTTGGGTTGGAAAGCCCCTTGATCTAGAGAGTTGTATACACCTTGCCTTGAATGGTATTTCACTTCCTTTGAAAGGACCAGGTGTACAGCTTGAAGGTGTTCTGGACTTTTTGCTTTCTTAGAAAGCAGAGGTAATAACAGTGTTTGTGACTGCATTGTTACGGTAGCTGTCTATGGCAGCAATAGTCCTATCTGAAGCAGTTGAACTTGGCTACAATTGCCAATGCTCTTTTTAGTTCCAGACTGGACTAGAATAATAGAATCTTAAAGTTGGAAGAGACCACATGGACCAGTCCAACCTCCTGCCAAGCATGAAAAGCCGATCAAAGTCCACCTGGCAGATGGCTATCCAGCCTCTGTTTAAAAGCCTGCAAAGAAGAAACTTCCACCACACTCTGAAGGAGTGAGTTCCACGGTTGAACAGCTCTTACAGTCAGGATGTTCTTCCTAATGTTCAAGTTAAATCTCCTTTTCTGTAATTTGAACCCATTGTTCTAGTCTCCAGGGCAGCAGAAAACAAGCCTGCTCCCTCTTCCTTATGACATCCTTTCAAATATTTAAACATGGCAATCATGTATCCTCTCAACCTTTTCTTTTGCAGGCTAAACAGACCCAGCTCTTTAAGAAGCTCCTTAAAGGACATGGTCTCCAGACCTTTGATCATTTTAGTTGCCATCTTCTAAACACGTTCCAGCTTGTCAGTATCTCTTGAATTGTGCAGAATAGAGAGGCACCATGACTTCCCTTGATCTAGTCACTATACTCCTTTTGATGTAGCCCAAAACCCCATTGGCTTTTTAAGCTACTGAATCACATTGTTTATGTTTAACTTGTTGTCCACGAAGACTCCCAATATCTTTTTCACATGTACTGTTGTCGTGCCAGACATCACCCATCCTGTATCTTTGCATTTCATTTTTTCTGCCTAAGTGTATTGTCTCACAATTCTCCTTGTTGGAATTCATGTTGTTAGTTTTGACCCAACTCTCTAATATGTTAAGGTAGTTTGAATTCTGATACTGTCTTCTGGAGTATTACCTACACCTCCTAATTTGGTGTCATCTGCAAACTTGATAAGCACACACTCTAAAGCGTCATCCAAGTTATTAATAAAGATGTTGAACAGCACTGGGCTCAGGACTGAACCGTGTGGCACTGCACTGGTCACTTCTTTCCAGGATGAAGATGAAGCATTGGTGAGAACCCTTTGGGTTTGGTCACTTAACCAATTACAAATCCCACATTGACCTTGTCAAAGGCCTTTTTGAAATCAAGATATATTGCATCCACAGTGTTTCCTGCATCTACCAAGCTTGTGATCACAGCATTCTTTTCTAAATGATTACAGACTGCCTTCTTAATTAGCTACTCTAGAATCTTTTCTGGAATTGATGTCAGACTGACTGGACAGTAATTATATGGATCTTTCTTTCTTTCTTCCTTCCTTCCTTTCTTTCTTGAAGATAGGGCCAACATTTTCCCTTCTCTAGTCTCCTGGGACTTCTGTTCTCCAAGAATTCTCAACGATTATTGCCAGTGGTTCTAAAATTACTTCTGCTAGTTCAATACCCTTGGATATAGTTCATTTGGCCCTGGAGAATTGAATTCGTTTAGAGTAGCCAGGTATTCCTTGTTTACTTCTTTACCTATTTTGGATTGCATAAGAAGGCTGAGAGGAGACATGTAGCCATGAATAAATATGTGAGGGGAAGTCATAGGGAGGAGAGAGCAAGCTTGTTTTCTGCTGCCTTGGAGACAAGGACGTGGAACAGTGGCTCCAAACTACAGGAAAGGAGATTCCACCTGAACATTAGGAAGAACTTCCTAACTGCTCTTCAGCAGTGTGGTGGAGGCTCTTTCTTTGGAGGCTTTTAAGCAGAGGCTGAATGGCCATCTGTCGAGGCTTCTTTGAATGTGATTTTCCTGCTCCTTGGCAGGGGGTTGAACTGGATGGCCCATGAGGTCTCTTCCAACTATATGATTTTATGATTCTATATCCCCTATTGCCTTGTCAGTCCCATATTGCTCAGGTTGAGTACTGATTTTCTTCTACTGCAGTTCATGTCACACGAGGGTACTTTTGAGCAGGCTTGCACTACCTGTTGCCCCCCTGGTGTTTGGAACTCCCAACTCCCAGAAGTCATAGCTAGCTTTTCAGTGAGCAGGAATTCTGGGAGCTGAAGTCCATAACATCTGGAGGGGCACAGGTTGTACAGGCCTATTTTTGAGAGAGGTCTGGAAGATACAGCTTTTGCAAAATATGACATGCTGCTATGCTTGTTGTAGCTAGGAAATCTAAACATAATTTCAGTTTTTTTGTCAGTGGTGGTGATTAGCATTGTATTTTCTTGACCCAGTGCCAACTCCTGGACTTAGTCTGAGGTGTATCCATGCTACACTTTATGCCACTTTAACTGCCATGGTTCCATCTTATGGGATTTTAGAATTTGTAGTTTCATGCGGTACGAAGAATGTACAGGAAAACTCTTAAGTATAGACCATATTACAAATCCATGGATTTGTAGCCATGACAGTTAAAGTAGTTCAGGGTTTTAAAGGGCTGCCTTCATTCATATAATCCTTTCCACATTCTGAGATCTAACTTGGGTCGTTCTTGAAAGTGGCTTTGAAATATTTGAATTAAATTGGTAAATCCTTACCATTTCTGTGTTTCTTTTTCTAGATGCAAGTTTTATTTATCAGTTGGAGGTGGCAACTAGAATTGGATATTTTCTACATGTTAATAAGTATTATTTATTTACAGTGGCAGACAACAAATTAGGGACAGCAGTTAGCTTGCATTGTAACTGTCTTGAACTGTTGACATATATAAAATTTCATTTGATTTTTTATTTTGAGGGCAATATAATATTGTCACCAGCTTAATAGTTCACATTGAAATTAATTCTGTAGCATTGTAATACCTGTGTATATATTGTGAAGTTTAAGGGCAAGTATATATTACTAAGTGGTTATATTTATGCGTGTGTTAACTTCATTTGCAGCTGGGCTCAGAGTGTCGAGAACTGAAAGATATTCATTTTGGGCAATGTTACAAGATCTCAGATGAAGGAATGATCATTATAGCTAAAGGCTGCCTGAAGTTACAAAGAATATACATGCAGGAAAACAAATTAGTAAGTACTTGCTGTCATGTATTAAAATAGAAAATGCCAGCATATTTGTCCAGCTCCTTCCCTACCTCACAAACATAATTGTATGTTAATTTTCTTCTAAATGTGATCTGTTGGAGTCTTTTCTTTTTCTGATAAATTTAATGCAAATGCTAATTTAAAATAATAAAAAATTATTCTTAAAATTTGGGTTACACTGATCAGTACTATTAAGGGTGGATTACTTACTGAAGAAAATGTTAAAATGTTTCTCTTCTTTTTCCCCCAACGGTTGGTCAGATTTACTAATTTCCTCTACTATAACATGCTTGTAAACTCTCAATAGGTATACAGTACGTCTAAGTTGGGTTTCTGGAGCATAGTGCTGTAGTGGACACACAATTTTCTTAAGAATAGCTCTATTAAGAGCTAAATAGGCATAGAAATTTAGTGTATAGGTGAATATAAAGTACTAGGTCAAGCTTTTCAGCCTTTTTGAATATATATGGCTGACATATATAAGCAACTTTCTAACAAATCAGACTTCATAAAAATTCAGCTTGATTTGAATACTACTATCTTTCCTGTAGGTCTTCTGACAACATAGGCATTTGTTTGGAGAACTTTTGAAACGTATTGGAAAATAATTAGCAACAGAAAACTGTTGTGGAGTTTTCAGTCTAATGTAAGGTTTTACATAGGGCAATCAGTGGGCCTTCAGTTTTTTTTATTATATTATTTCTCAGTGTATTTAAGATGTTAAATGTATAACTTTGTGAAATTGAATCAGATGGCAAAAGTCATTTAACAGATTGATTTCAGCATATGTGAATGAAAACTTTGTCTCAAAAACATGTTGCAAGAGTGGTTCAAAATATACAGTTGTATTTGCTGCAAAGTGTACTTTACAGAAAGTTTATGCAAAATATATTGAAAAGCAATTCAGCTGCCTTATTAATCAGCTTTGTGCCTACAATGTTGAAGGAAATACTGAGCAGAATTCCATGGACACCAATATTTAAAAGACAAGGGATTTAAGATGTATGGGAGGTTTTTTTAAATGAAATACTCGAGGCGCAAATGCAAACAGTGCCAACGAAGAAAAAAAATATGACAAGTGTGAAGAAGCCAGCATGGATGTCCAGAGTACTTCTAACCGGCCTAAGACTCAAAAGAGACTTGCACAAGAAGTGGAAAGGAGGCGAAATCACCAAAGAAGAATTCAAATGTATAGCCAACTCCTGTAGGGAAACGGTTCGCAAGGCTAAAGCACAAAATGAGCTCAGGCTTGCCAGGGACATTAAAAACAACAACAAAAAAGGCTTTTTTGCTTACATTGGTGAAAAAGGAAAACAAGGAGGCGATAGGGCCTCTGCGAGGAGAAGATGGGATGATGGCGACAGGGGACAGGGAAAAGGCAGAACTGCTTAATGCCTTCATTGCCTTGGTCTTCTCACAAAAAGAAAGCCATCTTCAACCTCAGCAACATGAAATGGATGAAGGATTAGGGGAAATCCAACCCCAAATAAGGAAGCAAGTTGTACAGGAACACCTGGCCGCTCTAAATGAATTCAAGTCCCCAGGGCCAGATCAGCTACATCCAAGAGTATTGAAGGAGCTAGCTGAAGTTATTTCAGAACCATTGGCAACCATCTTCGCGAATTCTTGGAGAACGGGAGAAATCCCAGAAGATTGGAGGAGGGCGAATGTGGTCCCTATCTTCAAGAAGGGAAAAAAGAACGTCCCAAACAATTACCGTCCGGTCAGCCTCACATTGATACCAGGCAAAATTCTGGAAAGGATCATTAAGGAAGTGGTCTGCGAACACTTAGAAACAAATGCAGTCACTGCTAATAGTCAACACAGATTTACCAAAAACAAGTCATGCCAGACTAATCTGATCTCTTTTTTCGATAGAGTTACAAGTTGGGTCGATACAGGGAACGCCGTTTCAGCAAGGCCTTCGACAAAGTCCTCCACGACCTTCTGGCAAACAAACTAGTAAAATGTGGGCTAGACAAAACTACGGTTAGGTGGTTAAGTGAATGGACCCAAAGGATGCTCACCAATGTGTCTTCATCTTGGAAAGAAGTGACAAGTGGAGTGCCGCAGGGTTCCATCCTGGGCCCGGTTCTGTTCAACATCTTTATTAACAACTTAGACAAAGGGTTAGAAGGCACGATCATCAAGTTTGCAGATGACACCAAACTGGAAGGGATAGCTAACACTCCAGAAGACAGGAGCAGAATTCAAAACGATCTTAACAGACTAGAGAGATGGGCCGAAACTAACAAAATGAAGTTCAGCGGGGACAAATGCAAGATACTTTACTTCGGCAGAAAAAATTGAATGCAAAGATACAGAATGGGGGACGCCTGGCTCAAAAACAGTATGTGTGAAAAAGATCTTGGGACAACAAGTTAAACATGAGCCAACAATGTGATGCGGCAGCTAAAAAAGCCAACGGGATTTTGGCCTGCATCAATAGGAGTATAGTGTCTAGATCCAGGGAAGTCAAGCTACCCCTCTATTCTGCCTTGGTCAGACCACACCTGGAATACTGTGTCCAATTCTGGCCACCACAGTTGAAGGGAGATGTTGACAAGCTGGAAGGTGTCCAGAGGAGGGTGACTAAAATGATCAAAGGTCTGGAGAACAAGCCCTATGAGGAGCGGCTTCAAGAACTGGGCATGTTTAGACTGCAGAAGAGAAGTCTGAGAGGATACATGATAGCCATGTACAAATATGTGAGGGGAAGTCATAGGGAGGAGGGAGCAAGCTTGTTTTCTGCTGCCCTGGAAACTAGGACGCGGAACAATGGCTTCAAACTACAGGAAGGGAGATTTCACCTGAACATCAGGAAGAATTTCCTCACTGTGAGAGCTGTTCAGCAGTGGAACTCTCTCCACCTGTGGTGGAAGCTCCTTCTTTGGAGGCTTTTAAGCAGAGGCTGGATGGCCATCTGTCGGGGGTACTTTGAATGTGATTTTGCCGCTTCTTGGGAGGGGGTTGTACTGGATGGCCCATGAAGTATCTTCCAACTCTATGATTCTATTATTCTATTATTGTTGGTACCATATCCTGTTAGTATTTTTCTGATCTCAAAAAACCAATTAACATCAACATGTAACTGTCTAGATTAGGGGTCCCCAAACTTTTTAAACAGGGGGCCAGTTCACAGTCCCTCAGACTGTTGGAGGGTCAGACTATAGTTGAAAAAAACAAACTATAAGCAAATTCCTATGCACACTGCACATCTCTCATTTTGAAGTGAAAAAAACAAACCGAAACTAATACAGCCTCAATGTTAATAATAATCATAATCATAATAAAAATAATAAAGAGGGTTGGAAGAAACCCCTTGGGCCATTTAGTCCAATCCCCTTCTACCTTTGTGCACCAAAAGCACAAGCAAAGCACTCCTGACAGATGGTCACCCAGCCTCAATGTTGTGAATAATAATAATAATAATAATAATAATAATAATAATAATACATCACATAGTCCGAAACGCTTGGGAAATGTTCAACTTGTGTTTTTGTGATATGAAATCCGTCATATATATCTCATTTGCTGTGTTATACTGTGTCTTTGTGTCAATAATAATAATAATAATAAAGAGGGTTGGAAGAGACTCCTTGGGCTATTTAGTCCAACCCCCTCCTGCGTTTGTGCATCAAAAGCACTAGCAAAGCACCCCTTAATAATTAATTATTAATAAAATAATTAAAATACCATTATAAACAAGCAAAGCTTTGGATGGCGTGCACCAGGCGAGGGAGGAGTGGGCTGCACGCGCCTTCCTCAGTGGAGGAGGAGGGAGCCACTGCCTCCGTGGGGGCCAGATAAAAGGCTTCGATGGGCTGCATGTGACCCCCGGGCTTTAGTTTGGGGACCCCTGGTCTAGATATTGGGGTAGTACACTAGATTTTGTTCACCTGATGCCCAACAGCAGAAAATGTCTTAAATATTTGTACATGATAGTCTGTCCTTACTTGGGGATCATTCCTGGAGCAGAGCTGGCAGTATTGCTTCTTCAGACCTGGTACAAATAGCACCAGAAAGACATGGGGAACAGAAGACTGTTCCAAATTATTTGTGTCAGAAAGGCTTGGTGTAGAGTAATGTCCTCTTTTGTATACTTAATCTATCTATCTATCTATCTATCTATCTATCTATCTATCTATCTATCTATATAGGGTAATGGAATTTCGGCCTAGGACAAGACAACAAAACTACACATCCCAGAAACACTAAACTTGACAGCACAATCCAGTGGCCTTGCCGCTAGGTTCATACAACAAAACAACATAGCAGGAACCTAAAAGGGGGCTAAACCCCCCCAAAAGGCAACAAACCATCTGCGCCTGCGCAAAAACGAGCCCGCGCACGGACAGAACAACCCTTACCCCTCAGCGGCTGCTCCTGCGCACACCCCTTTTCCCGCTGCTGACGCCACCACCATCTTGGCGAACAGCCCCAAACCACCGTACACCAACAAAAACTCGCCAAGCGGACCACGCGGTTTCACCCCAACTTTTCCCCCCACCGGGCCAGCCAAGTTTGCTCATGCCTGCTCTTAGTAGTGTTTCCCCAAACACTAAAGGACGTCAACTCCAAGAAGCCTCTGGTGCTCAGTCCAGTGATGAAGGATTCCAGGAGCTGGAGTCCAAAACACCTTAAAAGAACGAAACTTGGCCACAGTCTCTAGCTAGGGCTGCCCTTTTCCTACTCCTTTCCCTTTCGAATCCTTCTTTTTCAGCCCTCTCACAGGAGCAAGTGCTTGCCGAAGAGGCTGCCCCTAGAGCCGGCTGCTTGCACTGGCGGCAGCACCAGGCCTGCAGGGCGTCACGCAGGCCCGACATAGCCTCAAGCCTTCCAGGTGCCTCTCCTGGCTCCTTCTCTCCCCGCCCAGGAAGGGTGCCGTGGGGCTCTACTCTGACCTGTCCCACTGGCGGGCATGGAGCCTCCCTCTCTGCCCATCACCACCAGCAACCTCGGCGGCGGCAGAGGACCGCTCCTCTGCAGAGGCTTAGTAAGGGCCAGCTAACACCTCCCAACAAAGTATTCTCATCACCAAAGTCTGGCAAATCCTCTGTTTTCTGAGGGCCACAAACAGTAGAACCACATAAAATATCGCAAAGAACAGCACTCTCAAAACAAGGGAATTCCAGACAGGAAACAATCAGGGCCAGCTAACACCTCCCAACAAAAAATCCCCTCAGGGAGGAAACAGCCAGGCTTTAAAGCTGCAAGGCCATTACATGCTAATCATTTTGCCTAATTACAACATTCATACTTGCCTCTAACAGACAGACAAAAAAAACCCAAACAGAAAGGAGGAGCTGTGGCTCAGGCTGTTGAGTAACCAGCTGCAGCCAGTGCAACAAATCACTCTGACCAAGAGGTCATGAGTTCGAGGCCAGCTCGGAGCCCCGTGTTTGTCTTTGTTCTATGTTAAGGCATTGAATGTTTGCCTTCTATGTGTAATGTGATCCACCCTGAGTCCCCTTCGTGGTGAGAAGGGCGGAATATAAATACTGTAAATAAATAAATATATTTATAAGCTTGAGGAAATAATATCCCCTGATGGCGCTGAGCTGCTGAACTTGGGGACCGAAAGGTCGCAGGTTTGAATTGGGGGAGCGGAGTGAGCCCTCACTGTCAGCCCCAGCTTCTGCCAACCCAGAAGTTCGAAAACATGCAAATGTGAGTACATCAATAGGTACTGCTCCGGCAGGAAGGTAACGGCGCTCCATGCAGTCATGCCACATGACCTTGGACGAGTCTACGCACAACGCCAGCTCTTCGGCTTAGAAATGGAGATAAGCACCAACACCCAGAGTCAGACACGACTAGACTTTACCATAACTACCAACAACAATTCCTCAATAATTTATTTCCCATACCACCATACTTTGCCACAGCAACGCATGGCTGGGCACAGCTTTTATACATATATATATATGTATGTATGTATGTATGTAAATGTAATGTGCGTTTTTCCCATGGAGTAAACAACAAAACCACTGAACCAAATCACACCAAATTTGTCCACAAAAGACATAGTCATTCAATCTATGCCTTTCAATAAAAAAACCTAGAAAAATAGTCCAAATTACAGAGGATGAGAAAGAGCCTTTCTCCCCGGCTATCAGTCAGAAAGGTAGGTCCTGCTGCCTTTAGGCCCCAACTGCCTTTAGGCCCTACCCCCTTCATGTCCTAGCAACTCCCTCAGCCAAAATGGTGCCCAGGAGACAGGCAGAGTGCACTTAGGCCTCATCCACACTGCCTATAAAATACAGATTATCTGATTTGAACTGGATTATATGGCAGTGTAGATTCAAGGTCCTTCCACACAGCTATATAACCCAGAATGCCAAGGCACATAATCCATAGTATCTGCTTTGAACTGAATTATTTTTAGCCCAGACTGCCATATAATCCAGTTCAGTGTGTATTTTATACATCTGTGTAGAAGAGGTCTCATATAATCCAGTTCTAAGCAGATAATATAAGATTATAAATATAATATATGATAATTACTGTGGTATAATAATACAGAACAATACAATCTCTAAAACCATGACAGTTAATAAAGAGCAACACTCTGAAAACAGGGAAATTGGAAATTCCAGAAAGGAAACAATCAGGGCCAGCTAACACCTCCCAACAAAGGATTCCCCCAGGGAGGAAGCAGCCAGGCTTTGAAGCCACAAGGCTACTCCATTCCATTCAACCTGGCCTAGCAAGGATGCCCTATGTAGAAAATGGCCAGGCCTTTAAGCTGCAAGACTATTCAATACAATTCTAGCTGGCCAAACAAGAATTCCCCTACAAAGGAACTAGCTAGGCTTCAAAGTGGCTCTTTGATTGAGGGTGCTACACCAGCTTACCAAACAAGGATTCCCCTAGGTATAACACTGCCAGGCATTGAAGCTGCAAGGCTATTCAGTGCAACAAAGGATTAACTTTGGTAGAAGGCAGCCAGGCTTTGAAGCAGCGATACTACTATGTACTATTGAAGCTGACCAACCAAAGATTCCCCTATGTAGCAAGCAGACAGGCTTTGAAGTAGTGAGGCTATTCATTGCAATTCTAGCAGCCCACAAAAAACCATTCCCCTACAACACAAGTATCCAGCCTTCCAAGCAGCAAGCCTATTCCTTTGTATTCCAGCTCACCAAACAAGGATTCCCATAAGAAGGAAACAGCCAGGCTTTGAGGCTGCAAGGCTATTCACTGCTATTCCATCTGACCAACAAAGCAATCCCATAAGCCACAGCAACGTTTGGACGGGCACAGCTAGTTTCTGTAATATAACTTAAGAAACCATCTAGTGCAGTGGTTCCCAACCTTTGGGCCTCCAGGTCTTTTGCACTTCAACTTCCAGAAATCCCAAGCAGCTTACCGATTTAGGAACTGTGTGAGCTGAAGTCCAAAACACCTGGAAGTCCAAAGGTTGGGAACCACTCACCTACCGTAGTGTGAATGAGTCCTAAATCTCATGACAGTCTTTTATACTTGAAATAGTTTCTGAATTTGTCCTCTGAAAACAATTTCCTCATAATGATGAATATTTGTGATCTAAGAAGTACTCACTTTTAAGCATAGCAGCTAAGTCATGTGGCTCCACTTTGGAAAATATTGTACCCCATTTAATGCAAGAGATGGCTAAAAAGAAAAATCCAAACAACCTTCATTCCTTCAAAGTTACCTGTGAGGGAAGGGCTCCCAATGGTTTATAGTGTGGTGTGGTTGAAACATCCAGTTGTGTTCTTGTAGCTGGATGCACACTGGTTCCATCCTCATAGACTCTGGAAGAGATCAGAGGAATGCATCTGTCCATTGTGTGTCCAACTATAGGGACACAGTAAGAATGTTTTGCTGCCACTGACACTAAACTGGGGTTGGATTGCAAGCAACAGGTGAGCCCACCTGGCTTGCTTCTGTTTTCTTATATGGGATCTTAGGCACTATCACATTTTTCCTTCTTTCATATGGGATTATAATACTTGCCTAACTTTGAATATTGTTCTAAAGATGAAAGTGAATTAGTGGTTTGTTATTTATATAGTGATCCCCTTTATCTCCAGCCCTCCCCCCATCCTACTCTTTTCCCATAATATCCATATTCCTTTTCTATGGCGTGTGTTTATGTTTCCATTCTGACAACTTAGAAATATGTATGTAACAAATACAATGGTGTGATGTTGTTGAAATATTATGAATATGCTAACTTTTCAGTTTGATGGCTTTCATGATATCATTGGCACAAAACAATTCTTCATGTTCAGTTGCTAGAAGGTATGGTATACATGCAGTGATACAGCATATTGTTTTAGGTCTAGTCAGTTAGGTCATTTTACTTCAGCAGTATCCTCCAATGAAATTATGTAAGCAGCTAAGTAATCCTGGTTAGTTGAAATGCAATGAATTTCTAGAAAATTCTATTTTAAACATAAGTAAAACCTTTAGAAATACAATACAGTATAAAACTGGTGTAGTTAGGTTTTTTTTTGAAGGCACAATACGTTGGGTTTTCCAAGTTCTGAACTTTAGATTAGTGGTGCACTATTTTGTTCTTTTTAACTATTTTTGTTGTTCTTTTACATTTTTCCCCTTTGTACAGGATACTCAGAATGATGTGCTTGGTTCTATTCTATCCCAACAACCTTTCAGTTTCAGTAGAAGTCAAGTACAGTCAGAAATATTCTAGACCTTTAAGAAACTTAATAATAATAATAATAATAATAATAATAATAATAATAATAATAATAATAATAATAATACTTTATTTATATACCGCCCTATCTCCCAAAAGGGACTCAGGGCGGTTTACAACAATAATACACAACACACAATACATAGCAATATAAAAACACATTATTACACAAAATAAAATTTTACACTAAAAATGACAATCAATGATAATCACAACAGTTTCCAATCAGAGGGCGAGGATCAATAATCCCTTAGATTAACATAGTCCATAATCAGGAGAAAATGAGACTGTGCAGTATATTTCGGGTCAAAGTCAGTGGGATCAATAAAGCTAGGGAAATATGGAGAGCAATCTCTTGGCTGGCCATGGCAGCTCCTAGGGTTGGTGGTATCCATGTCCCATTGCATTGACAACTGAAGCTGCAGTACAGCACTGTTGCCCAGGAGCCAGAATAGGAGTGCGAGTCAAATGGGAAGTGTTCTGGGCAAAGGGGGGAGGAACAAGATTTGACTTGCTTATTCCCCTCTATATGTGGCCTAGAAGGGAACTCACAACAGTGGTATGGGATGAGGTCCATGTATCCCACACAGACTGGGGGATTTCGAGGTTGCAGCAGCATCCCCTGCATCCCCCCCCCCCCCCCAGTGATGCCAATGTAACTAGACACCCAAAAAGGCCATAGATGGAACCATAACAGAGAAAGTTCTTACATTGACTGGTGGATAAATTGATTCAGCTTTTTGGGGTCACAACATGCTTAACTTTCACATAAGGGTGTGTACACACACACACACATGTTGCTTTTGTATGCTGCCTTTCTCCCGGAGTGGGATCCAAGGTGACTTCCAAATGGTGAACTCATTTCTGAAGTGATTTCTGTTTTCTAAATCCATCCAATCTCACCTCCCCAGGCTATATAATATTGATATTTGCAACACTCTAAATCTGCACACACAAAAAAATGGGATTGAGAAGATTCTAATTTTAAGAAAACAAATGCTGAATTTGGAACATACCTTGAGTTACTGTGGGGCCCCTTAAATGGAGAAGATACTGAAACTGAAACTATTTTTCTGGAAGTGTAAAGTGAGAAGCCAAGTCTTTTAAATACTGTAATGTCATAGACTAGAGCACGGGTCCCCAAACTAAGGCCCGGGTGCCAGATGCGGCCCTCCAAGGTCATTTACCTGGCCCCTGCACTCAGTTTTATAATATAATATGTTTATATCAGTTTTTATAATATATTGTATATACATATAATAATAATACCATATAATAATATTAATTATATGTTATATATTACATAACATATAATAGTATAGTGGTATAGTTGAATATAGTAATATATAATGCTAATATTGTGCTATGCTAATAATATAATATATTGTATGTATATATAGCTGCTCTGAGTCTCCTTCAGGGTGAGAAGGGTGGGATATAAATGTAGTAAATAAATGCAGTAAATAAATAATTAATTTTAGACTTAGGCTCGGCCAAAGTCTGAAATGACTTGAAGTCACACAACAACAACAACAGTCCTAATTAACTTGACTATTTCATTGGCCAGTAGTAGGCCCACACTTCCCATTGAAATCCTGATAGGTTTATGTTGGTTAAAATTGTTTTCATTTTTAAATATTGTATTGTTCTTTCGTTGTTGTTGTTGTTGTTTCACTACAAATAAGACATGTGCAGTATGCATAGGAATTTGTATTTTTTTTTCAAATGATAATTTGGCCCCACAACAGTCTGAAGGATTGTGGACCGGCCCTCTGCTTCAAAGGTTTGAGGACCCCTGGACTAGAGGCTAGGGAATACTAATAAGTATATGCTAAATGTCATTATTCCTGACAGTACTAATAAGTCTGCTCTGTCTTCATTGTTTTCTTTGTAAATTGCAATGCGTTTTAATTTTTTTTTTGTTTACCCTGGTAATATATAAAAATTACTAGTACTTAAAATACCACATATTAATTAGTACTGTATGTGTAAATCCTGTAGAATCTGTAGAAAAATCTACTTCTATTGACCTTTAGGTGGCAGTATTGACTTTAGAGATGCTACACACATGCCTTTGTGTCCTTGGTACAACAACGAAATGCTGAATATAATGGGGCTGCAAGTATAGTAATGGATATTACCTAGACATAATTTTCTACTTCCCAAGTAGCAGTGTCAATTTTCATGTTCTTTATATTGCCTTTACAGTAGTCCTTTTTAAAGGTATACAGGTTTATGCAGCACCATATTTGCAGGATAATGCTTTAGGGTAATTTCTAATTGTGTTTTAGATACATTTATTCATTAGTCCATCTGGTTTTGTCTTCTTGGAATGAAAACATATTAAATGAGTTGGGCATTAGCACCTTCAGGTATCATTTATTGCTATTCACGCTAAACCAGTATAAATACTGACTTTCTTTGTCCTGTAATTTCTTTCTGAACAGGAGAAGCAGCCTGATATCTCCCAAACACCAAAGTGTTTAATTGCTGATAAACCCCTTTCTGGAATATTACCACAAACAGAATTAATTCAATATAAGATTATTGATTATTTTTCTTACAAGATATTCCAGTTTGAGTGTTATTAACACTGATATCCTACCCCCTCTAAATATAGGCCTCTTCTACACTGCCATATAATCCAGATTATAAAATCAGATAATCCACATTATTTGATTTGAACTGTGTTATATGAGTCCTCAATGCCATATAATCCAGTTCAAAACAGATAATTTTATATGCCAGTGTAGCAGGGGCCATAGAGTATGACCAACAATAAATAGCAACATGGTATTTTGTTATCTTCTTCCCATCTGAAGTGCTTGTTCTTCTCTGAAATTGAAAATTTTAGAAATGGCACTAAAACATGTTAATAGAAAAATATACCTTTCCCAAATGGCAAAAAGGGGATGTAAACATCAGTTCAGTTCATCTTACTAATAGCCTGATATTTATGTCAACATTCTCCATGGAGTTAGGATATACTTCATATGTTTTCAAAGGCTATTTTATATGCTTGATTTGTGTAAGATGGGTACTTTCAGGCATGGAAAGAATATTTCACCCATGGAATTCTGTCATAGTATTTGTGTATGCATAACTTTCTAAATCTGGCTTTCCCTTTCTATAGACTGCTTGGTTGATGGATTTCATTCCTGCATTAGTATACTAAGTATCTCCTCATAGTTATTATGCACTACTCCTTGGCTATTTTTTTAGCTACTCTTGTTTTAAGAATGCTCATTAAGCAATATATCAGGCTAATTGCAAATGCATTTTGTAGCCTTCAGATTATTATGTATTTTATGCTGCCTGCTCTCTTGAGTAAAAACTACATTTGAGAGTACAGGATACCACAAAACAAATAACATTATTATGGGATTTGCTTGTTTCGGTTGTTCTAGGTCTGTTTTCCAGATGTGCTATAATGTTCTTTAAGTGCACTTAACTGATATAGTGGTGATTGGCATCTATGTGGGCTACTGGCATAATTTTAGAGTAAAAAGTCAGATTCTTTCACTTGGAAATGATACCACGAAGTGGGAATTGTTTTGGTAAAAGTGTAAGGTAGCATCCTAAAATCGGAAAGCACTAATGACAAGGCTTCAGAATACTATGCTGAAGTCATTTTAAGATCTTTGTAATGTATGCAAAAGATTAAATATACATGGAATTTAGCCAAATCTTAACTTCAGTGAACGTACCCTATATACTCATTTAAGTCACAAATCAACCAAAAAACCTGGGTCCACTTATCCATGGGTCACTTTGAGTATTGTACTGTAACTCTTATCAGAAAAGGAATCATCTGCTTTTCTGAATAGAGTTACAAAAGGCATGACAGTAGTCCATCCTGGGAGAGCCTAAAAGAAGCACCAACTCCTTCTTCTCTATCTGCCATGGCACTGTTTCAGGTTTTGTTTTTTAAATGCCTGGGAGGGGAAATGGCAGTGGCAGCTGGCCTCGAGATAGCACTGGTACCTTCTGCTGTGTGTGGATTAGCCTTCGGCTTATGCATTGGTCATATCAAAATCCATATTTTTGACCCCTTGATTCTTGACATTTCAACTTTTTCCCCATCTTAGTATAACAAAGGCTAACTCCCTATGTCTGGAATCCTGTTGATGCAGTATGCTATTCTAATGTTTGTTTCACTATTGGCTGCAGATTTTGAAATATTGCTCAGAATCTGTGAAAGAGGGTAAATATCACCCCAGGAAATGAAGTCTGCCATCTATAAGCAATCTGTTTATGCAGTATCTGACTTTTGGTGGATCCTAAACGCCTATGTGTTCTGGCCAGATGTCTCTGTCCCAGTCTCCATAGAACATTCTGATTTTTTGGATCCATGCATTTGCCAAGCATAGTAGAAATAGAATGCTCAGAAAAGTAGCCCTCACTGCCAGTGATTACTTTCTTTGCCTTGCTTCACAGCAGCTTTACTTGTACCCCTCTCTTACCATTGCCAATACATGTGCTGTTGTGCACCATCAGGACTTTGTTCTATCTTCTGACAAGAATTTGAGTTGCGTGAATCATTCCTTACATTCAGTATCTTCCTTGTACCTGCTGTCAATTGTTCTTGTTAAATATATGGTGGCTTATAGTGACTGAAAGGTCCATATATTAGTGAAGTATTCATTTAGGGCAGGGCTTTGGCGCAGCTGGTTAGTAGCCAGCTGCAATAAATCACTATGACCAAGAAGTCATGAGTTCGAAGGCAGCCCGTGTTAGAGTGAGCACCCTACCATTAAAAAAATAGCTCTGCTTGTTGTTGACCTAAGCAACCCGAAAGATAGTTGCATCTATCAAATAGGAAATTTAGGTACCGCTTATGTGGGGGAGGCTAATTTTAACAAATTTACGATACCATAAAAAAAAATTGCCCAGCAGCATTTGGAATGAGGAAGTATCCATCAAGGACTCGGTGTCACAGTGGATGATGAAGTAGCTACTCCCCCATGGCCGGAATCGAGCATATCCTCAGTAAGCTGGAAGCTGGAGAAAGTTAAATTGCCTCTGTATCTCTGTCTCTATTTTTCATATGGCATTGAATGTTTGCCATGTATGTGTACATTATGATCCGCCCTGAGTCCCCTTCAGGGTGAGAAGGGCGGAATACAAATACTGTAAATAAATAAATAAATAAATTTAAACCCTCAAAATAGAACCCAGCTTCAATTAGGTGTTTGTATTCCTCACAAGCTTCTTGCAGCAGAGGAATAAAAAGCAGCATGCTATTGGCTTTCTGCAAGGTCATTGTAAAAACAAACAAACCAAAAACTTAAACAAATGCATAACACAGTTTAGAACAGCTTGAATCCAAAGTAGTACTTTGAATCATTGAGAGGAGTACAATTAAGAACTTGGACAAACACTATCTCCCCATGGGTGTTCTGTAGCAAATTATTGCTATGCTCTACTACAGAAATTGGCAAGCTGATGCCATTCATATCTTTGAGACTATAGTTTCCTTAAGGCCAGCCAGCATGGCTAGCAGAGATTGTGCAAGTTGTACTTCAGAACTTGAAGAGCATATCATGCCACTTATCCCAACACTACTATAATGTGATAATTGAAAACGTTTCCTGCAATTAAGCCTCCACTCTTGAAATTGCCAGAGTCGAAGTCCATAGCCACTGCTCTTGGCTGAAATAGCTGTATATTTTATCCATGTGTTAACTGTAACTTAATCCTTAAAATGGAAACATGAAATAGGCATTTCCTTTCATTTTATTCACTGTAAATTGTTCACTAAGTACAGCGTTCCTTTAAAAATTGTTCTTAATATGGCTATTAGTTTAAAACAGTGTTCTTGTGAATCCTAGCATTTTACATTTTGGGTCAGATGTCATTTGGAATATTGTGCCTGTTCTGCATACCACAGTTTAAAAAACATTGCTAAATTTTTTAACTTGTTTATTTTATGGTGTTTTAGACTTATTCGTGATGTATTTGGATTGTTGTTTACATGATTTTAATATGTTGTTAGCTGCTTTTGGTCCTGTGAGGGAGAAAAGTGGGATATAAATAAAGGTTTATTATTAAATGTTGGAGATAGCAACTGACTGATAGTTAGATCCTGTAGGAGTTTAGAAAAGCACGTTCATGGTTTACTGCCTGTTCACCTGTTTCTCCACACACACACACACACACACACACGCACACACCCCATTTTGGTTTCATGTAGATACTTACATGTTCTCAGGGGCTGCATTTGCTCATTTACTTTTTCTCTCTGATACTTCACAATCAAGATGTGGTGAGAAAGCGGATGAGATGCTCTATTCTTCCTGAGGCTATGTACCTCAGCCTTTACCTTATTTTAAGAATCTGAGCCTGTATGTGGTTGTGTACAAACTATGAGTGAATTTTTAATATCTTATACAGAAGATTTAGGTTTGATTCTTTTATCTGCTAGACAAAGTGGGGGAGGTTTCGGGGTTTTTTTTGTTCTAGCTTTTGCCTTAATGTTCTATAGGATTTATTATAAAATTATTATTAAAATATTATAAAATGTATTTGAAACCCAAAAGTAAGCTGGAATGTGTTCAGGAGAAGTCAGCCAAGATGTTGAAAAATTTGGAATTACTGTATTTACTCAAGTCATCAATCTAATGCGCACCTAAATTTTCAAAACTCTGAAACTAAAAAAAGTATTTGCTGATGAATGTATGCACAGCAGCAAATTTTGCACCCTTTGTAATATGACCATTATAGTTGTTGCCAGTTTAGAATTCCTTCTTTAAAACAAAAGTGTTAGAACACCAAAGATTTCAGCAGTGGAAAAGAAAACTTTGGGGTGCATCTCTGCTGTATAATGCATCCACTTTAACTGCATTGGTTCAGTGCTATGGAGTCATGGTGTCTGTAGTTTTACAAGGCCTTGAGTTTTTTCTGTCAAAAACTACCACTCCCAAGACTATATAGGATTGAGCCAGGGCCATTAAATTACGGATGAAGTCCCTTTAAGAGGAGTTCCAGGTGTTTTTGAAGCAACTTCCCTTTTGCTTTGGCTCAGCACAAGATTACAGTATAATGCGAATCTAACATGCACCCAGAGCCGGTCCAACAATGTTTTGCGGTCGCTTGATTCTTTTATCTGCTGAAGTGTTTAAAGCTGTTTGTTTAGTTTTCTGTCATCGGAACTAAAGTTGCACAAACTGCAAACAGGCACTTGGAATGCTGATGGAAGGAAACAGCTTTGTTTGTGGTTTTTGCATAGTATCTTAATCCTATGCATATCTACTCAGAAGTAGACATTGCAAGTATTTCAGACTTCAGCCAATCCCCCATATTTGTGAGCGTTAGGGGCACATGACCTGGTGAAAATGGAAAATTCTTGAGTGTCATAATATCTCCCCATTTATGCTGCATACAGGATCCTTTCCCACTTTCAGACCCAGCCCCTCACGCTTCCCAGCTTTTCAGCATGAAGCCTCAGCCAGATTTGAAACTCCTTTGTACTTGTCTGAATGGTTTCTATGAAATGCATTTTTAGTTAAATTTTGACCCAGGGTTGTCTGTAAATGCCTTGATTAAAAAGTCTTCTTAAAGCACCATTAGGTTTCTGTTACTGTTGGATAAGGACCCCAAAATCAATTAACAATTTCTGATCAATACACTTTTGTTAATAGATTTGATACTCATTTTAGTTTTAAATGCATTTTTATAGTCAGTCTCTGTTTGTGTATCTGAAAGTGGCCAACATGGCTACATGTGAATATGTAGTTACAATATGTAGGCTGGAAGTTACAAAGTTACAAATTGTGTCTGCAAGAATAATATGTACAGTAGAGTCTTGCTTATTTATTTATTTATTTATTTATTAGACTTGTATACCGCTACTCCCAGTTTGGCTTGGAGCGATTTACAGAAATAGATTAAAACAATACAATTAGCTTTAAAATAACAATAAAAACAACAATAAAAACAACAATAAAAACAGACATAGCCCTGAGTTTTTCACCCATTGAAAGCTTGTCAGAAGAGAAAGGTTTTGCAGGCTTTCCGAAAGGCAAGTAGGTCTCGGATAGTTCGAGTTTCAACTGGCAAGGCATTCCATAAATGAGGGGCTACAATCGAGAAGGCTCTCTGCCTAGTAGAAGACAAATAATAAGTCCGTATGTTAGGGACTTCAAGCAAATGTTGGTCTTTGGACCGAAGTAATCTCTGGAGTTGGTAGGGGGATAAGCAGGCCCTCAGGTACGCCAGCCCCAAACCATATAAGGCCTTAAAGGTTAGTACCAGTATCTTGAAAGTAATCCGGTACTCAATTGGTAGCCAGTGCAGCTGTTGTAGAATTGGGGTGATACGCCACCTCGCCTCACCTCTATTGTGCAGTGCAGTTTTAACTAATCCACTCAGGGGATTCAATAAAGAAGAAATAAATAATTACAATTACCATAATTTTTATATTACTTTTGTCCAGGATTTATTTTCCTCTAACTGTAGATGTAACTAGAACATGGTAGGTAATCCTGTACATCAATCACAATGGTCCATTGCTTGCGTGATTATTCTGCATGAATTATGATCCTGCAGCCTTCCCTTGCTTCCTGCAATTTTTCCATCAAGCTAGGTCCTCTCCCTGGATACAGTACGACATGGTACAAATAGTGTTAGAATTATGGAGACTCTGCAAGCAGAAGGTTTTGGTGCTTCCCTCTCTCTGCCTTGCTGAAGGAAGAACACAAAGAGGAAAATATGTTGGCACCGTGCCTGTACCTGTGCTTTCCCTTTATTATCTTTCCCAGTGGAAGTGTTAGAGGGGAAACATACTCTGTGGGAGCTGCCATGTCGAAGCATTTCTGAGCTTGATTTTAATAATACTAAGCCTGAATGACTGGGGAGTAGCTTTGAATACTTTTCTGCTGCAACCATATTACTATGTACAGTAGAGTCTCACTTAACCAACATTCGCTTATCCAACCTTCTGGATTATCCAATGCATTTTTGTAGTCAATGTTTTCAATACATCGTGATATTTTGGTGCTAAATTTATAAATACAGTCATTACAACATAACATTACTGCATATTGAACTACTTTTTCTGTCAAATTTGTTGTGTAACATGATGTTTTGGTGCTTAATTTGTAAAATCATAACCTAATTTGATGTTTAATAGACTTTTCCTTGATCTCTCCTTATTATCCAACATATTCGCTTATCCAACGTTCTGCTGGCCTGTTTATGTTGGATAAGTGAGACTCTACTGTAGTTACAATTTGTCTCATCCACATATTGTTGGATAGTCCTTTTCTCAAGGCTCTACTCTAAGCATGATCTTCTTGAAGCTTCTTTGGTTATTGCTAGACTTTAGAAAAACCGAGTTAAGAGCATCATCTCGTTCTATTATATTCAGATATATCGTGTTCATTGAGGCTTTGTTCCAACTAATTGAATGTGAAAATGTGTATATATGCTGCACAGACAACATTTCCCACCTCAGGTGTATATCTTAATCAGGGATGCTTCAGGCACATAATTTGGCCTTTATAGGCTATTTTGCAAGATCACTCACTTCTCCTGTGAATTAAGAGCCTAAATGTTAAAAGAATTAGAGTGGATTTTCAAGCGCTTTGGAATTGTTTGGGAATACATTGACCTAATGATAGCTCATTGGTGTGTTAGTAAACCAGGAGCTATGGAAACATGCCCTCCACTATGTGCCTTTCTCTTAGCTTTAAATCATGGTTTAGCTTATACTTGTATGGAAGCTAATCATGTTTTGAAGTTGAACCTGGAAGCCCAGGTATCTGCTTTGGCCAAGAGGGACTTTGCACAATTAAAACTTGAGTGTCAACTGTGCCCGCTCCTTGAGAAGCCAGATCTGGCCACAGTGGCCCATAGGGTGGTTTCATCCCATCTGGATTACTGTAACACGCTATACATGAGGCTGGTTGGAAGCTTTGGTTGCTAACTGGGGCAGGCTACAGGGAGGGGACAACCCCCCTCCTGCAGCGCCTCCACTGGCTGCCAGTCTGTTTCTAGACACAATTCAAAGTGCTGGCTATGACCTTTAAAGCCCTAGACCAGTGGTGCTCAACATGTGGGTCCCCAGATGTTTTGGCCTTTAACTGAAATTCGAACTACCCGAGATCTACTTGCCTTTCGGAAAGCCTGTAAAACCTTTCTCTTCCGACAAGCCTTCGATGGGTGAAAACTTGGGGCTATGTCTGTTCTTATTGTTATTTAAAGCTAACTGTATTGTTTTATCTATTTTTGTAAACCGCTCCGAGCCAAATTGGGAGTAGCGGTATACAAGTCCAACAAATAAATAAATAAATAAATAAACTCCCAGAAATTTTAATAGCTGGTAAACTGGCTGGGATTTCTGAGAGTTGTAGGACAAAACACCAGGGAACCCACAGGTTGAGAACCACTGTTATAAGATAGTTCAGGCCCAGGCTATTTGTTTAATTCTGTTTTAATGTTTGTATATTTTAAATTGTATAGTAATGCCTTTATTAGCATGCAAAGGGGACTCAAGACACTTTAAGTCTCCCTTGGGGAGATAATGCAGGGTATAAGCAAATATAATACTACTACTACTACTACTAATAAAAATAAATATAGCCTACATTGCCTGGTAACTGATCTAGTAAGATGGACCAGTCGCTTTCCACTAATAGTCCCGTTTGCATCCTTCTCCTAGCACTTTTGATGGCTAAGACACTTTGGATAACCACTCCCCCCTGATGATGATATCGACATAACTAGCACTTTAGCCCAGTTTCCTACAGATTTTATCCATGATTTTATCAAGATGTATTGTATGTGTTTTTATAATTTGTTTTATTGTTGTTTGATTTGTTTTACTGCTTGTTTTTACATTGTCATGACCGGGCTTGGCCCCATGTAAGCCGCCCCGAGTCCCTTCGGGGAGATGGGGCAGGGTATAAGAATAAAAATATTATTATTATTATTATTATTATTATTATTATTATTATTATTATTATTATTAATGTCTCATTCAAGTACCTACTAGGGTTGACCCTGCTTAGCTTCCAAGATCTGATGTCTTTAGGATATTCAAGCAAGCTATTCAGTTTTTAATCTCTTGGAAATATTCTTTTAAAAGAATTCCAAAATTGTATGCTGTCTGCTGTGACTTATTGAAATTGATATTTTTCTTAAAATGGTGAGTTCAAGCCATAAATATTCAACATGAAAATAAGGAATCATCTGTGAAATACAAAAATATTTGTGTAGAATAAATCAGGTTTGTCACATATCTTCATATGGAATTACTTTGCATAGAAAGACTGCAAACACTGTCTTTGTAACTGTAACTTGGTAACAGACAGACCCTATTGTATTGAGTGTTCTAGTGCAGTGAGGCTTTATATTGTAAACATGGCATTCTTCATTGTAGCAGCCTTGCTCTTTCGCATGTTTATAAAGAGCTGTGAATCATGAGAATTGTGTGATTGTTAATTGTGAAAGCTGCATATATAGTTATATGTTGAGAACGGTATATATATAATTTAGAATTGAAATATGTTTTTTTCTGTATTGTGTGCGTTGCATGCATGTCATATATATATTTAACAGTGAGAGCTTGTAAATTAACATTTAGATTAATACTATTGGTCTTACTCTAGTTGGGACTTGAATTGGATTAATGCCTTTGTCTCTTTATGCAGGTTTTTGTGCATGAGATTCTTATCTATTTAATGTATTTCTTTTTGTCATTTGAGTAAATTGTGCACATCAAGTGCTTTAAGGACAGTGTGCCATTAGTATTCTACTTAAAAAGGACCATGGCAGAGGTTTTAATGTATTTTTCTAAGAAAAATAAGAAATTAGTATGAAAAACTAGCTTGAAAATACAAGTATTAATACTAGCCTAGGTTTGTTTTCCATTTTTTCCAGAATTGTTAACAATAACCACTATTTTTTAAATCATGGTTTCCAAACTAGATACAAATACATTTATGGATAAATATTGTTTCTTGGTGAAGATGCGATAATATGGTTAATATTGGAAGATAAGGGAGGGAAAAACTGTCTTGACAGGAGACTGAAATTGATAAACTTTAGATCTGTACCAGTCCTTTATGATAAGTATCTGATCAGCTTTTCCAAAATTGAAAAAGAAGTACAATCCTTTTTTATACTTCTCTGTTAGCACAAAGATTTTCTTTTTCTAGACAAAAATTAAATTCTGTTAGCATAATGTTGTTTTTATTCATAAGTACTTATTTTACTCTGCCTTTCTAGTTCAAGACTTGAAGCAATTAAGACTGCTTGCAAAGCAAATTTATAAGTATCAAAAGTAATTAAGAGACAACCAAAAGTTGTAACAAAATTATAGATAAAATTACATTGGTATTGAAATTTTGCTGTAAGAGATTTAAGGACTACTACCATTAAATAGAGTAAAATTAGACACAGTCTGTTCAGGATACTTTTCAGATAAGTCACTATAGATTCCCAATTGTAGATATTTAAAGGCTTGGATTCACTATGCTACTTTGGATTAATAATGATGTAATACTGTAATGAAGTACTGTTCAAGACTGAACTAAAATGGATCGCACAAATACAGGACAAATTACAGATAAAGGATTGTCAGTTCAAGATTCTGCTCCTGGAACAAATTAATTCCAACATTTGTGGTTTGTGCTGACCAATTAAATTAATACATGATTTGGTGAATATTTATTCTGAATTAAATGTGTGTTCAATGGGACCCAGTGTTTTTGAAACCCAGCCTTAAAAGGACAGTTGTTTTTTTTTTTTGTTTTTTTTTAAAGGATCTACCACATTGTCATTATTGCACTGAGATTGTGACAGCAGTGAAAGCAGGTATGAGACATGTTTTTGGAGTGGCACCTTTGTTTTTAATTTCCTCTGAGTAAAACCTTTGTGCAGTTTTAAAAGTATATCTGCACAAAGTTTGATTTTTAGATTTACCTTAGAGAATGTTTGGCCTTTGTGAATTTGAGTTGCTGAAGAATGAGCATCAGGAGAATCTCCAAGACAATTAAATGTGTAAAGCCTAGACTATTAAAATTTCAAAGAGATCTTTTTTAAAAAAGATTAAAGTAAGTACCTGTTTTAAATTTGCTCCTGGAATGGTTGGGTGTAGTATTCTAACTATTGAGCCTCTGTATTTGAGGCTTTAAAATTGTTGAAATAGTGGTCATGTAAGTATTTATTGTGGTTACCTCTTTGTTTCTCTCATTTATTGTGTTCAGATACTTCATGGATGTGGGAAAAGTTTATTTTAACTATTATGCCATGTTAAATCATTTGTCCTTTTTGTTGTGGTTGTGAACCTGAAATTATCATTTCCATTTCTAAGAATACTAAGTCAAAGTAACAGGCTTTGTTTGTGTGCTTTTTCATCATGTCTAGTCAGTTTATATACTATTCACAACTATAATTTTAAAGAGACATTTGTTAAATCTGGATTGTATTTGATGGGCTACCTAAAAATAATTCATTCCATAGTAGTTGATAGCTGGTTCCTAGCCTTGATACCACACTAGTCTGAACATTTTTTTAAAGCTCCACAGTTCAGCTACAAGACATTCAGTATGTGAAAGAAGATTTAAACAAACTTTCCATAACAGTACTTGTAGAATCTGTGTTTCATGGTAACCACCATGACGTTCACAGCGTTTAAGGCGATGAAGAAGCTGACATGAAAAGATAGTAATTCATGAAGACTTGGCTTCACAGTGTGTGCATAATCCTTCATGCTCTCAATGGTACCCTAACCCTTGTACCCACCAGAACAAAAGAAGCTGAATTGGAAATTGTGGGAGCTGGGGAATGTTCCCTTGGCAGTGCAGCTCATGGCCCACAGGCCTTGTCAGGACTCAGTTTGAAGTCTTTTATTCTTTCTGACAGATGCGAGGTAAGTTCTATGAGGTGGAAGTCATTACTCGAGTGAGGGCAATGTCAGATCAAAAGTAACCAGTGATCAAACAAGGTGAAGGGGCTGTGGAAAATAGGCTTGCTTTCTGGCCTTGACACCTGCCTGGTCAGTGGGGGAAATGTGCCTTGTGTGTCAGGTGGAGCTGGTTCCTTTTGATGTATAGTGAATAGGAAAAGATGGAAGCGGAATTGAAAACAGGAAGATTTTGATTTCCTTTTTCTTTTGCAGCAATTAAATACGCTTTCATTACATAACACTGAAACTGGCTTTGGTCCTGTTGTAAGATGTGTCGACGTCTCGTCAAAGCGTAAAATGTTCACACGAAAGGCAGCATATATAAAGATAATGGGAAAAGTGTACAGAAATGACAGTTACCTAAGCTTTTGCTAAGTAAATTATTATGTGTTGTAATTCTATGATGTATTCTAAAAATCATGTTACAATAAACATTGCTGTTGAAAAAGTAATGGGAAAAAGGCTATTGGAAAACAGTCCCAGAAGAGTAGATCAAAATATCAATGCAGAAAAGCAGACAGGTAAAACATGACCTTCATGCCTTCTTCTCTCCCTGCATTCAACAGAAACTTCTGAAAATGGTTGTGCAATGTCTAGGTGGCCCTGTTACCCATGGTGGGATATGTTGTTGGGGATATAGAGGGAGAAAACCCTCTACAATTGTGAGGATGAATCTTGAGCTCCACTTATAAATGGTGATTTTGCCTGTTTTCTCCCGTTATTTTCCTGTAGACCTTATATTCTTATATTCGGATTCTCAAAGGAGAATTTTGTGGCTAACATAAGAGTGTTGGAGTGGGACTCTAGATATCAGGGTTTGAGCCCCCCTTTAGCCATGGAAGCCCACTGGGTGACTGAACTTGAGAAGAAGGCAAAAGCAAATTAACAAATCTTGCCAGAAATCCCCATGATAGGTTTGCCTTAGAGTTGTCATGAGTTGGAAACGACATGAAGAAACACACAAAAAACCCTTACCTTTAGATATGTGTCTTATGTTTAGTGCTTTGAAGTGTGCATGTGTGTTTAATATAGAGTGAAGAAACTTGTGTGCTATGCTTTATACAGATACACTGAAATTTGATCCTCTCTTTTGACACTAAAGTTACTAAAGCTTGTATAAATAGATGATAATAGTTTTTCTAATCAGTAACATTAATCCTTTTAAAAATCTTGATGCATTCATAAACCTGCTTAATTTATCCTGACTGTCATAAATGAAGAGTGTTATGTACAGATGTGAAAAAACTGTCTGTTGTCTACATTTTTCCAAATCTCAAAAACATTCTTGTCCATTCGTTTGTTTGAATTAGGCCACAAAACTTGATTTTTCCCCTCACATGGAATTTTATATATGTGCATGTTCTTTATGTCTTTTTTCTTTTGACCAACATGTTTTATTTCCTGTTGACTAATGTGTGCTTTTCCTTCAATGAAAAAATAGCCATTAAATAGCCACTGATATTTAAAAATAAGAACATGAGTTTTCTGCTATTTTTTTTTCAAAACATTACTGTAAACCTCACAAAGTTCTGCAAAGTTCTAAGGCAAGATGAATTTTGTTTAACACCAGGTCTTGAGAAGTGCAAAGTGGATATGTTTATACAGAAAACTGACTCTTAACATTTTTTCTTTCCCTAATCCTTGAGGCAGAATATATTGCCAATTATTTCAAGAATATGTAAACTGATGAGTAACATCATTATTGTTTCTTTTGATTTTCTCACTTTTTTGCTGCCATTATCCATTTATTTATATATTAAGAAAATAATGTGATGTGTAATATGTGTAATGGTAAGTAGTTTATCTGAGTATCATTCAGTAAAAAAAATTAAAGTATTTGGTAAAATATTGGTGCAGATAGAACAAAAGTGGTGTCATTGCTAGATGATGATGATGATGATGATGATGATGCTTTATTTATATTCTGCTTCCTCTCTTCGAAGGGAATTGGGGGGGGGGGGCTTACAACATGCAAGTTGATATTGCTTATTTCACATAAACTCGGAGATTTCTTCCTACATTTGTGGGACACTAACACAGTGGGGTCAAACTCATTTTCAGCCTTCAAAGGGTTGTTGAATTCATGGACGGAGAATCCGTAGATACAGAGGGCCAACTATATATTTTTTTTACATAGTTTTTACCCAGTTTGGATCCCCAGATGTTATTGAATGACAACTCCCATCATTTATCATAGATATAGCTGTAGAAAGAGGGCTTTCCATATTCAAGGTTGTATATCAAGGAATATCCCTTTTTTGTCATGAATGAGATAGCAAAAGATTTGCTTTTTTAGATATTTTTGGTGTCACTCAGGGGCTTAAGGCTAAGCATTAGTGCTTGGAAATTGGTCTTAGAAGGGAATAATTAGCCCTTGTAGCTTCTTCAAAATGTAATGTGATTGTAGGTTGTTTTCAAGAACAGCTCTGTGTAAGTCATTTCGTCAGTAGGTTGTCAAGGCATAGGGGGTTCTTGGGGTTCCCAAACTATTATGTCATACAAAGTGTATCGCTGGTGGAGATGGTAAATGGCACAGTGAATCACTGAGACCAGGTTATTACCAGTATCTGTAAGATACAAACTTTCTTTCTTACAGGGGGTAAAATCTCATCTAGAACGTGTTGTAAAATGCCTGCACACTAATTTCTTGGATATGGGAGAAAGATTCTGGGAATCCAACAATCTTGTTTCAGTGTTGACACAGGCAGCTGTTTATGCAATTGGTTCAATGCTTGTATCTTGGGAACTGGATGGAATAATCAAATAAACAGGGGCTTTTGTGGTAATTTGGAATGCTATCTTATGTACTTTGGCATGATAATTTTTCTTGTTTCTAGGTGCTTCAGAATTTCTTTGTAATTGTTTAAAAACGGAGGTCTTTTGAAGAACGCAATGATTCCATAGATCTTGTGTTGCTACCATTGCATGAAATGGTGAATGTGAAGATTTCAAAAAACATATTCTGATACAGTTTTTGATATGTATTGATGTGCTATGGCTGAAGAAGGTCTATTTGCTTTTATAGGGTGCCTGTATGTGATTAGCTTTTTAGTTTGTAATAAAGGTCTGATGTTCATATGATGATCGTTCAGGAACCACCGAGAGAAATCCACATTGCAGTGCCTTACTTTCTAGTGTCGCTTCTTAGTGGGCTAAATTATTATTTTTATAGAGGTGTGCCTGTCTCCTGAAATCAGGAGTTGTTTGTGTTACTGTGTGATGTAAGAAGGAGCATCTTTGCTGTGGTGTCCATACCACAGAAATAATGTTAAGAGCCTAGCATCAGTGGTGATTCAGGGTTTCTACATGGATCAAGGTGTTGTGATGGAATGGCAGTTGGAAACTGGTGAGCAAGACTGTATCTAGGTACTTGATGATAATAAGGCAATATAATATTCATCAGAAATGGAAATTATTTTAAGCTGAACAGCTGGATTAACTAGAAAAAGTAGAAGGCATCTCTTAATCATAAGCTTTGGCTCAGAAGAAGCAAACTCAACAGAATATAAGCAATGCAATTAGTTTTATTTTACTTCACAATAATTATGTATCTGTAATTATGTGTCACACGTCTTTTCTTTAGTAGTAGTAATTCCAGCATGGAAGAGATCTGTCATCTCATTGTCTTGTTGGATACCACTATTACATTTATAATTTTTGGAAATTAGGCTGTATCTGTTACACTGAAGATAAGGAGTAAGCTATTGTGGCTGTATTAATGATTTAAGCAGTTGAAACTCAGTTTAAAAGTTCCAAAGTGCTTGGTGTTTTTGGGGTCTTGTTATTGCCAGTATATATAAATAGTTTTAAATTGTAATGGCTGATTCTGGATTACCTGTATTTTCAGCACCACACTTCAAAATGAATTGGTTAGTTTTTTTTCCATATTTTAAAAAAATCTTTAGATAGTTAATACTTAACTAAGAAGAAAAACCACATTCTGGCCACAATTATGCCTTTGCCAGCAACTTTATAGAACCATATGAGGAAAGCAGGAAGGAATATGAGAGAAAATAGACAACAGCCCATTACAGAAGAAATTGATAATACCCAGAACTTCATGAACCAGTAAGGAAGACATTCCTTGAAATCCCTATAAGGTTCAGGGTTGTTCCTGTGTGCTTACAGCAATTCAGTTCTTGCAAATCTCAGAGGTTTCTTCATTTGTTTGGTTCATATTTAAATTCCTTATCTGGAACCTAGAGGTGATCTGGGACAGATTTAAAGAACTTATGTATTTGAGATGTTACAGTTGCCAGCTCACTTCCCAGAGGGCCATAGGCCAATCCAAGTCAATAACTAGATTTTGCTTGTTTGCAAGGAACTTACAATTCTTTGGCCAAACTTAATAGGCCTTCCACTTTACATTCAGCTGGCATACTGCTGACTGGATGGAATCAAAAAATGAAAATAGTCCAAAAGAGAAAAATAGATGCAGAGTATGGGAAATACAATATACAATGGCCTCTGTACATTATGTTCTTTATATTTTTATATGCAAACAAGGTTTGACATAATGAAATATATGAAATTGTTATGTTTTATACAAACAAGTTGTACACCCAGCCATAGTGATCCCAATTGCAGCTAAAGCTGGTATTATGCATTTAGGACACACACACACACACAGAAGAGTGACTCCTATTACAATTGAAGATGGTATTATACAGTAAAGAAATGCAAGCTTTTTAAACCAAACTCCAAACCACACAGATTACTTCATTCTGAAAACCACACAAACCCTATAGCTAGGTTTTGGTGGAGTTTTAGTACATAATCTTAAAGGTTTCTGTGTATGATGTAATCAAGAAATATAATACCCAAAAGTTTTTTTGCTGACATTATAGATCACTTTGTAATTGGAAATGACAATAATTTAAGCATGCAATACAGTATACTTAATAAAGTATATTTCTTGTTACATAGCTTATGGAATATATGAAGTTGTATAATATGCTTTAATTCTATATATCAAGACATATACATAATTGCAGTTCTTTCACATTTCCTTTCTCTCCAAATATAAGTAGGTATATACTATAGGAAATGATGCTTTTTTTGTATCATATATGACTATATCTCTGGAGCTATTTTTATCTCTCCAACAAAAAGGTTTTTCCCTGGTAAGCAAGATTTACATCATTTGTCGTCATTTACATGGCCAAGTATAAAGTCGGGAAAATCAGAAAGACAGAAATAGTTAACAATTTTTTCTTACCTTAAAATTGTGCTTCAGGTGAATGATGAAATGAATATTTTTATGAATATTTCCACTAGTGGACACTGTGCATATCATACATAAACATAGATTGTGTTTGGATATGTTTGAACGATAAATATTTCAATCTTTCAGTAAAGATGAAAATGGCAAAGGACTTGCGTAGTTGTGGTTTAATGGTTTGACATACGGTAATGACGTTGCAGAGAAGGAAATCAATACTACTCTGTATGCTTAAGCAGTAAACCTAGGCTTGACTGTATAATCAAAAGCTGCCAAGGGATTACATGTGCTGAAAATGGTGGTATACATATGAGAGTTCGAATGTCACTGGCTTCTTTCAGCTCAGACATTTATATTACTCTATCTTTATAACTCTAAGGAATAATTTTAAACCAAATTATTCTTGGGTTGTTGTATGTCTTTCGGGCTGTGTGGCCATGTTCCAGAAGCATTCTCTCCTGACGTTTCGCCCACATCTATGGCAGGCATCCTCAAATTATTCTTTTTCCTCAGTTGCTTTTAACTAATATTTTTGTTTACCCTGCAGCTGTTTAATGGGTATAAGCTTAAATATTTAAAGGTTTTGTACAAAAAAGCTTTTAAATGAAAAGTATTTTAGTATTTTGTGGGCAGCTACCTCCAAACTTTTCAGTAGGTGCCACATTTTTAAAAATAAAGTCTGAAATGCATCTAATTCTGTAAGGGTTGAACACTAAATAATTGATTTATACTTCTTAAGCTTGATACCGAGTTCCTTGCTTCCATATTCATCCTTTTACTATGCAGAAGTGTGAACTCTTTCCATTGATTTTTATTTGTTGTAATCCTTTGGAATTGTAACACTGCTTGCAACAAGAGACACAGTGTCAAAGCATGCATCAGAAGTGGGGAGGAGATCAATTTGGAATTAATCCAGAGCTATTGAATAGTGAAGAGCAGAGACAGACTCACTCAAAATGTGAGTTGTCTGTAAATGGAGATAATATATAGCAAGGTACATTTATAAGGTAGTAATAAATTGCAATTAGGAAGCCTGCAATCTAGAATATTATGCCTTACCACCCTTCAAAAAGTAATTTTGCATTCTGAGTGAAATGGAAGATTGGTTTAGTCCATGGGCTGAGTGCAATGAAGTTTAAGAAAGCTTGATGCTTAAAATAAAATTTAGCAACTATTTCTTGTACTCCATCATCTTTCTAGCTTGTACCTGCTGTCTGGAATAACATTTCAATTTTTATATTTAGTTAGTTTAATTCAAGATTATTCCTCCTATCAGTTATATAACTGTCAAATGATTAAGATAACTGCAAATGAGAGTATACTTTATTTTTTTAAAGTTACATGGATATTTTACACTTTTGTTAATGAAAGATGCACTCTAATAATGCAAGAATGAGTTCACCAATTGTGTTCTGAAAGCGAAGTTTTACATACTCTACTTTCTACCAGTTTTCTTCTGATTCTTTTGAATTTCCTCCCATCTTAAGAGGAAGGCCATTTCATATTTTAAAAGATCATATATATTATATCTTTAAAAATATTAATAGTGGATAAATTTGGAGTTTGAATTAATCTCTAGATTTGAAAAGCTTTAAAGACTAATTTTCTGTCTAAGCATTAACAATTGAAGGACATACTTTTTTCTGTTGTGCAGTGTAAGTAATGAAGATCTGCTCTGTGCATGCACACAAAATATGTCTTTCATGAGACCTTTTTACTAGAAAAAGTACAGCAAAAGAATAATAAAAAAGATCACCACATCCTGGTTCTTTAATTAATATATTTCCTTTTAAGATTATACTTATATGATCCAGCAAAAATTCATATCTTGAGTTCATGTCTGCTTGAATTCAACATATCAAGATAAGTTTTTTAAAACAGAGTCTAATTATTTTGCTAAATTTCTTGATGATACTTAAAATAATATAGCTTCTAATACATCAGCATTATTTTGGCCAGGTTTTTTTTTTACATCTGTCCCTGATGAGTAGTGGGGATATAATTCCAATATATACATAAAAAGAATTTCATTTTCTATATTTTTTGTTTTGGTTGTTCATTAGTGTTTTTTTTTCCACAATATTAGTGAATCTTAGGAATATGTGTGTGTGTGTGTGTTTGATACTTCAATTCTAAAAAAAATCATGTATTGTTTGAAATGTTGTATTTTCCTTATAGAACAAAGATATTAAGGGGGTAGCATTTTGGGAAAATTACAGTGAACATTTTATGGCTTACTTATTTCAAACTGTGGACTACAACAGAAATATCAAGCAACAATGTTACTAAAAAAGGTGCATGCATCATTCTATAAGATCTTTTAAATTTTAGGACAGATAGGTACAGTAATAAGACTGCTTTAATGTAATACTATCCTCTATACTATTTTGTGGAACTACTGAATTGAATATGAATGTATAATAAGGACATCCATAAAACGTTTGAAATTGATTGATCTTACTAGATGTTTCATAATGCTACACGAGTTTAGCACAAAGGTAATTGTTTGAAATTTAAAAGATGTAGCAATAGTTGGAATCAAAGAAAATAAATGTGTATAAGGTTGTATAATAGCTCAGTCTGAATACTATCTCTCCTTGCACAGATTATTATGCTTTTTGAACACGAAAGATTTACCAGTTTTAAAGTATTGTGAAGGTGACACATTTGTAGAACATCAAAATGAAAGGCTTTGAAAAGTTACTGCAACTTTATATTTAAAGTGAAGTAAGACTATGTTAATAAATACAAGGTTCTGTAGTCTATATTTCAAAGAAAGGAACTGGCAAAATACCTCAGAGTATTCCTTCCATCAGCGAACCCTATGAAATTAATGGGGTTCTCCATTACTACTTAAAGGGACATACGCATAACATAAATGTATACCAAGAAATCATATTTTTGTACGTGATTTCTGCAAATTGATATGTCTTATTTGAACCATAGACAAATGTTTAGTGCACCTCCTACATATATATAGGAGGTGCACTAATGTATTGCTAAGGGAAGATAGATTTTTTAAAAATATTGTTAATAAATTTCATGTTTATGGCATGAGAAATAGATCTGAATAAATAATTTGCATTTCATCTAAAATATGGTGTGAAAATTATGTATTTTTTAAAAGCTGCAAATTTAAGATGAAATATATATTACAGGGTGTTTGAAAAAGAACTCCCTGGTTTTAATGTGTTTTAACTTAAAACTAGGGAGTTCTTTTTCAAACACCGTGTATTAAATGGCGCTCTCTGCAGTCGTGCCGGCCACATGACCTTGGAGACCTCTACGGACAATGCTGGCTTTTTGGCTTAGAAATGGAGATGAGTACCAACTCTCAGGCTCGAACATGAGGGGGAAACCTTTACTTTTATTATGGTATTGAGCCTTTGGGCCTATTGTTAAATTGATAAACGTGTTCCACAGAAATATTGGATGCCTGCCTGTATAAGATTTATTTATTTATTTATTTATTTATTTATTTATTTATTTATTTACAGGACTTATATTCCGCCCTTCTCACCCCGAAGGGGACTCAGGGCGGATCACATCACACATATAAGGCAAACATTCAATGCCTTAACATAGAACAAAGACAGAGACAAACGCAGCTCCGAACTGGCCTCGAACTCATGACCTCTTGGTCAGAGTGATTTGTTGCAGCTGACTGCTTTATCAGCCTGCGCCACAGACCATAGATTATACGCTTTTCAAGCCACTGATTCAGATGCTTTGTTTGCTTGAGACAATTTTTGTGTATTTTAGGATGCAGTAGAATGTAAGATTACAAATTCCTATTGTGCATGTATTTTTAACTTTTACCATTTTGCAGAAGGCTTACCCAGTTTCTTTTCTTCTTTGTGTCTCTTAAGGACACACTCTAGAAAAAGAAATTTATAATGGTAGGACTTCAGTTGCTTAGGATAGCCCATATATATCAGTGTACAGTAATAGGTACCCTAGTATTTAGCACGGGTATGGGCAAACTTGGGCCCTCCAGGTGCTTTGGACTTCAACTCCCACAATTCGTAACAGCTGGTAGGCTGTTAGAAATTGTGGTAATTGAAGTCCAAAATATCTGGAGGGCCCAAGTTTGCCCATGCCTAATTTAGCATGTTTTTGCCATTCAGGTTAGTTGAATGGAAATATTCAGGCAGGTATCTATGGAGGTAGGGAGCTCTCTGACACTTAAAAGTGGAACACATTTTCAGGTCTTATTTGCTGAACTGCAATTTGTCTAGATAGGATTTTGAAACAAATATCTTCTAAACTAAATAGTATACTTAAGTATTTTTTACTTAGCATTAGTTATAAAGCTTTTAAACAATAGTAATTTATTCCCTCCCCTGTTAGCCTGCTTATGCAATTCTCTATAAAGTTGATTTCATATTCATAAATATTTTTGTTTATATATAAAATCATTTGAAACAAGTAAAAGTAGTTTTTCAGTCCTTTATATGTTTTATTAAAAAGTCCATTTAATATGAAAAACACTCTTAAACTTCATTATGATTTTAATTCTTGTTTATTTTTATATCTGTTTTCATTTGATTTGGGGCATGGTGGAGTGAAATAAAAGTGTAGCATGTTTGTGTTATTTGCTATATATTTGCATATAAATAACTGTATATGTGTAATAGAAAATGACAATAGCATTGGGTTTTTGAGTTCAAGATCACCTTTTCTGTTTTATTTTTGCACATATCTTTAATTTTAATGATTTGTGTTTAAAACCCCAAAAGTGATTAATATTGCTATCATTTTGCATTGGTCATTTATAGTTCTGTCATAGAATTTGAAATCTATATAACCGTCTTTAGAAAGAGTTTAATGTCCTTGAGTTGAACTACTTTTGCTGGACTTGGGTTTTTAATATATACAGAAAAACGGGCCTTCTTGGTGGGAATGCAACCTGGACTGTGCCCCTTCACTGTGATAATTGGAAATTAGTTAAATATTTTCCTATTCTTTCTGTGTGCATCTAGATTTCTATTTGCATTATGCACATAGAGATCAGTATTATAAAGCTGCAATATTATTACCTTGTTTTAGCTAGTTTCTCCAACATGGTAAAATTTAATATCGAATTAATAGCTCCTGCAATATTTCAATTCCTGTCATAATGTAAATACCTCTTAGGTAAAGAAAGAATATAAATTTATAATGACAAATAATTTTGCTCTTTCTGCAGGCTGGATAAGTTGTATTTTAAGAGCTCTTCCACGACTACATCAGTACTGTGCCAGATGGGTATCTTCACAGCAAATTATAACAGGTCCCAACTGTTTGAATTATATGCAGAATCAATCTAAGAACAAGCTCTTAGGATGTGGAGATTATATCCTTCACTGGAGGATTTATCTAACGGTGCCCCAGGGTCTGAAGATGCTAAGTAGATTATCTGCCATATGTGCTTTTGAAGTGTTTGCAGGATCTACGCACTGCTGATAAATAGCTTTGAAATAAATTTTACAGTTGATTGAAAGCTATTTTACACTGTTTTTAAATATCAGATCTCTTTCTACGTAAATATGATATTCTTATGTGTCTGTGTAATAGAGTTGTATTGTATCAATGTCTTTTTTTAAAATTTAAATACACTGTATGGGAGGAGGATTAGAATTCCCTGATCCTCAGGGGCAGAGCTTCCTGTAGTACAGTGGATGGGTGGGCATTCCTCTTTTATGAGGAGACTCGCATTTGCCCAGCATGGGATACCACCCACTGTTCTTGGTTTGCCAGAATTTTATAAATTTGCCAGTTTGTTAATTCATATATATATATTTATGGTACCTCACCATACTTCAGCTTTGATTCTGATTTTCAACTTTATTAGTGATCTTAAAAATAAAATATGTTGTTGTTGCTCTTTAGTAGTAATGTGTCTTAATTTTTCACAGCTGTGTTTAGGTTGTAAATAGATTTGATTGTTTCATAAAAAGCGAACATGTTCATTTTATAAAAGATAACTCGATATAGGCAAGATTATGCAATTATATATATTAAGCATTTCAAGCAAATACTTTTACATTGTATTTAATGAACAGTGGTTGCACCTAAATTTTTACTCTAGCAGTTATACTTACAGAATAGAAAATGGTATAATTGTTAAGACAAAATGACCTCAATTTCAAGTTTTTAGAAACTGCCACAATGTAATAGAATTTGGTTTCTAGAAATATTTGATGCCGAATTTTATGACAGGCAGATGTTTATGGTATTTGTTGACAGTTGCCATTTTATCAGTGAGAAAAAAGATAACAGGTTATGCTGCTGCTACTCCCTCTTTTCACAGGTGCCCTTTCCCTCCTCTGTCAGTTTGTGTTCCCTTTTTTACCATTTGCCCCATTGATGGGTGGACATGGCAGAATTTTATAAGAATAAAGCATATCGATTAATTGTAGTTGTATTGTCTTGACACTCTTAGGTTACAACTCCTACTAGGATAGCTTTCCAGGAGTCCTGAGCATGCCCAGTTCTAGAAAATGAAAGGAAGGCAATTTCATGGTTAAGAAAGGTCACACTTTCCATGACCCTTTGTGACCCCAGTGAAGTAATCTGAGTTGTTACTACTTTATATTTTGAAAGCACTGTGTAAATTTTGGTCTATTAATCCTCTTTTAGGCATCAGTATTTAACAATAGGTGAGTTGCATTGAACATAGGCTTGTTTGGAATGTCTATGTCTGTTCTTTTGGAAGACGTGGACAATTATTGGTGTTTTCTGTATGACAGTAAGCCAGCTAGTCTCCACCCAAAGTATTTTGTTGTTTGCTTGTTGCAGGCTAAAATAGCTTCTGTTTCTAAATTTATATTCTTCTGTTGTCCAGATAACTCATTTTTAACTCATCAAAGCATTGAACGAAGACATAGGGATGGGATAGAAAGAGGCACCTGAGATGCATATGAAGGGCGTGAGTTTGACCAGTTTAACAGAATTTTTTGCCATATTACAAATGACTATTGGAAATTATCCTGGATTCAAAAGATCTTGACATGTGATGTAGTCTATTCTAGGATTTCGGTTGTGAGCTTTAAGGACCTAACTTGGCATACATCTCAGAATTTGTGGAGGAAATGTATTGGCTAGCATTGCTCCTTTGTGTTCTACCTGTTTTTCTTCCCTTTCTCTATGCTGATATATCTTTTACAGATCCCATGCTTATCAGTTGCCTCACATACTTAGTAATGCTTTTTGATAATCATAGCAGCTCTGAAGAGATATGTATCTTCAATTTTAATATGCATATTATTTTCTTCTAGATTTATGATGATGCAGCGGTATTTGCCAGCTGTAGTTTCTCTTAGTACGTCTCACAGTGTCCTCACACTAATGCTTCATACCATGGGGGTGGGGGTAATTTAATTGTCTGAGGTTTAACAATATGACAGTTCATAGTGATAAAGCCTATTTACAAATTATTCATCCACCAATTGCCGTCACTTGCATTTTCTTTTAGTATGCTTTAAATTATTGTTCATAATACTCTTAAAAGATATTTCTTTTACTTGAGTCACAGTTTTCCCATTGTGCCTAAAGAATAAAATAACCTTGGTTGTCTTACCTTATTTGCTAATATTATACTGTAAGAACAAATAAGAGAATGGTTTATTATATTTTTGTTTATTGTATTTACTGTCTTTTGACCAATATGAGATCCAAGGCAAACCAAAATATGTATAAAATATAACTAAAACCCAACACAGAAGTAAAAAATTAGAGAAATTTAAATAAAGGCAGCGACGGCCGACAGACTGGTCCATGAGGTCACCAAGAATTGGAGACGACTGAGTGAATGAACACACTTTAATAACATAATGATTTCATTTCAGCTGGTATGGCTCCATTCTATGAAATCTTGGCTTTTGTAGTTTGGTGAGATATTGAGTTCTCTTGCTCAGCATTCTAAATACTGCAGTAGTTAAGGTAGAGTAGTAGCACTATAATGGTATAGCGTAGAAAGGCCCTAAGTATTTGTGTTTGTTCTGTTTTCCCACCAACTGCTTTGGGAAGCAGACAGAACTTGATGTCCTTTATACAGTTATATTAGGGTATTTGATATTTTGCCCAGTTTTTGATTTTAGATCGAAGAATTTAAGATTGGAGAAGTGTCGTTCTTAATGTGTAGAGATGTCTCATGATTTACAGAAAAAGCGAATAAATGTAAACTTTTTCCCATCTGGTAGTTTCCAGATATTTTAGATTAAAAATCCCACCATTCCCATCTGATAATTGAATTATGAAATTTTTAGGTAAGGAATTTCGACATTTCCAGGGAACACATGTTGAAACACTAAAAGCTATCAAATTAAATGAACCAGAAAACAAATTAGGCTAAGGGGAAATGGTGTTGACAATATTAACATATGACATATTTTAGAAATTGAGATTTGAAGAAGAGCAGGAGCTTCTCTTGATGATAGCAAAAGATAAGAAGTTCTCATTTACTGGAGGTTTTCAAACATAGATAAGAATGTTTCTGCTGTGAATTCCTGTGTGATAGGGGTTGGACTAGATGGCCCCAGAGTTGTTTGGTTAGATTTTCAAAACTAACCAATAATTTAATGATTATTTTGCAGGTTGAATGAAAGGATTAGAAAGTGTTCTCAATAATGGTAATGTAAAATTAATTAGATTTCAGGCTCCTCTAACTAAAAACACAATGAACTCAGTTTTTTGTGTTAATTCTAAGCTCCACTTAAAACTGCTTAAAACTGTCATGTTTTATATGAGGAATTTAAAACAAGGAATTTGAAGTTCAGCATGCTATGTATCTTCTGTAGTTATCACATGCATCAATACATCCTCTTCCCAAATAAGCTGTGTATACAGCTTCATACCCATTAAGCAGCACTGTATTTTATTTTGACACTAGCTTGGGGACCCGGTGGTGCCCGGGTCATTTGAGAAAGGCACTGTTTGTCTTTGAATGTTAGGTATTCTCAGTTTGGAATGGGTGAACTACAATTCCCAGAATCGTGGGTCAATCCTCCCCAGTATTCAAAGTTGACCATTTTGGTTCTGTGTACCAAGTTTGGTCCAGATCCGTTGTTGGCTGGGTTCAGTGCTCTTTGGATGCGGGTGAACTACAACTCCCTGAATCAAGTCCCATTCCCACAAACTCCTGCAGTATGTTCAGTTGGTCATGAGGCTTCTCTGTGCGAAGTTTGGTCCCAGTCCATTGGTGGTGGGGGTCACTGTTTTTCTGGATGCAGGTGAATTATAACTCCCTTTTCCCCAAACTTGTCCAATATGTTCTGTTGGTTATGGGGGCTCTGTGTGCTAAGTTTGGTCCTCGTCCATCATTGGTGGGGTTCGATTGCAGGTGAACTATAAATCCCAGTACTTACTACTCCCAAATGTACAGGCCAATTCCCCTTGAAACCCACCAATATTCAAATCTGGGCATATTGGGTCTGCATTGCAAGTTTGGTCCAGACCCATAATTGTTTGGGTTCATAGCGTTATGGGTGTAGGTGAACTACAACTCCTCTAAATTCCCCAGTAGGAGTCATAGTGCTCTGACTTGATGCAGGGTGAACTACAACTTCCACCATGTGGAGTTAATCCCCCAAACTCCTCCAGGAAGTTTAGTCTCTGCTCAGTTCTGCTGTGTTTGTTATGCAGACAGATTTGAAAGGGAAGGGCAGTAGCTGAGGTCATGCAAATTCCACAGCAACGGAGAACCCTGGGATGCCCGCCTGTGGTGGAGGAAAATGCACAATTAGGATGAAATGGTCCCCAAATGAAAGCATTCCTTGGGTGGTGGTCCGTAGCGTTTGGGAAGGACATTGGCAGGGGTTGGGCTACATGTTCATGGAGCTCGCTGTAACCACAATGTCAGTGGAAGGGAGTGACTTGCTGGCTCCTCAGCATTGGGAACTATAGCCTGTTTGTGGAGGCTGGAGGCTGTCTGTGTGAGCTGACGCCCGTACCACATACACACATACTGCTTTTCACTTTTATTATGGATATAGATGTAATAACATTTTTTATGAATAATTCTATCAAATTCTTATCAGCTGTTCTTTCAATAATTGCATGCTTCCTCCAACTGCTTCTGGTCACTATCTAGTTGCAGCATTCTGGTCCCACTGAAATTTCAGAAAATACTGTACAGTGTTCTCTCACTACTTCGCGGTTCACTTTTTGCGGATTTGCTGTTTCGCGGTTTTTCAATAAACTCTAAAATACTATTATAAATCACAAAAAATTACAATTTACAGCCTAAGGAAGGGAGGAAGGGGAAGCCAAAGGGAGAGAAAATGTGCCCAAGTGGCAATGGGAGGAGAAGGAGGCGATTTATCAATACACAATTGGTTGATAAAGACTTACAATAGTGTATAACTACTAAAATAGAGTCCCTACTTCGTGGATTTTCACTTATTGCGGGTGGTCCTGGAACCTAACCCCAGCGATAATTGAGGGAACACTGTATACCATAGATGTACCACATTATGTATCATAATAGTCCCCTCAAGATGTATATAAGGCAGCTCTCATTGTAACCTGTTAACCATCTCCAGGAAAGGGGACATTTGGTGCAGTAGTCATAGTTGTACAAATACTTTTCTGGTTTCTTATAAAATTTGGATTTCTAGGATCAGGGCTGGATTCAAGAATATACCCAAGAAGATATAATGTTCTCAAATACAAGTAAAATATACCTTTCTAAATCAGGAACATTCCTGTCTTCCCTAGATGTAGTTGCAATTTGATTAAGTTGCAATTTGATACAGTTGCAGTTTGATTTGGTCTCCAGTTTCCTGTTGTCTGATATTAACAATTTTGAGGTCTAACTTAGAATGATACAAATAATTCTGCCTGTCGACTCACTTGTGTATATGGGTCATCTTATTGTATGGCTCATGAAGCCATGGTTAATTGTGTATGGTCTTGGAATTCTAGTCAAAAAGAGCAAAACTAAACCAGGTTGGTTCCCAAAGCCCTGAATTAGTCCCTTCTTTGCCTTAGATGAAATGCCTGCCGCAAACTAGCTTCTTAGACCTGATCAGGAGAACTCCTTTCCCTTATGAAAGCAGATGCCTGAGCATTATTTCTTTTAGATGTAACTAGCTGTGCCCAGCCACACGTTGGTGTGGCGTTGTCTGGTGGTGTTGGTGAGAAATTGTTGAGGTAGTGGTGGTATTGAATGTTGTATGGTTGTCTTTATGTTTAGTATGCATTTGGTTGTTTGTGTACTGTGAAAGTGGTGAGGGTAGAGGGGGTCTATGTCCCTGTGTAGTATTGTATAGTATTTATACGTTGTCCATGTGTTGTGAATGCTTGGATTGTGTCCTGCTGCATAGTAGAAAGAGTTGGGCTGGATGGCCCTTAGGGGTCTCTCCAAACTCTTGGATTCTATGCTTCTATGATTATTATTATTATTATTATTATTATTATTATTATTATCATCATCATCATTATCATCATCATCTTCTTCATCATTATTATGTAGAGGCTGGATGGCCATCTGTCAGGAGTGCTTGGATTGTGTCCTGCATGGCAGAATTGGGTTGGACTGGATGGCCTTTAGGGGTGTCTCCTAACTGTCTGATGCTATGATTCGATGTGTATTATTATTGTGTAGATATTGGATGGCCATCTGTCAGGAGTGGTTGGATTGTGTCCTTCTGCATGATATAAGGAAGTTGAACTGGATGATCCTTAGGGGTGTCTGCTAACCTTAAGATTGTATGTTCTTCTTCTTTTTCTTTTTATTATTATTATTATTATTATTATTATTATTATTATTATTATTATTATTATTATTATTATTATTATTGAGAGGCTGGCTGGCCATCTGTTGGGAGTGCTTGGATTGTATCATCCAATGGCAGAGTTGGGTTGGACTGGATGGCCTTTAGGGGTCTCTCCTAACTGTCCGATTCTATGATTCGATTTGCATTATTATGGTGCAGCTCTTGGATGGCCATCTGTCAGGAGTGCTTGGTTTGTGTCGTCCTGCATGGTAGAGGGAAGTTGAACTGGATGATCCTTAGGGGTCTTTCGTAACCTTAGGATTGTATGATATTATTATTATTATTATTATTATTATTATTATTATTATTATTATTGAGAGGCTGGGTGGCCATCTGTTGGGCGTGCTTGGATTGTGTTCTCCATGGGAGAATTGGGTTGGACTGGATTACCACAGTAGTTATTTCATATTACAGTAGAATCTCACTTATCCAACATTCGCTTATCTAGTGTTCTGGATTATCCAACGCAGTCTGCCTTTTAGTAGTCAATGTTTTAAATTCATTGTGATATTTTGGTGCTAAATTTGTAAATACAGTAATTACAACATAGCATTACTGAGCATTGAACTACTTTTTCTGTCAAATTTGTTGTATAACATGATGTTTGGTGCTTAATTTGTGTAATCATTACCTAATTTGATGTTTAATAGGCTTTTTCTGAATCCATTCTTATTATCCAACATATTCACTTATCCAACATTCTGCCGGCCTGTTTATGTTGGATAAGTGAGACTCTACTGTATATTTATAATCTTATATTATCTGCTTAGACCTGTATTACACAGCTGTATAAAATGCACACTGAAGTGAATTATCTGGCAGTGTGGACTCGAGATAATCCAGTTCAAAGCAGATACTATAAGATTATAAATGGGTAATATAGCTGTGTGGAAGGGCCTTGACTCTACACTGCCATATAATCCAGTTAAATTCAGATAATCTGTATCTTATAGGCAGTGTGGAAGAGGCCTAAGTGAGGCCTAACTGTGCCTGTGCCCTGGGCTGAGTAGGTTGCTAGGAGACTAAGTGGGCAGCAATTGGATAAAAAATAATTATTCCTCTCCCTCTAATTAGGACTTTATTTTTCTTTTCTTTTTGTTGTATGAACATAGAGGCATGGATGAGGGGTTGTGCTGCCAAGTTTAGTTTTTCTGGGATGTGTAGTTTTGTTGTTTTGTCCTAGGCCGAAATTTCATTACCTTTTTATACATATAGATAATGTACATTTTAATAATACTCAGTATTACTCTTAGAAAACAATGTGGTTCTTCTGCTTCTAATATTTACTTGAAGGAAATGATATTATGTAGAAGGCAACTTTTAAATATCAATCCCATGTATCTGATAACCTTCAGTTAGCTTAAATTATTCACTTTTACTTATCCTTTACACAGTTTCAATCTGTCCTTTATGAAAAAAATCTTTTAGATTGTTTAGATAATTGTTAATTTTAAATGAAGTCTTTAAAATGTTTGAAAAATCAAGAACCATCAATGCCTGTGAATAGAGTATTATATGCATCCTGTAACTTAAAGTTGTCTACCTTTAAAACTTAGGACTGATACTGGAGCTGTCAAAAAAACATTAAAAATATATGTTATTCTTTAAGTATGAGCACAAAAGGAACTGCTGTTTTTTACTGCTGACATCAAAGTGAGTACTGGGGGTTTATCAAAGTCTTAAGCCTCATCCATTAGTAATGTACAGTAAATAAATCAGCCGTTCTGGGTTTATGAGAGGTTAGTCTTTTTTCCCTTTTAGGTGATATTTCCTGAGAGAAAAAGATGCCTAGTGTAGTATCTGTTTTGAGTAAAAATGTCTTTGACAAAGCTGGACTTAGAAAAATAAATGCTGCTAATGTACTTTTGGATTTGTGAAGCAGTACTTTGAATAATATTCTGCTCTTATTTTAAAATCACTATTTTTTGTGATCAAGTATTTGGTAAACAAGCATGTTAATAAAAACTTTGGATCTACTTATTAAAAAGTCATTTGAGATCAATCTGAGGATGAGAAATAAAGTATCGTAAATTCCTGTAAAGTGGCTGCGACGGTTTTGAGGTGGTGGTGGAGTCTTATGATGCTTTAATACACAGGATTCTGTTTTACCAGGTTATGGTATGTTCCCAGTTGATAGACCATATACATACTAAAAATAAAAACTGAGCCCAAAAGCAATACAATGCAAACTTGTATGTGATCTTTTAATATAAACCTTTTTTTTAAAAAAATGCCAATGATGAGTAATTCATAGTGGGTGTTAACATTAACCTTCTAACTTCACTCTGCTAGTTTTCTAGTTGTTATATGAGCTAGAACCTTTGTTTTTATTCTGTATTAAATAGATAAAATCAAAATTGGTGATTTTTTACTTCAATATTTTTATACAATTTTATTTTGAAATCCTTTTGCTGAAGAAAAGTAATTTTCAGTTGCACAGCAGAATGCCTTTATAGTTGTTTTCTTGCAACGTTCTGAATGCATTGGTTTTAATCTGAAGTTGGTGCCCCACTTATTACTTTTCATAGAGTCAGACCTGTTAATTCTGTGAGATTATTGAAAGTAACTGTTCAGCATCTGAAATCATATATCATGTTTGATGTATGTAAGTATTAGTATGCTGTGACTAGGGAGGTGCAATTCGGAAAATATCCATACCATTTTTGGTGCCGAATTTTGATCGGCCCTTGTTCTGGGTTTTTTGGAAACTTCCCAAAGTCAGGAGGCAGGAAATACTGTTTCGTGATCCGTCAACCAGAAGTTCCATTTTCTTTCTGGGAAAATTCAGCCCATTGGCGGCAATGGGGGAACTTCCAAGGCTTCCCTTTCCATCATTTTTAGTGCTATTGGGACAAAAATGGCTACACTTGGAGGACACATTTACGATTGCAAGCCTCCAGCTTTCAGAATGTTTTGATCATCCACTGATATTTAGGAAATTATTAAAGTTTCTAGAAAAAAATGTCCTTTAAAAAACCCGAAAGAGGTTTCCCCTGGAATTTCTCCACAGTGACAGTATAGGATTAGCAGCAGGGCATTATTCCTCCCAACTTTCATAAAGATCCATACATGCCACAATTTATAGGAAATGTTTAAAGATTTTTTTTTTTTTACTAATGAAAACAAATACTGTTCCTAAGCTTTTGCATTTCTACATGGTTGTCAAGCTAGGTGAATGGGCAGGATTGCACACAAGCCAGAAGGTAGGACAGGGGAGGGATATAAATGAGTCAGTCAAAGAGGCAAACGAGGAGAAGAAAGGACTTATATAATATAATAATAATAACTTTATTTTTATATCCCACCCCATCTCCCCGAAGGGACTCGGGGCGGCTCACAACAGGGACAAGCCCGAAACAACGACACAACATATTTGACAAAACTTAAAACATTTCAACGATACACAAAATTAAATGATGGACAATACATTAAAATCCAAGCAGATAAAATCAGAGTAATTAAAAGCAAACCAGTGGGGATAAAGTGCTGTATCATAGAAATGAGTAACAGTGATAAAGTGCCATATGGTTTTATAAACATAAAAAAGTATTCTGATGACAACTCTTATTGGGCCTATTCATTCAAATGCGCTCCAGAACAACCATGTTTTCAATTCCCAGCGGAAAATGGGCAGGGAAGGAGCTAGACTGATCTCCCTGGGGGGAGAGAGTTCCAGAGCTGGGGGGCCAGTGCCAAAAAGGCCCTCTCCCTCGTCCCCACCAGCCGCATTTGAGACAAAGGCGGGAGCAAGAGGAGCGCCTCCCCAGTTGATCTTAGGGTTCGCGTCAGTTCGTAGGAGAGGAGGCGATCATGGAGATAGGCAGGTCCTGAACCGTTTAAGGCTTTATAGGTAATAACCTGCACCTTGAATTGGGCCCGGAAACTCATCGGTAGCCAGTGGAGCTGTTTAAACAAAGGAGATGACCGTTCTCTGTACCTAGCTCCTGTTATTAATCTGGCTGCTGATCTCTGAACCAACTGAAGTTTCCGAACTGTCTTCAAAGGCAGCCCCACGTAGAGTGCATTGCAGTAATCCAACCTGGAGGTGACTAAGTCAGACTTCACGCGGTACGGTCGCAGCTGGCGCACAAGTTTTAACTGCAAAAGCCCTCTCTGCCACCGCCGACACCTGAGCATCAGGTGTCAGCGCTGAGTCCAGGAGGACCCCCAAGTTGCGGACCTGTGTCTTAAGGGGGAGTGCGACCCCGTTTAGCACAGGTTGCCACCCTATGCCTTGATCGGCCGCACGACTGACCTGGAGGACCTCTGTCTTGTCAGGATTAAGTTTCAGCTTATTTTTATTTTATTTATTTACAGCATTTATATTCTGCCCTTCTCACCCCGAAGGGGACTCAGGGCGGATCACATTACACATATAGGCAAACATTCAATGCCTTTTAACATAGAACAAAGACAAGACAAACATAGGCTCCGAGCGGGCCTCGAACTCATGACCTCCTGGTCAGAGTGATTCATTGCAGCTGGTTGCAGCTGGCTTGCTCTCCAGCCTGCGCCACAGCCCGGGCCCAATTATTCACCCTCATCCACTTCTTTTGATACATTTTTTACAGACTACAGAAGCAAGATAGATAGGGCTGGGGAGGGACTGAAATTGAAATACTACTAGTATTCTTCCTGTGGGGACTTAAGGGAGTCAGGCTATCTCCTCCCCTCCCTAAACCACCCCTCTCCCACAAAGATAAAAAAATATTAAATATATCCCAAAAATGCCTTTTCCCAGCCCCCACCCCCCAGCGCATGCCCACCCTCACCTCCCTAACAAAATAGTAAAAAAGTACTCAAAGATATTAAACTGAGGAAAATTTAATAAAATTGCTAAAGAAAAATATTGGAATTGAGTCAAACATGTAATCTGCTTTCTTTCTCTGATTGGCTCAGGCAAGGCTAAGGAGAAAAAACCCTGCGTGCGTGCAGCTGTTACCATAGCACAGCTGAAAGCAGCCGATTTCGGCTGCCATGTGGTTCGTTTTGGCCAAGTCAGTTCAAGTCCAGTTGCCCATCCCATTTCTGGAGGGTAGGTTTCCAAAACTTCCAGAATTCCCGGATCCGTTTTGAAAAATGGTGCCATGTACACTCTTAGCGGTGACATAATGAGGTCACCACATTATTGCTTGAAGTCACACACAGGAAAACAGAAGATAGTGGAGCCAGTTGCTGTCACTATTGCTGGCCTATGTAAACAGCCCTGGAATATTTGATTAATTTAAATTAAAAATATTACAGATTATCTTAATTTTGTTCAAGATCAGGAACAAAATCACTTGTGGAGATAAATAATGAGTCGATTTACACAAGTAGGCTGCAGTAGGAAGCAGTACATTTATCAGAATATAAAGTATCATTGCCAGTAAAGTGAGTTCTGTTAAAACATGTATTTTTGTAATGTGAGTTGACAAGATCCTAGGATGTGGTGGGCTTTCCATCACTGGAGGTTATTAAATCTGTGTTATTGTTATTTCTTGGTTGCTTTAGCTATGGAATCCTTCATGGTAGAGGAATGGATTAAATGCCCATTAGGGTTCTTTCTTGTTATGCAAGACAGTGGTTCTAGTTCATAAACTCACATACCTACAGGAGATTTTAGAAATACCTCATAACTGCGAATGATCAAACACTTTGATTGGACACAAAACTTTGTAGACCCAGTGGGGACATTTGTGCAGCAGTAGCTTTCTTGTGGAAATAAATTTGATTTCTTTTTACCTAAATTCTTTTCATACCAAAGTAAGGTCTTGCCACTGCACATTTTGCACTTATGTGTCTATGTATAGCAACAACAACCTCAAAGTGAATCCTTTGTTTGAACAATTCAGTTCATCTTCATACTTGTTTTAACTGTCCTCTGAAAAGCTGTATATATCTCATAATTTCTGTTATTTTCTATTTCAATGGATGCTTAACCCTCATCTGCTGATGCTACAGTTCATAGTAAGTCACCTTCTTTTGTTCAAACTGAACATGCTGGCTACCAGAGAGGTCTTACTCTGCATAAATAGTCTTCTCCTCCTATATTCCAGTACAATGATTTGAATTTGTGAAATTTTTACGTTAAGTGCTTACAGTAGAGTCTCGCTTATCCAACCGTAGCTCATCCAATGTTCTGTATTATCCAATGCAGTCTGCCTTTTAATAGTCAGTGTTTTTGTAGTCAATGTTTTCAATATGTTGCAATGTTTTGGTGCTAAATTCGTAAATACACTAATTACTACATAACATTACTGTGTATTGAACTGCTTTTTCTGTTGATTTGTTGTAAAGCATGATGTTTTGGTGCTTAATTTGTAAAATCATAACGTAATTTGACATTTTATAGACTTTTCCTTAATCCCTCCTTATTATCGAACATTTTTGCTTATCCAGTGTTCTGCTGGCCCATTTATGTTGGATAAGCAAGACTCTACTCTATTTTTAAACTTGGGCAATTGGCCATATTATAATAAACATTTTAACTGCTTATAGATGAACCTTGAATTCTGAAGCTACAGGACAGTATAATATATATATTAAATAGGGAAAATAACAATTAATTAGTATTTCATGTAACTGGTGTGCTTGTATGTTTTGTTTATGCAATCAGAACTTGAACTTGGACTCAAAACTAGTGTACATTATTTTAATATATCTACACTGAGTACTTTTGTTAGTGAGAAATCCACTTTGTAGACATTAAGATTCCCCAAATCCACAGTGAATAAATTGCTTACAAATCTCTACAGATTGTTTTGAACACAGTGCTGTTAGCCACCTGCAATTTAATTTTAAAACAAATCTCTTCAGTTCTAAAAGTTAGCAGGTTTCTGTATAATTGTACTCTAAGGAACTTCAAACATTATGCTTTCAAAGTAGTATTTTTAAACAATTCATAATACACAATATTTGACAATAGATAAAATGGCATAAAACATCTCAATGTAAATTAGTTGTATCTCATGTGTAATAAAATCTCAAGACAAAGAGGTAAGATGTCAAAATGTTCGTGCATTCTCTTGTGATTAATTTTGTATTAAACCTCTTACTGGAAACACCTTAAAACTTAGCATTGGTTCATAAATTTCCCCAAACCATATTGTTCATATTGGTCTGTTGTCAGCCATAATTATACAGTCTTTGGAAAGTAGTTTTAACTACAGTATGTTCAGTCTAATATCAAGATTTAAAATATTATTATAACCTGCTTTTCCCTCTTAAATGAGACTCAAAGCAGCTAGACAGATCTGTAAATCAATGAAATTAGAAAAAAGGAAATAGATTTCCATATTTAGATAAATTTCCTAAACAATGACTTGGGTCCAGTATCTTTCAGTAGAAAACAGCTTGGGTCCAGCACAGTATTTCCAGTAGCTAAACGGAGAAAGTAGTACAGTATTCCCTCACTATTTCGCAGTTCACTTTTCATGGATTCGCTATTTCGCGGTTTTTCAATAAACTCTAAAAGACTATTATAAATAATAAAAAATTACGATTTACAGCCTAAGGAAGGGAGGAAGGAAAAGCCAAAGCGAGAGAAAAGGAGCCCAGGCAGCAACAGGAGGAGAAGGAGGCGATTTATCAACGCACAATTGGTTGATAAAGACTTAAAATAGTGTATAACTACTAAAATAATGTATAAATATTAAAATAAATATAGCGTCCCTACTTCGGGGATTTTCACTTATTGCGGGTGGTCCTGGAACCTAACCCCTGCAATAAGTGAGGAAACACTGTAATTCTAGCCAACTTCCATCTCCTGATAAAAATCCGCCCTATTTGGGATAGGGCCCCAGAAATGAATAAATAGGTATGTGTCTATGCAGTGCTCGGATGGAACCATAAAAGGGCAGCATGTTGATAGAAAGGCTGTATCAGAGGGAGGCACGGGCAACTTTGACCCTCCAGGTGTTTTGGACTTCAACTTCCACAATTTCTAATAGTGTAAGCTGTTTGGAATTTCTTGGAGTTGAAGTCCCAAACACCTGGAGGGCTAAAGTTTGCCCATGCCTGGTCTAGGAGGACCACAGTGTTGCGATGGAGACATTCTATGGGTGGCCTTCTCAGAAGGTAAGCTGAAGAAGGGAGAAAGGAACCCTTAAGATAAAAAACTTGTGTAATAATAATTCAGTTCCACATAGAATCATGTATTCAGAAAATGCATACCCAGGCAATGCTGGATATGTAGGATAGTTTTACACAAATGGCACCATTTTATTACATCATTGTTATATGATGGAGTTTCAGCATCCACAGATACATATTGGTGCAGTCTATTGCCATCTGGCTTATGCAGTCTTTTAATGCCAAAGGGGTTGTGTCAGCTGGGTGCCAGTTGCTCAATGAACTGCACTATTTAGTTAGTTGGATTACTTGACACCTAGGACATTAGAAGTGTTGCAGATATGGATGTGTCAAAACGTGTGTGTATGGAGGGAGAATGAGAAGGTTGCTTCAACAGGACAGCTAAGGGATGACCTGGTTTTTTCAGCACTTCACAGCTATACTTCTTAATGGTTTATAAGTTTTAATACTTGGCAAGCTAATTATATGATACTTTTCGGAGTTATATTTGTAGCAGAGAAAAACAACAAATATGGGAGACATTTCTTGAGGAAAATATTATACTTATATAGCTTATAGATGCTGTCAAAAGATAGCTTGATATATACAGTTATAGTTATATAATCACAGTTCTGTGGCAGGTAATTCAAATAGAAGAAAAAAATTCACTGTTCCTATTATATTGAGATTCAGCAATGAATTTCAAAACTACAATAACAAAGTTGTCAAATATGTTTAAGAAAAATGGCCAAAGTCCTGATAGTATTTTTACTGAATGTCTAATATCTGTGCCATTAGTTCTGGGCTGATTTCTTTCCTACTTACCATGCTTTGTGCACAGCTTATAAATCTGTTTTCATCAGCTTATATGACTTTTATAAAGCAAGCCTAACATAATATAAGGAAATATGAAAGAAAGTCAGTGAAGGTCGAAGAGGCAATCAAATTATTACAGATTTCTCAGTGAACACTAATGGACCTTCGTAATGTGATTAGTTGTGAATATCTGTGCCCTCATTCACAAGGGGGCATTTTTAGTAAAAATATAGTATATTCTTTGCTCAATTTGGATTGATTTAGCAAAATTGTGTTTTGCAGGGTCTGATGACTAACTCCCATGTTAAAGTTTCAGTTTCAATAATAGTAATACTGTATGTTAAATTACTGAAGAGTAACAATTCACATTATCTCTTTGCCACGATAAGGTTCTGATGATACTTCTAAGCATCACCAGTTTTTCAGGTAAACAAAATATAGAAGTTAAAAGATTTTTAATTGGGTGAAAAAGGGGGTAATTGCACAGCCTAAGAAGCCTTAATGTATGATTTTAAATACATATCCTGCAACACATAATTTGTCTTGTTAAATTGATCTCTTTGACCCATGTTGTTTCAGCTTACATTTCTGTTGTAGCTGTTCTCTTGTTTTATCTGATATATTGGTGACAGATTTGTCTTGATCTTAATCGTGTCATGCCACCAAAAACAAGATAATTTCTCAAATGTTGTACTAGGATTTAATGATTCCGGATGGGGTTGTACTACTTTGGAAAATAAAGTTTGTAATTTGTTTATGCTCTTAAATCCAGCCTTTTCCGGGTGTTCTCACTGGTACAAATGTGTACTACTGATCTCTAAGTTAATGGGGACATGTTCTGGTTGAAGACTGGTTGAATGCTATTCTGGACTCCTTCCCTCCCCCAAAAAGCAGGATATAAATAGTTCATTTACGTAAGTGCATTGTATTGTTGTGAGTATCGCTCTTGGACTGAAACACTAGCCCTGGTTATCTATGTTCTGATAGCCCCTTGTTTAAACCTCTTCACAAGATCTTGTTGATATCAGTATCATTCGTTTAGTTTGTGTTTCCATTTTGTTCTTTCCATTTGGATGGCACGAAATGGTACATCCCTTTCCGATATGGAAAAAACGGTGAAACAAAAAGGAAAGTAGGAACAGAAATTATTTGGTCATCTGCTTTTCGGACCACTGAGCTCTGCCTGTCGGGCCAATCGGTGGAGGAAAAGAATGTCATCTGCCTCACCTGCTGCCTGCCTTGCCTTGCCCGCCTCCGCTCTGCAGACTGAGAGGAAAGCATCACATGTGGTATTTTAAGCCCTGCTTTTACACTCACTTCTCTTCTGCAGATCGAGAGTTAAACATCTCAGAATTAGTGTAATCTTAAGTAACTCTGATGTTTTTAATTCCGGTCGTAATGAAGGATAATAATACAAACTGCTTGAAAACAAAAATGGGGCCTTACAAATGAAATAAACTGAAACGAATAGCGATTCTCTACAAATGCTCAAGATTAGTTGATACTAATCTGGAAACTACTGCTGATATCAAATGAAATGACTGGTATATTAACTGGCACAGCCTGGTAGTACTTAGGAGACAAATTGCTGCTACCTTCTGAAGAGTGAACTAGGTTTCAAAAACTTTAAAAGAATCCAGGCAAAAGTGTTATTGCAAAAATTAACAGTGCGTTTCACATTAGACTTCAGAGAATTGGGGACTTATCAATCCTTCTGCTGCTCTTCCTGGAAACTTCCAAGAGTAGAAACAAAGCTTTTTCTCATTTGTTTTATAAAGAAAGGCAATTGGGGGAATCCAAAAGGGCCTGTGAGCTTGTGAAGGGCCTTAGGTATCAACGTGTGATCCATGAGCAATCTCTGACCATTCTTCTTAGTGGTTTTCAAATCAGATATCTATGAAGGAATCATCCAACCATCACAAGATGACAAAAACATCTTTGCAGTTGTCAAAGAGATAAACAATCATGAAATCAATTTCCATGTGGTGGGCAAATTTCAAGCTGTAATGTAGCCTTGGCTTTTTTGGCAACCTCCTAGATTACTAGATTTCTTTGATATCAGTTTCTGCATTCAGTAACACAATTCAGAGTTTTTTTTTAAAAAACTCGGTTAAAGCTCTCAGACTATAGTTGTGGGAAATGATGATGCATTGAAATATCTAGTGAAATCTCTTGGCACTTTACTGAATTAAAATACCTATACTGTATCTGAACGGAAAAAATACATTAATTTTTAATACTAGGGTGGCAAGGAATGCTGACAGAGAAACTGCTGTTGCTTTACAGTTTTTCTTTACAGATTAAACTAATCTTGTAGTTTATAACTTTACAGCTGCTGGGAAGGAAAAGAATTTCAAACTGACTCCAAAATCTCAAATTTTATATATTATTCTTGAAATTAATATTGCATCTCAAAAAACCTAACAGGAATGTAATTTTAAGCAACATGGGCATCTAGAAATATGTTTTTTTCTAATGCAGAATTAATATCAGTAGCATCTCCAGCCAAAAAGAGGTTAATCACCTAACTTGTCCAGATCATATAACACATTTCCTCTGATGTGAAATTTAAATGAGCTTCGGTGTTCTTAAGTCATGGAATAATAGAGTTGAAAGAGACCACATCTAGTCCAACCCCCTGCCATGCAGGAAATCGGAGTACTCCTAGCAATCTGCCTGGTTTTCGTTTTGCAAAATAAATAAATAAATAAAAATTTGTTCCAAGGTTAGAAACATAAATATTTACCCTCCATTGTTCAGAGGTCAGAAGACGTTACTTGTTTAGCGATGCATGAATGTATATTTTGTATATATATTAGATTTCTTGGACATCTATTTTTCAATGTGTGGCCAACTTATATTAATGTATATATTTCTAGCCTTTGTTCACAAATTCTTACCCTTCATCTAAACCTTTATACAGTATTAGTGCACAACACAAAAGAAGACAAAACTATTATTATATGAAGTGCATATATGATGCACTTGATTATGAAACTGAATTTTGTGTGCCTGATTTTCAGAATGTCTTTAGTTTTCAAAACCTAGTTTATGTCTTCTTTTGAACATTTGGGGACACACGGAGAATGTTCCTCCTGGTTATAGTTTTTACGTTTTGAACAAAGAAAGAATTGATTTTATTTTTAATCTCTGTAAATATGGTGCATTCTGTTTTCATTACTTCCTACTCTGTCAGTTGCTGGAGGAAAAAGAACACTTTTCATCATGTTCATTTTTTACCTGAAGACCTTTTAAGAATACTTTACTTTTTCCTCTCATACTGTTAAGACAAAAGAAACTACTGAATCTGCAAGGTAACACTACTGCTGAGATGATTCCTGGACTTCATGGATTGCAAATATTCATTGTCATTTTCAATTGCTTCGTTCTCTCTTTGCAGGTGACAGATCAATCTGTTAAGGCATTCGCTGAACACTGTCCCGAGTTGCAGTATGTTGGATTTATGGGGTGTTCTGTTACATCTAAAGGAGTCATACACCTTACCAATGTAAGTACTGTAATAAATTTTGGTAGTCCTATACTTGAAAAAAACCGTATATATGAGATATATTAGACATAGATAAAAAGTATCAAATTTGGATAGTCATACACAGGGGTAAAATTTGAGAAAAAGTAATCTGAGGAGCTATCTACATAGTAGAATCCCATTTTAAGTAAGCATGTTTAATAAAGAAAGAACAAGATATATATATGTGTGTGTGTGTGTGTGTGTGTGAACACTAATCATGTAAAGCGTTATCATCCATAAATTTGTCTACGGCTTTTCTGAAGCAGGAGGTGGCAACTGTGGATGGCTAGCCTCTCCAGCCATTTCTGTAAAACAGAGACCCCACACACACGCTCACTATGCTTTGTAGTCTTCCTGGATCCCTTGAGAACATTTTGAGAAATTCCGTAAGAAAAATTGTTTGGAAAATGTGTTTTTACCTGGGGACCGTGGGCCTCAAAATGTGGTGGAAAAGCTCTCTACCCCTACCCACAATGTGGTGATAAGATTTTCAAACAAAAATATTTATTACATTTTTTTTATGCTAAATGGCCACAAAAATGGCTTTGGCAGCCACATGCAGCTCTCAGCACACCCCTTGCCCACTTCTGTTCTAGAGCCATCCATGTTGGCAACTTTCTTATGACTTGTGAATTGTATAGTTTAACTGTGTTCTTTGTGAAGAAGTGGTTCATATTGTCTAGCCTCATTCAACAGCATAGCTTCACCCTATTTGCTTATATTGTTCCTTGGGTGGATGTTGGGGTGGGAGACTTCTCTCTGTTTTCCCCATATTATTTGATTGTATATCCAGCCCTCTCAAGGTCCCTTGAACCTTAATAACTACAGACCGGTCTGTAGTTATTAGGTATTAACCTACCTTTTTTGGACAAGGTGATTGAGAAGGCAGTTGCCCTCCCAACTCCAGGCAGTATTGCGTGACACACATTTTTTATTAATTTTTATTGGTTTTACAGATGGGGGTGTAAATAGTTTAAAAAAGAAGAAAAGGGGAAAAGTGTACGGAAGGCTGAGGGTGGACTTGAGTGGGATATGGAGAAACAAGATGTGGGGTAGGAGAGGGTAAGTAAGGGGAGGGAAGTATACGGAAAAGCCCAGGAAGGGAGGGGGGCGTCTGTTGACTTCCTTCCTCTGTCTTCAAGTTATGCAAATTCGATTTAAAAAAATTCTTTTTATTCTTCCGGTTTCCCTTTCAGCATTTCCGCGTCCGGTTCTTCTCCCTGTGCGTTTTTGTCGTCAACATCTAAGAATTCATTTTTCCCTGTTTGTTTTAAGAAATTCTTTTATTGGAGTCCAATCAGTTTGTTTTTGGGGTTTCTCTGTGTATCTTTCAATTGGTAGGTTAAGATGTCCTTTTTCATTACCTCTAGGACTTTCATAATCCAGTCGTCTGACATTGGAGATTCTTTGGTCTTCGAGTTCCTTGCATATGATATTCTGGCCGCTGTTACCAAGTAATTGAATAATATATCTTTGTTTTTATCTCTTTCAAATTTCAACATCCCCAGTAGGAAGAATTCTGGTTTCATTTCTATTTTCTCTGATAGGATTTTTTCTATTTTCTGACGTATCATTTTCCAATAATTCTTGGCTGTGTTGCACGTCCACCACATGTGGAAAAATGTTTCCACATGAGTGCCGCATTTCCAACATTTTCCTTGCTCATTTTTGTAGCATTTTGCCAATTTCTGGCATTGGTACATCATCTTATACCAGTTTATACCCTAAACAGTATGTATATTTTATTTTGCAGTTCCAACATTTTTCCCAGCTCTCCAATTGGATTGAATGGCCAATATTTTGGGCCATTCATGCATTCCTTCACTGTCTCGGTTTCCCTGGACCATTGTAACAGAAGTTTGCATGTTTTCGTAATCTCCTTCTTTTCCAATTTGATTATTTTGTCCAAAATTGATTCTTTGGTCATGAAGCCCAATTTTTTGTCTTTATTGAAGAATTCCTCTAGTTGTCTATATTGGAACCATGATACGTTCCTGTACATATTATGGATTTCTTCTTGTGGCTTTAACATATAATCCCCATTTTGTTTTTTCAGGATTTCCCTGTAAACAGGCCATTTTTCCCATGCTAACTCTCTTCTTTGGATTGCTTCTAATGGGGAAATCCATAGGGGGTCTTTGGGTATAATCTCTTTTTATATTTTTCTCATACTTTTATTATTGCCTACCTAATTAAGTTGTTGCGAAAGTTCTTCTCTTTTTTCTTCCTGTCATACCACAGGTATGAGTGCCACCCACCTCTAAGGTTGAAGCCTTCTAATGTTAAAATTTTATTCTGTTTTAGAGTAATCCAATCTTTAATCCATAGTAATGCACAAGATTCATGGTATAGTTTGAAATCAGGCCAGGTAAATGACTTTGGAGGGCCTTAGTTTGGGGACCCCTGATCTAGACAATCTCGTAAAACCATAGGTAAGTAAAGGGCCCTCAAAGGCCATCTAGACCATCTCATAGGACCATAGGTAAGGAAAGGGACCTCCAAAAGCCATCTAGATGGCCTCATAAGGCCGTAGCTAAGCAAAGAGACCTTCGAAGACCATCTAGATGATCTCATAAGGCTATAAGCAGAGACCTCCAAAGACCAAAGTCTAAAGTTTAGGACAGGGGCCAGGTAAATGACTTTGGAGGGCCGCATCCGGAGCTGTTATATGGCATCCCACAAGGTGCCTTTCTATCCCCAATGCTTTGTAACATTTAGATGAAATTTCTGGGAGAGATCATCTAAAGACATGGGGCAGGGTGTTATCAATATGCTGTTTATATCCACATTTATTTCTCAATGCCTTCAAAAACAGCCTCAGCTAAGGATAGTGTGTCTCCTGGGACTGAATGCTTGGAGGAGGTAATGAGCTGGATAAGAAAAAACAAATTGAAGCTGAATCCAGATAAGACAGAAGTGCTTTCCATTAAGAGTTCTAACAGAGAGATTGAGGTATATTAGCCAGTTCTGGATGGGGTTATACTCCCCCTGAAGCTTGGGAGTGCTCTGCAACTTGGGAGCTCTCCTAGATCCACCTCTCCAAACGTCAGGCGAGGTAGATGTGATGGTAAGGAGTGCTTACTACCAGCTTCGGCTGATACACCGGCTGTCCCTTCCTAGAATCCAAGGACATAAAGATGGTGGTAAATGCGCTGATAACCTCAAGGTTGGACTTCTGTAATGCACTGTACATTGGGTACCTCTGTACCAAGTTCAGAAACTCCAATTAGTTCAAAACATGGCAACTAGATTGATTACAGAAACATCTAGGAGTGAGCATATTACACACATATTAATGTCAATCCACTGGTTGCCAGTTACCATATTTACTCGAAACTAGTGTGCCATCAATAAAAATGCGCATTGGAAAAAATTAATTTGCCAGAGAAGCAAGGAGAAACTTGTCCAAATATTTTTCTTTCTCTTTTTTATTATAAAGACTGTTTCAAGAGAGCTACTTAAAAAAAAAAAGCCATGCTGGTTGTCAGGTTTCAGCACTTGAAGTATAAAAATGGACCTTTTCCAAAAGGTCAAATAAAATAGCTACGTCAGGGGATTCTGGGACTTGCAGTCCGTCCAAGCACTTCTCTCTCCTTTAAAAAAAAAGGCAATTTCAAATGAGCTATTTTGCACCTGCTAGATGGGGGCTTTTGGGATTTACATCCAAAGATGTTGTTCATTTTCATGGTTTCCTCCTTTCTGTTGAAATTGTCCACATGCTTGTGGATTTCAGTGGCTTCTCTGTGTTGTCTGATATAGTGGTTGTTAGAGTGGTCCAGCATTTCTGTGTTTTCAAATAATATACTGTGTCCAGGTTGGTTCATCAAGTGCTCTTGTATGGGTGACTTTTTTGGTTGAGTTAATCTGTAGTGCCGCCTTTCATGTTCCATAACATAGAAAGTTGTTACTTATGTTTTATACTTTTTTTTACAAATGAAATACATTTTATATTATTATATTTGTAATGCTGATGTAAAGGTCATAATTTATCCTGCTTTTCAAGTGAAATGAACATTGCCAGCTAACCACTGAGATTTACTACAGAGCAGGGCAACATGGCAATGACTAGCTGGGGAGCTTTTCAGCAGTATCAGCATATTTAACAGAAAGCCATAAGGATAATATCTTAGTTGCGGGAAGAAAGTAGGATTTTGGTATGGAACTGTTGTATCACTAACCTATTAACAGTAATCAAGGATTTACAGTAGAGTCTCACTTATCCAACATTCGCTTATCCAACATTCTGGATTATCTAACGCATTTTTGTAGTCAATATTTTGAATACATCGTGATATTTTGGTGCTAAATTCATAAATACAGTAATTACTACGTAGCATTACTGCATATTGAACTACTTTTTCTACCAAATTTGTTGTATAACATGAAGTTTTGGTGCTTAATTTGTAAAATCATAACCTAATTTGATGTTTAATAGGCTTCTTCTTAATCTCTCCTTATTATCCAACATATTCACTTATCCAATGTTCTGCCGGCTCGTTTATGTTGGATAAGTGAGACTCTACTGTATTTAATCAGTCTAGTTATCCATCTCTTAAATTCTGATGAACTTATGGGGTTGAGATCCTTACCCATACTAATCTTGATTAACTTAAGTACAGGTTTATTTCCCTGAAATATGCTTTGTTGCCAATTAAGCACTCCTATGATACATCCAGACTTTGCTTCAAGCTCCTCGCCACCTCTATTTTTCATTTTCTGCTATTTGTGGAGGTTACAGAACTGAAGGAATGTCTCGTAATTATATGTAATACTTCCATATTCTGAGTTTCCCTGTTTCTATTATATTTCTGGAATATTGCCTTAGTTATTTCTTCAAGAAACTCTTGCCCCTCATTCATGCTGCTGCTCATAGAGTTCTGCTCTTATGAGCATGCCTCCTCTGATTCTGCATTGAGAGACTGAGAATGAAATAAAATATGCAGTGAAGATTTTGTTGTGATATCTAGTTTTTCTTTATATATATATATATATATGTGTGTGTGTGTGTGTGTGTGTGTGTGTGTGTGTGTGTGTTAACCTTGTAAAAAAACTTGATTCAGAATAGAGTGACGTATATTTTGTTTGCAGTGCATTCCCCCGTCCAAATATTGAGTGATTGATGTGGGACTTTTTGTAATGATACTAATCTTATATCATTGAATAGGTCACTGTTTTATCACAATGAGAGAATGCATTTTAATTAAAATAATAATAATAATAATAATAATAATAATAATAATAATAATAATAATTTGTTTATTTGTATCCCGCCTCCATCTCCCCCGAAGTGGACTCAGGGCGGCTCACAGAAATAATAGCATTACTTCTGTTAATGTGGGATTTGTGTATTGGTAGTGTTTAAATGAAATTTGTGTCTTGTCTGTATTGCATACTGATTGCATCATCCAGAGCGTAACATAATCTGGAAAGAGTTAATTCCTAAGAAGCTGTGATGTCCTTGATGTGTGGCTGGGAGCATCCAGACACAAGTGTGTGTGCATTGCTGATTGCATCAGTTAATTTCTGTTCTGAGTTGAGTCGAGTGCTGTCTGCTGAGAAGTCAAGTCCTGTGTCCATTGTCTTCAAGTCTGTTTGTCTTTATTACTGCTTTCAGTAAAACTTGTATATAGTTTTACCATCATCTCTGATGTCTCTTCATGCTGCGTTCCTCTGACTCCATCCAACTGCTGCTGCGCTGCGTAAATTACTGTGACAACTTCAATGAAGGAAATGCTTCCTCATTGTATGATGGATAACTTGATGGGAAAAAAAGTTGAACACTAAGATCCAGTTAATGATATGTTTACATCAGTTGCTATATAACCAGCTTAGGTGAACATTACTTCAAGGGAAAATTGATGGTTTCTACAGCTTTCCTGAAATAAAGTGGCTAAAAAAGCAGAATCCTGTTTCAGTAGTTCACTCAGTTCTGGACCAGTGGAATCTCAAACAGGTCAAACATTTGTCCTCATCATCTAACTGTTCTTTGCATTCTGTGCTTGCCTTTCCCTCCTCCCAGTCTATTCTAGCTAGTAATGGATCTTGAGTCTCCACTGAAAATATATTATGTCGCGGGATGCTGGTTGTGAAGTGATTTATAGTTTCAAATTCACAACCTCCCTGAACCATTGAAACCTGTATAGCAAGTGTCCCAGAAGCAAGTAGATATATAGCAGAGTCCTTTTTTCACAGCAAACACGCATGCTTCAGCCCATCTATCAGCTGAGTACAACTGCCAGCATCTGACCTTATCTACACACTGTATAGTAAACTCATGGATTCAGGTTTCACTCAAAATTTCTGGAGGCTTTAATCTTCACCATTGCGATACATACAAATGTACAAACAGGATTCACAGACCCACTTTCCTTGTACTTGCAAACAATCAGAGTCATCAAATAGTCACATACAACCAGGCCCGGCCCAACACAGGATGCCGACCATGCCCCCGCGTTGGGCGCCATGTTCTGGGGGCGCTATGGAGCACCCGGGAGGCGGGGCCAGACCTGGCCCCGCCTCCCGCGCCCTGGCCCCGCCTCCTACGCTGCGCTCCCTGGCCTCGCCGCCCGCACAGCGCAAGAGGAGGGGCCAGGAAGCACCGTGCGGGAGGCAGGGCCGAATCTGGCCCCGCCTCCCACGCTGTGCGCCGTGGCCCGGCCGGCCTGGCCCAGCCAGGCTGCGGTGGGAGTCTTTCTAGGCCTTCACCGTGGCCTGGAAGGACTTTCCCGCCTCGCCCTTGCCCCGCCTCCCGCGTAACGCGAGAGGCGATGTCAGGGCGCGCAGCGTGGGAGGCAGGGCCTCCCGTGTTGCGTGGCCACGCCTCCCGCGCTGCGGGGGGGGATTGTTTTTTATTCCGCGTATCTTTTAAAATTACCTCGGGCCGGTTCTGCATACAACATACATCAAGTCACACAGGAGAGAGAAAGATGGACCCTTTCAACCTCCTTATATAGCCACCTGTTGATAGGTCATCAGTAAGAGACGCTGGCTGATGCAACCCTCTGCAATACCCTCACATGGTTATGACTCAGCCACATTCTGTAATAGGTATTGCATCATGAAATTCACAGTCATACCCAGGTGTTATCAATATACCACATATTCATCAAACGGTATTTTCTTCCATGATTAGAAATGCTGTGCCATTTCTATCTAACATATTCTTAAATGTAGGCCTCAGAGTATCTTTGTCCTCTATCCGCTGGATTTAGCCATAGTGAGAAGGTGTTTTGAAAATCTCCCCTATTGATCTGGTCCTTGAACCTTTGACATGAACCTCACTCAGTGTTGCCATCAAAACATTTTTCAGAATTATTGAATGCAGTAAAATATACAACAGTGCTCTATAACGTTTACATTTAGCTGTTGTCAAAAATGGAACATTTTGCAATAATATGGAGTCCTGAAACTATTAAATTACTCGTATAACAGTGCAACCTATATGCAGTGTCACTGTTGATGTCCAGCCTCCAACACACACACACACATCCCTTTTCTCAATCCTCCAGTCTTTGCAGCATTTTTGAACAATGGAGTATTGCAGTTATTCAGAGAGGGAGGATAATTCCCTCTTGATTCTGCTGATCAGTTCCATCCCTGGAAGTATCTCACCAGGCGCTTGTTATTGTATTATACAATATGGTGAAAAGTTTTAGTACACTTTTGTATTGGATGTATTAAGTTTTTAAAAGAACACGACAACATTCAATACAATAATGTTCTATGAAAAAATATGCCAGCACAGTATCTTAAAAGTGCTTTTGGTATTGTTTTTAGCAGCTGTAATAACTTTTTCACAAGATCTTGACCACAGGGGTGTTTCTCAGCCTAATCCATTGTTATTTTGTGTGGTAACTTTGATGAGGCACTCAGTTAATACTGTGCTTGTTGCTCATTAGAAAGTGTTCTTCTGCATTTTGTAGCTGGAAAGGATACAGGGATGGATTCTAAAAAAGTTATCATTAGAGTAATCGTATTGAAATCAACAGGATAGAAGTTAGTTATTGAATTCAGTAATTCAGACTAAATATGCATCTGGCTTGTTCCGGGACCTGCATTTCAATTTGCCAGTAGAAATGTCCCTTAGCTCAGAACTCAGTTTACTATATTCTTCCTAGCAGAAGCTGGGAAGCGGTTTTCATTTATTTCTCCTGCTATGAAACCTCCAATACCATACCCCACTCTTCTGGAGCACCTTGATAACATATTGTAAGGGGGTCTTGGGAAATGAATTAAGGTACAATGAATTAAAAAACAGGTTTTCTCTTACCATTTGTTTCACCAGAAAAAAAATGCTGTAGTGTGTTGGAAGCTTCTTTATATCCTAGGAGTCCTTGTACCGAAGATGGCAAATATGAAAATTAACCCAGTAGACTTGATTCAGATTTATTTATGTACAATTGGGCTGGCAGAAGGAAACATTATTACCATTCCTTTCTTCCTTAAACCAGCTTCTTTGGACACTTGGCAAGATTTTTGGAAATGCTGCTGAATTACCTAGATAGTGGTGTGAGTCAAACATAGAAAGCTGTTGAGAACAACTTTTGGGAAGTTGTGCTGTTGCCAGCCCCACCTAATGTTTACAGTTTTCACTAAGCTGCTTTCATTAGTGACATAATTTCAAAAGTGTAAAACCATATTGTTTTAAATAATGATACATATTTACATTAAATGGACTTCCATCAACTGATAAACTGGAAATCTGGAAACTTTTTTTGTTTAAAATAATAATTGATGTGGATATTTTCAGGTGTTCCTGCTTCGTTTGTCTTTTTAAAAAATAACAGGGAATTCAAGCATTCAGCATTGTAAAGAATTCTATAAGTAATACAGTATTTACATATGAATTACAACACCTACCATTGTATTTATTTTAATAGCTAAGAAACCTTTCCAGCTTGGATCTACGTCACATCACAGAACTGGATAATGAAACAGTGATGGAAATAGTAAAGAGATGCAAAAACCTTACTTCCCTCAATCTGTGTCTGAACTGGATTATAAATGACAGGTAACTTCATTATAGAAAAGCAAGTTAATCTTTGTTTTAAAATATTATTACTAGTTGATACTTATCAGAAGCTTGGGAATAATGAAACTCAGAATTCTGCAAAATAGTTTTTAGATTTATTGTAGCTACAATTAATCTTCACACTAAATGTTTTGTATTTAAGCAAGAGAATAAATGCTTACGTTGATGAATTGGATTGCTGATAAATTAATGCAGGGGGTTTAATTTTTCAGTTTCCGTTTTCTGTTGTGTTTTTCTTTTTCACATGTCATGTTAACAATATGTTGTATGTCATCTAGTTTGTAACCACTGAGATGTATTTATAACTTTAGAACTTCCTTCTTAAATGAGAAGGCACCAGATTGGGGGTTTTCCTGGAAACCAAAATATGTTGAATTAGAAACTGTGAATAGGATCAACACTTGTTCATTGGAAGCTCTTTGCATTCATGGAAGAAACTGGAATCCCTAAAACATTTCTGGAGATATGAAAATCAACTGATGGCTGTAAGAGAAAAGAGAAAGGACAAGAAGAATTTGGAGAGAATAGTTATTTTATTATGTCAACAGTAAAAAATGTCTTATTTATCAGACCTATGGCATAGCAAAATGCTGAAAACCCAGAGAGGGCCTAAAATACCATGGTGTGTGTGTGTGTGTGTGTGTGTGTGTGTGTGTGTGTGTGTGTGTGTATATATATATATATATATATATATAAAAATATATAAAACAAACACACAATTATAATAGCAATAGAAAGTCATGAAATAATTTGTTATTCCTTAAAAAAAAGAAGAAGAGAATCTTCTAGAAAGTATTAAACTTACATGAAAGCATCTTGAGATCAATTAAGATAGAGAATATCATTGCTTTATGAAGTGTACTTCATACCAAAATAAATTTGTTTTTCTGTTCTAAAATAATTTGTTTAATATGTACCAGGGTGATATGTAAACTTCAGAATGGATTTCAGTCAGGTTTCACATGGCATCTGTGTAACAATTTGAGGGGCTGGATAGAAAAAAAACCCTATTACAATACATAGTAAGAGTATGAACTCCATTCAAACCAGTGTTATTACTTCTGAGTAAACCCACATGGGATTGTTCAGTAAGGTTATGTGTATGCAGGCCTTTGAAGAGTTGGATTTACAAGTTGCTAATTCAAATACTCATTTAAAGGCTCAAAGGAATAAATGTTTAGCCTGAGGTTAGACAAGCAGTGATCAAAAGGATGACGGCAAAAACAAGAGATGAAACTGTTTTCTTTTTGCTTCATCCACGAAGTAAACAACAATCAATAAGGTTAAATTATTGAACATTTAAGTTCAGATTAGGAGAAATTTGATTATAAAAATGGATAGTCCTAAATAAATGGTTGAGTAGCTATGTTGTGTTCCCCTTCCCCTGGGAAAGGAGTTTGTACGAATGGATTAACTATTACTCTTCCTTGGTTAGCTTTGTGCTGCTGCTCTGGAAATCCATGTTTCTGGATGAAAGTATAACTTAAAATTGTTAACATGAACTTCTGTTTACAAAGAAGTTCAGGATTGGGTTCATTTGAAGTCTGCAGATTATGGCACAATACAGTTTTTAAGTTCAGGTCTGTTTCTTATTTGGTTACATTCCTTAGCCTGTGCTAGTTCTAGTACCTGAGTGGTGGATACTAATCCATATTGCAGAGATTGAAATGTAGATGTTGCTGGACTGCAATTCTTTGTGTATTTAGCTAGCATAGCAAATGGTAAAGAATGCTAGGAATTGCAGTTCAGTATCTAGAATGTCACAATTTTTACATCCTTGCTCTATCTGAACATCCCATGCTATGTCACAATACCTTACCATTTTTTCAGAAATACAACCTACCTTATACATATTTTGAAAAGCAGGGGAGGGATTTATTAAAGTTCAAATGTGAAATACTTATTCAGTATGCAGCATACTGCAGCAGACAGAAGACTGTATAATGAAAATAAATTGAGGATGGTTTGATAGACTGAATTGTAAAATGTTCCTGATAGTCTAAAAACACAAAATAGCTTTTATTTTAGCCAAGGATTTCATTGTTCACTATTTCTTTATTTTGATGTCTTACTTGAAGAGTAAAATGTACCAAGAAAATAATGTAAATATAAAGCTTCTTTTTGTGTTCTTTTGGTTTTCCACAACAAGGGTGTGAAATATCAAATTTATTTTATTAAGATGTGTAATAGCAAGAAAACATATTCTTCCAATAGTAATGAAATTATTCAAATTATACAAAATTTTAATTACATTTTCATTAGAATTCAAATTGCTTATAGAATGAACACACACAAACACCAAGAACTTGGATAATTAATTATTTTAATATATTTATTAAAATGATTTAATAACATTGCATTATAGTTGTAACTTCATAAGGGATACCTTCATTCCTTTTGTTGTCTAAGTGTTCATTTTTGTTAATTTTGTTAATTCTACAAGATGGAAAAGGGGTAGTATGACATGGCTCAAATGCTGTTTCCTACTGTACTCAATGGTTGTGATGACTCATGGGCCATGTAGTCCCGTTCCTAACACTGTTGTGACAGATGAAGAGGAAAACTTAGGTTTCCCACCGTTTCAGCCAGAATTGGAGCTTTTTCAGCCAGAATTGGAGCCCTTGCACCTGCAGGAGATTTGCCTTCCAGAAGTCTGCCAAACAAGCCTTGAGCCGAAATCTCCCCCATTTTCTCGCCGTGATTATTATAAACAACAGAAAGGCGCTCAGGAGGCGTCTCGCAGGAGCGCTAGAATTGCTGCCAGGCATTCAGCTGATTAAGCCTGCTTCCCATGGGAAACTTTAGGGAGTCATGCATCTGGACACAGAGAATGGCTTTCGGTTCTGGTTCCCCAGAGAATTGTTCTTTGGCGGGAAAACGAGACCCTACTTAGGTGTTTTGCCCACGTAGGAATCTTGCGGAGTCAATTCGTCAGCTTCGGGAGTAGGTTGTGTGTGGACTACGCTACTCCCGCGTCCAAGCCCTTTGCTCCCGTTTCCAGCCTTGCCTTGCTTTCCAGGACCTTGCCTTGCTCCACGGACCTTGCCTTGCTTTCCGGACCTCGCCACGAATTTACCACGGATCTTGTTCTTGCTCCTCGTTTCTTGTTGCCTTGAATTAAGCCTAGTGTTCCAAGAATCAAGTTTACTTCCTAGCCTTGCTTAAGTTTCATGGACTAAAGGACCTTGTCATCTCCCCTCACTTTGCTTGGCAAAGTGAGTGTTTCGGTTACTGGATTACAACTTTGGACCTTAATATTTCATATTGGACATTGTTTTCTTGGACTAATTTTGACCTTTCCTGAAAGGTCTACTTCTGAACTATTTTATACACTGGCCTCTGTGTATGGTTATTGGTGCTCTGCAGCCTGGGTCCTGACAGTTTGACTCCGCCACCTTAAGCACCAATTAACCTAGGCCAGAATGTCTACCGGAGCCGGACCGGGTGACCAACCACTCAGCTACACCATCGCCAAGGATGAAGTGGACAGAATCCGTGATATGCTCCATACGCAGGAGGGAGAAATACGGGGCTTGAAGGAACGCGGAACCCGTCTCCCTGCCCTGGCGTTGCCAACCAAGTTTTCTGGAGAAGCTTCCAAGGTTCATGTTTTCCGTCGTCAATGCCAGGCATACCTAGAAGCCCGTCAGGCCGAGTTTCCTCAAGAAGACATCAAGGTGGCGTGGATTTACAGTCTCCTAGACGGCCCAGCGGCCAATTGGGCCACGGCGCTGTTCGATGAAGCCTCCCCACACCTAAGTTCCGCGCAAAACTTCCTGAATCACCTTAAGGTGACTTGGGGGATCGAGGACAATTTAGAGGCGGCCGGCCACAAACTCCGGCGCCTTTCTCAAGGGGACAGGCCCTTGTCCCAGTACATAGCCGAGTTCCGAGTGCTGGCCCAAAGCACCGGTTGGAATGACATAGCCCTCAGAGGACAGTTTCGGGAGGGCCTCAACATCGAGATGTTGGAAGAAATCTCCAAGGTGGATCCTCCAAACTCTCTTGAAAGACTCATTGACCAATGTTTACGAGCCGAAGTCATGCTTGCCAACAGAAAACAATGGCTCCGAGGCCAGAGTGGAAGAGCTGTAGCAAAACCTCCCGCTCCCGCCGGCATCCAGCCACGTCCAGTGTGGAGACCCCCGCCACCAGCCCCATACCCCAGAGACAGCGGGGAGGTGCCGATGCAATTGGGCAACGTGCGTCCCAGATTAGACGTTGCCGAGAAGGCCCGCCGCCAACGCTTAAACCTCTGTTGGTACTGCGGAGACGGGGGCCACTTCGCCAGAGAATGTCCAGCCAAAAGAAAGCCCGCCGCTCATTTGGCGGCGGCGTCTTCCGTGGAGACAGAGACGGCCGAGGCGGCTAGCGCAAAGTCGGCGGGGGAAGCCAACGACCGGGCGTAGAGAGGCTCGCCAACCCGGTCAGAAACCCCACTCAAGAACCGCCAACCGGGGTCCTATTTCTCCTAGTGGTCACCTTGTGGTCAGCGAAAAAAGGACCCGTCATGATCCATGCCATGATAGACTCGGGAGCAACAAACAATTTCATCGACAGAGAGTATGCCGACTCTCTGGGATTACAATATCACGATTTCAAGAACGCTCGGGTGGTGCAAGCCATAGATGGCCGCCCCCTAAAGACAGGTCCAGTAAGCCAATGGTCTGAACCCACCAGAATGTGGATAAGGGAACATATGGAAGAGATTTCCTTCTTTGTTACCGAGGTTCCTCACTTCCCTGTGATTTTGGGGATTCCATGGCTGACGCTCCACGACCCCAGCATCTCTTGGACCAACAGAGAACTGCAGTTTGCTTCTAAATATTGCCAAAACCATTGTCTTGTAGCCAAGGTCTGTCACGCCACAGACGCTGAATCCATCATCACCTTGCCCAAGAAATACTCCGACTTTTGGGATGTTTTCAATGAAAAAGAAGCCGCGAGACTACCCCCGCATAGGCCTTATGATTGTGCCATTGACTTGGTGGAGGGGCCCCCGATCCCGCGAGGACATCTCTACTCCTTGACTGAACCAGAGCAAGAAGCTCTCAGGGAGTTCATAGAGTCAAACCTCCGCAAGGGGTTCATCAGACCCTCTCAATCCCCAGCCGCTTCCCCAGTGATGTTTGTGAAAAAGAAGTCAGGGGACCTACGCTTGGTGGTGGACTATAGAGCATTGAACAATATCACTAAGCGGAACCGCTATCCCCTGCCTTTGATCTCGGACCTATTAGACTGGCTTCGAGGGGCCAAGGTTTACACCAAGCTGGATCTTCGGGGGGCTTATAATCTAGTTCGCATCAGGGAGGGGGACGAGTGGAAAACCGCCTTCCAGACTAAATTCGGATTATTCGAGTCCCTGGTCATGAATTACGGTTTATGTGGAGCTCCCGCAACGTTCCAGCATTTTGTCAATGATATCTTTCAGGATTATCTAGATCGGTTCTTGATCATCTACTTGGACGATTTTTTGGTGTTTTCTAGATCACAATCAGAACATGAGAACCACGTCAGAATGGTGTTACAACGATTGCGGGATCATGGACTTTATGCCAAGCTGGAAAAATGCGCTTTTGATCTACAAGAGGTAGATTTCCTGGGATACCGTGTCTCGCCACTAGGGCTCTCCATGGACCCGGCAAAGGTTTCAGCAGTATTGGAATGGCGGGCGCCAACCAACAAGAAAGAGGTGCAGCGTTTCTTGGGGTTCGTGAACTATTACCGCAAGTTCATTCCAGACTTTGCCCGCTGGTCTGATCCAATCACCAGCTGCATCCGTGGGAAACAGCCTTTCCGCTGGACGGAGCAAGCAGAGAAAGGGTTCCAGCAACTAAGGAAATTATTCACGTCCCAGCCTATCCTTCAGCACCCAGATCCTAAAACCCCTTTTGTTGTGCAGGCTGACGCTTCCGATGTGGCAATTGGGGCTGTACTCTTGCAACCAATGGGAGATCATCTTCACCCTTGTGCTTTTTACTCCCGTCAACTAACAGCCCCAGAGAGAAATTACACTATTTGGGAAAAAGAACTTTTGGCCATAAAGGCAGCCTTTGAAACTTGGAGACATTGGTTAGAAGGGGCCAAATTTCCCATTGAGGTCCATACTGATCATCGGAATCTAGAACATCTAAGAACTGCCCGCAAGTTAAATCAGAGGCAGCAGCACTGGGCTTTATTCTTTGAGCGTTTTGACTTCCAGATCCATTATGTAACCCCAGCTCAGACCAAGCAAGCAGATGCTCTATCACGGAAACCAGAATATGCTGCAGGGCGCAGAGAGACCTTTGAATCCCAATTGCTGCAGCCCGAGAACTTTGCCACGCTCACAGTGGGGAACACCAAATCCACTCCAATTGAATCTACTTCCTCTACTCCAGGGCCCCTTTGTGCTCAGGAAATCAGGGCCAGTCAACAGGCGGGTGCCTGGGCTCAAGATCAACTTCGCCAAGGACTACATTTTCCCTTCTCGCTTAAGGATGGGTTGCTTTGCTATAGAAATCACGTCTACATCCCTCCAGGACCGGGCAGGGAGAAGGCACTTCGTCTGTGTCATGACTGCAAGCCAGCAGGGCATTTCGGATTATTTAAAACCATGCATTTGATCCTAAGAGATTTCTGGTGGCCCAAGATCCGCAAGGATGTGGAAAAATATGTCAATACCTGCCCAGTATGTCAGCGTTCCAAGACAAGAAGGGAGAAGCCCTCAGGGCTACTGCATCCCCTTCCTACTCCATCTCGTCCATGGGAAATAATTTCTGCGGATTTTATCACTGACCTACCACCTTCCCTTGGATTCACCACGATCCTAGTGGTGGTGGACCTTTTTACCAAGTTAGCCCATTTCATTCCCTGCGATGGCCTTCCCACGGCCAAAGAGACTGCAGATTTATTCCTTCAGCATGTTTTCAGATTACATGGTTTGCCCAAGAGTTTGGTCACAGACCGTGGGTCTCAATTCACCTCTCGTTTCTGGAAAGCACTACAAAAACTATTGGGCATAGACTCTCGTTTATCTTCGGCTCACCATCCCCAAACGGATGGGCAAACTGAGCGCACCAATGCCACTTTGGAACAATACCTTCGCTGTTATGTAAACTATCAGCAGGACAATTGGGCTTCCCTGTTGCCGCTGTCGGAGTTTGCCTACAACAATGGTGTCCAGGCTTCAACTAAAGAAACCCCGTTCTTTGCAAACTACGGCTTCCATCCACGTTTCTTTCCTTCTGTCATTGAAACCTCAGAAGTTCCCGCAGCAGAGGACTGGCTGCAAGAGCTCACAGCAGTGCAACAACTTTTGCTCCAGCAACTAGATCAAGCCAAGGAGGACTATAAACGCCACACTGACAATCATCGCCAGCCGGGCCCCGAAATCAAGGTAGGAGACCGGGTTCTTCTGTCCACTCGCTTTTTGCCCTCCCACCGCCCTTGCCGGAAGCTAGATGCCCGTTTCATTGGTCCCTATCCAGTGGTGGCGCAACTTAACCCCGTGACTTTCAAACTTCAACTTCCGCGCTCTATGCGCATTCATCCAGTGTTTCATTGCTCCCTGCTCCTTCCGGCGGATGGTGTGCGCCCTGATGCAGACCGGCCGGCCCCCACTCCTGTTTTGGTGGATGGGGAGGAGGAATTCGAGGTTCAGGACATTTTGGATTCTCGCTTTCATCGCCGCCGCCTTCAGTATCTCATTGACTGGGTAGGTTTTGGCCCCGAAGAACGCTCTTGGGAAGACGCTTCCACAGTCCATGCCCCCAATTTAGCCCGCCGCTTCCACCAGGCCTACCCCGCCAAGCCGCGGCCCCGCACCTCGGGAAGAGAGCCCATTTTGGAGAGGGGCCTTGAGGAGGGGGATAGTGTGATGCTCCTCGTTTCTTGTTGCCTTGAATTAAGCCTAGTGTTCCAAGAATCAAGTTTACTTCCTAGCCTTGCTTAAATTTCATGGACTAAAGGACCTTGTCATCTCCCCTCACTTTGCTTGGCAAAGTGAGTGTTTCGGTTACTGGATTACAACTTTGGACCTTAATATTTCATATTGGACATTGTTTTCTTGGACTAATTTTGACCTTTCCTGAAAGGTCTACTTCTGAACTATTTTATACACTTGCTTTTATTAACCTTATATATTTCCTCAATAAAGATATTAGATAGTTTCTGGCCTCTGTGTATGGTTATTGGTGCTCTGCAGCCTGGGTCCTGACAATGGTAGATATAGAGGGAATCTCTAAGAGAGTTAAAAGTGTGTTCTGCCAGCAGGGTGCAGCATTCATACTTTATAAACAGTAACCATTTTAGTTAATTTTGAGAAATTGAAAAAACAAAGAGATTTTAATTGTGACCAACACCCCCCCCCCCACCATAATAGCTACAGTAGAGTCTCACTTATCCAACATAAACGGGCCGGCAGAATGTTGGATAAGCGAATATGTTGGATAATAAGGAGGCATTAAGGAAAAGCCTATTAAACATCAAATTAAGTTATGATTTTACAAATTAAGCATCAAAACATCAGGTTAGACTATAAATTTGGCAGAAAAAGTAGTTCAATACGCAGTAATGCTATGTAGTAATTACTGTATTTTCGAATTTAGCACCAAAATATCACGATGTATTGAAAACATTGACTACACAAGTGTGTTGGATAATCCAGAACGTTGGATAAGCGAGTGTTAGATAAGTGAGACTCTACTGTATTCATAACTTTAAGGGGATTGCACTTATAACTAAAGAAATTATTTTAAAAGGCAATGTTTAAAGCTCTGAAGCGAGTGAGAATAAATGATGCACTACATTTTGGCTTAGCAAATGACTGCTTTCTCTGCATTCCCTAATCTCACTTTAAACCTATTGTGTACAATAATAATAATAATAATAATAATAATAATAATAATAATAATAATAATAATAATAAATGAATTTAATGATAATAATAATGATAATAATAATAATAAATATGCTTGAGAAGCTTTTAATATCATATGATTATAATGCTCCTTGAAATCTCTACTATGTCATTTAGCAGTCCATTTGCCCCTGCATACTTACGTATGTTAGGTATATCCTGTAAACTGAAGGAAAACACAAACTCCAAGCTCCATGTGATGGTAAGATATCATTAAAATGATTGCAAAATTTTATTTCATCTACTGCATAGTTAGAATAACATGTGAGATCGCAAGTCATTGCCTCTTTTACATATAGAAAAGTCTGTCAGACACTGATTCATCCATGATAGAGTCTTATTAGAACCCATGGTTAAATTATCAATTTTATATTAGAATCAAAGTAGTATTTCAGTTTAGCTGACATGATCTTACTATGATTTCACTAGTTAATAACCAGTTAATAATTCTGTATCCAGTAGTGATATTGCATTGGTTGAACAGGAGGATTCAACGAAACTGGGAGGAGCCTCCACTGCAGTTCATTGTATATCCCAAAGCCAAGTGTGGAATACTGAGGAAATTGCCCAGAACTGGTTTGGATTTAAATTTGAAGTGAAAGGGAGTGTATTTTCCTACAGCTCTGTTTCAAATCCAGAGGGCTTTGTATCATCTTCCACAGATGCCCGAGGACATTTGGGAGTTCCTTCCACCTTGTTCATTCCAAATATCACTATTAAAGATACAGAAGCCCACTGAAGTAGCAGTTCCTTGCAAAAGGATTGCAGCCAAAACAGAAAATTGCCGTGTCCTCTCTGTACACATGCTTTAGACACTGTCCTAGTAGAAATAGAATGTAGTACTACATTTTAGGCACACCATATTTAAATAATTTTCTTATTATGTCTGTGTCTGAGCAAATTATCTTTGAAATAGTTTGTGGGGTTTTTTTTTGGTTTTTTGGTAGCACAGCATTATATTGTGCTCTGGTATTTGCATTGAATTTCTTATTTTGAATAGCTGCTGACCTCTGTTGGGTTTCAGCTTGTGTTTTGCTACTGTGTCTTTAAACAGTTCTCTTTAATAGAAGAACCATTGATGATACTTCATGTTTTATTGAAAGCTGTTTTGTTTTAGAACATCTGTGACTTCAAGGCAAGCATGGGGTACTGAAAATTTCTTTTTTCCTAAACTTAAGCATGTTCATGCAAGATAGCTTTGAATTATTTTTAATGGTTAGGGAAAACTAGTTTTTCATCAAGATGAGCAAACATGTTTTACAGATGTTGAGCAATAAAAAGCATCCTTAATGTAGTTTATTTTTAAATGGCTTATTAGGGCAGCTTGTACTGTTCTGAATGTCTCAGCAGGTGTTTAAATTCTTCGACGTATGCACAGAGCATATGCACCTTTTTGGTAAATAAAATTATAAAAACAATTTGTGGCTTCACATCTGGAGCCAATGCAAAGTGGTTATAAATCTGTTAGGGAATCTTTATTGGATTAATAGTCTCAAATGTTTACAAATGCTGTTCTTTTATGTTCTTTAGCTGTCTGTGGTGCGTTTATTAAAATTATTACCTTAGCCTGATAATTGTAAAAATTTTCTAGTGTGTTCTGAGGATTTCCGTAGTGGTTGTGTAAAAAGCTATTCGTTGTCAATAGTCTAATAAATACAAACAAATACTGGGCAGGTCTAAATGCATCATTAAATACTAAGGCATTTTGGGTTGATTAAATGGGTGGCTGGGATTCATAGGTGTGTTACCTTGAATTCCATAATGGAAGATAGATAGTATGTAAAATATAATAAATATAATTTATTTTTGTTTCCAGTGTTATGGGATAGATCTATATGGCACAAACAGGGAACATATGGCCTCCCTTTTTGAACTGCAAAATCAATCATTCTTCCATTGTGGATAACGCAGATGAGGGATGCCACAATATCTGAAGAGTCACATATGTTTCATTCTGCAAATCTTATTGTGATAGAGAAAACTCCTTGTGACAAAACATTCCCTTCCCAGAGATATCAAAAGAGAAGCATCTGCTGAAAAAAGCAATTGGAAGTACTGAGTTTAGGAATCACCTAGATCAGGGGTGTCAGGCTCATTTTTCTTGAGGGCCACACCAGCCTTATGATTGTCTTCAAAGGGCTGTTGTCCCCATGGACAAATAATGGATACAAAGGGCCAACTATATATATATATATATATATATATATATATATATATATATATATATATATATATATATCACCGACCACCATTTAATATATATATATATATATATATATATATATATATATATATATATATAAATGGTGGTCGGTGCTCTTTAGTTTTTGCCCAGTTTGGGTCTCCTGATTATATTGAAGAAGAACTTCCATCACTTTTGTCTATCTATCCACCATGAGGTCTGGGGATAATGGAAATTGCAACCCAACAGCACTTGTGCCTCTGAAGTTGGAGAAAGGTAGCAGACATTTTAGCCTCAGATATATCAACAAGCCTTATATCTCAAGTCAAACCCTCTTATTCTGACTGAACAGAGCAAACTGCAGGTTTCCAGATGTTATTCAGTCACCAGCTCTACTCATTATGTCTCATGATGAGGAATACAGGAGTTGTAGTAGTCTGGCATCTAGAGGACCAAATAAAATGACATGGCGGGCCGAATTCGGCCCATGAATCTTGCATTTAACACGTGTGAACTAGTTGAAAGAAAAGTAATTACATCTTGCTCAGAAGACTGCCTGTTTATTTAGTAATGCACATTTCTCCTACTTTAATTAGAAACTTAAAAAACACTTCCTTGAGCTATCAGAACATGCATCTTGGAAGTAGTGCATGATCTCTTTAAGCCAAGTTGTGTGATTCTTTAAATTTTTATTTTAATCCACACTATTCTTGGAACAAAGCTTTTGTTTCCTGCTTGTAAGTCTTCCTCACATTCTTTTATCCTTGCAACCATCATGACATGATTTTTTTTCTATTCCCTGAACTCCTGTAGCCTAGAATAATATATTTAGGATAAATTGATCATATAAATCCTGATACTTCAAAAGGCCAAAATAGGATAAAATGTTGGGTGTACATTTGAACATTTTGTCTAGATCAGCTTTCCCCAATAGTAGCAATAAATAGTACAAATTGCCTTGCTGCTAATTTGGTGTAATAAAACCATTTTTTAAAAGTTGAGAGAGTTAGATTGGATTAGAAGTGAAAGTACTATGACTTTTGCCTATGCTCTGAGTATGTGCCCTAATTTGATTTGTGATTAATAATTTCTCTACAGAAAAAAACTAGCAGGGGGTGGGGGAAGGCATAGCTTTTCAAGTTGCCATAAACACTTCAAAGAAGAGCCCAAATATGAAACAATTTTTTATTGTGTAAACATGTTACTCAGTGAATTTAGATTTATATGCAATTTTACATTAAAAGAAAAAGAATTGTTGTTGTAGATTACTTGAGTTACCTCTTGGAATTATAATTTTCATTTAATTAGCTGTAATGGTTGGTGTATGAAACTTGTGTGAACTTCATTATAATAAATAATACATATTTTTTTTCTAATGGGGAGATTATTATGTGTACATCTATTTTTGTTTTAGCATGTTAGCTGTCATCAAATCAAATATATATACACACACACACACACACACAGAGGACCTAAAAGTTTACGAGGTAGAAAAGGAAAAAAAATAGAAACAATTGATATTGGTATTCTTTTTCTTCTAATAAATATTTTTAACTTAAAACTTTCCTGTTAAACATTGCTAATATGATCAGAAACAGGACTCCACAAGTCAAATTTTAATGGGTAAGATCATTTTTTTCACAGATAAAAATACCTTGATGAATGTATTGGCTTAATACTGTATTTCCAAATCCAGGCAAGTTCTTTCTCTCTCTCTCTCTCTCTCTCTCTCCCCCCCCCCCCCAACTCTGAAAAAACATAGCTGTTTTCAGCTTGATCCCACATTTTTAAGGCTTCTTTTGAAATCTGTTCAAACTTAGATTGGCAGACTTAAATGCACCCTCTGTAATAACAGAACCTAATAGTATAGAACACTCTATCAAAAACATGTTCAGTACAGCAGGCTCCCAGATGTTCATCAATGTCACGGATGCTTCAGCTTGGCTTACAGAATAGTCAAGTATTTGAAATACCGTTATTAGGATTATTAGGATGGGTAAATGTTCCTATCCATAAATGAGGGCAGCAGGGAGACAAGACCTTGAGCCCAAGCAAAACACATTTTCTCCTTGATGTGATTGTCAAATCAAACACAATTGGGTAGTGTGAATCATGCTTCCAGTTTTTATTTCACATCCATGGTGCATAATAACACATTTCTTTGATTTAAAGTCATGCCCCCATGTAAACATCTAAAAATGGGGTATATCATAGAATCAGGTTTTTTCCCCAACAGCCTGTAATACTAAAACCAAAAGCTGGCATTGACTCTCTGCCAGGTTATTGTCCCCCAAAAAGACAAAGTGAAGAGGGAAAATATAAACCTGTTTGGTCTGGGAAATGCGCAGAGAGTTCCCAATAAGTTGCTCATTGTGAGAATGATGAGAACCCACTGAGAGTTGGGTGGGGTGAAGAACCCATATGCTGGTCCACTATTCCCTGGGGGGGGGGGGTATGTATGGAGCTGGTTGATGTTTTTCTGGTCCACTGACATGAAGCGGTATTTCCCATCATTGACTCAAAAGCCTCCAAAAGAGAGAAAGGAGAGGGCTCCACCTCATCCTCAAAACATCTTGCCCCAACCGGGGGGGGGGGGGGGGGAGGAGGAGGAGGAGGAACGCCCCCAGCCCCAAATGACTCTGCTATGCCCCTGCTATTCTGTCATCAGCCTCAAACAGACATTTATTTTTCTAAACTGCTCTGTGGACACTTCTTTTTTCCAGCACCTCCATAACAGGGCCACAGATTTAATATAGACTCATGTAGATAGTTGACTAGCGGGTTTTTTTCACACTCCCTCCTTGCTCCATGTTTTTATTTGATGTAATTCCACAGAAAATATTTCACTACGTCTTGAAAGTTATTGTGTATGCGGAAGCAGTTCTAAAAGATATTGTAAGATTTTGTTTCTTAGAATCAAAGCTTTTGTTTGTTGATAGTACTGAAATTACTGCGAGTCTTATAATTGATGGCATCTTAGAATCAAAAAAGTACAGTACATGTTGGAGGGAAGAGTTACTTTTCTTTGGAAATATTCCACAAGCAAACACAATTAAGGTATGAAGGTTTTCATTCTAAGCGGTCTAAGCTAGAGAACAATGAAGAGAGATATGAACTTCCTTCTAAAAAAAAGGGGGGGGGGAGCAGGGAGAGACATTTCGAAGCATTCCATTTGAACAGGGTGGTGGTCATGTTGGAGGAGGGGTAGTTGTTTTTTCCTGAATCTTGAATCTTGATAAAAGTTTCTAAAACCATTCAACGTTGTCTGCTAAAATGTATGATAAATGAAGCACTGTGAGTAGTAAAAATATGAAAAAGGTGATTAATTCTGACAATATTCTTGTAAGAAGCTTGAGATGATAAATATCTTCTGTGATTAGTTATTTAGTGAAAGAGATCTGAAATCAACCTTCACTGTTTTATGAATTGTGACATAAACTTTTCTTGAAGAGAGGTATGTAGACATTAAATCAAAGCAGAAATTACTTGGGCTTGATTAGTGGTAATAGAATATGGCAGGCTTTACTTATATGTGGCTTCCAATCATATGCAACTTACTCAGGAGTAAAATTGAATAAACCAGATGAAACTTTGGGAGCATGCATGTGGTTTTCTGTGACAATTCAAAGTAAAGGAAGTAAAACAATTGAAGAAAGTATAACAGTTCATTCTAAGTCTAAAGACTGAAATGTTGTTTATCTGAAAGAGATCCATTGGGCCGTACTTCTTAATTTGTGTCATTTTCAGTAAAATATTAATTGTTGCTTATTACATGCTGAGAATGCATCGTTAACTTATTACAGGATATTCAGAATTCCGAATACTCCAAAATCCAAAATTGTCCACATGGGTGACTGTGACATCTTTGCTTTCTGATAATTTTTTGTACATAAACATGGTTTCATGCATACAATTATTAAAACTATCATCCATCTTGCCTAAAAGATACTGTGTTGAGGTCATTATTATAACACTACCATTCTTTCTGGATCCTACCAGACTGGAGAACTATTGGCCAATCTCCATTATCCCTTTTTTGAGCAAGGTTCTAGAGCAGTGGTTCTCAACCTGTGGGTCCTCAGGCATTTTGGTCTACAACTCCCAGCAATCTCATTCAGTTTACCAGGTGTTAGGATTTCTGGGAGCTGAAGGCCAAAACATCTGGGGAACCACAGGTTGAGAACCACTGTTCTAGAGTATGTAGACTCTCCCCTACTCCAGGCATTATTGGATGAAATTGTTTATCTATTTCAGTATGGCTTCAGGCCTTGCCTTGGAAGGTAAGTGACACAGAGAACTAGATGAAGGACTGTATCCTTGTTGGTTTTGCTGGACCTCTCAGCGGCTGTCAGCGATAGTGTCCTTCTGGACCACCACTGTGAGATGGAGTTCAGGTACACTGTTTTGCAGTGGCTCTGATGTTTCTTGAAGATGTTGATGGAGGATGCTTGTTCAATACCCTAGCCTTTTGCCTGTGGTGTTTCATGGGGCTTGGTTCTACCTGTCAGGCTGCTTGATAGTTACATGAAACTGCTGGGAGATGTTATCTAGAGTTTTATGGTTCAATGTTATCAATTTGCTGATTATACATAATTCTGTCTCCTTTCAGTCCAATTCCATGGAAACTATTTGTGTACTAAGCCAGTGTCTGTTGTCAGTAATGGACTATATGAGAGTGAACAAACAGAAATTTAATTGAAACAGGATAGAGGTGCTCTTGTGTTCCTGGTTATTCAGAAGGCATATCGGGGGAATAGGGATTCAACCTGTGCAGGATGGGGGTTACATTCTCTTAAAATCTCAGGTTTCCAGCTTGGGTGTATTCCTGAATTTGAGCCTGGATGCTCAGGTTTTGGTCTATAGCCAGGAGTACATTAACACAGTTGAAACTAGTTCTCCAGTTGTGCCCGTCCTTTAAAGGTTAGCTCTGGCTATGGTGGCACATGCCGTGACTATATTCCATTTGAACTACTGTAACTAGCTCTACATGGAGCTGTGCTTGGAAACTACAGTGGAACCTCTACTTATTTATTTATTTATTTACAGCATTTATATTCCGCCCTTCTCACCCCGAAGGGGACTCAGGGCGGATCACATTACACATATAGGCAAACATTCAATGCCTTTTAACATAGAACAAAGACAAGACAAACATAGGCTGCGAGCGGGCCTCGAACTCATGACCTCCTGGTCAGAGTGATTCCTTGCAGCTGGTTGCAGCTGGCTTGCTCTCCAGCCTGTTCATGTTGCTCTCCAGCCTGCGCCACAGCCCGGGCCCACTTAAGAGTGTCCCAGCTAAAGAGCACTTTGAGTTAAGAGGTATAGCTCGGTACGGGTTTCATTTCGATGTAAGAGCATTTGAGTTAAAAGCTAGTACCAGAGGATGAGCTAGTGTGAGAGTACAGGGCTTTAGGGCTTCAAGGGAGCAGCCTCCATTCGTCATGCCTCTGTGTCTTATGCTCTTGTCCGCTTTGGGAGATTGCTGCCCACTTTGCTCTTGTCCGCTTTGAGGAACTTTAGGTTAGTTGATTTTATGTGGTTTTTTATTCCTGATATGTTTAGCTTCATGAAGAGAGAGAGGGAGAGAGAGCAAGAGAGGGAGGGAGGTTGGAAGAAGTGCAGTAGGAAGAAAATGATGCTTCTGCTTCTTCACTTTGTGCTTCCTTGCCACATTTGTTCTTCTACCATTGTGTCACAACTTTGTGCTTCTACCCATTGGGTATCATCCTGGACTCCACAAGTCTCCAGTCCCCAATGAGTAGCTAGACTAAGAAAACAGGATTAGAATGAGGGATTCCTTTCCCTATTCCTATACATGCCTTCCTAGAAGGGGCTTTCTTTCTCTACTCTCTTTCTCTTTGCTACTATCTCCTCCCCCATTTGTTGATGTAGCAATGTCTCTTTGAAGTATGAGGCAACTTCCTCTCTATTGCCATCTTGTTTAGGCCTAGGCTTTAACCACATGGTCAGCCTCCATTTTCCTTCTCTTCTGCCTTTTGTCTCTTCCTGTGAGGATGCATCTTGCCATTCTTTAGGCAAGATGTAGTGCATGCATATTTTTCTGATATCTTTACCTTTTGCCTTTCCTTAGAATATGAGATTTAGAAAGTTAGTTACCTCCAAGAACTTTCCTATCCAGAATGTATTTCTTTTACTTCAATAAATTACTTCAATAAGTGTGTGCTTTCCACCTACATAACCGTGAAGCCAACAGGAAATTGAAAGTTACTTGGGAAGGCCAAGAGCTTGAACACTGTTTCCATCCTAAATATCTTGGTGTCACCTTAGATCGAACACTAACATATAGGAAACACTGCACGAACACCAAGCACAAAGTAGCTGCACGCAACAACATCCTGCGGAAACTGACTGGCAGCTCATGGGGTGCAGACCCACAAGTAATAAGAACATCAGCCCTGGCCTTGTCTTTCTCAACTGCTGAGTACGCCTGTCCTGTCTGGCAAAAGTCTGCCCATGCGAAGCAAGTGGACATAGCACTAAACAAAACATGCAGAATAATCACAGGATGCCTTAAACCTACACCTGTTGATAAACTCTACAAGTTAGCTGGCATTGCCCCTCCTGACGTTCGACGGGAAGTTGCTGCTAACTGTGAGAGAAATAAGGTTGAACATTGTGAAAGCCACCCACTGCATGACTATCAGCCTCCTCCCAGTAGACTCAAATCAAGGAAGGGCTTCATGAGAACCACCACTCCTTTTGATGTTCCTCCAGCAGCAGCAAGGGTGTCCCTCTGGGCAGCTAAACCTGGCAATTCTAACTTGATGGCCCCCCATGAGGGTCTTCCTCCAGGGGCAAACCAAGAATGGGCAACTTGGAAGTCCCTGAACAGACTCAGAAGTGGAGTGGGCAGATCTAAAGACAACTTGGCAAGGTGGCACTACCTGGAGGAATCCTCCACCTTGTGTGACTGTGGAGGAGAACAAACAACTCAGCATATGTATGCTTGCCCACAATGTCCTGCCTCATGCACGGAGGAGGAGTTGTTTAAAGCTACGGACAATGCGGTTGCTGTTGCCCGTTTCTGGTCTAAAACTATTTAGTTGTTTGTGATTTCCTCTAATTTTTTTTCCATCATTTTTAAATGTATTTGTTATGCAATGCTTTTGACACAAAATAAATAACTTCAATAAATACTTTTGAACTTATTTTGGCTCTGCAATCCTGTGCCATCCTAAGCTTATCCCAGCTCACCACACGTAAGTTTCTGTTGCTTATGAAGTGTGCTTCTAGCACTTTGCTATATTTTTGGTGAAATCACCCCAAGAGAGGGTTATTTTTTTAGTCTAGCTGCACATAGATTCCCAACACAACCATTTTAAAGTTGATCTTTCTTTTTTATTGTTCCTTGTGAATGTGCATTTGTACATTATTTGTTATTTATAAAGTACATTTTTTATTTAAAAACAAATAACAAAAAAAATGGGGGGTTCTGGAGGCAGAATGGATGAATACAATTTCACTGCGTTTCAGTGGGAAAATTCACTTTGAGATAAGTGTGCTTTGAGTTAAAAACTCAGCCACAGAATGAATCAAATTCTTAAGTCAAGGTATCACTATATTCAGAAACTTCAGATCCAAAATACTTCAGCTAGGTTGTTGATCAGGACTTATTAGGGATTGTGTGAATTTCCTGTTTAAATAATTTTACTGGCTACTGGTCCATGTCTGGGCAGAATCCAAAGTGGCCTTTAAATCTGTGCATTGATTGGTACAGACTATTATTTGTTTAAATATTTATAATCTGTGTTATATCAAGAGACTTTGGAGTGGATTACAATAGCTTTAAAATAAGTTTAACAGGTTACACACTATAAGAAAGTTTAAATAAGGTAAAACATTATACAAAGTAATGAGTTAAAACAGATTTTTAAAATTTGAAAGTTTTACAAACTATAATGATCAGACTTTGGGTTGATGAGACTAAAGGCTTTGATTAACAGATGTTATATCTTTGCATCTAAATGATAAGAGTGTTGGCACCAGTTGGGACTCGTGGGAGAGCATTCCACATTTGAGGTACAATAACTTCATAGTGTCATAGTGTACTGACTTCACTTGTGAGATACCAAAGAGACCCATTCCCAGCACATCTTAATCCTCGCGTAGATATGTATGGAGAAAGATGGTCTCTCAGATATTAGGATCACAAGCCATTTTGGGCTTTAAATGTCACAAGAAGCACTTTGATTTCAGACTGGGAATGTATTGGAGCCAGTGCAATTCTTTTAAGGTTGTTGTTGTTATTGTTGTTGTTGTTGTTGATGTTGTGTGCCTTCAAGTCATTTTTAATTTACTTTATATGCTCTGTGTGGGGTTGCCTTTGTAGAAGAATTAGGAGCTGCAGACTATCTGAAAGACTGTATCTCTTAATACAAATAAGCTCAAATGTTAAGATCTTTGTGGAACAATTTTCAGTCCCACCACCTTCATAGGTATGTTTGATGAGAATTCAAGAGAGGCCTTCTCAGTGCCTGCTCCCAGCTTGTGAAGTCCTTTCTGTGTGATGTTGATTGCCCCCCTCCCTCCTCCCCTTCCACCGGGAGTTGAAAGCAGTTTTATTCTGACAGGGCTTTAAATTTTAATTATGGATCATGTGTGTGTGCATGAAGTGCTATGCAGTATTTTTCATCCATGGCTTGAAATTATGTTTTGAATATATTTAAATCGTGTTTTAAATTTTAAAACTATTCTTTCATCTTTTTTAACATTGGTAAACTAGTTTGGTTGCATAATCTTTTTAAATTAATGAAAACAACCTTGAATTCCATTTTAGGAGAAAAGCAGGATATAAACTCAAGAAATAAAAAATACTGCAAGGCTTTATTTGCATAATTCTACTGTAGATACAAATATAATCTTGTATGTTTAAGTAGTATAATATAGTGAAAAGTAAAGTACAGTAGAGTCTCACTTATCCAACACTCGCTTATCCAACATTCTGGATTATCCAATGCATTTCTGTAGTCAGTGTTTTCAGTACATTGTGATATTTTGGTGCTAAATTCGTAAATACAGTAATTACTACATAGCATTATTGTGTATTGAACTACTTTTTCTGTCAAATTTGTTGTATAACATGATGTTTTGGTGCTTAATTTGTAAAATCATAACCTATTTTGATGTTGAATAGGCTTTTTCTTAATCTCTCCTTATTATCCAATGTATTTGCTTATCCAACATTCTGCCGGCCCGTTTATGTTGGATAAGTGAGACTCTACTGTAGTCACAAAAAGATATGTTTATTGTAATTGTAGGTTCTATTAATCCTGCTATCTATAATTTACTAGCCAGAATATTTAGCCCAAGCTGCGTCAGAGAAGAAGACAACATGATGGCTGTCGTGACGATTTACTGCACTGACTGCATTGGTTAGAATCTGTCAGTATTTCCATTATATGCAAAAGTTTGAAGGATACAGAACTCATCTTTTATATTTGCCTTGGGTATTCTCTTGGCACATGAGTTTTCAACTGTAATGTAGTTTATTTTATAATTTGTATGTTTGTGTGCATTGCTGAAATGGGGTCTGCTATAAAAATACAGGATTAGTATTTATTGGAATCTAGAGTAGTCAGGGAAGTTGCTGTGTGAAGTACTATATACTAGAATTATTAAACCATTTTTCAAATGATATGTATCATGCATGTGATGTCTGTGTGAAGATTCTTCCAAATGCTGACTTTGCTTAGTTTTGTTCTATGTTTATATGTCCTCTTGGAATGCGGATATATACATAGGATGCTGCTCTGCTCAGTATTTATGGCAAGTTAAGAGCAAAACAAAAAATAAAAAAAGTATTCATGTATGTGGTAAACTCCATAAATATACCAAGTGTTTACCAAGTACAAGGTATCTAGATTAATGGACTTAAGTATTTATATGTTTTATATGATTTTAAGCTTTGTATAATGTTTTTACTAAGTACAGTGTTCCCTCACTTATCGCTGGGGTTAGGTTCCAGGACCACCCACAATAAGTGAAAATCCGCAAAGTAGGAACGCTATATTTATTTTAATATTTATACATTATTTTAGTAGTTAAACACTATTTTAAGTCTTTATCAACCAATCGTGTGTTGATAAATCGCCTCCTTCTCCTCCCGTTGCCGCTTGGGCTTCTTTTCTCTCCCTTTGGCTTCTCCTTCCTCCCTTCCTTAGGCTGTAAATTGTATTTTTTATGATTTATAATAGTCTTTTAGAGTTTATTGAAAAACCGTGAAACAGTGAATCCGTGAAAAGTGAACCGCGAAGTAGTGAGGTAACACTGTATTTAATTGATTTAACTTTGTTGTATGATTCTATTGATTTTGTTTTTGGACATTGAATTTTGCCAATTATTGTAAGCCGCCTTGAGTCCCCTCAGGTGAGAAAGGCGGGGTAAAAATGTTGTAATAAATAAATAAATAAATATTGTTGTGCGTGAAAAAAATATAAGCATAGCCTGGACCTGAGCCATATAGAGCTTTAAAGATCATAATCAGCCCTTTGAATTGTGCTTGGAAACAAACTGGCAGCCAGTGGAGCTGCTTCAATGGGTGGATTGTCCACTCCCTGTAGCCAATGCCAGTTAGCAACCTGGCTGCAGCTCTTTGAACCAGCCGAAGTTACTGAACACTTTTCAAAGGCAGCCCCACGTAGAGCGTGTTACAGTAATACAGACAGGATGTAACTAAGGCATGTACCATCATGGCCAAATCTGGCTTCTCAAAGAACGGGCACAGTTGGTGCACAAGTTTTAATTGTGCAAAGGCCCACCTGGCCTGCAGATACCTGGGCCTCCAGGTTCAACGTTGAAGTCAGGAGGACCCCCAAACTGCAGACCTGTGACTTCAAGGGGAGTGAAACTCCATTCAGCACAGGCTGAATCCCTATTCCCTGATCTGTCTTTCGACTGACCAGAAGAACCTCTGTCTACCTCTAGCTCTACCTCCTCTAACATAAAATCAACAAACCTTGATTATTATTTTTAACTAAATTCTATTTTATGTTGAATTCTGTTTATTTTTTAAAAAACATGATCCTATTTTTGTGCATAAAGCACTACTGTCATCATAATCCAAAAAATTCTTATGTATTTCTCTGATTAGATTTCTAGTAGTCCAAGGAGAAAGAGTCCAGGTTTCAAATGAATTTTTTGTTTTTAGAATGTCCTTAATGCTCTGGTGAATCTGCATCTGGTACTTTTTTTGCATTTCAAGTCTACTATATATAATAAATAGTCTCTTCTTTTTCTGTACATTTCCAACAGATATTTGAAGAATCATCAATTTTTTCCAATTTCTCTAGTGTTAAATACCACCTCAGATTAATGTGTGGGTGTTCTCTTTCAGATCATAACAAAATGTAAATTTTAAACCTTCCCCTGAGTAGCATTTCCCTTCATTTGTTACCTGTCACACTAATATTTCTATTTTTCCTAATTATTTTTAAATCTTCCCCTCTACCGCAGTCCTTCTTTCTGTCAATGTCTGCCATATATCTTCCCTTTTACAATTTCCTCATTTCCTTGCAATCCTGCCATTTCTTTAGAGGAAGAATTTGTTTGCTTTAATTGTGGGATTCCTACTTGCACATCAGTATAAGGTCCCAGAATTACAAAATTGTCAGGTTTGCCATGGACAGCGATTTGTATTAGAATGAGGTTCCTTCTTTCAGCTCTTGACAATGCACAAGCAGTGGTGATCTCTTTTCTTTGAATTAGGGAAATTTGAGTGTTCCCTCACCTGTACGATTGGCTTCTGGTGTAATCCTCTCAGAACTGACAACTTAGACATTCATTGGATGTTAATGCTGCTACAAGACCAATGTCAACTCAAAGAAAACTATTATTGAGGCAACCAGAGTAATAGATTTCATTGGAGCGGCATTAGATGCTTGATCTACTTCAAGATTCTCTAAGGATGTAATTGACATGTCCTCTCATCTATTCTTTTCGTCTGTCATAGTGAACTCTGAAAATGATATTAGATCTCATTTCATGCAGGTGAGGAAACAGATTTCCCTAATTCAAAGATATTTCAGACTTTCGCACTCTCCTATGAATTGGTGAAACAGCCTGTTTCAGATGACCTGTAGGCGCACTCCACCAGGGCAGTGGCCTCTTCAGCTGTGTTGGTGTGTGGTGGTCCATTTCCAGATCTCTGCGAGGTGGCACTGTGGTCACAGCCTTCCACATGTATTGATCACTACAGACTGGAATACTGGGCTTGAGCAGATGCACAGCTTGGCCTGACCTTCATTCTGCAGTGACCTGTCCCACCACCAAATTGTGTGAGGCACAGATGCCATGAAGAAGAACATGTTACTTCCCTGTAGCAGTGGTTCTTCAAATGGTCATGTGCATCCCCACACAAACCCACTCTACTTCCCCTCTTTTAGGGTCCCTGTACTCCATGAATTTAAAACTGAGTGGAGAGCAGCTTGATAATCTGAATTAGGTATGATAGGCAGAAGGTGATGAGACTTCCTGACACACTATTCAGTTCTAGAAGTTTCCAAAGGAGGTCTCTGTTAGAGGCACACCTTGTTTGTGTGAGGTCACATATAACCAATTGAAGAACCACATTTACAGGTAAACAATCTGTTTATTAAATATGAAGGCTGCATGTTTGTGTGAGTGTGTGTAACATAATTTGCATGTTCATATATTTTGAAGTTGTGAAATAATGACAGATCCCTGTTTGCCTTTCTTTTCTTTTCTTGCTAAATGTAAAAATTATGCTTACCTGTAATATGTTTTCTTTCAAGACTTTTTCTAACATTTAAGAATATGTCAAGGAAAGAGTTCCTGGTAAACATATCTTAGAATTGCCTGGAGTTACACTTCTAACTAAATCATCCACAGCAAACTGTGTTCTTCAAGTCAGCATAACCAGACTGAATAGCAAGTTGAATTTGCAATCAGCCAGTTGGCCACAAGAGAATTCTGTCATTTGATCAAAAGAGCAAATCTCAATCTACTAGATTTTATAATGCAATTCCAAGAATGATTTTCAGTGTAATTTGTCTTATTGGACAAAGCCTAGGAAGGCCCTTTTCTCTTTAGTTGCCCAATGACCTTTGGAACTTGACATTTTGACTGCCTTAGAATATATTACTGGCTTTTATCCCTTGATTTTCCCATTTTTTTGTTTTTTTTAGTGAATCTCTTCAGTAGTAGGTGTTGCATTATGTTTTGCTTTGGTATGGCCTTTAGTTCTTATGCTTTCCTGTTATTTATTGCTCTAAAAATGAAAGATAGCATATAAATGTTTTAAATTTGGTCAGCAAATTAGCAAAAGAGAAATTTATGCCAATGTCTCCTATTTGTTGTTATCCGCCTCGAGCCTCAGGGAGAGGTGGATAAGAAATAAAATAATAATTATTAATGTGTGTGTGTGTTATAATAAAAATAATAAAGCTTTATTCGTATTCTGCCCTATCTCCCCAAGGGGACTCACGTTGACACCTAACAGCTACTAAGTATCCTTGGTGAGAAACTACCACAGTTGAAGTAGCACTGCAGGAAAAACTCAAACCTTGCTTGTCATCTCCTTACCACCAAGGGTCTGAAAGCCCAGTATGGCGCCTTTGATGAGGGATGTTAATAAGTAGATAGATGTATGTGAGCCTTAACCAGGGCAAGTATCCTCTAATATGATAAACTGAAGCAGATGGAAAAGAAGTGAAAGTCTTTCAGTTTAGGCAAGATATGTTTTGGTTGTCAAATTTTAATCAATACCTGCCGTTAATAAAGGGAGAAAACATGGAGGCAGTGACAGATTTTATATTTCTAGACGCGAAGATTACTGCAGATGCAGACAGCAGGCAGAAAATCAGAAGATGTTTACTTCTTGGGAGGAGAGCAATGGCCAACCTCGATAAAATAGTGAAGAGCAGAGACATTACACTGGCAACGAGGGTCCGCATAGTTAAAGCAATGGTATTCCCCATAGTAACCTATGGATGCGAGAGCTGGACTATAAGGAAGACTGAGCGAAGGAAGATAGATGCTTTTGAACTTTGGTGTTGGAGGAAAATTCTGAGAGTTCCTTGGACCGCAAGAAGATCCAACCAGTCTATACTCCCGAAAATAATGCCCGCCTGCTCACGGGAGGGAAGGATATTAGAGGCAAACATTAAGTACTTTGGCCAGATAATGAGAAGACAGGAAAGTCTGGATAAGATAATGATGCTGGGGAAAATGGAAGGGAAAAGGAAGAGAGGCTGACCAAGGGCAAGATGGATGGATGGTATCCTTGAAGTGACTGGCTTGACCTTGAAGAAACTGAGGATGGCGATGACTGACAGGAAGCTCTGGCGTGGGCTTGTCCATGAGGTCACGAAGGGTAGGAAGCGACTGAACGAATAAACAACAACAAACCTGCCATTAATATTCTGATTCAACTGACGGTTCTGTTGTTGTATCACAGTATACAGTGCATTGTAGCAATCAACTCTAAATTGTTAGCAGAACAGACACAGCTGTTCTTAAGGAGCTGCATTTAACAAAACACAATACAACCATGATGCATTTTGCTTTTAGTCTGTAGATGCCACTTCAACCCCTAAAGTAAGGCCAGATCCCGTAGCCCCTCAAATTGGAACCGTAGTTATTTGGGGAGTACAATCCAATATGAAATAAATTAATTGCCACATCTCTGATCAGTATAACCACTCTCCTACAAAAATATTCAGAGGTAACCATGCTGACCATGCAATAAAATAAAATCCACAAACCACTGATGCAATTATTGGGACAATTCCAAAGCATGAAATACATTATGCAGTTTTTCAAAGCTTCATTACTTTATAAGGCAAAATATTTCAAATCTCATAAGTGAAAATTATGATGTAAGAGTCACAGGCCTATATTATTCCTGAAATGTTATCAGTTAAGATGGTATTGAAGGATTTCATTGGGGGCAGAGGCCACTCCCTTAATAAAAGGTACAGTAATAAAAGGTAATCCAATTTCAACTTCCTTAGTAGCAAAAAAGTAACTTCTCATGAGATTCAGCTATTCCTGTCCTATGCAGATCTAACTGCAGTGAGCAATGCATTTCTAAAGTGTGTTATTTTTGGAAAAACCTTTAGGTACTAGATAGATAAAGCTCACCAAATTGTAGTCCTAAATTGAGCTCATTGAAAGAGTTTACCTTTGTTGAAGGTAGAAAATCTGAAAGAATTAAGCCCCAGTCCTTTGGTTTCCTTTTGTTTAAAATTTCCCATTGAAGCTAGATTTGGTATCAAAATCCAGCAAAAATATTCAGGGGTAGCCATGTTAACTACGCAGCAATATACAACAAAAGCCAATACAGAAGGGACAGGATGTATTTTTGGAAAATGTGTCTTAATACTCCTTTAATTCCAAACACTGTTAATCATATGTGAAAGAATGAGAATATTTTTGCACATTAAATGCTATAATATTAGAAGTTTTACATTAAATTTTGCAATGTAAAAATGTCTCTTTGTGTGTAATTGGAGTACATTAACTGTCCAGCTCCATTTTATGTTAACTCCAGTTGAATGCTTGAAACTGGGTGTTTTTTCCTCTCTTTTTGTTTAATCTACGTGTAAGGCAGTAGAGGTGGTAGTTTCTCTAATTGCTCTACTATCATTACAGTTATAGAGAAAAGGTCAATCTAATCGTCACCAATTAAACCGGGGAAAGCTACATTTGTGGCCCAGAAGAGTCATTATGTCAATTTTATGCTGTGCATCAGCGTATAACACATTTTCTAGGATATATAAATCTAATCTTCTTGGGTATTAGTTCAGACTTGCTCCATTACAGACAGTTGGTGCTGTAGTAGAGAGATAACCCTAAGCAACGTCTATTAATTGCACGGTCTTTCATTGTGTGTGTCTTCTCAAGATTCATGTACTGTAAAACTTGGCAGCTGTAATGAGTTGAAATGGATGTGCCAGATGGCTGTTTGACCCTCCTATTGTTATGTGTTCTGTGTAATGAACAATGATGTTCTGCAGCCTTGATTCCCCCCTCCTTTTTCAAAAGATAGCTTTAATGCTGGTTAGTACAAATACTGGCACTAAACTGTTTTTCTATTAAATTAACAATGAAGGATTTGGATGCTTCTGCCCAAGTAAAATACACAGTGCTCTCTTACATTTGTTCTTAATTTCGTTGTCACTGGACTCCTCAGTTAAAAATAAGTTAGGAGTTAATTCCGGGGAAGAAGCATTCCATTTGCCTGTGGAACTCCATATAATATAACAATTATTAGACCTAACATTTTTGGCCACATACTTGGTCAACGCCACCAGCCATGTTTCTCTTGTTACAGGTTCTATAATGTTTATGATAGACTTACACAGGTGCTTCTCATTCTAGAAACTAGTTACTTCAGTGAAAGGTTGAATGGTGTGAAATGGTTGCTGTAAGTGGAGAATTTTGGATTCCATCTCATAGATTTGTAAAACAAAACAAAAATCAAAACGAAGTTTATATTTAAATATATTACTGCCTTACAGCATCTTCCAGAAATTTACAAAAACTAGTGAAATCTTAACAATGCATTCCATCTCATTGAGTTCAGCTTGTAATCACTGAAAAACTCTTTAGGTTATTCAGTTAACTGCCAAATTCTTTTTACAAGTCATTAGAGAAGTATTAAACAATATGTGGAAGATGAAAAATCATGATCAGTTTAATGGACTATTAATTTCCTTAAGGCTTTTAATTGCACAGATAGATTGTGAACCCAAAATTGAGGTTAATGAGTGCCTAAAGCATGTGTTTATGAGACTTAGAATTGTGACAGACCTTTGAGAAATATTTGTTATATTTCTATCATACCTGCATAGCCTATCACTTGGCTTGTTATTGTTGTGTGTCTTAAAATAATTTCTGACTTAAATCAACACCAAAGGTTTTCCTGGCAGAAATTTGCCCTTGTCTCCCTCTGAGGGTGGGTTTCTGTGGACAAGTCGGGATTCAAACCTTGGTCTTTCAGTGTCCTAGTCCAATGCTCAAACCACTCTATCATAATTTATCTCAATCACTTTATCACATCATTCCGAAGTATGACAACAATTTTCAGATATTGACACTGGAATTAAGTCAGTACGGTAGCAGTGCCTGCTTTTAAAATGCAAGTGATAATCATAATCTATAAACTTCCATTCAGTTTTATTTGCTTTTTATTTCTTTAAAAGAACAATCAGAAGCCAGATAAAACTAAAAAACACTAATTAAAATGTTATTTTCTATCTTTTGTTTTTAAACTTGCAATTAATTTCCAAAAAGTTTCAATTAGTGTTATTTATGTAATTTTTGTAGATAATAATAATTTGTTTATTGGGAGAAAGTACTTATTTATTGTAGTCTGCTGTTTTGTGAATTAAACCTCTAGAGGGCCCAAATACTGTTGGACTGAACTATTTCAAAAAAGAAAAGAAAGAAAATGCACACCATGTGAAGCAGCTGTAGCTTTTAGACACAAATTATTTTCAGTTTTACCTTATCATTCTGGGTATCATTAAATTCCTTTTAAAAATCACCTGCTGCTGGGAGTTGAAAATGGGGGAAATCCTCAAATAGTCTTTGGAAAGTTACTGTTTATTAAAAGATTTCAAAGCAAGCAAAAAATTATGTGCAAAGTAATGATAAGGCATGTGGCTTTTTATGGTTTTGAGTGCTCGTACGAAAATGATAAGGCTTCTATATAAAAAATAACGTTACTTTTGCAAGTACCGTATATATTGAACATTTCAAGATAGTATAAAGTTCTAATTTGCCTTTTCTTTCCTTATGGTACTCAGGCTTTTGGAGTTGGCACACCTTTTCCATTTTCTGTATAAAACTGAATTTTGTTACAACAAAGCATGGATAAATACAAATAGTGTTCTAGTGATTTGGCAACTTAGTAGTTAGAAAAGTTCACCTTTGAACAGACTGTTAATCCCGTAAGAGCTATACTATGAGGCATTTTTGACAGGCAGGCTTTAATCAAACTACTACATAAATGACTAAAAACCAATTTTATTTAGGTCATATTGTGTGAGAAGGTTTCTATTCTCCTACATCGTGTAGCACAGCATCATTGTTTCAGATGTCTTAAGGACTGGAAGCCATGCCCTAAAAGGAGCAGTTTAGGGATCTGGGTATATTTAGTCTGGATAAGAGAAGTCTAAGCGGTGTCATGATAGCCCTGTTTAAATATTTGAAAAGATGTCATATTGAAGACAGAGCAGGCTTGATTTCTTCTACTTTAGAGACTATATAAACCTCACTAGCCTAGTTTCCAATATACGTCACAACCTCTGAGGATGCCTGCCACAGATGTGGGTGAAATTATCAGGAGAGAATGCTTCTGGAACATGGCCATACAGCCTGGAAAACTCACAGCAACCCAGTGATTCCGGCCATGAAAGCCTTCGACAAGTTCTATGATTATTTTGTTTCTTTAAAATATTAATTGTCCCGCAGACACCTCTTAATGGGTCTACAGAACCTGACAAGGAGAAGACCTGGCTATGGCTCACGAATGGGACACTGAAGAAAGAGACAGAAGGCCTGATCCTTGCAGCCCAGGAGCAAGCCATCAGAACAAATGCAATTAAGGCCAAGATTGAAAAATAGCTGATGACCCAAAATGCAGACTGTGCAAGGAAGCTGATGAAACCATTGATCATATCCTCAGCTGCTGTAAGAAAATCGCACAGACAGACTACAAACAGAGGCAAGACTATGTGGTCCAAATGATTCATTGGAATTTATGCCTCAAGTACCACCTCCCAGCAGTAAAGAACTGGTGGGATCACAAACCTGCAAAAGAATTGGAAAATGAATATGCAAAGATACTGTGGGACTTCGAATCCAGACTGACAAAGTTCTGGAACACAACACACCAGACATCACAGTTGTGGAAAAGAAAAAGGGTTGGATCATTGATGTTGCCATACCAGGTGACAGTCGCATTGACAAAAAACAACAGGAAAAACTCAGCCGCTATCAGGACCTCAAGATTGAACTTCAAAGACTCTGGCAGAAACCAGTGCAGGTAGTCCCGGTGGTGATGGGCACACTGGGTGCCATGCCAAAAGATCTCGGCCGGCATTTGGAAACAATAGACATTGACAAAATTAAGATCTGCCAACTGCAAAAGGCCACCCTTCTGGGATCTTTGTGCATCATCCAAAAATACATCACACAGTCCTAAATGCTTGGGAAGTGTTCGACTTGTGATTTTGTGATACGAAATCCAGCATATCTATCTTGTTTGCTGTGTCATAATACTAATAGAGTCAATGTAAGATGAATACAAAGAATGTGTTCTCTGGATATATTCATGGTAGCAGCTTGCAGCTGCACCATTTAATTAAATGCTTTTTAAAAGGAAGTAACTAGATAACAAAGTCTATTACTTTTAAGAAACCAAAAATATTTATTTCTGAAAACTAGTGGTAACTGACTACTATGAGGATGGTCATAAAATTATAATGGTCACTAACTTGTTTTTTAAAAGTTGTCTTCCGGGCTGTAAAACTGAACTTGCGATGTGGAGTCCTCAAAATAATATTACATCAAACTTTGCTCCTTTCTTATAAAGACGACTTTATGCCATCTATGGAAATATTTGCTATAAAACAACTAAGAAGTGAGGGATGCTTCTGTGAAGAGCTCAATATTGTTTTTTCTTTAAAATGTTCTAAGATTTGTCAGCCACACCAAACTGTTTCTCTTCTAGAATTCTGCCTTTGGTTTTTGGAGCTACAGTAGAGTCTCACTTATCCAAGCCTCGCTTATCCAAGTCTCTGGATTATCCAAACCATTTTTGTAGTCAATGTTTTCAATATATCGTGATATTTTGGTGCTAAATTTGCAAGTACAGTAATTACAACATAACATTATTGCGTATTGAACTACTTTTTCTGTCAAATTTGTTGTCTAACATGATGTTTTGGTGCTTAATTTGTAAAATCATAACCTAATTTGATGTTTAATAGGCTTTTCCTTAATCCCTCCTTATTATCCAAGATATTCGCTTATCCAAGCTTCTGCCGGCCCGTTTAGCTTGGATAAATGAGACTCTACTGTACTTCCTGAATGTATTTATAGCCATTCCATTTTGAAATTTGGGGAAGAAAAAGTATGAGCAATAATGCTAAGTAGGAAATATAATAGTGCTGGTGGTTCATATGTTTACATATTTATTTGTCTAAGATGTTCTTACTTGCTCTTAAGCGATTAAAAGAAAATTTCCACAGGAAATTGTTTTTGTATCTTTAATCAGATACTGAACCTTATTATAAGTAAAAAAATATATATATATGCTGCACGTAGGTTAATACTGCTGTAGAAAAACAACCAGCACAGACAGAAGAGATACAATGAACAGTAGGGGGAGCTCTGATCAGTGAAATAAAACTTCTGCAAGTCCCCCTTAGTAAACATAAAATACATTGGGAACACTGAGTGGTATATCATGAAAGCCATTATTAGAATTAGATAATAGTCTTCTGATATACTGACAATGGCAATAAGACTAGCGTTGAGAATTTAGAATTTTTATGGACACAAAATATATTAAAAATCATTTGACAAGCTGTGACAGAATTTTGATCACTCACTGATTTTAAAAGTATTCATAGAAACAGTACTTCACGCTATAGAATAGAAGAGGAAAGTAGAACTTGTGCAATGTAAAGTGTGCAGTTCTGTGTTCTATACACTCCAGTGTATTTTACTGCAAGGGTATCAATCACATGCTTGTATGTATTTGTTTATTTTTGAATAAAACTTGATATAATGAAATAACAGTGCAGATTTAGTAATTATTAGATGTTTGACTTTAAGCAGCTGGATAGATAAATTGTGCCAGAAAAAAAATGCTTTTATGACCATCCCATCCACACCCTGCATGAATCACCAAACCCAATTTACATGTGCTGCTAACTCTCGGGTGAGCATACCGGAAGGCCCTCCCTCCCCTAGACCATATGACTTCCGAAAAGGAAACCAACCATTCATTAAAGCCCCAAGGCTAGTAGCCCCTTTCCCAGCCCCTCGAGCCTTAAGTGACATTTTCCAGAGACCCTCCCTTCACCCAAAGTATGTGCCAAGGTGAACACCAGTCTCTCCCCCCCCCCCCAATTTCAGCCACAAAAAGACTCCTCTACCTGAGGTTCACTGATGAGCTCTTCATCATTTGAACTCATGAAGAAGACTCAGTCAAAACATTCCACCAAAGTGTCATTAAGTTTTACCCTACCATCAGTCTTAGCCAGGAACGATCAATCGAACAATATTAATCTCAGCAAACAGTATATTTTAGTGTTCAAGTTTCATGTTTTCATGTAGAATTCACACAGAAATAGATATGTACAAGATAGTTCCTTCAAAACCTTATAACATAATATGAACAGTTTTTAACAGTACATTCAATTTTCAGCCATCTACAATGTAAACTTTTACAAACAGGTACAATTGACTTGAGGCAAAAATTGCCTCAATAGATCCATTTAATTTTACCATGGGATAAATTTTCTCCCACAGAATGTAATGTGTTGAGACAAAAGATATCATATTTTTTTGTTGTAAAAAGATGATGTGGAGAAACTGCTGTGAGGTTACATGAATAACAGCCTTCCAGAATAGAAATATGGAAGCCCTTGATATATGAATGACCTGAAGGCTTACATTGACATATTGCTATTGCTATTGGTGTGGATTTATTGAGGACAGAATAAAGCCTCGGAAGAACTGTGGTATTCTAGTCTCATGGATTTCAGATTCAGAGTTGTGAGATGCCTTAAGAGCTTTTGTTCTTGATGTTTGACAGTGAGGAAATACAAAATGTGTGGAATCACTGAAAAGTTGGCTACAATTCAGGATGTTGACTACATTTGTTAAACAATTTCACATGTAATACTAGGAATAGAACTAGTGTTCATCAAGAATGGGATATTTGCAGCAGGGGATCAGTGTTATAACACTTCTGAATTTAGAGAGAGTATCTTTAAAAAAGAATGCATCGTCTTCAAAACAGTTGACCTAAGGCATATACCATTCCTTGGGATTATGTAGTCAATGCATCCCTGCTAGGGGATGTATTTTTTGAGCAAGGGGGAAAAAAACAGCGGGTAGTTGGCTGATATAATAAGTGTCCTGTCCATATTCATAGACTATAGTATTTGTAATTGTTCCCATATACCTGTGGTACTCTAAAATCCTACAGGATTTGCAGTATTTGTAGAATCCAATTCAGTGCATGTCTCTCCACTTCCTTTTCCCTCAACTTTCTATGGCCTCTACCTCTCTTTTCAAAAATGGCTTCTTGTGTGGCTGGAAAATCTCAATATCGAACACTCATACAAAGTTTTTTTTGTGTGTGTCTAAGTGGAAAACACAATCTTCGAAGCTGTTTAATCTCTAGAGTAGAGTTTCTCAAACTTTGAACTTCAGCTTCCACAATTCTTAACAGCTGGTAAGCTGGCTGTGATTTCTGGAAGCTGAAGTCCAAAACACCTGGAGGGAGCACAGTTTGAGAACCTCTGCTTTAGAGGATTTACAATGCAAGGGCATTACTTGTAACATGGTTCTTTGTCATCTCTGCCCTCACACACATACCTGCCCTACCTCCCCTTCTTTCAGGTTCCTGTCATTTTTTTTCTGGCAGACTTCAAACCAGAGGGGACGATAGCTTGATGGGGTAGGACACACAGAAGAGGGTGGAGTTCCCACCAAGCTGTTCAGCTGTAGAACATTCTGATAGGGGGTCTTATCACAGGCATGAAACCTCATTTGTGTGAGATCACAGATGACCACTCAAAAGTAGTTAACAAGTAAGCAAAATCCTTATTTATTTATTTATTTATTTATTTATTTTATTTCCAGCATTTATATCCCGCCCTTCTCACCCGGAGGGACTCAGGGCAGCTTACACAATTGGCAACAATTTGATGCCGACAACATAGTTAAAATCATAACAATATATAAAATCCATTAAGAACAATTAAATACAATATAAAATATAAGACATATGGTTAAATCCATTCATCCAAGATCCTCATGCTTTATCCATAAATCAGTCCAGGTCGTCTTTGTTGTTTATTCATTAAAGCCTGAGCACACAACCATGTTTTTAGCACTCTTCTAAAGCTCAAAAGGGTTGGGGCTTGTTGTATATCTCAGGGTGTTCCACAGCCGGGGAGCCACCACTGAAAAGGCCCTGTCCCTCGTTCCCGCCAGCCGCACTTGCGAGACAGGTGGGACCAAGAGCAGGGTCTCCCCAGATGACCTTAGGGATCTTCCTGGCTCATAGGAGGAGATATGTTCGGACAAGTAGATTGGGCCAGAAATGTTTAGGGCTTTATAGGTCAAAACCAGCACTTTGAATTGGGCTTGGTAGCATATCGGCAGCCAATGGAGCTGACTTAGCAGGGGGGTGGTACGCTCCCTCTAAGCCACCCCAATTATTAGTCTGGCTGCCGCCCGTTGTATTAATTGGAGCTTCCAGGCCGTCTTCAAAGGAGACCCCATGTATAGAGCGTTGAAGCAGTCCACACGGGATGTAACCAGAGCGTGGACCACCATGGCCAAGTCAGACTTCCCAAGCTACGGGCGCAGCTGACTCACAAGTCTGAGTTGTGCAAATGCTCCCCTGGCCACCGCTGAGACCTGGGGTTCCAGGCTCAGCTATGAGTCCAGGAGAACACCCAGACTGCGAACCTGTGTCTTCAGGGGGAGTGCGGCCCCGTCCAACATGGGCTGTAACCCTATACCCTGTTCGGCCCTGCTACTGACCAGAAGGACCTCTGTCTTGTCTGGATTCAATTTCAATTTGTTTGCCCTCATCCAGTCCGACACAATGGCCAAGCACCGGTTCAGGACCTGAACAGCCTCCTTAGTGACAGGTGGGAAGCAGTGACAGAGCTGGACATTATCTGCGTACAGATGACACCGCACCCCAAAACTCTGGATAATCTCTCCCAGTGGCTTCTTGCATATGTTGAACAACATGGGGGACAATACCGAACCCTGCGGGACCCCACAAGACAACGGTTGTGGGGCCGCGCAGGTATCCCCCAGTGACACCATCTGGGAACGACCTTCCGGGAAGGACCGGAGCCACTGCAAAACAGTACCTCTGAGACCATCCCCACGAGGTGTCCCAGAAGGATACCATGGTCAACGGTATCGAAGGCCGCTGAGAGGTCCAGCGACCAAGGCTCTCTCGGCCTAAAGCCAGATTGCGCCGGATCCAGAAAATCGGTGCCTACCAAGAATGCCTGGAGTTGTGTGTCCACCACGTTCCACGACCTTGCCCAAAAAGGGGAGATGGGAAATAGGCCGATAGCTGTCCAATTGAGTGGGGTCCAGTGATGGCTTTTTCAACAGCGGTTTGATTACAGCCAATTTCAGGCTCGCTGGAATAATGCCTTCCCGAAGGGAGGCATTCATCACCACCTTCATCCACTCGGCCAATTCCGCTCTGGCTTCTCTCACCAGCCAGGATGGGCAGGGGTCTAGGATGCATGCGGTAGCCCTCACCTCTCCAAGTAACTTGTCCATGTCCTCAGGCTGAACCAATTGAAAAGAATCCATCAAAATGGGACAAGTGGGTGTTCGTGCTACATCCTCGGAGACTGCCATTAATATGGTGTCAAAGCCAGAACGGATCAAAGCGACTTTGTCCGCAAAGAACCGAGCAAATGCTTCATAGCGGGTTGCCGAGTTGTCAGGGATCCCGTCTTGAGAGACGGGATATTACAAACCTCTGACAACTCAGAACAGCTCCGCCGGACTGTTCTTTGCGGACACAATATTAGTTGCAAAGAAGACGTTCTTTGCAGCATCTATTGCTGCGGCGTATGCCGTAAGATAGGAACATAGCCGTGTTTGATTTTACTCATTTGGCTCTGAACGCCACACGTTCTCTATTTCCCTCTTTTTTTGCTCCATTGCTGCCAGCTCCTCAGTGAACCAAGGAGATGGCTTAGCTTGGGTACTCAAGAAGGGACGTTCTGGAGCGATCGTGTCTATTGCCCTAGCCGCCTCCTTGTTCCAGAGGGCAACCAGCATCGACAGGGTCACGAGCCGAGGTGGCAGGAAACTCCACAAGAGCCATCAGGAATCCATCCGTATGCATAAGCGTCCTGGGGCAGACCATTTTAATCAGTCCTCCACCCCTGCGGAGGTTGGAGGTTGCAGTGAGTCTAAACTTGATCAGGTGATGGTCGGTCCATGGCAACGGAGCGATGGTAAGCTCCTCCACACCGCCACCTTCCTCTCATCCCTGGCAGAAAACCAAGTCAAGTGGGTGCCCTGTTCTGTGGGTAGGGCCAGATACTAGTTGGGACAGCCTAATAATAATAATATTAATAATACTATTATTATTATTATTATTAATAATAATAATAATAATAATAATAATAATAATAATACTTTATTTATATACCACCCTATCTCCCGGATGGGACTCAGGGCGGTTTCCAATCATAAAAACAACACAACATTACATAACAACATAATAACACATTATTAAGCAAAGTAAAATAATACAATTATAGCAATAAATAACACTTATATGACCTGATCAAGTGGATGGGAACCATAAACCCAATATATTAAAATGTATCATTTTAGGCTAGAGAAATCTTGTGCAATATATTCAGGCCCAGAAATCGGCGGTATTCCAATGTAATTACTCAAAAACCCATGGTTGCCAGGTCTCCGTTATGCACGCCAGGTCTGCCCGCTCATCCAGGATGGGGTCCTGGATGATTGCAGCTTTACCATTGACAGACCTGGCGTTCAGCATTACCACCTTCAGATTGGGAGGTGGTGATATTATTCCATATCTTACTGTATTTGTGAAAAATCCATGTTAAAAAGTGTAACCGAGAAACCTAATGAAATGATTGACTTAAAGATATGAAAATAAGTTTAAAGATAAGCAGATTGCAAAGTTTATTACAGAACATGACCCAGTAGGTGGTTGTAAAGTTATTCATAGCTGGGATTGACAAAATGTATAGATTAATAAACCACATAGAAGTGCTATCCGTGTTGACTTTTCTTTGAGATTTATTTGTCCTGCTGTATTTATTACAAGAAAAAGTCAATAGATGGCCTTAGCATTTAGTGGTACATCATGCATAGGTTGGCATTTCCTTTTTAATGTCAACTGTAGTCAGCATTCCATTTTTACCTACATTAACCACTAATCATATATGATGCTTTAAATTAATGTCATGTCAAATTAAGAAGAAAGTTAAGTGGTTTTCCTTTAATTTTCATTATTTTATATATTTCTAGCTTCTTAAAAGATAAGACATGGACTTCTAACTAATAGATTCTATATTAATTGTTATTGTTGTAGAATTCAAAGATATTCCATTAATTCATCGCAGTCCGAAATAAAAAATAAACTTATTCCTGCTTGTATGGCAGCCAAAATGCATTTCCAAGCCAAAAAAACCCCTGTTTTCTATTTTCCATCCAATTCTACTTTCTGACAGTGTTGCACCCCCTAACCCATCAGACATGTGAGGGCCTCCTGTAGTCTTCATTTCTGAAAAACAAGAGGGGCAGCAGTCACCATGACTTATTTTTCTTTTTAAACGTACAGTTAAAAATTTAAACCAGATCAAAACGGATTTAGGAACAGATAAGTGAAAAGATAGAAGCAGTTAGCTTGCAATGAAGGATGTGATTAGGGTTCATTTACTTGTGCTTAGATCCCACTGGAAGAAGTCTAACATATGTTAAATAATTCCTAAATTTTCAAAACGATTTCAGCATGATCTAAATGCAGCTAACTAAATTTGGATCAAAAATGTTATTTATATGCATTACATTTTTTCTTCTTTTTTGATCTATATATTATCTTGAAAATAAGTTTTGCATAAATGTTGGGTTTTTTTGATAACTTTTAGTGAAAGAAGCAAATAACCTTGAGTTCTCGATAGTGTAGAGGAATGTAAGGAAAATATTTGGATTAAATAAACACAGACTTCTGAACCCAGTTTTTCAAAACACCCCCTTTCACTAGTAATTAATGATAACAAATTTTGAAGAAGAGAAGTAATTCAATTTAGCTTAAAAGTGCTGTACTTTAAATGAATAGAATTAGTTGAAACTGAAAAGTGATGTACTTTAAATGAATGGAATTAAATGGAAAGAGTACTATGTTAGCACACACTGCCAGAGGCCAAAGTCTGCATGCAAAACACTTTTTCATGTTTTCCTTGAATCCTTTGATTCAGCCTAACATTCAGCTTATGATGAATGAGCTCTGTCTCAACCTTGGCGGAAACTGAAGAATATTGATATCTGTTGTAATGAATAGTGTAACAGCAAAAAGCTTAAGTTAGCTGGCACAAGTACAGTCTCAGTATGATGAGCTAAACGCAGACATTGTTTGGTGAGCGGCCTCTGTGTCATTTTGAAAATTAAAACTTGGCTAGCTAACATTAGGTCTGTGTACACCCATTGAATTTCTTTGTTTGCTGTGGCATCCATTCATAATTAAACATTTCAAACAATCTTCTAAAGGGTCCTTGAATTCCTCCCGCCTTTAAATATGCCCTGAAACAAGCATTTGATGAAACGATGACATAGACTTTTTCCTTTTATTTGGTGACATTCCTCTGCTCACATAAAAAGGCCTAAGAACAAATTCTTGCAGTATAGTTCTGCCTGGAAAGCAACACACCAGTTTATGGCTACTTGGAATCAGGAACATTACATCTTGGAATATTGGAATTTTCCCCTAATACACAAAAATACTCTTCTAAAAACATTGGTTGATTCACTGGTGTATACGTCACTTGATACAATTATTTCAGCTTAACATGGAATATCATAAGTTAATTTTTTATGGCTGTGGGAAAATAGGATCAGAAGGCGATCAGCAATCCATAGAAGTTTTACCAGCTTTTCTTTTACTATCCCTTTACTTGAAACAGAGGACCATGAAAACAATTGCAAAAAGCTTTTCAGGTTTTTTTTAAAACAGGAAGAAGTCCTATTTCTATAGGATAACAAAATGGCAAGCAATTGGGATGATACTGGGAAACGGACAGATCTACAGTTGCCCTCAATTTTAACTTCAGCAGAATTATGTCTGCACAGAACTGGTGTAATTCTTGTTTTGCATAAATAGGAATTACTGCATTAACCCTACAGTCTCCTTTGCATCTTAAATAAGTCCCTGGAGAGAAGTGTGACTTTTTTCATTATAAGTGCATTACGTATCCACACACTTTGTTTTGACTTCATTTTCATCATTTGTGATTCAACATCTTGCAAATACACACACTGGTGGTGCTTTCAAAATACTCAGCTTCAGCCTGTCGCTTACAGTGTCTTTGTTCCTTAAACAAGGGGTGGAAAAAGTGTGGCCCACAGATTGCATGGGCCATAAAAATAGCTTTGCATAGCTTTGCATCTTTATAATATGGACTTTATATTTCTCAGATCACAACCTGTCAGGAAAGAAGACAGAAATTGCTGCTAAACTTTTATATAGGTTGCAGGGGCTGCTTGCACCAAAACACTTTTTAAAACTTCGCAAAAAGGGAAATGGGCTTCTAGTCAACTCTAATTTAATTTTGTTAGATTTTTGTATTGTTAGGGAAGGGGTAATGAAGCCCCAGTAGCATTCCAGGGGCAGGAAATTGACCCCTTTTACTAAACCATAGTTCAGTGTAACTGCAAGTCTAGTTGTGGACATTATCAACTACCATTAATGAAAGGACTATAGCGGTTTTGTTCCTACAGCCATGCGGAAACAGTAGTTGGGTTTATGCATCCAGTATGTTGTCCAATTATTTCATTCATCTGAATGTTATTCATCCTGAATGTTATGAACACAACTGGTGTCATTTACCAAAAGCTAATGGCCTTTCATTGATGCAGTGGTATACATGTTGCACTATGACTCTGGAAACCAGGATTTGAATAATTTCTCTTAGAACAATGATAGTTCTAAGTTTCATACTGTTTGATTTTCTCTCAGGTATCTCTTGCGTGAGTAGGGCGACACACCTCCCAACATGAAACCAAGGAAGACTCAAACACGTGGTTGGGTAAAAACTGGCGACAACTTGTTTATTGATAACAGTAGCAAAAGGTTGGCTGCCATGCATGGATCCTGGATCTAAAATCGGTCAGGCCCATGCTGACTGATACCAAGCATGTCAGGGTGCAGCCGGGTAAAAGACTGAGGCAGCGTTACCCCACACCTCTGGCAAACCGAGCACTCCCCCTGCCTACAATGGGGGGGGGGGCAACCAGATCCAGGGCTCATGCCCAAACGCTACAACAAAGGGGGTGGGACACCCACTCCCCTTGCCGCCAACCCTGGTTCCTTGCCATCAATAAACTAAAAATAACACCTACGGCCCACAACCAAACAAAAGGATAAGTAGAACCAAACAGGGGTGTCACTTAAAGGATGCCTATTTTCCTATTTCTTACCAGTTTTTCCAGTTTTTCTGTAATGTTAGAAAACAGTGGCATCCCAGAAATTCTCTGCTCCAGGTTCTAATACTGGATTATGAAGAAGGAGTATGTGGCTCGCATGAAGGGAGCCAAAAACAAATGTACACTTCAGTTAGAATTATATTTGCAAGTGAAAACAATGCTCTTTTTGTGATGTCTCATGTCAAGAGCATTCTATAGAAGTTGTTTTATCTCCTTTTATCCAATTACACATTGGATTATGATGGCCTTTTTATGTTTGGCATATTTGATCAAGAGTGACTTGGTTGATGCTATTCAGAGGAGGACACTCTTGAGAACTTGCAAGAATAAGACTTTTTAGGGTGAATTATTCTGGAAATCTGAGGAGATGACCTCATGTAAGAAACATTAGCCAAAGTTAAAAAAAAAAGTTTGGATCTGCAACCATCTGCACAATACTGTTTCTGATCTTATTAGGGTGGAACTGGCCAGATACAAATGTTGGAATCAGGGCTTTCTAGTGTGCTGAGAAAATTTAGAACAGCCTTTGTGTTCAAGAGTTGATTTGCATCATGCGTTATAAGTTCTTTAGTGTGATCTATTATGCTATTAAATTTACTATTAGAAAGACTGTCACTACAGAAGAAGGAAGTTATTCCATATAGTGGAAATATTTATGTAAACGTTCTATGGACATATTTAGAAATTTCTCTAGGTATAATTGAGAAGCTGCTATGTTTTTGTACCATTTCTTTAAAAAGATTTACAGCATCTGTATGCAAGGTAAATAAACAATCATATAATTAATTTTGCATATTGAAAACCATGGGGATTTCATAAGTTGTTTGTGTACCAGAGTCATACACCAGTGATTTGGTTTTGTCTCAGAGTACTTAATTTGTATAAAATAATGACTATAAAAGATATTGTAGACTGTTAGGATTTTTTTTCACAGATTGTACTGTGTACTTTGTTTGTTTCCAGTATTGCACTTTGATAATGCAATACCCTTAAAAAAATCTATGTAATTCATTTTATTCTCAAATTCAGCTGCTGCTGCTGCTCAGTCGTTTAGTCGTTTCCAACTCTTTGTGACCTCATGGACCAGTCCACGCCAGAGCTCCCTGTCGGCCGTCACCGCCCCCAGTTCCTTCAATGTCAACCCAGTTACTTCAAGGATACCGTCCATCCATCTTGCCCTTGGTCAGCCTCTCATCCTTTTTCCTTCCATTTTCCCCAGCATCGTGATCTTTTCCAAGCTTTCCTGTCTCCTCATGATGTGGCCAAAATACTTCAGCTTTGCCTCTAATATCCTTCCCTCCAGTGAGCAGCCGGGCATTATTTCCTGGAGGATGGACTGGTTGGATCTTCTTGCGGACCAAGGCACTCTCAGGATTTTCCTCCAGCACCAGAGTTCAAAAGCGTCTATCTTCCTTCGCTCAGCCTTCCTTATGGTCCAGCTCTCGCATCCATAGGTTACTATGGGGAGTACCATTGCTTTGACTATGCGGACCTTCATTGCCAGTGTGATGTCTCTGCTCTTCACTATTTTGTCAAGGTTGGCCATTGCTCTCCTCCCAAGAAGTAAACATCTTCTGATTTCCTGGCTGCAGTTTGCATCTGCAGTGATCTTCGCGCCTAGAAATATAAAGTCTGTCACTGCCTCCACGTTTTCTCCCTCTATTTGCCAGTTATCAATAGGTGTAGTTGCCATGATCTTGGTTTTCTTGACATTTAACTGCAATCCAGCCTTTGCACTTTCTTCTTTCACCTTGGTGATAAGGCTCCTCAGCTCCTTCTCGCTTTTGGCCATCAGTGGTATCATCTGCATACCTAAGGTTGTTAATGTTTCTTCCAGCAATTTTAATTCCGGCCTTGGATTCGTCAAGCTCCGCATGTCGCATGATGTGTTCTGCGTACAAGTTGAATAGGGAGGGTGAAAGTATGCAGCCCTGCCGTACTCCTTTCCCAATCTTGAACCAGTCTGTTGTTCCGTGATCTGTTCTTACTGTGGCTACTTGGTCTTTATACAGATTTCTCAGGAGACAGACAAGGTGACTTGCTATCCCCATGCCACCAAGAACATGCCATAGTTTATTATGATCCACACAGTCGAAGACTTTAGAATAGTCAATAAAGCAGAAGTAGATGTTTTTCTGAAACTCCCTGGATTCCTCCATTATCCAGTAGATATTGGCAATTTGGCCTTTTCTGCACCCAGCTTGGACATCTGGCAACTCTCGCTCCATGTATTGCTGGAGTCTGCCTTGCAAGATCTTGAGCATTACCTTACCGGCATGGGAAATAAGTGCCACTGTACGGAAGTTTGAGCATACTTTAGCGTTTCCCTTTTTTGCTATGGGGATATAATTCAGCTGCAGTTAACTCATATTTTGAAAAAATGAATGCTCCTTATTTTTTGCTTAGCAATGGTATATAATAAATAATGACTTAATGTACCTCTTTTATTCAATTAGATGAAAATTAAAATGTATGTTTTGATTTGAGAAATGGTAAAGGTAAAGGTTTTCCCCTGACATTAAGTTTAGTCGTTTCCTACTCTGGGGGGTGGCGCTCATCTCCATTTTTAAGCTGAAGAACCGTCGTTATCCCTAGACACCTCCTGGGTCATGTGGCCGGCATGACTGCATGGAGCACCATTAACTTACCGCCGGAGCGGTACCTATTGATCTACCCATATTTGCATGTTTTCGAACTGCTTGGTTGGCAGAAGCTGGGGCTAACCGCAGAAGCTCACTCCATTCCCCGGATTCGAACCACTGAACTTTCAGTCAGCAAGTTCAGCAGCTCAGCGGTTAACCCGCCGTGGCACTGAGGGCACCTGAGAAATTATGCTTGAATAATTTTGTAAACTACCTAGTGGCTCTTTCATTCAGTTATCTGCAACAATGATATGACTTATTTTCATAAATTTCTCTCATAATAAAATTAAGTATGGACCATATGAATTAATTAAGAAGATTCAATATAAATTTAATATACCAGTTAATAAAGCTATGGACTATTTTAGAAAGTGAAGATGGAGATTACTATATTTTATGCTTGGCTCCTACGGTTAATTGTAAGACTGTTTAAAAGCTATTTGCTTCAAAATATTTTTATTGGTTAATTCAATGTGAGTTGATGGTTTGAGTTTTCTGAGATGCTTCAAGATAGGTTTGCTACTCTTAAAACTAAAACAAAAGTTATTTTATTTCAGAATGTTAAGTTTTATGCTGCATCTTAACCAGGGGTCCCCAAACTTTTTAAACCGGGGGCCAGTTCACATTCTCTCAGACAGTTGGAGGGCCGGACTATAGTTTTTTTAAAAAATGAACAAATTCCTATGCATTGCACACTGCACATATCTTATTTTGAAGTAAAAAAACAAAACAGGAATAAATACAGCCTCAAAGTTAATCATAATCATAATAAAAATAATAAAGAGTGTTGGAAGAGACCCCTTGGGCCATTTAGTCCAACCTCCTCCTGCCTTTGTGCATCAAAAGCACTAGTCAAGCACCCCTTAATAATTAATTATTGATAAAATAATAATTAAAATACTATTATAAACAAGCAAAACTTTGGAAGGCACGCACCAGGTGAGGGAGGAGACGGGAAAGGTGTGCGCCTTTCCCTCCTACCCCGCGCCGCACACAACTTCCTCGGCGGAGGAGGAGGGAGCTGCTACCACAGGAGCTGGATAAATGGCTTCGATGGGGCGCATGTGGCCCCCGGGCCTTAGGAAGCAGCCTTATGCCAATTCATACCATTGGCTCGTTTAACTAATTATTTTCTGCTGATGTGGCAACATCTCTCCAGTTGGCAAAGTCTTACCTAGAGATGACAGTCATATAGATACTACAGTGCCTATATATAGTTCATTAAAACTGATAATCTATACTTTTTCATTGCTAACTATTGTGTATTTCTTGTGCTTGTATTGTAGAGTAGGAAAGCATGAATCAAAAGATGGAACTAGTTTGCATCTTGGTCCTGAACAGATCAGGAAATATATGGAGAGAGTTTTACTTAATCATATGGTATGCAATGAGCTAAAAGGAAAAATGAGCTTTCTTCGGAACTAAAAAGATGAAATTCTGAATACAGGCAGTACCTGAATTACAAACATTTGACTTGCATCCGAGTCCTAGTTACAAACAAGGATGAGACAAAGGAAGTGAGAGAAAATCTTCCACTAGGAAAGGAAATTCACGTCTGTAATAGTTATCATGGGAAAAAGGTATCTCCACTGAATCTTTATCACCAATCCTTGTTCACATGACAACCCAAACTTTTTCAAAATCTATTTGTCACAGTGACAGATAGTGGGTTGAAATCTTCTGAACAGGGGCACAGACAGCAAATCACATTTTACAGGTGTGTTAACCCTTTCCTTTGCTATCCAGAAGTTAAAAAAATTGTTTAATTGGATTTACACTTAAAAATGTACCTGTTCTGGCTTACATACAATTTCAATTTAAGAACAATCTTGTTCGTAACCCAGAGACTACTTTTAGAATATAGCAAACCATTGGGTTAGATGGATATGAGTACTGAAAATGTTAAAATACATGGAAATTTAATGAAATTAAGGACAGTTGTTTTTATTTTCATTTTCAAATCAGTGAGGCCAAGTTATTTTATATTCTCGTTATTCAGGAAGACTAGCTTTTATCTTCTGAATTACTGATACATACAGTAGAGTCTCGTTTATCCAACTTTCAATTATCCAACTTTTGTATTATCCAACACAGTCTGCCTCCCACCTGGATCCACAGCTGTTTCTCTAGCAGCAACACACAGCAGGCCAACACACCCAACAACAACACAAGTGCAGCCACACTCCCAAACAAGTGGCAGACTTGTTGTAAAATATAATGTTTTGGTGCTTAATTTGTAAAATCATAATGTAATTTGACATTTAATAGGCTTTTCCTTAATCCTTGGTATCCAGCATTTTTACTTATCCAACGTTCTGGCGGCCCATTTATGTTGGTTAAGTGAGACTACTGTATTTGGTAGACAAAATCAGCCTATGGAAAATATTAATTACTTATCTTTTTGTCCATAGTTTAATGGACAAAGTGGCCATCACACATGACTTGTGTGTTCAAACTTGATCTTTCTTAGGTGAATGGAGTTGCAAGCTTTCTCACACTTACTATAATAGATTTTTAGTTTTAATTAGAGCAGCCCTTTTGAGACTAAACCTTTTTACCACTAGGCTTTTTCAAATCAGTGAGATAAAAAGAGAGTTATTTCAAACCATTATTTACATGATTTTAATTAATGAATATAATCTCCATGGTCATTTTTTGCAAAAGAGCATTTAATCCCTTAACCATGTTCATAATTTGCATTTTGCACAAACACTTGGGCCCTGCAGTGTTATCTTGTTTTTTTTTTTCATTTAAAAAAACATAATTTTATTTTGTTGTGTCTTCAAACCCCATTTCTTACCACAACACCTGTTTTTCATGCAGACTGAGCTGATAGGTAGAGAAGTAAAGTTTGCTTCCTTTTGCCAAGATAGAACATAGCTCCTGGCAAGGTTACGTTTGAAAATAGTTTTTCATGCAGGGATTGTACGTATTCAACAGCATTGCTGTTGCCAAGATCCACTGACTAATGAAGGGCTGGGACGATAGTGTATTCTTCTTCTTTGCTTGCGGCATGAACATGTAAGCATTTCTTCTGAGAAAAGACACTCTGGTGTTTCAAATAAAACAGTTTAACCTTCTCAGAGGAAGGTCAATGTTTTTACTGATAACATAGGGAAAAAGCAACTTTATAAACAATATGAAAGATAATTTTTTTAACTTGGCAATAACTGACAGAAACAATGGATTTCCAAGGTTTTTTCAGTAAAAATGAACATGAAAGCTAGTGCGTTTACCATCTTCTTTCACTCTCAGCAATACATTTCTCTTTAAAGAGCTCCATATTACTGTCTTCAAGAACCTCCTGCTGTCTGGACACTGACAATTTGAGTTGTGAAGTACAAAGACTTCATACTCTTTTAAAGATTTTGTGGTTAAATACCTGAGAGCATTTGTAATTCACAGTTTTCAAACCTATACTGTAAAATATCATTCTGTACAAAGTGTAGAAGAAGTGCATGTTGAACCATGGTTCTGGCATGACAGGTATTTTGAAAACTTGGATTGAGGGTTAATTGTAGATGAGTTGCTTTGGAAGAATTGTATGAATACTTTGATAAAAAATTAACTAGAGCCAGTTTATTTGGATCAGATTTTGGCTGTTTAGTTAAAGAAAATACGTAATCAAATACTGTTTTTCATTAACGTTAAGGGGATTGTAGTAAAGTATTTTTCCCATAGAGAGCTACTCCTCTTTGACTTTGATAACAATCAAATTAACTTAATGAAAGATTTTGGAGATTCCATGTATATGTTTCAATGGAGGCAGTGGTCCATCTCTCACCTATTGAAGGACATACAAGTAGAAAGATTTACCCCTTCAGGTTTTTCTGACAAGATAGTGTGTCTTCAGGTCATATGTCCAAGATGACTTAGTGCTTGCACTACCTATTATCATGACTTCAACACCTTTCCACATTATATCTACCATACTTCTTCTAGAGATGCTCATATAAAAGTGTTTTGTCCAGAGAGCTATTTCACTAGATGTCCTCTGTCAGCAGGTCTGCATCTCCTTCTGAACTTGACAGCATTAAACACAATAGTAATATTGGAAAGTCAGCATTCACTTTCTAATTATTTCTGAATGTGATTCATCATCTTGGCTGACCCCAACTTTGTAAATGGTGTGCCATAAAATGAGAAGGCATTCACATTCACATTGTTCCAAGGATATTCAAAAGAAACTGGATGTGTGGTGCTGATACACATTGTGAGAAAATGCTGTATGATGCAGAAATCTATTCCTAAATGTCTGCATCCCTATTTTGCTTTGTTAATTGGCTTTATGCTCTAGGGGGCATTAACGCTGAAGTGAACAATATATATGTACCACATTGCATTCCTTGAGCCAAGTCAATTAATCTCTCTCTACTTTTCAAAATAGTTTCTGTTTACTAGTAGTATTGTAAATTAGGCTCGTTGTAATAAAGAAGGAGACATTTGATAATTCACAAAACCCAAATGCAGTCATCTGTATAATCTCAGTGGTTGTGAACACACACAGAGAGCTGTAAGAAGCTACATGATCACATTGCCCTTTTAGTTTCATATATTTTTGTGGGAAAAGATTTTTGTGTATCCCTAATAAAGTGTTCAGTATTCGGCACAGCATATAGAATCATAGATTTTTTTTAAGTATTACTGAAATAATGGGACCTTAAATCAAATTACGGGCAGTGCCTGAGTTACAAACATCCGATTTACAAATGACTCATAGTTAAGAATGGAGGTGAGACAACAGGCTCGGGCTGTGGCGCAGGCTGGAGAGCAGCTGCAATGAATCACTGCAATGAATCAATCTGACCAGGAGGTCATGAGTTCGAGGCCCGCTTGGAGCTTATGTTTGTCTGTCTTTGTTCTATGTTAAAAGGCATTGAATGTTTGCCTATATGTGTAATGTGATCCGCCCTGAGTCCCCTTCGGGGTGAGAAGGGTGGAATATAAATGCTGTAAATAAATAAATAAATAAATAGGTGAGAGAAATCTACCCCTTGAAAGGGAAATTAACTCCTGAAAGAATTACCCTGGGGAAACAGTGTTTCCACTGAAGCTTTGTCACCAATCCTTTTTCCCACAAAAAGCCAAAATTTCAAAATCCAATGATCACAGGGACAGAAAGTGAGGTGAAATCTTCTGAGCAGGGGTACAGACAGGAAAACAAACACCATAGGAGTGTTAACTCTTCCCTAAGCTATCCAAAGCTTTTTTAAAAATTGGCTGGAGTTACACTTGTGGTCTGCCTGTACTACTCCCAGAGTAGCTCCCTTAAATCCGTGGCATTTATATGAGGGTTGATTTATCATTTAGTACCTGAATTGGTGGTTCTGATGTATTAATGTTGTTATTAAGTCAAAAAACCCTGCCTTGCCATCATGAAGCAAAAGTGGAAGTTCTCACTAATCACTAAATAAGCAATTTGGAGATCAAACTTTAAAGCCCATAACTTTGAATTGAAATTGGAGTGTTTAGGACCTACAGAGATACTATTTGAACCATCAGTAATTCAGATTCTTTCCAGGATTCTATGAATTAGTAGCAAAGCATAAGATAATGTGGCATGTTCCACATAGCAAACATTGTAAAAAATTATTGTGGTCCTTTCAATAAGTGTTTCACAGATATGTTTGGCCAGTCAGCTTGAGATATATCCTAAAACACATATCACCAATTGGTTTTCTACCTTTTCCCTCTCATTGGCAAAGGTTTTTTTAAACTCTAAAGGATTTAGATGCTGCCATAAGATGCTGAGCTGATGGAAGCATTGCTACTGGTTGGATCTCCAAGGCAGATCTTCTTAGGCAGACAGGTTTTGCTACAAAAGCCATTAAAATTATGGAAAATCAGAAGCACATCCCATACCAGACTGGTCTTTGTGTAGTTCAGCAATAATGCCATTGAATACTAGAGATCCTAGACATGGGAAATTTGGGCTACGGTATCTTGTGCTAGTAAATCAGGAAAAGTACTCTGAAGCTGCTACTGGAAGGTCAGTCGAAGTAGAAGAAATGAACAGCCGCAAATTAATAATGGCATGCTACAGTAAAGGAAATCCATCAGAATAGGCCATCAAATTTAATGCATACCATATGGAAATAGATATTCCCAAATTTTTACATTACAGAGCAGTGATCATACAGCAAAAGAAGGTGGCGGCTTCTTCCTCCTCCTCCTCCTCCTCCGCCTCCTCCTCCTCCTCTTCTTTATTGGTTCAGTCGTCTCCGACTCTTCGTGACCTCATGGACCAGTCCACACCAGAGCTCCCTGTTGGCCGTCGCTGCCCCCAGTTCCTTCAAGGTCAAGCCAGTCACTTCAAGGATACCATCCATCCATCTCGCACTTGTTCAGCCTCTCTTCCTTTTTCCTTCAATTTTCCCCAGCATCATGATCTTTTCCAAGCTTTCCTGTCTTCTCATGATGTGGCCAAAATACTTAATCTTTGCTTCTAATATCCTTCCCTCCAGTGAGCAGCCGGGCATTATTTCCTGGAGGATGGACTGGTTGGATCTTCTTGCGGTCCAAGGAACTCTCAGAATTTTCCTCCAGCACCAAAGTTCAAAAGCATCTATCTTCCTTTGCTCAGTCTTCCTTATGGTCCAGCTCTCACATCCATAGGTTACTATGGGGAATACCATTGCTTTCACTTCGTTGCCACTGTGATGTCTCTGCTCTTCACTATTTTATCAAGGTTAGCCATTGCTCTCCTCCCAAGAAGTAAATGTCTTCTGATTTCCTGGCTGCAGTCTGCATCTGCAGTAATCTTCACGCCTAGAAATATAAAGTCTGTCACTGCCTCCACGTTTTCTCCGTCTATTTGCCAGTTATCTTTCAGTCTGGATGCCATAATTTTGGTTGTCTTGATGTTTAACTGCAACCCAGCTTTTGCACTTTCTTCTTTCACCTTGGTGATAAGGCTCCTCAGCTCCTCCTCACTTTCAGCCATCAGAGTGGTATCATCTGCATACCTAAGGTTGTTAATGTTTCTTCCAGCAATTTTAATTCGAGCCTTGGATTCGTCAAGCCCCGCACGTCGCATGACTTGTTCTGCGTACAAGTTGAATAGGTAGGGTGAAAGTATACAGCCCTGCCGTACTCCTTTCCCAATCTTGAACCAGTCTGTTGTTCCGTGGTCTGTTCTTACTGTGACTACTTGGTCTTTATACAGATTTCTCAGGAGACAGACAAGGTTGGTCTGTTCTTACTTGGTCTTTATACAGATTTCTCAGGAGACAGACAAGGTGACTTGGTATCCCCATACCACCAAGAACATGCCACAATTTATTATGGTCCACACAGTCGAAGGCTTTAGAATAGTCAATAAAGCAGAAATAGATGTTTTTCTGAAACTCCCTAGCTTCCTCCATTATCCAGTAGATATTGGCAATTTGGTCTCTCGTTCCTCTGCCGTTTCTAAACCCAGCTCGAACATCTGGCAATTCTCGCTCCATGTATTGCTGGAGTCTGCCTTACAGGATCTTGAGCATTACTTTACTGCCATGGGAAATAAGTGCCACTGTACAGACGTTTGAGCATTCTTTAGCGTTTCCCTTTTTTGGTATGGGGATATACAGTAGAGTCTCACTTATCCAACATAAACAGGCCGGCAGAACGTTGGATAAGCAAATATTTTGGGATAATAAGGAGGAATTAAAGAAAAGCCTATTAAACATCAAATTAGATTATGATTTTACAAATTAAGCACCAAAACATCATCCTTCCTGTTGTCTTCTTCCACTTCCATGCATTGCTTGTTTAAAAATAGTTCCTTGCCTCTTCTGGCTAAGCTCTGGAATTGTGCATTTAATTGGGCATATCTCCCCTATCACTGTTTCCTTTTGCCTTCCTTCTTTCTTGGGCTACCTTGCCTTCTTGGTTTTCTTTTTCCTTGGGACGTACTTTGTTGCTGCCTCCTGAACAGTGTTGTGAATTTCTGTACATAGATCTTCAGGAACTCTGTTTATTAAATCTAGTCCCTGAAATCTATTCTTCACCTCCACTGCATATTCACTAGGAATATTTGTGAGATCGTATCTAGTTGGTCTGTGTATTTTCCCCATTCTCTTTAGTCTGATTCTAAATTTTGCAATAAGAAGTTTGTGATCTGAACTACAGTCAGCTCCAGGTCTTGTTTTCACCAACTGGATGGATGCCTGCCACCTTTGGCTGCAAAGGATGTAGTCAATCTGATTTCAGTGTTGACCATCTGGTGAAATCCATGTATAAAGCCGTCTTTTAGGTTGTTGGAAGAGAGTGTTTGTTATGCACAGTGAGTTTTCCTGATAGCTATCAGCCTACGTCTTGCTTCATTTTGTCATCCGAAACCATGCTTGCCTGTGATCCCGGTTGTCATTTGACTACCCACCTTAACATTCCAATCTCCTGTAATGAAAATAATGTCTCTTTTTGGTATATTATCCAGTAGGTGTTGTAGATCCTCATAGAACTGATCTAATTCTGCTTCTTCAGCAGCTGTGGTTGGAGCGTATATTTGGATCACTGTGATGTTCAACAGCTTGCCTTGAACTCGAATTGAGATCATACTGTTGCGCCCCAAGGCAGCGCGAGCACTCGAAAACCAGGCAGGAGCCAATATAACACAAGCTGTTTATTGAAGCAGAGTAAATATATAGGTCTATGCGCATTTAAGGTGGAAAGTCAAAGTAAGAAATAGTCCATAATATTTAGTCTTTTGCAATTCAGAAAGAGTTCATCAATGTCCAATTTGTAATCCACAAGTGAAGCTCGATAGCTTCCCTTAGATAGCAAAGTTTGTCCATGAAAGAATAGTGGAAAACAAAGCACTGCAAATCGATTGAAAAGTCCTGTAGCAAAGTCAAAGAAGCAAGGTAAACAAAGTGGAATCAATCTCAATCCAAGAACAAGGAAGCCGCGGTAACAAGGCAAGGTCTACTCGGGAGTCGTGGCTCAGCATGGCTCTCCTGTAACTGGAAACTCGGCACAGATTCAGAAGACAAGGCAAGGAGCTGGAAACTGGAACCTCTTCCGAGGAAAGACAAAGTTGACACCACAGTGAAAATACAGTGCAGAGTACTTTTAGCAGAATCCCAAGTCTGTAAGAATTAGGGAGAACAGGGCCCACGAAAGTTCTCATGGGAAAACTAATCATTATCTAGTTTGAGAGCGAGTCTTTGACTTCTTCTCAGTCCTTTATTTCTACTTCTATCTTTGGTAACAAAATCTCTCCAATTAAAACTTCCATTCTCCCCCAAGTCTGTATCATCTGGTGTGGTTAACGCTGAAGAGAATTCGGAATGTTTGCCAATTAGCGGATCCATGATATCCGGCACCTGCAAGGCCATACAGCCTGAATTCTGAGCAGGAATGTCTTCGAATTCTGCCGCCTCATCTGTTTCTGACTCCAACTCTTGATGTTACCTGGGCCATGATGGCTGAGCCACAACACATAGTCCCATTTTTTGGGTTGTATCCAAGCACTGCTTTAGCAACTTTATTATTAATTATGAAGGCTGCTCCATTTCTTCGGTGTTCTTCTTGTCCACAGTAGTAGATCTGGTGGTCATCTGTTGTGAAGTGGACCATTCCAGTCCATTTCACTGACTCCCAGAATGTCTATCTTTAATCTTGACATCTCACCAATAACCACATCCAGTTTGCCCTGGCTCATAGATCTTACATTCCAGGTTCCTATAGTGTGTTGATCTTTAGGGCATCAGATTCATCGTTCACCTCCAGCACCGTCGGCCGTTAGCCTTCCTTTCAGCGTTGAGCTAACTGCGTCATCACATCTGGGGCTAGTTGAGCTAGTCCTCTGTTCCTCCCCAGTAGCATTTTGATCATCTTCTAACCTGGGAGTCCTATCTTCCGGTGGTATACCGACATATCTCTGGTTGTACTGATCCATTTAGTTTTCATGGCAAGAATACTGGGGTGGGTTGCCATTACCTTCCCCAGGGATCGTATTTAGTCTGACCTCTCTGCCATGACCTTCCCGTCTTGGGTACCCCTTCACAGTTTAGCTCATGGCATCATCGAGGTGCGCAAGCCCCAGCACCGCGTCAAGGTAACAATCCTTTGCATAGGGAAGGCTTATGATTCAAAATAAACTGAATCTAGAACTTGAAGAATTGCAAAGAAAGGTCAATATGACATAAGTCACCTTGGGTTTCACTCTGGGAGAAAGGCAGCATACAAATGCAGTACATAAAATAAAATGAATAAAATTGGGAACAAAACGTTAAGATTGAAGATGAATCAGTGAAAACTCCTAACTTAATAAAATGAATATGTGGGTAAAATTTTAAAACCAAATCTCTACTGGAAATCTAGATAATGGAGTATTAGTGGACAATTCAGAAATAATTCTAATACTGAGTTACCTTTGTGGTTATGTGCCTCACATAAATGTACAAATCTTTCCACAGAATGTTCCAGAACTGAGCAGCTTTCTGGCAGGAGGCCCAAGTTCCTGGGCACCAATATCTATAGCAGTGTGCACTATTCTCCCCAATTTTTTTAATGTCGTGTGATTCGCTTTGGTTTTGAAAAGGCGGAAGCTACTTTCACTTCTCCATCCTACAACTCTTCTTCCCTCCCCCCCCCACCTCCAGCCTTTGTCTGGTTTTTTTCTGATGCCTTGCACTGCCCCAAGGCCTTTTTAAATGTGCCCCTCCCCCAGTGTGGGAGAAAGATCCACATTGTAATACTAGGAGTGTTTCTTCTGTCTTGTAGAAGAGCATCAGGTGAATTCTTGCTCTATCTGCCAAGGTTTTATGAGCAAGCCCTATCTTGGCACTGTGCTTACCTGTGGGACCAATGTGCCACGCAACTTACATGGCAGTGAAAAATCGGTCTCTACACATCACTTCTGTATGTCCATCTGTAAGCAAAAGTCAGTATTACCAGTCTTAAAGAGGATCCTTCCACCTCGTTGATATTCATGTTGTCCCCACCTTTGGCAAAATCCTGAATAGCTCCCTCTATTCTGCCCGCAGCATCTCAGGACAGGCCCGAGATCTCACTACCACACTGACACTGGGGCAGTTGATGTCTTTTGCTTTCCTTTGAGATGCAAATCTCACATAATATTTTCCACCAGCCTCAGCAGCCATCCCACTGAACAGACTTCTAGTGCCCATCCTGTAATCCTTGATACCGACTGCAATGGCCATCAGAGAAACCACAACAAACTACAAAGCAGCATCTTTGAGTCCTTCATTCTCCCCCCATACTCACCTTTGTCATTGTGTAACAGTTTTTCCATGAGAGAACTGTCCTCCTGTTTTTGCTAGGACAGTGCTTTCATCCTTCATTGGCTAATGTGTGCCTCCTCTACTGGTAAACTAGCTAATCCCCCAATTGTGTGAGTCACAGAGGCCATAAAGAAGAAGGATATTTACTATAGTTACTTGTAACTATAGTTCTTCAAGTGGTCACCTGTGTCCTCTCACAAACACACCCTCCTCCCCTCTTTTCTTCCAGGTCTACCAATCCTTCCCAGCAGACATCAGAAGTGAGGTCCAGTCTCAGCACTATAGAAATTTGTGCCCAGAAAGACAGGGTATTGCCAGAAAGTTGCTCAGCTCTGGAACATTCCATAGATGGATCTATGCATGCCAGTTGTGTGAGGGCACAGATAACCACTTGAAGAACTACAGTTGAAGGTATGCAACCTGTCCTTCCTGACCAACAAACAGAGAAAAATTATGAAATAAATAACACTTAGTAATTAAAATAGCTATCAAACCTAAAACTTTCATGAAAGAAAGAACTAATTTTTGAAGACATTAACTTAATTCTAGCAATTTGAGGACAGAGACCAATTAGTGCATAGTGTAGCAGCAATAGTTATTAGACAAGTTGGATATGGATTGATAAATCAAAGAAAATGATTAAGTTCATGGATTCTGGTTGAAATATCTAAGCAACTTTGTTCCATGTCTAGCACAGCAATTTAATCTCTTGCTGCAATCAGTTATTATCACAGATTGAACAACAGCAGGAAGAGCAGATTATGAAAGGGGAGAGGGTAGCTATTTCAGCAAATTACAATCAAATTACTTGTTTACTAACAAAGTTTAAATTCTCAATAGGAATAATGGCTAACACAATCCATTACCATTTAATTCAAAATTCTCTTTATACAAAAGAAAAGATAATTATCCACAAGACAAGGGATGAAAGATCAATTATTTATTGATAAAAATTATACTTTAAAACTGTAAAAGATGTATAACTAATTTTCAAATTGCTTGGGTCAAGTATTTTAAAAGCATTAGATTCTTGCCACACACATGGATCAAAATATCGTAAAATTGTAGGAATCAAAATGACAGCAAATGGAGAAGAACTTGGCTGCATCAAAACGAGTATAGTGTCTACATCAAGGGAAGTAATGCTTTGGTCAGACCACCCCTGGCCTACTGTGTCCTATTTTGGGCACTACAATTCAAGAGGGATATTGACAAGCTGGAACGTGTCCAGAGAAGGGCAACTAAAATGATCAAAGGTCTGGAAACCATGCCCTGTGAGTAGCTGGGCATGGTAGCTGGCAGAAGAGAAGTTTGAGAGGAAGTATGATAGCCATGTTTAAATATTTGAAAGGATGTCATACAGAGGAGGGAGCAGACTTCTTTTCTGCTGTCCTGGAGACTAGGACTCAGAGCGATGGGTTAAAAGTAAAGGAAAGGAGATTCTACTTGAACATTAAGAAGAACTTCCTGACTGTAGAAACTGTTCAGCAGTGGAACTCACTGTGTTGGCATGTGGTGGAGGCTCCTTCTTTGAAGACTTTTAAACAAAGGCTGGATGGCCAACCGTTCGGAGGTGCTTTGATTGCTCTTTTCCTAAACAAAGGGAAGACAGCAGGGTCTTTGGATTCATTCATATAAATATTAAAATCACCCATGAGAAAAGTGTGAATATCATATAAGAGAAAGAAATTTGAGCAAAAATAAAAATCAGGAATAAAAGTTAAAAATGGGCCAGGTGGATGGTAAATTGCTACAATCCGCAGGTGTAGAACCAAAAAGAGCCTCACAGCATGGGCCTCAAAAGAAGAGAAATAATGAGTCTGGGAAGGAAAAAAGTTGAAACTGTCAGGAGCTAGATTATAGAAGCTTCGCCCCACCCTACAATCATGGTGACTTTTATGAGAAACGGAGAGTCCTTTGAAGGAGAGGGCAGCTGAAGTAGCAGTATCATAGGCAGGAAGGCAAGTTCTAGAGAGAGTAAGAAGGTGAAAAGATCTGCACAGAAATAAATCATGAACAGTAACATCTTTAGGAGCCATTGATGGACAGTTCCACAAGAGCAGAATAAGGGAAGTTGGGGAAGAGACAGCAGGTAGGTATCAGATTAGAAGAAGTGGAAGAAATAGGAGCCATAACAAACAGAGTTCATTGATAAACATTTATTGGGGCTCTACAAGAAATTTTAGGTTCAAAATGGTTCTGCAGCTGAAAAAGTTTGGGAATCCCTGGTCTATAAGGTCGATATTGTAGTATCGGATGAAAGCTAAATGTATGCTACCTATCGTCAGCAGTTACTGCCATAGGATTTATGATACATAAAAACTCCAGTAACTTTTAAACTTGTTGCTCAGATGTTCATCAAACAATGCTAGATTTTCTTCCTTGGCAAAGTAAATGAGTAGTCTGCAGCAATTTGGCAGAAATGTATGGCATAGATGTATCAATTTTCAGCACTTTTATTTGCTGTAACCCTTGCAGTCTTCACTGGGTGAATCTCAAATCTGGCACAACTTATCAAACGGAGTAGGGATGCCACATTTCATATTAATAGCTTGACAACTCATTTTTGAAGCAATAGAATTTTGTGACTTGCAGAGACAGAACCAGAGGTGATTCAGAGGGACGACAACATCTTTGATTAATCAATTTAAATAGCAAGATTCTACACATGTTTTCTTCTTTCCCATTATCTTTGGTAAGATTTGAAGAATGCTGAATATGAATAATGCTTTCATGAGCTGGATGTGTGCCTTTGTATTCTCTCTTTACATTTTCAGCCCTACATCTTCTTTCAAATTGCTCTCAGATTGGCAATATCTTTGATTGCTAAACTTTTGCTCTGTCAGGTTGCAGTCATCCTATGTCAAAGCTGGGAAATCTTTGACCCTCTAAACAGTTTGGAGTTCAGCTTTCAGAAACCCTTGCCAGCATTGCTCATAGTATGTGTGAGAATTATAGTCTAAAATATTTGGATATCCAAAGGTTCCCTAGGCCTGTCCTTATGAATAACCAGAACATATACTTCTGGGCTCATGTGCTACTGCATCTTTATAACTAAACCTCTCGACCAGTCAATTTTAGACAGTCTGCTTTCCATTTTAACTGATGGCAGAGATTGTTTTCTCTTACAAAAATATTTATATTATTCAAATACAACAGTGATCTGGCTGGTGTTCATTCTGCCGCTTGTCAAGCTCTGTCTCTAATGGTGTCATTTCTTTTCATATCTCTAAGGCAATTGAAACTGTTCTTTAAAGTGAAATGTCCTAAACCAGTGTGTGGCAGTTCCTATTAGCCAAAGTGCATCACAAACAGTAATAAGGTCTCCAAGGACCACTTTTCTTGCAAGCTCTGTAGTCATATTTCCTCATTAGTTCATTTCAGTTGTCACTAATGCCATGTTCCAAGCTTTTGCAACGTACACCAAAACAAGTACAAACTATGTATGCATATAGAACAGACATTTATTTTCCATAATTCGGGGTCTTTTTGAATCCATTTGATAGCTTGTACTTTACACATTTTAATTAATTAACCTTTATCCTGATTCACCGTAGTATATTATAGTATAGGAAAAATGCACAAATTGTAAGGCATTATCAGTTTCTTTCAAACTTTTAGATTACTTGATTTAATGTATAAAATCTTATACTTTCTACATTGTAAATGTTAGAAAGTGATAAGCATTAGCTTTATTCTCTTTTTGGAGTAATTATTATTAAAGGGTAGAAATGTACTCAGAATGAAAGAATTATTTTAAATGTTTATGAACACATGTTTGCAGAAGAAGAATGAGAACATGTGATAATCTCTCCACACTTCATTTTATTACTATTCTTTTGCTTGTGACATTACATAGCATTCAGTACTATGCATTTGAGTTGATTAGCTGTGCACTGAATAATTGATTTCTTAGTACATACATACCATATTATATTTCATAGAATGATATATCGTAGAGCAGTGGTTCCCAAACTTATTTGGCCTACCACCCCCTTTCCAGAAAAAATATTACTCAGCGCCCTGGATTTTTTTTTTAATAGCAATTAAACAGAAAGATATATGTACCCGTGGCCCTCACTGCTCCCCTGGATTGCTGCAGCACCCACCAGGGGGTGGTAGTGCCCAATTTGGGAATCACTGCCATAGAGTCTCACTTATCCAACATAAATGGGCCAGCAGAATGTTGGATAAGCGAAAATGTTGGATAATGAGGGATTAAGGAAAAGCCTATTAAACATCAAATTACATGATGTGCTGTCATTATATAAATAAAAGTGATTGGGTCATGTTCACATTACTCTCCTGGAGCATAGCATTTCCCTATTCTCCTTTGGGGCCTCTGGAACCTCAAGGAGTCAGATATGGAGAGATGTGGTATAATAAAGCAGCATTAACTTTGAGTCCCACCCATGGGAGGAAAAAAAGCAATTAATAAGAAATGAATTAATAATAATAATAATAATAACAACAACAATAATAATAACAATAATAATATACACCTCCCTTGCCTAGTTTCCAATAGACCTCAAAACCTCTGAGGATGCCTGCCATAGATGTGGGTGAAACAAGAGAGGGTAAAAGGATAGAATACTTATGGAACATGGCCAGACAGCCTGGAAAACTCACAACAACCCAGATCTCTTCTCTTCCTGTCAGTAGCCAAGTTCTTGATTGGGTGTCTGAGCATCTAGCTGTCATCCTTTCATCCCCCTCGATGTCAGAAAGACAAGTCTTCCCTCGCAGCGAGGCTTTGGAAAGGTCTGTCACAAGGAAGAGCTGCTTCTTGCTATGGCAATGTGGGCTTCCAAGGAAAAGGAGACCCTCCCCCTTCCTCCTTCCTTCCGCTTTGGTGCTGGAGGGAAGCAGGAGACTCCAAACTGGGGCGCCTTCCAGGGCATTCAAGCCTCACTCACTCAAGCACCAAAAAAGCAGTAGTAGCAACAACCATGCTCCCTCCGCCACTCTGTTTCCCCCTCTCAGATCCAGCGTCCCCATTCCCTGTGATACATTTTCAACCCAATTCCTTTTGTGAATTGCCTGCAGGGAGGGAAAGCAGGCAGATTGTGGTAAGCCGGTGGAAACACTGAGTAGAAAGAGGTGGGAGGAGGAGGAGGAGGAGAGGGCAGGAGGTGAAAGGACTGACGCAGGGAGAGGCCCGCTATGCATTGCTGCCTAAAGAAAGGCAGCAACAGCTGTGGATCTGGGAGGCAGACTGGGAGGCCGGATAAGCGGGACTCTACTGTAAATGACAATAGTACCTAAAAGGTAGCATAGTAATATTGTGAAGAACTTCAAATTGCGTTGATGTTTGGGCTTACATTGAATATTATATGTTTATTCTAATTGTACAAAAGAGGATCTGGTGTACAAGCATTCATAGAATTAGACAGTTTATTTCTCTACATATGTCAGTTATATACAGCCTCAATTGCCTGATTTTCATAATAAATGAATGGCAAATAGTAGAGCACTGTGAAGTTGATATAGTAATGATTAATGATATGTATTGGATCTCTGCCATTGAAAGCTGAGCATCTTAGAAAGAAAGACATTATGTTTATTGTAGAAAAGGTAAATGATGAAATGGCTTTTAAAAGGTTACTATGAAACAAATCATTTGCGCAGTAAAATCTTAATATCTATTTTTATTATTGTTTTGATGAGGACTTATATGTTTAGGGGAAAGTATAAAAAAGAGCATAAAATCCAAATCTGAGTTTGAAATTAACACAGCCATTAGAATTGCCATTCTATATTTCCATTCTAATTAATGCATGTTTTGTTCATATTTTTGTTCATATGATAGATACTATTTCATGCAATGATATTTACTGATGTATGTAATGATAACGGTGGACATACCCACATGAATCAAAATCCTATTAAAATTGAAAACTGCAATTTAATAGTTTCAAAATGTTTAACTTACATTTCTTTGTGGTTATTTGATCTAATTGAGCTACACATTATGTTAGTATTCAACATATTATTGTCTCTTTGAACCATTTGTGTAATACCTCAGACAGGATGCATTAATGGAAATCCTTTATGTCATTAAAATATCTATTTTCCATGAATGGCTTATGTCCGAAATAGTGAACTCATTCTAATTGCAAGGAAAGGATCTAATGTATTTTGAAATTGCTTTGGCTATATTAGGAATAAATTGAAATTTTAATGTAATTGATCAGTCATTGACATTCTGAAGATTGAGTAGCCCTTGTCTTTCATTAGTATAAATATAGTTAAACAACTTTTAATGCAGATTTGTCTATGTTCCAGATGCGTGGAAGTCATTGCTAAAGAAGGCCAGAACTTGAAAGAACTTTATTTGGTGTCATGTAAAATTACAGACTATGGTGAGTAATATTGCTTGAAGAGAAATGTTTTATGGTCAAAAGTAATGTTGATTACAAACAATACATAATTGTCCCAATGAAAGATGCATTGAAATTATGATTGGACTAAAATCTGAACTGTTCTGGAATTTCTCTGTACTTTAGGAATATTTCTTTCCTATGGAAATATTTTGAAACTGATGGGATTGACAGAAGTAGTTTGTAATCTGGCACATTGTTCTAATAATAATAATAGTAATAATAATAATAATAATAATAATAATAATAATAATAATAATTTTATTTTTATACCCCAACCCATCTCCCCGAGGGGACTTAGGGCGGCTTACATGGGGCAACAAGCAATATAAAACTCAACAATAAAAACAAATCATAAACAAATAAAATCACATATACCAATAAATAATAAGCACACTTTGATAGAAACCTGGGTTGGCTTCTAAAAGGGATAGTGGGCCAGAAAAGTGCAAATAGTTTTGTACGGTACAGATTAGGAAAGATGTAGGTACCAGGGACTATTATCCCATTAAGGTGCTGGAGGAGGCATACACCTAAAGACTATATATGGCTAAGGACTAAAAATACTATAAAAATAGAATGGACAAACAGGGCAATCCCAAACTAAGGAAATCAGTTGCCAAAACCTGTTGAAAGAGCCAAGTTTTTAGGCTCTTCCGAAAAATAAGGGGGGTAGGGACCTGCCTAATCTCCCTAGGGAGAGAGTTCCAGAGCCAGGGGGCCACTATGGAGAAGGCCCTCTCCCTCGTCCCCACCAACCGCAATTGCGACAGTGGTGGGATCGAGAGGAGGGCCTTCCCTGATGAACGGAGAGACCGTGCAGGTTCATAGGGGGAAATATGGTCACGAAGGTAGGTGGGTCCCTCCCCAATGTTATTTGCTCTGGTAATAGAACCCCTAGCATATAAAATAAGGATGAATGAAACATGGGAAGGATATAAGATTGGGAGGAAGGAGGAGTTGAGATTGAACCTGTATGCGGACGATGCAATAATTTTAACACAGAGACCAAGGGAAATGATTAAATCAATGAAAATAATATTGAGGGAGTTTAAAAAAGTATCAGGGCTATCAGTAAATATGGAGAAATCAGAGATATTATTTATTAATACGCCACCGAAGGAACAATTAGAGATAAGGAAGGAATCAGGATTAAAATTGGGTATTAAAAAGATGAAGTATTTGGGAATTTGGATATTTAAGACACTTGATAAAATAATAGATGGAAATTATAGAATGGCATGGAAGAGAATGTTAAAACAAATGAGTAGGTGGAAGAATAAAAAATTGAGACAGATGTCTAGGATAAGGGCATTGAAAATATTGATAATTCCAAAAATGATGTATTTATTTCAGGCTCTCCCAGGAATTTCTCCCATGGCAAAATTAAAGGAATGGGATAGGAAACTAAATTATTGGGTTGAAGGAGGGAAAAGACCAAGAGTAAGGAAAAATTGATAATTGCAAAAGAAATGAAAGGGGGATGGGGCTGTCCATGCCTAGAGCTATATAGTGATGCCTTCCAAATTGAAAGAGCAATAGAATTACAAGTGACAAATAAAAAATGGGTGAGATTTGAAAAGGAAATGAATGGAGTTAATTGTGAAGAAATAATCTTTAGAAAATGGGATAAGAGAAATATAGATAAATTAATAGGACCAATGAAAGGAACAATTCAAGTGTGGAAGAAATGGCAAGGGAGAATAAGTAGCTTAAAATCTAAAATGTCAACAGTATGGATAATCAATAAGGATAAGGAATCAAATATGAATAGAAATATTCAAACATTGAAGGAAAAAGGAATAGAGAGACTAGAACAACTATATGACAGAGAGGGAACGGTAAGAGAAAATAAAATTAAACAATGGCTTGGAGAAGAAAATTGGTTACAGATAAGAGCAATCTGTGCATATTGCAAAATAAAAGAAAATATTAATATGGTTAAGAGAGAAGATAACGCCTTTGAAAAGATAATAAGAGAAAAGGGGGAAGGAAAGAAGGCACAGGCCAGCAAAATATATACAATGCTCATAGAGGCTGATGGATGTATAATACGGGATCTGAAAAGTATGTGGGAAACGGAGCTGCAAATCACAGAACAAGAGATGAGAAATGTGGTAGAGACAATAGGGATGAAAAGGAATACCAGAGTACGAGAAATGAGGAGGAAAATATTGCACAAATGGTATCGTACACCCTGCCAATTAGCATACTACTATAAAAAGGGGAGTAGTCAGTGCTGGCATGGATGTCATCAGAAAGGGCGGTTTATGCACATGATGTGGGAATGTGAACATGTACAATATTTTTGGCAGACTATACAAAATGAGTCAAATCAAATACTAGGAAATGAGTGGGTCATAACAAAGGAAATAGCGGTATTAGGGAAAAGAGAGGAAATGGGAAATAAAAGGGAAATAAAAGAAGCAATAATTGAATGTGCACAAGCAGTAATAGTATTAGGGTGGAAAGATAAATCAAAATGGACAGTAAATAAATGGTACCAATATATGGTGGAGCAAATGGAATTTGAAATTATGAATGTGAAACTAAATGTTGTAAAAACTAATGAAAATAGAACAAGAGAAATGGAAGAAAGATGGACAATGGTAAAGAACTATATCATGAATCAATCTGGAGATCAAGCCATAAGAAATAAGATACAAATGTTATATAGTATATAGGTTGGAAATGGATTAAGATAAAGATATAAAAATTGTCTCATAAAGAAACAAATATGTAAAAAGAAAACAATCCTCGTGTTGGTGGTGGGAATTGTAAATGTTTTGTATGTCTACGGAATGTATTTTTTGTGTTTTAAAAAATAAAAATTTATTTAAAAAAAAAACCGAAGGTAGGTGGGTCCCGAACTGTTAAGGACTTTATAGGTGATAACCTGCACCTTGAATTGGGCTTGGAAAATAAATGGCAGCCAATTGAGCTCCTTAAACAGAGGGGGTAGACCGTGCCCTGTAATTTGCTCCAGTTAGTAGCGTGGCTGCCGAGCGCTGGAGTTTCTGAGCCTTTTTCAAGGGCAACCCCACGTAGAGTGCATTGCAATAATCCAGTCTAGGAGGTAACTAAGGCATGGACCACCATGGCCAGATCTTTCGTTACATTTCTCAGCCTGTTCAGTTACAATCTGTTAAGTTTAGAAATCTGCTCAGTATGTTAACTTTTTAATGAGCCTGAGTATTATGTCTTGTTATGTTATAGTATAGTATACTGACCGTTGCTGATTTATGGATTAAATTATTTACAAAACTGATTGGAGTGAATAGATACCTTTATGAAAATCCCTACTGCATACACCTGTAGAACAAGGGTGTTACTATCATTATAGTTTTATTATTAAAAGCAATAATGAAAAGAGAAAAGTTTGCTCCCATATATGTGTGTGTGTGTGTGTGTGTGTGTGTGTGTGTATATATATAACTTGTGCTGTCAGACTGGCATAATTTTGTAAGCTTCCAATGGATGAAAACAGTAAACACTTTGCTGTAAAGAATCCCTGTGTCAAATAAATTACATTTGTAAGAAGATGTTTAGCTTTGTGAGAAGGCAATCAGAGAAATGTGTAAATGTCTTTTCAATTTTCTGCTCTAATTCCAGTTTGTATTTATTTCCAGAGATTTATAATTTCTGTTACTTATACAATTACAGTAATGATGAAAGCTTGTGAGAAAATATACAATTAACATTTAAGCCTAAAAACATGTATAACTTGCAGTGTTAAATAGAATTGTGTGTATTCTGTAATGATATGTTTTTGGCTTCCTGAATTCTGTCTTTTTTCATATTACGATATTCACATATACAAACAATTATAGTTAAAGTAGCTTCAACATATTGGTAAAATATAGATATGTATCATCATCATCATCATCATCATCATCATTGTTATTAAGTTTTCTCAGTGAAGATCCTCTTCAGTACTTGTTTGCATGCACAGAGAAACACAAAATATATTTTCAAGTCAAAATGTGTATATGTTCTGCTGGTTATTCAAGTCTTTTAAAAATGTCTGCTAATGAAATCTATTCACACACATTGTTTATCATTAAGAAATAATTATAAATTACTTCATAATTCATTTTCCAGTCAATGATTTTATCTTTTGAAAACTTTTCCACTGCCTTTTGCAAGGGTACAAGAAATTGCTGTGTTAATATTCCACACTTCTTCCTATGTTGTCAAAATTAAACACCTTGAAGAAAACATTATAATGTTTTTATCAAACTATACATGCATGGGACTAAACCTAATGCTACCTAGAGCAGTGGGTTATAAGTTGCGACTAAATCCCAGTTGTTTCAGTGGGATCTAGATAGAACTTGTTGGATTTCTTCCAACATAATGATGATAAGTAGGAAAAATGGCATCAAGGGTCACATTTTTGTTATCCTATTAATTGAGTAATGGTTGAAGGAATGCTCGAGAGATGCACTTTTCACCTTTGTTTCTTCTTTGTCCATACTCTGAAAATCTTCAGAGTTTTTGAGAAAAGAGGATGTAGGGAGAACTATCAAGACATTACCCCCTCCCCTTCTGTCAGTGAATCTTTCATGTCAGGCTCTTTACAAAATGGAATGAAAATCAACATCCAAGCACCTGAATGTTGTTTTATCATTTTTATTTTATTTATTCAGGCAATTTTCTTTTTGGGCTTAATCTTTCCTTTATCATTGAACCTTAGAACTAATATAACTGAGAACAGTGAAAATCTTATATGTAAATAAATGGCATGTATTGAGTGTTATAGTAATCCTCTCTAGCTGTTACCAGGTCACTGTAGTAAGGTCTGTCTTTTTCAGATAGAGGTACAGATGTCAAATCACCAAAGCTTAGGAAAGACATGTATGGAAACGACTATCACCAACAACGAATATTTGCAATCTGTATTTAGTAATTCATTAATACGAAGTTCATGGACTTGTGGTGTGACTTTGGGCTCAGAAATTGTAAGGGTCTTCACGCTTGCCTCCTTTCTGCATAGTCTGACCTAATAATTGACATTTTTCTAATATCTGTGTGAGAATATGCTGAGACTATGATAGTTTTATTTTTAAAGAAATCTTAGAAAAGAGAAACAAATTCCTGCTGGCAATGGTGAGATGTGTGTAACCAATTTAGAAACATTAATTCTTTTTTGGCAAGTGTATTGAATTGATCTCTGATGGGACATCTGTGACCTTAACACTAGGCTTGTGTAATCACTTGGTTTTTGCACATACCATGGCTGCTTCTGGTAAAGGAATGAAATCCACTGTGAAAGACTGAGAGGTAAAGACTGGTCCCCTCAGTCAGGTTGTAAACTGTATAAATCATTTCTTATGAAAAAAGTTATATTCAAACTTTGCTGACAATATTTAGCACTAACAAATGCAAAAAAAAATGTCATCTGACAGTTCTCTATGTAAGTCATAACTATCAGAAATCTATTTTCTTTAAATAACTTTTAAAATACTCCTGAAGTCATGAAAATTCCAGGCAATTTCCTTTGAAAGTCAGTTTGGAATGCCACTGTGCATCTCAAGGCCCCATGCGGAGAAGTAAATTACAACAGTAGCATGTTCCTCAACACTATAAAGTTGCAAATCTTTTGTCTTGAGGCATATAATGAGGTATTTCTTGATGGAAGGAGGCAATAAGCTAAACTGTTAATGTTAGATAGATTATGAATTGATTTAGTACAACAGTTGTCATCACCTTCTTATCCACCAAATGGATTTACTGAAAAATAAGGTTAGACAAAGCTGTTTAAAACTAACTTATTGCATACAGTCAACACTGCTCTCCACCTCTGATTTGTATTCCATATTTCTGAACTTGTCATTCACGTTGCAGACGATTTATTATGATTAAATCTGATTCATAAGTAAATCCCAGTTCAAAGCATCTATTATCTCCATTAAATTTCTCTAAAACACATTTTAGTACAATTCTTTGTACTAAGAGTTTGTTTTGCATCCTTGACAGGAAACTAAAGGGAACCAGATATTGAAAACAAGAAACATAGGTTAAATGCTAGCCTAACATTTAATCTTCTTAAATCTACATTAATCTTACTTGGGCTCTTGGGATATATGGCAGTTCTGTCACTGTCACACACATAATCAGAACTTTGCAGAGAAACTTCCCGTTTTTACCTATTTGTATCCTGTTTTGCACTTAGTCTCCCAATGTAACATAACATTCAAGTTCTGTTCCAGACTGTCCACCAAACTTGAGTTTCATAAAAGTAGGTTCTTTTCAACTCTTCCTGCTCATTTTTAAGTCCTCCACTGTATACATTGCAGTATGTGACAAGGGGAATAAGTGCAAGTTATGTGCATGTTTTTTCCCCCTGGTCCTTGCAATGTGTGAAGTGGCCTTGAGGTTACTCTATTTTTGTGATCCAGAAATCCAACCTCTCATGTCCAAGGACCTGAAGGCACAGAGCTCAAGTTAGTTTGTTTCCAAACATTGTTTCCAAAATAATTTAAATGTGTGAATTACAGTTCTGTAAGTCAAGTGGAATGGTGCTAGTTTTTGAAATGTCAGGGATCTTTCTAGCCTAGCTAAGTTAATGGCCTACTTTATTTGTTATTCTCTTTCATCCAGTGCCCCATTCTTGCTTATTTATTAACTGTACATACTAAAACACATTGAATTTAATTATAAAATGCCAAGAGCTCATATGAAATGCTTCTATAAATATGTAACCACTTGGGCCCTAGTACACAAAAATAAAGATAATAATTGAAGCAGAAGCTCTGTGCAAATTCCAGTAATAAAGAAAATTAAATTCAGCAGTGTCTGAGGAAAAATGGCCTGATAACTATAAAATGTAACAATATGGATTTCTTTTGAAAATATATGCCTTTGTTAGGAATGGACATTTTCTGGATAGCTTTTTAAAATTCTGGCTAGCTAAAAATATGTGATCATTTGGTGTATAAATGGAAAGTTAGTATAATGCACTAGAAAAAGTGCAGAGCTTGGTTAAAAAAAGGCTTCAGTTCAAATTGCCTTCAGCCATGAAGTCTCCAGAGTAACCTTCTGGTGTTCTTTCCTGGCCTAACGTTCCTGCACCACTCCAGGTAAACTTTCATAAAACTGTAAAGTTGTGGAAATAAATATTACCTGTCCCTAGACTGGGTGGTCAGAAATAAATAAACTTCAAGAGAAGGATGAAATATATCAAAAGTGTATACTTTGCCCAATGTAAACTCAAAGTTGGTGCAATCCTTTTATGTATTTTCTGAGGAAGAAGCATCACCGAACTCAGTTCATATTCGAATAGAGGTGTACAGAATTGCAGTGTTATTTAATATTTGAATAGTCTTGGTTCCTTGCCAGTGGGGAAAAATGAGATTTTAAATAGAAATCAGAACCATAAAATAACAAAAGGATTTTGTTTTTGTTTACTCCCTGGACTGCAGTGGGCATTAAGTATTAAAGACAAAACTACCAACACACAAAGACATGTTAGCTCCATGGGAACATTGGGATCACTTTAAACATAGTAAACAACAATCCCCCATTCAAACTGTCCTATTTTGACTTTGTTGTTGTTGTTTATTTGTTCAGTCACTTCTGACTCTTCATGACCTGTGCTGGTTGAGGTCACATTCCCCTGCGCTCTGAGATCTTCAGGAGAGACCCTTCTCTTGGTCCCACCTCTATCTCAAGCTCAGTTGATGAGAACGAGAAAGCGGGCCTTCTCGGTGGCTGCCCCATGACTCTGAAACTCCCTGCCCAGGGAAGCTAGAATGGCCCCCTCCCTGTTGTCCTTCCGGTGGCAGGCTAAAACCTTTTTATTCAGAATGGCTTTTAAAGATGAAGGTTTTAAAGATCAAGTCAGGGGGAGCTGTGGTTTTCATTTTGAATATGCATGGAACATGTTTGAATGGTTTTAAACTGTGGATTTTTAATACTGTTTATATTTAGTTCTGTTTTCATTTTTGTTTATTTGTATATTTTGCTAATACTTTTATATTAAGCCACTTTGAGTCCCCTTCAGGAGAGATCAAGCGTAGTATGAATAAACAATAATAATACTGGAAATGGTGTAGCAGTGATTTTAGTTGCTAACTGCCCACAGAAGTCTGCTGGTTTATAGACCAGCAGGGAGTGTGAATGGCTACTGAAATTGCCAGAACGGCACACCCTGCACTTTGGGGGAGGCACAACATCACTTCTCCCCACCTCTCACCATTTACCCCCCCCCCCCCACCAAAAAAAGTCTTCTGGTTCACTGATTTCTGTAGTTGGTGACTGAAATAGTTGCTACTCCACTATTTGAAGCCACAGGGACCAGAGTCGTGGCAGAGTCTGCAAAGTCTACAAATCAAAAGTGTGCATGTTTGTGGGGGCGGTGCAGGGGGAGGGGTGTGTGAAATTGTCAATATGTGGCTCTCCACACATCAAGGTGTGGAGTAGCAACAATTGAAGTAACCATCCCCTTGACACTTAAGGGGGTTGTTGGCAAGCCCTCTGCTGCTTTCCCCTCTCCCCAAAGGGAGTGGGAAATCTGTGAATAATTGAATCTGTAAATGCCGAACTTGCAAGTGTGGAGGGCTGACTTTAGTGATGAGGTATAGATCTCTTTCTTTGTTTTTAACAATCCTAAGCCAAGAGTGAAAATATGTGCAAATAATTCCTTTGACACTGTTACTCAAGAAAATTTGCACATCCCATAGTAAATGAGATGTATGAATTCCTTTAAATAATTTGATTTTCACAACACTATTCATGTAACGAGCATTGGCCATATTGTTCGGTGAATGTGAACAATAGATATGCTACAATAAGGTTTGTCTTCTGGGTCCACATAATGTTCCAGCCAGCCAGCTAGGAGATATAGCTTTGTGTCATTTTTACTGAGACCTTTAATTGTGGCTGGCTGGAACAGAAGTCATTGTAAGTTTGAATCATGTTCTTTTCCAGATTCCTTACCAAGGGAGGTTTCTTTTGCCTCTTCTCTTACATCCTTTTACCTGTATTGCAAAGACCTTGAGATAAGATTTTTGACAGACCCATTTTAATCTGCTCTGCTAATGGTCTGTTAACACTGTTTTTTTTCCCCCTGCTGCGGTATTATTAAAAATGTTATGAATTTCTTGCAGTTTCCCATAGTTCTTATCATAGTTTGCTTCAGTGGTGTTGAGGGTGAGATTTTTCCCTTTTCCTTTGTTCATTCTCTCCTTTAAAAAAAACACACCCTGTTTTAGATTTTTATTATCAATGGGTTATGTTCAGAATGTCTTTCATGGACTTGATTCCATATATAAATATTTGTCAGAATAGAAGAATAGAACAGAGGGGAGTTTCATAAATTATCTCCTCAACCACTCTAAAAATAAAACCTGCTCACCTGAACCCCTAGAACAGTGGAAATAAGTGCTGGAAGGTACTTGCCATCATTGAAACGTGAAGTGGGACAGTGTAGTACGCCCCCAGGACACTCAAGAGTGTTCCTACTCTGGGCTGAATACTTGTAGATGCACTGAGGAGAGGTGGGGTAAAACTCCTTTAAATAATTACATTTCTCCTGGGAGAGCAACACGGTAGATCTGGATTCCTTTCCAGACAGTCATGTATGTAGTAGCTGACCATTGCAAATATTCTGCCCTTCAAGGTGTAATTACACCAATACCATCTGATGATTTATTTGCAGAGGAAGAAAGCTATTCAAGGCAGTCTGATACTTTAAAATATAATCAGCACAAGACATTTTTTTCTAGATTTGAAGTTAATAAAACTCAGACTACAATAACCTGTTCTACAGATAGTGGATGTAAGTAATGATTGTATCAAGTCCTTTTATTTATCTGAATTTTTCAGCCTACCAGATCTCTGTAGATTTTTGATTACTCCATTAGTGTTGCTGTTTTCATGGTATCAGCTTTACAACTGATGTTATTTCATGAAACAGTGTAATATTAATTTGCTTGGCTTACATCAAAATGTAGTAAGGCTGGTGTATTGTACTTTTCAAATCTGGCGAGCACAATTTTTTTCTTGATAATGTTTCAGATTCCTAACTAGTTCTTAGTTTATTTGGAGATATTTTAAACACATATTTTTCAGGTTTTTTTAACAAGTAGATTTATGCAATTTCTTTTGTTTTTGTTTGTTTTCATAGTAGTCATTTATCTACAAACAGAAAAAACAAACAGATGATTTATTCAGTAGTCTTATATATGTATTTATTTAATTAAATAATTGAAATATAGAAGGCTACAACAGTGGGTCTGAATCCATCTAAGTTTCCCCTCCACTTGAGGGAAATTTCCATCAGTGGAAGAGCAGAGGATCCATTTCTAACAGTCTATCCTGCTCTCTGAAGCGTTTTGTCTCACATATGTCATCCTTGGAAGACCCCCTGGAACAGATAGGGTACTTAAATCCACAATTCAGTGACTGTGCAAGATAGGGTTTGTAAAACTCACTAATTCCAAGATAACAATTTAAAAAAAAATATTAAAGCATACTTAGTCTCAACTAGAACTTGTTTTATACATTTTTTTGTAAAATTTGACAACTGAACAGTGATTGGATATACGTAATTTACACCTATAGCTGTATAGTATTCGTTTCAACTGCTTTCATCCAAAAAGCATTAAAATAGGTGCCTATAGTGATTTTCCTTGAACAGTGCTTAGGTAACCTATTTGCTGAGTTATCTTTAATGAATGTTGTCTTGCAAAAGTAAATGATTTTTGATATTTTCTCTGGTATCAAGAAAATCTTGCTTATTGAATCTTGTTTGCATATTCATAATCTAAACTATCCTCTTTCCTCTCTTCAAAAAAATTGAAATACTTTATTATAAACATCTATACTGGTAAGTGAGCATATTACTCTGTGCTTAGGGCAGCAAGGTGCAGAAAAGTTTTGTAGGATCTTCTTCTGGTAAGCTTCCAGCGTTCCGGGAATCTTGTTGAATTATGTTCCAGTGCTGTCAAGCATTAAAAAAAAGCTAAGGGTTCCATTGCTTTAGGGGAGAGTCTTTTTTTCTGACAGAGAGATCATATTCTTGTGAGGGAATCTGATGGAGTCCAAGATAACAATGGGCATGGGAACAGCCAAAAGTGAATGACACAGCTCTTCTCTCCCCCTCACTCTCTTATGCTTCCTCCCTACCTCTCCCTCCTATTGGTTCTTTTTCTTTCTATGTACTATTGTTCTTTCTCTGACTCCCCTACAAGTCTTTCTGTCTTCCTCTCATTGTTTTACAGAAATTGATTTTTTTCTTTGCTGGGGAGGGCAGGGCTAGATTATTCCTGCTTTAAAATTGATTGCTTTTGAAGGCTTTTGAAATGAGCTCAAGGGAAACCATTTCCTATTTCTGTCCTAGGTACACCTGATTTCGCACTCTACTTCAGACTCTTCCATGCACCTCAAGTTATGCTGATCCAGCATAGTTTAGGAACTTCAGAATTTTACAAATGCATCCTGCTAAAAGTACAGGAAAGTCTCCTCTTGATATAGATTGTCTGATAAAGGTAGCACAGTAGTGGCACAACCGGCACAGCACAACCTGGCAAAATTGGAGGCTAACATTACAAGTTTTCTAAGCATATTTAGGATTCCAGCTTTTATGTATCAATTGCCACAATTCTTTCATGGGATGCTTAAGAGAAAGAAAAGAGTAGACTTCAAAAAAGCCAGTTGTATAGGAAAATATCTATTTTACAAGAAAAAAATGACACACACAAATAGATGTGGTCTCATGGTAGGATGAAAAAATGAAAGCATAGTTGACACACTAAAAGAAAATCTGTGAAGTTCAAAACAGCTTGTTTCATTGCTTGTCTAAACAGATAATGGTAAGCAGAGAAACTGTGCATATTCACAAAATAATAATATCTGTGAATAATATCCAGCTTGCAAAGAAGATACAGATCATTGTTTGTGGGGGTGGTGTCCCAAATCTTACTGTATTGTAGAGAAACCGTGAAAGCAATTTTTCAAACCTTCAGTGGTAGAGAAAGCCAGTGGGCAACAGTGATAGTTTTTCCACTCTCTAGTCCAAAGTAAGTCTCTGTGAAATCATTTTTTAGACACAATGAGGAAAGTGATGATGCATGCAAGGTGTCTCGGTATTAGACTTTTCCAATTAGGTGAGCTGACCTGCCGAGTAGCTGGTCTAGAAAGAAGAATGTTTGCGATTTTTATAGCACCATCCAAGCAGAACAGTCAGAACAAACTATTGTAAAGCAGTTTAGCTGAATATATTTGTTAATGAGAAGGGACAATCAGGACAGATGTTGCAAAAGAAAAAGGCTTCTTAAAGTTTGATTTAAAATTATATATGGATTCATTTGCAGATTTCTTCAAAATATACCCCAAATGCAACAATCAAAATAAAAAATATCAATTGACAGTGGAGCAAAGTTAGTTTTACAAGGAAATTACGTAAATAAAAGACCATATAGATAGATTCAGGGGGTGGCGGAGGGAATCAAATTTTCACTTCAGTTTCTTTGTGCTGCATAAGGATTGTTTCAGTCTACTTTTATTACCTTTGAGCAAATCAGTATGTTTCTCCCATTTGAACAAGAATTCACAAGCACAACTTTTCTTTTTTTTTTTTTAATTTTTTTATTGTTGTTTTGTCATCTTATCCCACTCCCACCCTCCCACCCTCCCCTCCTTGTACATACACTTTATACAACAAACTACAGAAGTTACATTTGAAATATCAATCTCAATCTTAATTTTTCCACTCCACATCTTAGTACATTCTCTAAATAGTTCTTAACTGGTTCCCACATCCCCTTGATTATTGCAATATTTTCAATTTTATCTATATTATTCCATTTGCAATTTGTGATTTCTACATTTAACATATCAATTATATACTTATACCAATTCGTCAGAGTCCATTTTGTTTTATCTTTCCAACCGCTCACTAAAACAATTTGTGCACATGCTATTAATTTGTCAATCATTTTTTCTTTTTGTATATTCTTCACTTCTGTTATCCTTGCATGTAGTACATTTCTATTAACTATTACTATTTGTAGATTTAGCATTCTATTGATTTCTCCTTCAATCATTCTCCAGTATTCTTGCACCCGATCGCACTCCCATATCATATGATTGAACACCCCTCTTTGTTCACAACCGTGCCAACACCTATCTTTCATCCCTGGTAAAAACCGTGAAAGTTGTGCAGGAGTTCTGTACCATTTTTGTAACATTTTCCTTCTTGCTTCCCTTAATACATTGTACTTTTCTTTTGCTATATTACTTATTTCCCTTTGTATATCTTCCCTCTCAATTTCCATGTCCATTCTCCATGTTTGGAAAATTTCCTCTACTATTTCTTCTTTTACCGTTATAATTTGTTCATACAGATCTCCTGCCACCTTCTTTTCCTCTCTCAAACATTTCCTAATCACCTTCTCAAATGGACTGTCCTGTTCTCTAATTTTTTCTCTCAATCTAAAAATTTCCTGTCTTATAGCCCAGCTTTGAATCCAATTCCCTGATCCTATCCAATTCTGAATTTCTTTTTGTTCTACAGGGTCTCCATCTATTGTGTACAAATCCTCCACTAACCTTTTCCCTCTACTTTCAATTGATCTCAATGTTCTGCCTATAATTTCGTTGTTATTGTAATTAATTTGCCATATAGTTGCCATCTTATTCTCATTGCCTGGACTTAGCTTCTTCTTTCTTTTTTTCCACACTTTTATTGTTCCTTTAAAAGGTTCCTTAAATTCTGCTTCTTCTCTCCTACTCCATTCCCTAAATATTATTTCTTTTTCTTTAGTATTATTTATTATCTTCTCCATATTTGCCCATTTTTTTTTAGTATACTGTATTTCCAATAATCTTTGGATTTGAAACGCATCGTGATAGACTTCTAAACTTGGAATCCCCCAGCCTCCCTCTTCCTCTTTTGCATTTAACCATTTGTCCCTTATTCTGGGCCTTTTTCCTCCGACTGCCCATTTTCTTATTCTCCTGTCCCATGTCTTTAGTGTCTTCCTATCTACTGTGTTCGGTAATGTTTGAAATAAATATGTCAATTTTGGTATTATAAACATTTTTAGTGCCCTTATTCTGTCCACTCTTGTTAATGTTTTTCCTTCCCAATTCTTAAACTGTTTCTCTATTACCTTCCATTTTTGTTTATAATTCCCCTTGACTATACTCTTTGGGTTTTTATATATCCATACTCCTAAGTATTTCAGCTTCTTTAATCCTAATCTTAACCCTGATATTTTCCTAATCTCCAGTTGTTCCCTTGGTGGGGTATTAAGACATAGTATCTCTGACTTTTTAATATTAACGAATAGTCCTGATATATTTTTAAATTCTTCCAGTTTTTTAATAATATCTTTTACCATAATTAACGGTTGACTTGTAATAATCATTGCATCATCGGCAAAGAAATTAAGCCTTATTTCTTCCTTTTGTCCTCCTTCCTTTTCTATTTTGTACCCTGTCCAATTGGTGCTATTCCTGATACTTTCAGCTAGCATTTCTATCGCTATTACAAATAAAGTGGGGGATAATGGACAACCTTGTTTTGTACCATTTAAAATTGGTATCTCTCCTGTCCTTCCATTATTCACCCTTATTTTTGCTTTACAGTTGCTGTACAATTGTTGCAGTGTTTTGCAAAAGTTTTCCCCCATATTCAACTGTTGACATAATCTTAACAGATAATTGTGATTGACTTTATCAAATGCTTTGTAAACATCCAATTTGAGAATTCCCATTTTTTTCTTATTCGAATTTGCATGATTCATTGCAATTACTACATTTTTTATTGGATCCCCAATTTTTCTTCCCTTCACAAATCCATATTGATCCTCTTTGATTATTTTTGGCATTATTGTTTCCAATCTTTTTGCTAAAATTTTTGTAAATATTTTATAATCTTGATTGCATAGACTAATGGGTCTGTATGACCCTGGTTGTGTTAAATCTCTCCCCTTTTTGGGTATAGTTATAATTTCTGATACTTTCCATGTTAGGGGGACTTTTTGCTTAGTGTATATTTCATTGAACAATTCTGTTAGGTGTGGTGCCAACTCTTCCATAAATGCTTTATAATATTCTGCTGGAAATCCATCTGGCCCTGGTGACTTGCCTCCCTTTAACCCTTTAATTGCCCTTATTGTTTCCTCTTGCGTTATTGGTTGGTTTAATAACTCTCTGTCTTCCTCTGCAATTTTTTCTCTGATATTTAAGTTCCCTTGCATTACCCTCTCTTCCTTATATAGATTTTTATAATATTTTGCCATTATCTCCCTAATCTTACTTTGCTCCTCTTGTTCTTTCCCATTTTCGTCTTTCAATCTCTTTATCCATGTTTTTTCTTTTTTCTTTTTCAAATAGTAAGCCATCCTCTTCATTGATTTTATATTCCAACTTTGGGAATAGCTTTTAACGTATAGATATTTATTTATTATATTCCTTTCCTCAAATGCTTCTAATTGGTTTTTTTTCTCCTTTAGCTCTCTCCAAATCTGTCTATCCTTAGTCCTTTTATGTTTGTCTTGCAGGGTTTCTATTTCTTTTATTCTCTTATCCTGTTCATTCCTCCATCTTCTTCTAAGATTTACCTCTAAACTTATACAGTGACCCCTTATCACTGCCTTACTTGCATCCCAAATTATATCTTTAGTTACTTGTCCATTGTCATTGGTCTCAAAATACTTATTGATTTCTTTCCTAATTGTTTCATATTCTTCCTCTCTACTGTTTAAAACTGTGTTATATCTCCAGGTTCTTTCTTTTCTTTCTATTTCTAATTTTACTTTTACTCTTAATGGTGCATGATCCGATAAATGTATTGGAAGTGTTTTTGCTTCTAGAATCACTGATTGGTTTGTATTTTTCCCCAGAATATAATCTATTTTGCTATATATGTCATGTCTTCCCGAGTAATATGTCCATCTATTATTCTCTGGTTCCCCTTCTAATAAATCATTCATGTTGTATTCCCTTATATTTAACTTTCTATTACTATTTTGCCTTGTTGTTACCAATTCCAGGTTATAATCTCCTGCACAATACACTTCTCCTTGTGCAAACTTATCAATTTCCCCAAATAGCTTTTTTAAATACTTTTTTTTGATTTTTGTTTGGGGCATATATACACACTAAAGTGATTCTAATTTTTTCAATTTTCCCTTTAATCATTACCCATCTCCCATCTGAATCCCTTTTTACCATTTCCACTTGGAAGTCTATTGTATTTTTAATTAAAATTGCCACACCCCGTGCTCTATTTGAACCTCTCGATTCATACACCTGTCCCCAAATCCTATCATTAAATAATGGAGTATGGTCCTTTCTCTTATGACATTCTTGTAAAAGCAGAATGCCAACTTTATAATCCTTTACCATTTTCATAACTTTTGCCCTTCTTTGTGGAGTTGATAAACCATTAACATTATGAGACATTATTACTACTTCACCCATAACCAGGTATTATTTGCATTTACCCTCCTGTAGTTTCTTTCCCCTGTCTGCTTGTCTTCCCATCCTCCCCCATGGCCCCCAGAGTCCAGACCTCTCCCTCCTCCCATCAGAGGGAGACCTGAAAGAGTTTTCCCTTTGTTCTCTTCCATTCCCAGACTCCCTCCCACCGGTGACTGCGTTGCCATCCACTGCTCTCCCCTCCTGCATCATCTTTTACCCCTTTAACCCCATTTGTCCAAATTTCATTATTCCACAAATGTTAGGCTGTTCATTCTTAAGTCTCTGTACAAGATCTCGTTTCAATTCTTCTATTCTCCTCTCTAATTTTCTGTTTTTTAAGATCTCTTAATTGTTTTTCTATAGATTTAATTTGTTCTAAATCCAGGTCCTTCAAATTCCTTAAAGTTCTCTTTTCTTCCCTGTCCTTTGGATCTCCCATTGCAAATAGACTCTGAAGTAAGTCTGTCTCTGTTGGTCCGCCTCTCTCTGCAGTCTCCAGCTCCCTCGATGCTTCTTGTCCAGTCGGCTTGTCCTTGGTCTTATCTGATTCCTCCTCCAGACCATCTGTTTCTTTTCCGTCTGTATCCAGTTTTAACTGTTTAAGCATTTTCCTCCCACTTTCCAAGTCGGAAGCTTTATATAATTTATTGTCTTTATATACAATTAGGGTGGCTGGAAAAGCCCAGGTATAACGTTGTCCTTTCCTTTCCAAAGTTCCTGTAATTTCCCTCATTTCTGCTCTCTTTCCCAATGTCTCTGAAGATAAATCCAGGAGTGGCCATACTTTACTGCCAGCCAAGGTCAGGTTCTTCATTTTCCTCAATTTTCGATAAACAATGTCCCTTTCAGCCTCCCTTGTGAACCGTATCAAAATATCCTTGGGTTTCCTGCCTCCTCTGAAAGCCCAATGTATCCTCTCGATTCCTTGCGATGGGACTTGAGCATTTGTTGTAAGCCATTCAGTTATAACTCCCTTCAGATTCTCCTTTATCTGAAGACTCTCTCCTGCTGCTCTCAAACGCAGATTGGCTCTTCGGGATCTGTCCTCGAGGTCAGCAACTTTATCTAGAAGTTTTCTATTAATGTCTCTCAGAGTGATTAATTCACCTTTTTGTCTTCTGATCTCCGCTGCTGCCTCCTTAAACTTTTCTTGGCATTCTTCCACTTTATTCTCTATCAGCCCGAGTTTGCTATTAATTTGTGTGATTTGCTCTCTTGTCTGCTCATTTCCCTGTCTTAAAATCTCCATGTTTAATTTAAGATGTTCCAATGTAGTTATAATTTTGTTCAATTTTTCTTCCTCCCCTTCCTTCTCCTTTCTGTCCGCCATACTCACAGTTGTCCGAACTTCTGTTTGGATTCTGAGATTTATGGCTTCAGTCACCTTTGATTGTGACCTCCCAGCCTTCTCTCTTTTCTCCTTTGATCCGGACTCCAGTTAAGGAGAGATTTATGACCCTTTATGGGCTTTTTGAGGCTTTGATTGCCTTTATAGTTAGGAGAGCAATTAGGCACGTCTACTCTCGTTGACGCATGCGCAGCTCCCCCCACAAGCACAACTTTTCAATACCAGACAATGGACTTTTGGCTGAGTAGAAATGGAGGATTGCACATAATACTATATTTATTCCTAAGACACATTTGTTTCCCCATATAAATATCTCTAAAAATGGGAAGCTTAGAATCACAGGGGGTTTTTTTATATAAAAAGTATATGTGACTCTTTCAAATGGTAAACTGAGCATTATGTTAGTAACTGTGCATATAAATAAGTGTGTATCCTATGTGCTTGATGAAATCTCATTTTATTTTCATTGTTACTTTTTTCTTTTCTTAATTTTTAATTTATTCACTATAAATAGTAGTCTTATGCATTTGTATGGAATTGCTATCCATTTTGTTTTGTTTCATTCATTTTGTCCCATTTTCGTTTTTGTTTGCTGCTTCCAAAAACAGGGCGCCTATCTGAATGGGAGTTTTGTCCCCTGTCCAAAAGAACAAAAAAATTTGGACAATTGACGGCAATGGGAAGGCTTCCAAGGCTTGCCCTCCCATCAGTTTTAGAGCTAGAGGAATGAAAATCACCATACATGGTGGACATATTGACCCCTTTTAGCCCACCAACTTTTAAAAAGTTTTCTAAACGGAGAAGGTAGAAGCCCAACAATATCTTTCCTTTGAAGATATTTGTTTTTTAAAATACCCCAATACTATCCAGGGAGAGGAAAAAAAAGGGGGGGTTTAAACAAAGAATTAAGAATAAAAGATTTAAAGATTTAAAAATATTACCGTACAACAAACAGAAGCTACAGAGATCCCTTTCTTTCCCCCACCCCCAAAGCCCTGCGGACGCTCTCCAGCCAAACCCACCTTACCCCTCATCCCTTCAAAAATCCCAACCCCCTTCCCTTCAAAGAAAGAATAAAAAATAGAAGCCAAGCAGCCAAGCTTGGGGAAAAATAAAATACAAACAAATCTCTTTCCCCGGGCAGAAATGCAAGGTAGAAAGGCAAGACAAGAGGCAAGGCAACAAGGCAGCAAGCAACCTAGCAAGCAAGCACACTAACACTGAGATTGAGTGAGCTGAGCGAGCAGCAGCAAGTCAGGCAGCCAGCCAGCCAGCACCAGCAAAAGACGTGCCCACAGTGAGTGCTATGGGGGTGGTCACCCCACTTAATACGCTGGCAACATCACAGTTTTCTTGGCCTCTGATTGGCCAAAAGCCCCAAACATCACTTCCTCCTCCTCTGACGCATGCGGAAGAACTCCCTGGGCCATGTGAGGAAAGCCATGTGGCCCGAAAACCAAACAAAGAAACTGAAATCGTGCAACTTTCTATTTTGTTTCACCTTTTATTTCATCCGAAAATTGTTTTTTTCATTTCGTGCCATCTGAATGGATGGTACGAAACGAGTACCCAAATGAAACAAATGGAACAAATACCGTACACACCTCTAAATAGTATTCTAAAAGTGTTCTGTGACTTGAGAGGTGGTGAGATCAATTAGGTGATGGTATGCTTTGATTTCATTGAATCAATACTTTCTAAATATTTTTGATGGTCTTCAAAGGTCTCAAGACTAAAAATATACTAGTGTTTTAATCCCTCTGTCAGCTCCAATTCATTCGGGGACATGACAGAAGCCTCCCACAAGGATGGTAATAACATCAAAAACATCCGGGTGTCCCCTGGGCAACAACAGCCAATTCTCTCACACCAGAAGTGACTTGCAGTTTTTCAAGTCGCTCCTGACACGAAAAAAAACCCCTGTGCACTTTATGAGACTGATATTGATTGTAGTTGTTTTATATCTGCAGCTATTGTTGCATTTTCCTGATCTTAACCAGGGGTGGTTTGTGATGTTTATGTTGGTTGTTATTGCTTTTGTGTTACTGTCTTTGCACTTTTTGTATTTTGCGTATTTGCATGTTTGAGTGCTTTGTGAGCCTCCCCAAGTCTCTCTAGGAGATGGTGGCAGGGTATAAATAAAGTTTTATTATCATTTATTATTATTAAGGAAGAGCATGTAAACCACTTGGAGCAGAGCCTGCTCATGAAAGGTGAGACGATTTGCTATTCACTTTTAAAAATTGAGGTCCTGCTGCATTTTAATCACTTTCTGATGTAATGGGTGAAAGCATGAGAGATCAATTTCACAATGTGTTTCAAGAGTAGTTTCTAATATGTAATCAAGAAATGACAGGCTTTCAGCAGAAAAGTTGTTCTAAACATCCTCTTAAAACATTTGGCAGAATGCCATGTCATCAACCTGATTCTAGAAGAACAACAGCCAATCATCCTTATTCATGGACTATTAAGAAACTGCATCTTATTTTTTAAAGAACTGAGCTAAGTATCATAAGAATGAGATATGTAATCGTAATTGGATCATAATTTATCTGATATATTTGTTCTGTTAGATAACCAATGTCAGAACTATTATTAAATGAGAAAAGTTCTATATAGACCTGGTTCTATGAAAATTTGTTATATTTGAGCAGTAAAACCTACCTGAAAAGATGAAGATGGAAAAATTAAAATGATACTGTAAGTTACTGAGATCATAGTAAGACTATCATCTTTCAGTTAATAAATCACATAATAGTTAATTCTGATACTAGTTTTAAAGGCAACACCAATAGTTTCTTTTGTACGCAAAATAATTCTATTTTGGGTTGTGTTGATGAGGATAGATTGAATTCACTATCATCCAAATAACATTTAAGTCAAGATGGACAAAATGCAAGACTGTTTGTGCAGCCCACAACCTTTCCATATTTCCTGGATCAAGCTTCCTAAGGGCACAAAAAGGGTTTCCTTTCCTGAAAGGAGTCACAAATCATTTTAAATACAGCTCTATCACCAGCTCTGTTCCACATTAAATAATATGCATTTTTTAAAACCAGTAGTTAAATTTACTTCCAATTTTTAAAGTATATGTCATTTCAAGCAGTCTCTATGGTCACCAAAGAATTCCAGTTGCTGTTGCATCATAGTTTCTCATCTCTTTTAAAACAGTGACCAGCAACATTATAATGTCCAAGATTTATGCAACACAGGCATTAGTCAGCATTTGTGTTAACTATTGTTAGTATTGTTAGCAGAAACATGTGGGCATTAAGCAGAACATAATTTGCTTCTGATGTAAATGTTCAGCATCATTATGTTTGTTTCAGGAAAAGAGAAATTTATACTACATAAAGATGGGCTAGGAAAAACATACCACCTCTTTGTTAATTCTATATCTAGTAGGTATTCTTCAGGAATTATGAATGCATAATCGTGCAGCTATCATGGGGAAAAGGTGTTTCCACTTAAGCTTTCTCACCATTTCTTGTTTCCACAACAAACCAACAGAAAGTGAGGTGAAATTTTTTGAACAGGGCACAGATAGCAAAATACACACACACACACATATACCTGTAGTTATACATTTCATTAAAAGCTGACCAAGTATAGGGCCATTTGTATATTTCATTATTGATTCAAATGTTGCAAGCATTGTTAGATATTTTGTCCATTGGATCACAGATGGAGAAAACGTATCTTTCCAGTAATGAAAAAGCAATCTTGTAGCAGTAAAAAAAGTGTGAAAACCCCACTTTCATTGGCCATTTGTTAATTTCCAAAAAACTGGTAAATAAGTTGACAGAACATGCACATACTGACTACCAATAAACTTTCCCAATCCAATTTAACTTTTATCATAATTTCCTCCTAAACTGTAGCTCCTATGGAAGAAATGAATCGGCAGTATTACATCTCTAACAATTGACAATATTACATCTCTAACAATCTTTCTTAAATAGATATGATGACCAATAAATCCCAGTGGGCAGGTTTTTTTTTCCTGTACTTGGAAATCTATAGCCATTCTAGTTACAGATGCTAAACCAATGACCATTTATTAGTCAGAATTGGATATTCCAATTCCATTCTTGCTGTAAAGTCTTTATGTCATTTTTATTTATAGATAGCAGCAATTTTAGGCAGGTAGAGAGACAGATAGTTGGTTTAGATACTTGGTTGACCTCAACTAATGTCTCTAATGTTATGGGAATCTCAGGCGTACTTAAAGCTCCAGGACAAATTTGGATTGCCTTGTACGTTGTTTCAGTGTGGAAAAGGATAAGAAAAGGAGATAGGGCGGGTTACAAAAAAAGTCTTCTTCTTATTATTATTATTATTAAACATTATTTGTACTGTATGAAAGATTTTTTATCCATTATCCAATTCAATTTTTTAGGGAAACCAAAATTAGCCAATATCATAAAGGTAAATTGCCAGTAAATTTTGTCTAAGGTTTGTGTGTTGTTTAATGTATCTTGTATTTTATATGCTATGTTGGCATTTTGATTCCTGCTCTCATCAATTTCCATTCTATGTACTGGAATCAAGTACAGTAGATAAATATTTTAAATTTACAGTTAGATATACATTAACTTTAATAGAAATGCTGACAAAATCTTAACAGTGAAGATGCTACGGGGCATCAGTATTATTCATAGCATATTACAAGCAGTACCTGTAGGCTGTTTGCAGAAAATCTATTGCATATGACAGGAAGACAAATTGTGGCCCACTTTTCAGCATAACATTATAATTGGTACATGTGCTCATTAAGAACAGTTTATAGAAATGTTGTCTTCAAAGTCCATCAATTATCCAAGTTGTAGTGCAATCAGTACATATCTATTTTACCCTTTTACTAGAAGACTGGGTGAAGAGAAATAAATAATACTGAAATAATGTTGACTGTTATATCACAGAATTTGGTGGCTTTATTTAATAATTTGATACTAATTTTGTTATTTAATCCATATTGTATCCTTCACATATTTTCACCCAAGACTTCCCAGATAAGGGTAGTAACTCCTAGTGTTGTAGATATAATTCTATGTCCAAAGTTTTGCTTTCAAACAGAAACATGCTAGCATTTTAACATTTACAGCTGACAAAAACATTTAATGTTGTTTCTAATGTCAATTATTATGAATTATATGCTACTTTAATATCCTCATTTTAAGATTTGTTAATCTAATTTGGTTTTTAATCCCAGGAATACATTATGAATAATTTTCAGAGAGAAAACACAAAAACTATATATTCATGGTATTCATAATTTTGGTTATCTGATTTATGCATTAATAATTTAGGGTGGTTTTTTTGTTTTTAGTGAGATTACCCCGGGGGGGTGGGGGTGGAAATTACACATTCATGATATTCATACATTTGGTTTTCTGATTCATGCTGGGAAACCTAGGATTTGCTGGACCTACTTTTATTTCAGGCGAGATTCCCCCATTATATTCACAAAGCCCATGGTAAAATATGTCAGTTTTAAAGGTGTGGTTAATCCCCCCCTCCCCTTCTATTATTGGTAGAACACATTAACACAGTTATTTATTTATATAAACCAGCAGAACGGAAATACTGTTCTGAACCTAAGAATGTGATCTGAGTACCAGAGCTAGATATTGCTCATAGTCCCCTTCCATTCAGAAACCCATCCCTGTTTTTCCCACTCTTTCTTAATTTCATGAATATAATATTAGGAATATAATGTATGATAAGAACAGAATGGGTTTGCTGCTGCTGTGGTTAAAAATCTGGGAGACAAAAATTCTTACTGATCTATTTCAAGTCAACTTAATGATCTTCCAGTAGCCCCAAAGCACCCTGATCCTTGCAAATGCAGGTAAGGATGGCTTCCTGACAATTTCCCCAAAAACCTATATGAAAGGAGCACAATAGCATTGATCCTCAATATTTTATACAGTTGAAAACAATAATAAAGCTGTAGATTTTACACATAGCGACTTCATACATTACATTTCCTGATTTTTAGCTATCATTTTATGATTAATTGATAGCATGTGATTAGCACAAATCGTTCTTGTGAAAGATCCACTTGTAAGGCAACTCATTGCAAGTATTCAAACTAAACACTAATGACTGTGAATATTGCAGTAGTAATGAGCAGCTCTCTTCCCAGTTTAATTCATGTTTAGGTTTAACTGATGGAGACTTTGTTCCAAAGATAAAATAGATGACATTGTTCCACATTCAATTGCAATCAGACAACACAGAATTCCCAGTGTTTTATGGGATGTTATCTCTCGCGATTAATATACATCTCATTATATTTGAGCATTGTGACAGAACTATGTTTCAGATACAGATGTCACAACTGCCACTAACAACATGTTCATCATTTCTCAAAGTTATCCCTCATGGCCGAGTATGATTGTTCACGGGTAGAGTCTTGATGATGGGCCCGTAAGTAACTATAGAGACCAATTCTGGATCTACATGGTCTTTTGCAGTGAGAAAACACATTTCCAGATAGAAGATGGTCCCAACAAGGGTTTGCTTGATGCACCTTCTTCCTCTTGGCACATTTCTCCCATTCACCCTGTATTTGTGCCTCTTCAGAATCGATGGCACTTTTGGGAACAGATGATCTCCAGTTAGAAGGCTCAAGAGCCAGGGCTTCCCAGTTCTTGGTGTTTATTCCATATTTTTTAAAGTTTGCTTTAAGCCCGTCTTTAGATGTGAATGTTTGATTTAGTAGTTAATGTCTCTGTGCAAGAGGTGATCTAAAGCCTAGTGCGTATTTTAAATGTATAAATCTATATATATAAAAGAGTGATGGAATCCTGGCGACCGCCAAAACAACAAAACTAAACACCCCACAACCTCGAAAATTGACAACACAACCCATCATCCAGGCCTCTAGGTTGATACAACAAAAAGAAAAGAAAAATAAAGTCCTAATTAGAGGGAGAGGAATAATTGTTTTTATCCAATTGCTGCCAGTTAGAAGGCTAAGCTCCGCCCACTTTGTCTCCTAGCAACCCACTCAGCCCTGGGGACAGGCAGAGTTAGGCCTCACTTAGGCCTCTTCCACACTGCCTATAAAATACAAATTATCAGATTTTAACTGGATTAGATGGCAGTGTAGACTCAAGGCCCTTCCACACAGCTATATAACCCATTTATAATCTTATATTATCTGCTTTAACTGGATTATATGGACTCCACACCTTTATCGTTTACCTTAACTACCACCAATTCCTCAATACAGTAGAGTCTCACTTATCCAACACTCGCTTATCCAACATTCTGGATTATCCAACGCATTTTTGTAGTCAATGTTTTCAATATATCGTGATATTTTGGTGCTAAATTCATAAATACAGTAATTACTACATAGCATTACTGCGTATTGAACTACTTTTTCTGTCAAATTTGTTGTATAACATGATGTTTTGGTGCTTAATTTGTAAAATCATAAACTAATTTGATGTTTAATAGCCTTTTCCTTAATGCCTCCTTATTATCCAACATATTCGCTTATCCAACGTTATACCGGCCCATTTATGTTGGATAAGTGAGACTCTACTGTACTTTATTTCCCATACCACCATACTTCGCCACAGCAACGCGTGGCCGGGCACAGCTAGTGGCTATATAAAATTTAACAGAATTTTATTGTAATTATAAACTTCAATGATTTATAACAAGCCAGTAAACATTATTCAGTCTGATATCTCTGTACCAAACTATTTGGTTTCTAGTTTTGTTGAGACTTCTCACAATGGCATTTTTACCCTTGTGTATTCCCGTGTGGCAGGCGGTTGAACTGAATGGCCCTTGTGGTCTCCTCCAACTCTGTCATGCTTTCACTTTTATCTTTTGGCTGAATTAAGTAATAATTACATATGAAGATGAGACTGCTAAAATATTAGGATTATCATAATTCTATAGGAGCACTTTGACTTAGAAATTTGATTTTTCCCCTTCTTAATGTGAAATAATGAGGTCCAAAATTTGTTTTTCAGAAATCACAAAGTTGCTTGAAATTACCATCTCAGCTGCATATGAATGCAGACTTTAGATGTCTAGAAAACAAATAGAAAGTATTACTGATATTTATCATTCACATGCACAAATGAGTATTCTGAGTTTTCTCTGTATTGTATGCAATGTATGTTATATGCACTCCTATCTAAAGTTTATAGCATGGGCTCTATTTAATGCATGAGTCCGTTTTCATGATTTTTCCCCTTGCTCTGTTGTTCAGCAATTTCTTTTAGCAAAACTTAACAACATACTGTTTGAATAAAAGGGGAATATTATTTCGAAATAGATGTATATGTGAACATGAAATAAACCAGCTGAGGTTTTATTGCTAACACAGGGTGGATACACATACAAGTATAATGCACCATAATATTATTCTGCAAAAAACTACTTTTTAAGTATTAACCTGCTTGTTTGTGATGGCTTTATTTTGCAGAGGAGCTGCTCCTATTCCTAATTTACTTAAAACTGTAAGAATGGAATGCTATTTTCAGTATAGAAAAATTGGTATATTGTAAATACTTCAATGCATATGAGTGTAAATCAATATGTAGAAGTGTTTCCCTTAAATATAAAAATATTAAATGTATCCACAACAGTCATCCACTCATACTGTTTTATTCTTTGTTCCCGTTAGGAATGTATTTTACCAATCTTTAAAAGCATTGTGTCTATGTGAAGCCCTTCTCTGAATGCAACTTCAAATATTTAAATGCAACCCAGTAATTATAATCATCTCATGAGCATGCAATAATAATAATAATAATAATAATAATAATAATAATAATAATAATAATAATAATAATAAACTTTATTTTTATATCCTGCCCCATCTCCCCGAAGGGACTCAGGGCGGCTCACAACAGGGACAAGCTCGAACACAACATATTTGACAAAAACTTAAAACATTCCAATGATACACAAAATAAAATAATGGACAATACATTAAAATCCAAGCAGATAAAATCAGAGTAATTAAAAGCAAACCAGCAGGGACAGGTTTCTTAAAGTGCTGTATCATGGAAACAAGTAACAGTGATAAAGTGCCATACACTTTTAAAACAGAAAGAAGTATTCTAATGATAGTTCTACTGGGCCTATTCATTCAAATGTGCTCTGGAACACCATGTTTTCAATTCCCCGGCAGAAAATGGGCAGGGAAGGTGTCACGACCCAGGCTGCAGAGCACCAATAACCATACACAGAGGCCAGAATCTATCTAATATCTTTATTGTAGGAATATATAAAGTTAATAAAAACAAGTGTAGAAAATAGTCCAGAATTAGACCTTCCAGGAAAGGTCAGAATTAGTCCAAAAAAGCAATGTCCAATAAGAAATATTAAGGTCCAAAGTTGTAATCCAATAACCGAAACACTCACTTTGCCAAGCAAAGTGAGGGGAGATGACAAGGTCCTTTAGTCCATGAAACTTGAGCGAGGCTAGGAAATAACTTGATACTTGAAACAAGGCTTGAACGTGGAACAAGGTAACTAAGAACAAGAACAAGGTCCGTGGAATAACTTGATAAATCCGTGGAACAAGGCAAGGATTGATCCTGGGAAACAAGGCAAAGTCCGTAGATAAACAAAGGCTGGGAAGCAAGGCGAAGGCTGGATAGCAAGGCAAGGCTTGAGCAGGAGCGAGGCTTGAACCGGAGCGCGCTGTCCAGACACAACTCGCTCCGTAGGCTGACGAATTGACTCCGCGAAGTTACTACGCGGGTAAAACACCTAAATAGAGTCTAGCTTCCCGCCGAAGCAGTTCTCTGGGAATCAGAACCGAAAGCTAACTCTGAGACCAGATGTGAGACTCCCCAAAGATTCTCACGAGAAGCAGTCTTAATTGGCCACATTCTTAGCTGCAATCCTCGCACTCCTGCGCGAAGCTGAATCCAAACTTCTCTGTTGTTTACAAAACTCCCGGCGCAAGAATACGGGAGAAGTAGGCTCTGGGCTTGTTTGACATACTTCTGGGAGACAACTTTCTTGCAGGTGCAAGGTTCCCAGATCTGCCTGGGAAAGATCTGGCTGAGAGGAATCCAGTTCAGACTGGGAAGGTAAAAAACCCAAGTTTTCATCTTCATCAGGAATTACAATGTCCTGAGCAGGACTACAAGGCCCATGGGTCATCACACTATCCCCCTCCTCAAGGCCCCTCCCAAACTGGGGCCCTCTCCCCGAGGCGCGAGGTCGCGGTTTGGTGGGATAGGTCTGATGAAAGCGACGGGTTAGATCAGGAGCATGGACTGTGGAGGCGTCTTCCCAGGAGCGTTCCTCAGGGCCAAAACCCACCCAGTCAATGAGATATTGTAAGCGGCGGCGGTGAAAGCGAGAATCCAAAATGTCCTCAACCTCGAACTCCTCCTCCCCATTCATCAAAACAGGAGGGGGGGCCGGTTGGTCTGTATCAGGACGCACACCATCCGCCGGAAGGAGCAGGGAACGGTGAAACACTGGGTGAATGCGCATTGAACGCGGAAGTTGGAGTTTGAAAGTCACGGGGTTTAATTGCGCCACCACTGGATAGGGGCCAATGAAACGGGCATCTAACTTCCGGCAAGGGCGGTGGGAGGGCAGAAAGCGAGTGGACAGGAAAACCCGATCTCCTACCTTGATTTCGGGGCCCGGCTGGCGATGTTTGTCAGCGTGGCGTTTATAGTCCTCCTTGGCTTGGTCCAGTTGCTGGAGCAAAAGTTGTTGCACCGCTGTGAGTTCCTGCAGCCAGTCCTCTGCTGCGGGAACCTCTGAAGTTTCAATGACAGGGGGAAAGAAACGTGGATGGAAGCCGTAGTTTGCAAAGAACGGCGTTTCTTTTGTAGAAGCTTGAACTCCATTGTTGTAGGCAAACTCAGACAGTGGTAACAGAGAAGCCCAATTGTCCTGTTGATAGTTTACATAACAGCGAAGATACTGCTCCAAAGTGGCATTGGTGCGCTCCGTTTGCCCATCTGTTTGGGGATGATGAGCTGAAGATAAGCGAGAGTCTATGCCCAATAGTTTTTGTAGTGCCTTCCAAAAACGAGAGGTGAATTGAGATCCACGGTCTGTGACTAAACTCTTGGGCAATCCATGTAGTCTGAAGACATGTTGAAGAAATAGATCCGCAGTTTCCTTGGCCGTGGGGAGGCCTTCGCAGGGAATGAAATGGGCTAACTTGGTGAATAGGTCCACCACCACTAAGATCGTGGTGAATCCACAGGAAGGTGGTAGGTCAGTGATGAAATCCGCGGAAATTATTTCCCATGGGCGAGATGGGGTAGGAAGGGGGTGTAAAAGCCCTGAGGGCTTCTCCCTTCGTATCTTGGAGCGCTGGCATACTGGGCAGGTGTTGACATATTTTTCCACATCCTTGCGGATCTTGGGCCACCAAAAATCCCTTAGGATCAAATGCATAGTTTTAAATAGTCCGAAGTGTCCTGCTGGTTTGCAGTCATGACACAGACGAAGCGCTTTTTCCCTGCCCGGTCCGGGTGGGATATAGACATGATTTCTATAGCAGAGCAGCCCATCTTTAAGCGAAAAGGGAAAATGCAGACCTTGGCGAAGTTGGTCCTGCGCCCAGGCATCTGCTTGCTGACTAGCCCTGATTTCTTGAGCACAGATGGGTCCTGGAGTAGGGGAAGTTGAACCAATGGGAATGGATTTGGTGTTCCCCACCGTGAGCGTGGCAAAGTTCTCAGGTTGTAGCAGTTGGGATTCAAAGGTCTCCTTGCGTCCTGCAGCGTATTCCGGTTTACGTGACAGGGCGTCTGCTTGCTTGGTTTGGGCTGGGGTCACATAATGGATCTGGAAGTTGAAACGTTCAAAGAATAAAGCCCAACGTTGCTGCCTCTGATTTAGTTTGCGGGCAGTTCTTAGATGTTCTAGATTACGATGATCAGTGTGGACTTCAATGGGAAATTTGGCCCCTTCTAGCCAATGTCTCCAAGTTTCAAAGGCTGCCTTTATGGCCAGTAGTTCTTTTTCCCAAATGGTGTAATTCCTCTCTGGTGTGGTTAGTTGACGAGAATAAAAGGCACAGGGGTGGAGGTGATCTCCCACCGGTTGTAAGAGTACAGCCCCAATTGCCACATCAGAGGCGTCCGCTTGCACCACAAAAGGGGTTCCAGGATTTGGGTGCTGTAGAATTGGCTGGGAGGTGAATAGTTTCTTTAGTTGCTGGAACCCTTTCTCTGCTTGATCAGTCCAGCGGAAAGGCTGCTTTCCACGGATGCAGCTAGTGATGGGGTCGGACCAGCGGGCAAAATCTGGAATGAACTTGCGGTAGTAGTTCGCGAACCCCAAGAAACGCTGCACCTCTTTCTTGTTAGTTGGCGCCCGCCATTCCAATACTGCTGAAACTTTGGCTGGATCCATGGAAAGCCCTAGAGGCGAGATGCGGTAACCGAGGAAATCTACCTCTTGTAGATCAAAAGCGCATTTTTCCAGCTTGGCATAAAGTCCATGATCCCGCAATCGTTGTAACACCATTTTGACGTGGTTCTCATGTTCTGATTGTGATCTGGAAAACACCAAAAAATCGTCCAGGTAGATTATCAAGAACCTGTCTAGATAGTCCTGAAAAATGTCATTGACAAAATGCTGGAACGTTGCGGGGGCTCCGCATAAACCGAAATTCATAACTCGGGACTCAAATAATCCGAATTTGGTCTGGAAGGCGGTCTTCCACTCGTCCCCTTCCCTGATGCGAACTAAGTTGTAAGCCCCCCGAAGATCCAGCTTGGTGTAAACCTTGGCTCCTCGAAGCCGATCCAGTAGATCCGAGATTAAAGGCAGGGGATAGCTGTTCCGCTTGGTGATATTGTTCAATGCTCTGTAGTCCACCACCAAGCGTAGTTCCCCTGACTTCTTCTTCACAAACATCACTGGGGAGGCGGCTGGGGATTGAGAGGGTCTGATGAATCCCTTGCGAAGGTTTGTCTCTAGGAATTCCCTGAGAGCTTCTTGCTCTGGTTCAGTCAGGGAGTAGAGATGCCCTCGCGGGATCGGGGCCCCCTCCACCAAGTCAATGGCACAGTCATAAGGTCTATGTGGGGGTAATTTTTCGGCTTCTTTCTCATTGAATACATCCCAATACTCGGAGTACTTCTTTGGCAAGGTGATGATGGGCTCGGTGTCTGTGGCATGGCATACCTTGGCTACGAGGCAATGGTTTTGGCAGTACGGTGAAGCAAACTGCAGTTCTCTGTTGGACCAGGAGATGTTAGGGTCGTGGAGAGTCAGCCATGGAATTCCCAAAATCACAGGGAAATGGGGGACCTCGGTAACAAAGAAGGAAATCTCTTCCATATGTTCCCTTATCCACATCCTGGTGGGTTTCGACCACTGACTTACGGGGCCCGTCTTGAGGGGACGGCCGTCTATGGCTTGCACCACACGGGCATTCTTGAAATCATGATATTGTAATCCCAGAGAGTCGGCATACTCTCTATCGATGAAATTGTTGGTAGCTCCAGAGTCTATCATGGCGTGGATCATGACGGGTCCCCTTTTTGCTGACCATAATGTGACCACGAGAAGGAACAGGACCCCGGTTGGCGGCTCTTGGATGGATTTTTTGACCGGGTTGGCGAGCCCCTCTACACCCGGTCGTTGGCTTCCCCCGCCGGCTGTGTGCCAGTCGGCTCAGACGCCTTCGTCTCCGTGGAGGACGCCGCCGCAAGACGGGCGGTAGGCTTCCCTTTGGCTGGGCACTCTCTGGCGAAGTGGCCCCCGTTCCCGCAGTACCAGCAGAGGTTTAAGCGTTGACGACGGGCCTTCTCGGCGGCATCTAGTCTGGGACGCACATTGCCCAACTGCATCGGCACCTCCTCGCCTCCTCTGGGGTATGGGGTTGGCGGTGGGGGTCTCCACACCGGACGTGGCTGAACGCTGGCGGGAGCGGGGGGTTTTGCCCCGGCTCTACTGCCCTGGCCTCGAACCCACTGTTTCCTGTTGGCAATCATGACTTCAGCCCGTAAACATTGATCAATGAGTGCCTCGAGGGTCTGGGGAGGATCCACCTTGGAGATTTCTTCCAGCATTTCAATGTTGAGACCCTCCCGGAATTGTCCCCTGAGGGCTACATCGTTCCAGCCGGTGTTGTGGGCCAGCACTCGGAACTCGGCTATATACTGAGACATAGGTCTGTCTCCTTGGAAAAGGCGACGGAGTTTGTGACCGGCTGCCTCCAAATTGTCCTCGATTCCCCAAGTCTCCTTGAGGTGGTCCAAGAAGTGTTGCGCTGATCTTAGGTGTGGAGAGGCTTGGTCGAACAGTGCCGTCGCCCAGCTGGCCGCTGGCCCGTCTAGAAGACTGTAAACCCATGCCACTTTGATGTCTTCTTGGGGAAACTCGGCAGCACGGGCCTCCAGATAAGCTTGACATTGGCGACGGAAGACATGAACCTTAGAAGCTTCTCCAGTAAACTTGGTTGGCAACGCCATGGCCGGAAGACGAACTCCGCGTTCCTTCAAACCCCTTATTTCTCCATCCTGTGCATTGAGCTTATCACGGATTCGGTCCACCTCTTCCTTGTCGATGGTGTAGGTAATCGGCTGGCCGCTCGGCCCAGGTACGGTTCCGGTAGACATTCTGGCCGAGGTTAATTGGTGCTTAGGGTGGCGGAGTCAAACTGTCACGACCCAGGCTGCAGAGCACCAATAACCATACACAGAGGCCAGAATCTATCTAATATCTTTATTGTAGGAATATATAAAGTTAATAAAAACAAGTGTAGAAAATAGTCCAGAATTAGACCTTCCAGGAAAGGTCAGAATTAGTCCAAAAAAGCAATGTCCAATAAGAAATATTAAGGTCCAAAGTTGTAATCCAATAACCGAAACACTCACTTTGCCAAGCAAAGTGAGGGGAGATGACAAGGTCCTTTAGTCCATGAAACTTGAGCGAGGCTAGGAAATAACTTGATACTTGAAACAAGGCTTGAACGTGGAACAAGGTAACTAAGAACAAGAACAAGGTCCGTGGAATAACTTGATAAATCCGTGGAACAAGGCAAGGATTGATCCTGGGAAACAAGGCAAAGTCCGTAGATAAACAAAGGCTGGGAAGCAAGGCGAAGGCTGGATAGCAAGGCAAGGCTTGAGCAGGAGCGAGGCTTGAACCGGAGCGCGCTGTCCAGACACAACTCGCTCCGTAGGCTGACGAATTGACTCCGCGAAGTTACTACGCGGGTAAAACACCTAAATAGAGTCTAGCTTCCCGCCGAAGCAGTTCTCTGGGAATCAGAACCGAAAGCTAACTCTGAGACCAGATGTGAGACTCCCCAAAGATTCTCACGAGAAGCAGTCTTAATTGGCCACATTCTTAGCTGCAATCCTCGCACTCCTGCGCGAAGCTGAATCCAAACTTCTCTGTTGTTTACAAAACTCCCGGCGCAAGAATACGGGAGAAGTAGGCTCTGGGCTTGTTTGACATACTTCTGGGAGACAACTTTCTTGCAGGTGCAAGGTTCCCAGATCTGCCTGGGAAAGATCTGGCTGAGAGGAATCCAGTTCAGACTGGGAAGGTAAAAAACCCAAGTTTTCATCTTCATCAGGAATTACAATGTCCTGAGCAGGACTACAAGGCCCATGGGTCATCACAGAAGGAGCTAACCGGATTTCCTTAGGGAGAGAGTTCCAGAGCCGGGGGGCCACTGCCGAGAAGGCCCTCTCCCTCGTCCCCACCAGTCGCATTTGAGCCAAAGGCGGGAGCAAGAGGAGCGCCTCCCCGGATGATCTTAGGGTTTGCGTTGGTTTGTAGGAGAGGAGGCGATCACGGAGATAGGCAGGTCCTGAACCATTTAAGGCTTTATAGGTAATAACCTGCACCTTGAATTGGGCCCGGAAACTTATTGGTAGCCAGTGGAGCTGTTTAAACAAAGGAGTTGACCGTTCTCTGTAACTAGCTCCTGTTATTAATCTGGCTGCTGATCTCTGAACCAACTGAAGTTTCTGAACCGTCTTCAAGGGCAGCCCCACGTAGAGTGCATTTCAGTAATCCAACCTGGAGGTGACTAAGGCGTGGACCACCATGGCCAAGTCAGACTTCATGAGGTACGGTTGCAGCTGGCGCACAAGCTTTAACTGTGCAAAGGCCCTACCAGCCACCGCCGACACCTGAGCATCAAGTGTCAGCGCTGACTCCAGGAGGACCCCCAAGCTGCAGACCTGCGTCTTAAGGGGGAGTGCAACCCCGTCGAGCGCAGGTTGCCACTCTATGCCCCGATCAGCCGCACGACTGACCTGGAGGACCTCTGTCTTGTCAGGATTAAGTTTCAGCTTATTCACCCTTATCCAGTCCATCACAGTGGCCAGGCACCGGTCAACGATCTGAGGGGCTTCCTTGGAGTAGTAGAGTGGAAAGGAGTAGTAGAGTTGAGTGTCATCTGCATAGAGATGGCACCCAACTCCAAAACTCCGGATGACCTCTCCCAGCGGTTTCATGTAGATGTTAAAAAGCATGGGAGACAGAATAGAACCTTGCGGGACCCCTCAGGTCAATGTTCTAAATGTCAAAAAGAGTTTTAAATGTCAAAAACATTTATGAGTATCAACCCATCTTTGAGTCTTCTCTGATACTAGAACCCTGTTATTTTTTTCTCAGTGTATGGGAAGGAGATATCCAAACGCAGAGGCACCATTTTTTTATCTGCGTGATAAACACTCTGAGAGGGAAATTTGAACAGCACTAGAAGATAAGATGAAATTGCTTCTTAGGTAGTACTTCTAACTTGAGACAAAATGAAGTCTTTCTTTTCTCCATAAGGTGGTGAAATGGTTCCAATCAGTCTGCAGCTGGAATATGAAACACCAGAAACCCACAGAAATAGACAGGAAAATTAACCATCCCTGCTTGTATTGATCCTATGACTTTTCCTGATCTGCCTACAACTTTTGAATTTCACTTGGAAAGCAAAATCTCTTGGGTTTAATTACCATTGAAACACAGGCCAAATGTCATGGCTTTGCCATTAATTAAGCAAATAGACCCTACAAAGTGCTTCCCGTTCATGAAACCTAGTTATCCAGTGGGAGGCATCATTTCTCAATTGTAAAACCACAGTCCAGTTTTAGATCAGTATAGACTTGGCTTCTACAGGTAATGTAACAGAGGTTCTTCAGATTGCATCAGAAGGAAATTGAGAAATCTAATTTCTTACTTTATCGAAGTATGGAACACATATTTCTTACAAATCATGTTGTTTGTGTTTCACCAGCACTGATATATCAAGACTTAAAACCTAAGAGATGTGCTGGATTCATTCCAATACAAATAGGATAAATGTTCTTTTAAAGGATACTACTAAAACTTAATTATTTTAAAGTCATGTCAACTATATAAGTGCTTAAAAGGTAATGAATCAAATATTTGTGTGAGTCATTCCATCAATTTGTATAAAGACTGATGGTAAGTAAAATTACGTTTTAATGGCCTATTATTTTCTGCTCTGAAGTCAATGGCAAAACCTCCATTGACGTCAGTTGCTACAGGATTAGGTCCTAATTGGGTTGCCTTTGGGGGAAGATCAACAGATCTCACTTTACAAAACTAGTGTTCTGTCGCTGATTCAGTAACTAGTCAATGCACTTATTTTTTGAAAAAGTATGAGCTAATTCCCAAAGAGTAGGCTTCAAAAAGCCTTGATTCAGTAGGATAATATTTGTTTATCTCACCTCATATTTAACTGAAGGTGGTTTTTTGCATAAATGTTTTTAAAACTTAAATGTGGCTATCAACAACAAATACTTTTTCCCAAGTTTGTGGCTCTGTTGGAAGGACAGAAGATTTAGGGGGGAAATTGGAAGCAAGAAGGATTGGACAAAGAGGTCAGCATGCTGGATGTCTATTGGAAATCTGAATGACTCTATTGGAAGACCAGTTTATTGAGATGAATGGATTGGGAGGGGTGTAAATGATTATTGGCTCTGTAGGTATGATAGGAGATTGAGAGGGGAGAATTGGGAGGAAGTGGAATGAAGCAAGGAGGTAAATATGCTAGAAACGTGTTTCAAACCAGGATCCCTTAGAAGGTTAGGAGACTTGAGAGAGGAGAATTCAGAGGAAGAGGAATCAATTGAGGTTGATGTCATGGAAACGGGTTCAACATTTAGATGGTTCTGTTGGAAGGACAGAAGATAGAGATTGATGGGTCAGAAAGAGTTTAAATGTGGATGGCTGTGTTGCAAGGATTGAGGGAGGAAACTTGGGAAAAAGAGGAGTGGCATGAAGAGATTGATGTAGAAATGGGTTTAAAATTTGGATGACTGTATAGAAAGGACAAGAGAATGAAAGGAAGTGGATATAGGAGGAAGAGGAGTTGAGGTCAGTGGGCTAGATATGGGTAGCTCTGTAGCATGATGTGTCCTATATCTCTGTAGCACGCATATTGGGGGGGGGGGGTTACGATATTGGTGGTTTTTCCACTTTCGCTGAAGTTCCACTCACCTAACCACCTTGAATGTGGGGGGCTGGCTGTATTTTCTTTAAGTGGTTTTGAGGAAACATCAGTTGACATGAAAAGTGAGGCAGCTGGGGAGTAAATCAGCAAAAGAAATGCAATAAAACATCACTTTTCCATTGGCAGTGACAAAGAAACTCCATTTGGAAAGTAGGTCTATCTTTGTCCTTTTGAGAGACCAAATACCATTTTATAGTTAGAGTACAGTAGGTCTCCTAGAATGACTTCTGTACTGTCAGGTCCAATATAGATTAAATGTTTTAATAGATTGAGTATATCCATAGACTGCTGGTATAGTTACTGATACACATTGTGAATCATTTCCCTGTGCTTTTAGACATTGATACTTCAACCATTCTTGAATCTATAGCTTCTGAAGATTAGGTAGTGTATTGGATTGGTATAAGAAAGAGCAAACACATATTTACTGCTTAAGTTGAATTTCCTTTACTTTTGTTTAGATCCTAAATGTATACAATTCCAGTGAAAACACCTACTCAAGAGTGTAAATTCGGATAAACTGCTTCATCCAATTTCAGTGCCTTCTTTTCTACTGTGCATTTAACAATTACCATAGTGGTTCAGGGTATGTATAATAAGCAAGTACAATATAGACAAAATGGAACAACTGATCTGAGGTCATTATGTCAAATGCAGCAAAACACTCTGTTTGTGGCAGGTCAGGCTTGGGCACACAATTAGCACTAATTATGGAAAGAGAGAAAATCAAAACAGCAGCTTTAGAGAAGAACATTTTTCACTGCAAGATCAAAGCCATATCTCCACAGAATAGTAAAGCTTCTTCCATTTAATTGCACTGAAGTGCTAATTGGTTAGTGATGTGCTTTCATGTGTTCCTCCAATTAGCCAGTCATCCTTGACCAAATCCATATAAGAAGAGATTATGTGTTTTTAAAGCTTTTTGTCTGCTTAGTTTTTGATTGGTATACCTGAGCAAAGGCAGTAGTTCCTTGTTTTTATGTAAAATGAGGTCTTTGGGGGTCACAATTAGTTGTTTGTAGAAATTTATATTGGGAAACATTTTGACTGTAGCAAATAATAGTGATATTCTTTATACAAAAATATATAATAGGAATAAATGTTGCTTTAAACTATAAGTGTGGATTGCAGCAAAATATTTTTTTACAACCATTAGTTCACTATTGGGTTTTTTTTTGGGGGGGGGGGGAGAGAGAGAGAGAGAGAGAGTTTGTTTCAAGCATACACTGAAATACTACACAAGCTTGTTTAAAGGTAAATCCTATATAAGTCAATGGGACTTATTTCCAATAAGCATTCATAAATTTAACTGTTCTAATTGGTAAAAGACTCTTGATCAAGTGAGACCTATATGACCTGCAATAACACCTTGGACTGTGGCTGACTTGCTGGCTATATCACAGTTGTAGTTCAGATTTTTCTTAGGAGCTAGCAGTAATATTTTAATTGTTTAATTATCTGAAATGCTATGTTGTATGTATTTTTGTTAATAAAACTACATTTTGTTCGCAAAGTGTGAGACATTCTGAGTATATTCAGAACCAATACATTTTCTCGCATAATTTTAAGGACCACTCAGCTAATTAATATATTAATATATATGAGAGTTTGATGGGCAGAGTTTGGAAGGTTGCAGATCATGACTCCCTATTCCACTAAGATCACTGTTGTGAATGGGTCTTCTGAGGCTGTGAGTGATAATGGAGGAATCAGGAGAGGAAGAAAGAACCCTCGCGAGGAGAGCTCACTGGAAGATTTACACAGGAAGAGAATCAGGGAGATTGATGAGGAATCTTCCGAGGAGGATTCATGTGGGAACTTGGGAGGGGATCTTGAGGTGGAAATGGATGCTGAGGCACCGGTGGTGACAGAGGAAGTTGGCATAGATTGGGCACGGGCTCCGGAGGATCTGGGGGAGGAATCTGGGTCCATGGATGCTGTGGATGCTGGAGAGGCTTGGGTATCTTCAGAAGCAGATCCCACATGGTGTGCATGGAGGAATGAGGGTAGTTCCACAGGTGCGGATAGAGTTGGGTGTGGGCAGGATGATGTTGATTCTGATGAGGAGCTTGGGATGCCTGACCCTAGGGCGTTGGAAGTTTGGACGCCCAAGGAAACCTAAATAAATTGGGGGGTTTTGGCCACTATTCTTTGCGTGTGCCAAGATGATGCTGGGTGCCATTGGATTTCCTGTACGTGATTCTGAAGACTGGCTTGGGACTTTGCAACAGATGTAAGTTTGATCCGGGTTATTCTTCAACGGAGGGCTGGAATTGTATGGGTTTTCCTGGACTGCACTGTTATTACTATTTTGCATTAGCTGCTGTTCGCCTTCGTTGTCTTGGCTTTTTGTGCCATCCCATGATGTGGACCTTCTTGTGACGACTTCACCCTTTGGACCTTGGACTGAATCTCGACTTGGTTTATCTCTTCACTCCCAAACTTGGCTTGGCTTCGCTTTCATCTCCGTGGCTGTCTCCTGTTGCTGACTACTGGCTTCGTTCCTGACCCTGACGCTGTTTCCTTATCCTGACTTCGGACTGGCTTGACTTCGCTACAACGCTACGCTCCTTTGCCTCCTGGCCTGGTTTTCAACTCTGCAGCGACTTGCCGCTAATTCCTTAGCGTTTTCCAGTTTCATTTGTTTGTGCCACTTTCGGCAAAGAGCTTTTGGCCCGGCTGTACTCCTGGGTTTTGGGGAAGCTTTTGGGGCTTCGTAGTGATTTACCTTTGTTTGTTTTGTCTTTTTAAGCCATTTTGTGCTTTTGGGCTGAGTTCAAGTACTTCATGTTAAATCCGGATTATATCTCTGGTTAATCCGGATTATATGTCAGTTCATGTTTTTGGCGTTTTTTCTGTTTTAACTGCTTAATAACACTGAAGAATAAGTGTTTTAAGCCTCTGACAATTTACTGAGCTGTTTTTGAGTTATTACTTAAATAAACTATATTTTGCTCTCAGTTGGCGTCTGACCTTTGACAATCACTTTACATCAATGTACTTTAGAATTGTACTGTATTTTGAATTCAGTACATGATGACAACTGTTGCTTTGTTGGGATTTTAGGATAAGTTGATTCCACTAGTAAAGTTGAAGACACTCCATGCTTATTTATGTAGATTTATCTACTCCCCCACCCACCAAATTATATAATGGGGGTCTTAGACTCTTTAAAGGATCTCCTGAGGGACATCATGATTAATCAAAGTGCTTACTGGGTGCTTTTTTCCCATTATCCTTTTTAAAAAATGTCAGGAGCATGCAATGCAGCTATGACATAGGGCCAAAGAGTCAAGGGGGCCAATTTAGAGAATATATCCAGATTAGGGATGTCATTCTTTGATTTTCTTCTTGAAAGAAGCAATAATTGTTTTAGTAATTTTCATCTCGGTGTTTGAGATTTTTAAAAGGTGTAAGACTTACTCTGAGCAAAATTTTCTTGCAGCATTTTTGTATAGAAAACTGTTTTTTTGTGCAGGGAGCAGAATATTCTGTGAGAAAAATCATATTTCTATGCAGAGATGGTATTTTCCACTCAGAAATAATGTACGGAAATGCTTCAGAATTTCTCATCAGTCCAGGATTTTTCTCATCAGCATTTCTTGACTCCTCAGAAACATATTTCTTTTTTATTTTTCAATAATTTACATTATTCTTCCCACCCTAATCCTGAGACATCTGAAGAAGGGTGTCATGTATAAGTGTTGCAGTTACAGCAAACAATATGTAAACAGTAGCAACTCTTACACAGAATCACTGTGCAAAATATATAGACTCAAAAGCAACCTAGTACAGTGGACATGCTATTCTCCTAATAAAATATGCTGAATGATACTCACTAGAGAACAGTATCAGGGAGGCTATAATCAAAGATGACATTTACTTTTCTCTTATTGACTGGATAAATTGAGTTTGCATCACATCAAAGTAGGCAGATTACTAGAAATCATACTTGGCTGGCTCTACTGGTGGGTCATGAAATCCACCAGTATTCCAGATAATATTTAATCTTAAACAGTCTAGGTCAGTAGTTTCCAACCTTTGGTCCTCTTTGTGTTATGGACTTCAGCTCCCACAGTTCCTAACAGCTGGGAGTTGGAAGTCCAACAAAACAACTGGAAGACCAAAGGTTGGGAACCAGTTGTCTAGGTAGTAGCCTGACAATGTGGTTGATTGTTTGGAAATAATCAAACTGTGCTATAAAATTTAAGTAAAAAGAATGGGATTCCAACTTAATTGTTTTTAACCCTTAAAGTAAAGATTTGATTTTTAAAAGATATTGAAAAGAAACAAAGATCAAGTATTTCAATTATTATTACTATTATTATTATTGACACAACAACATAGTCTGACACAGCAAACAAGATAGATATGCTGGATTGCATATCACAAAATCACAAGTCGAACACTTCCTAAGCGTTTAGGACTGTGTGATGTATTTTCGGATGATGATGATTATGATGATGATTTTATTTCTTGTCCACCTCTCCTCACAGCTCAAGGTGGGTTACAACATTGCTAAAACAAACATTCATCTAAAAACATTCTTTAAAATGCACATATTAAAACGTATTTCCACAAAAACCATATTAAAATACACAAAGATTAAACAAAAGATGCAAGTTTAAAATTAATCATTAAAACTGTCTGGGTATGCTCAGGAATTACTCATACAGTTGTTTTCTGCCTTCAAGTTGTTTCTGACATGACCTAAGGCAATCCCATTATGGAATTTTCACTTCAAGATTTGTTCAGAGCAGGTTTTGCATTTGCTTTGACCTTTCAGGTTGGGAGCTCTTCAATGGTTTGAATGAATTTTGAATCTGAGACTGAGAGGGACTGACATGCCCAAGGTCTTTCAATGGGCTTCCATAGCTGAGCCAAGATTCACACACTACTGAGAAAGGCATACTCTTTGCTGGAGATAATTAAAACATGAATAAAAATGAAAATGTCAATATCATATTGGATATTAGAAAGCTTTGAATGGTGAAGAGAAAACTAACTGGAATTATCAAGGGGTGAATCAAAGGAAAGGTTGCATACAACTATGAGTAGACCTCAGAGCAATCCAATGAAACTGAATGATAGGATATTCCAGACAGATAAAAAGAAGTATTTCTTTACATAATGCACATTTAGGCTATCAAATTTGCTGCTAGAAAAAGCAGTGATAGCTGTTAATCTGGACAGTTTTAAAGGGGGCTTTGAATACATTCATGAAAAAGGGGCCCATCATTACTAGTCATGGTAGAAACATGCTCCCTCCAGGATCAGAATCAGAAAGCTGCTTTATATTAATTGCAGTGGAGCACAAGCCCTTGTGTGCCTCTGGGCTTTTGATAGGCAACTAGTAGGATGCAGCGTGAACCACTTGCTAGATTAGATGTATCAGGATTGCTGTCTCCACATTGGAGATTAATTGGGGTGGAAAATTGAGATTGAGGGGGAAATGGCTTGCATGGAGGTTCATGGTGGTAACAATCAAACCCAACTCATAGCTTAGCCTCTTTGGTATATGAAAATAACATTAGTAGATGAAAAGGGATTGCACCACTGGTTGTTATAGTTCTGCATTACAGTAAGCTTCCTTCACTGTATAGGAGGCATGTGCTATAAAAATGAAAGATTAAATACATAAAATGTGACTTGTACTTGCATACATGGAAATAAATTAATTCTTGGGTAAGAGTGACCCTGTTGAGATGGGTTGTTCCCATGTCACTGACTATTAATATATGTTTCATAGAAGTATTTTCTGGAAGCATATGAAGAATCCTAAAACGGATAATAATAGAATAGCATGCCTTTAGAGAAGGATTGATTCTAACCTCAGGCAGATGTCTTATAAAACTTTTAAAAGTCATGAAATTGGAAAGCAAAGGTGCTTTAAAAGATTAGCGGCTCATTCTGCTCATCAACAACATTTTCTTCCCATTTTTATTTATCTTTTTTGAAGCATAGAAGTATGTGTTACTGTCCAATATTAAAGACTTATATACCTGTTAAATGTTGCATAGCTAAGTGCCAAACGTAGTTTAGTGTGGCTTGTGTATTTTGTTCAACTTTCAGTTTAGCTTCCTGTATTTTGAAGGTGGTTCAACTAGATTATGCTACTTAATTTACCTTGATCTGTAATTACTGGTCTTAGCAAATAACCAAATCCCTGGATGATCAAGTCCCATTATATACAATAGCATAGTAAAAGTCATAGATGTGTTAAAAGTATGGCCTATGGCAGGAATTCTCAAGCTTTTTCAGCCACGGAGCCCTTTTTGAAGCAAAAGTTTCTCGTTGAGGCTCAAGAAATATTTATATATTATATTGTACTATATATAATGTATATATATCAGGCATGGGCAAACTTTTGTATACAGGGCCACATTGCATTTTAAAATTTGACAAACGGGTCAGACCGGACCAGTGGCAGATGCATGGAGAGTGTTTGTGTGAACTAATTGGGAAAAAGGAACAAATTCCTATGCACACTGCACATATCTCGTTTATAGTGCAAAAAGAAAAAGAAAAAAAGAACAATACAATAGTTAAAATGAAAAACAATTTTAACCAACATAAACTTAACAGTATTTAAGTGGAAGACGCCAGGGGACATCCAGTCCAACCCCCTTCTGCCATGCAGGAAAAGCAAAATCAATGCACTGCAACAGATGGCCATCCAGCCTTTGTAGTAGTAGTAGTAGTAGTAGTAGTAGTAGTAGTAGAAATAATAATAATAATAATAATAATAATAATAATAATAATAATAATAATAATAGGAGCAACCCCAGGGGCCATCCAGTCCAACCCTCTTCTGCTATGCAATAAAAGCACAAAGTGCTCCTTGCAAGCCAACCTCTGTAGTAATAGTAGTAGTAGTAGCAGTAGTAGGAGCAACCTCGGGAGCCCATCCAGTCCAACCCCCTTCTGGCATGCAGAAAAAGCACAATCAAAGCATCCCCTGAGCACTGGGGACAAGATACTTAAAGTGCCAGAGTTCTTAGCAATTTAGGTCTTCAAAGGAAAAACCAATATTTTGACATGATCCTAGATATGGATTGAGAGCCAGTGGTTTGTACAAATTGTTCCTTGTGGGAAGTCTAAATGCAGTATCATTTGCAAGAGCAGCCACATGTACAATAACTCGGGTGAGTGATATTAGAAATTTAATACATGTGACTATCTCTGACTATTATAGGTTATCACTGAAACCTTAATCCTAGCTAGTAAAAGACAAATTCACTCTCTAACAAAAGGTTTGTATCTACTAGCATTATTAGATTAGGGACTTGATCCTTTGAGGTACTACTACCCTGTTCCAAATAGCATTTCTTATCAGGACTTAACTTCATTTATTCCAATGGAAACAGGAAATTATTTCAAATATAGTTGAAGAAAGAAATACATATATTTAATAGTTAAATTATGTTATGCATGTAAATAATTAGTCATGTTTTAAGGTCCATCTTGCACAACTAGATCTGTCAAAAAGGCAAACCATTATGTCCATTGAAGACTGTCAAGTTGAATCAGATATGAGTGTAATGCATAAACTTGGTGGCTGGGATTTATTCATTTCATAATTGTGTGTGTGTGTGTGTGTGTTAAGAGTCAAGTTAAGAGGCAATAACTTACCCAGAGCAAAAGCATTCCAGGACAGTTTTCTCATCTATGAAAGACACCATTTATACAGAAGGACTCAAGAGTCCTGTCCGTCAGTCCCCATTCCATCATAATGAGATTAGTTTTTCCTTTATCTATGGATATTTATATTATGGCCATAATATTAATTTCTTGCCAATATTATAATCAGCACAGGTGTATCATCAGTGTACAATTCTAGCAGTTTGATCCTACTTCATCTGTTTTTGAATCCTGGGGATTGTAATTTCCTGAGATACTTAAAGGTTTCTGCTTCACTCCCTGGATTAGAGCTCTCTTGCAGAGGATTTAAGCAGCTCATTGAATTACATATCCAAGAATTCCATAGGATAGAGCCATAATAGTTAAAGTGGTATCAAAGTGCTATAATTATGCAGTATACATGGTCAGTAAAAAGGGGTTTCTTAGTTGATACTATGCTGATACATTTCTTAAATATGAGATCAAAATACAGTAGAGTCTCACTTATCCAAGCCTCGCTTATCAAAGCTTCTGGATAATCCAAGCCATTTTTGTAGTCATTGTTTTCAATATATCATGATATTTTGGGGCTAAATTCATAAATACAGTAATTACAACATAATATTACTGCGTATTGAACTACTTTTCTGTCAAATATGTTGTATAACATGATGTTTTGGTGCTTAATTTGTAAAATCATAACCTAATTTGATGTTTAATAGGCTTTTCCGTAATCCCTCCTTATTATCCAAGATATTTGCTTATCCAAGCTTCTGCCAGCCTGTTTAGCTTGGATAAGTGAGACTCTACTGTACCCTAAAGGCACCACATCCCATCTGGAAGCTGAACAGAATCAGCCCTGGTTGCGAAGATATTTCAGTGCTATAGGCTGTATTTCAGATGAAAGAACTAGCAAAATCTCCTCTGATCATTCCTTGCTGAAGAAAACCCTATGGAATCCATGGGGTCTCCATGTCAACTTGAAGGCATGCACACACACAAAAATAAATATGCAGTTTAGGTGGTGGTGGGTCATGGGTCTTTATCTCCTTGTTATCTTTTTCTTTGTGCATTACTAATCTACATAATTTCTAACTGTAAAGTATAATTAATAAGAGTTCTGAAATTATGTTTCCTAATGTACTTGCCCTTGGAACTCAAACACTATCTTAAAAGTTTTGCTAAGGCAATAGTTTTAAAGCAAGAATATAAGGGTAATCTCAGGGAAGCAAATCCCAAGTTTAGCTTTGCTAACAAAGAAGGTTGGGAGGAGACATGATAATCATATATAAATATGTGAAAGGGTGTCATAAGGAAGAGGGAGCATACTTGTTTTCTGCTGCCCTGAAAACTAGGACTCAGAGCAGTGTGTTCAAATTACAGGAAAGGAGATTCCACCTGAACATTAGGAAGAACTTCCTGATTGTAAGAGCTGTTCAGCAGTGGAACTCTCTGCCTCGTAGTGTAGTGTAGGCTCCTCCTTTGGAGGCTTTTAAACAGAGGCTAGATGACCATCTGTCAGGGATACTTTGATTGTGCTGTTCCAGTATGTCAGGGGGTTGGACTAGATGGCCCATGTGGTCTCTTCCAACTCTATTGTTCTATGATTCTAAAAGAATGAGTAAGGCCCATATATAATTATAGAGTGAATGACAACACTGCTATTATGAGAAGAATTTTTATTTGAAATTACAAATTACACTTTTCATACAAGCAAGGACATTATTCACAAAAGAGATTTTTTGGTGACACTAAAATGCTGCAACATTTTGCTAATTTAAAAAAGTCTGCTGTAGATCGATTGTGACCTTATCAATAGGATAGTCCCATTCATCTCTTAAGCAGCCCATTGTCATGTTATACAATATTAGTTCTAAGCTGCAGAAGCTCCTGGTACTGCTGGACAAAACTTTGCATTCTAACTGCATAATTTGGTTCACAAAAGGCTAATCTTTACCTTCTAACAATAAATGGGCAACTAGGGATCATTTTTCTGCCCCAGAGACTTCAAAGGGCTGTCCCCCCCAAAAAAGGCAGAAGTGGCCAGAAGTCCAATCCTGTTTTTTTAAAACAATTAAAATTTTATGTTAAATAATATTTTTATGTTAAATATTGTGGGTTGCTCAGACATGCTATTTAAGAGGAAGATTGTTGTTGATAGAAGTTTCAAGGAGAAGCAGATTACCTTTTGGGGCAGGCTCGTGAAATTCCCAGTGTGCAGGTCCACCCCTGGACCCCAACCTATGGTGTCTTTATGAATGAAAGACCTCTTAAGTCAACCTGTCACCAACAGCTCTGCTCAGGCCTTCCAATCTCAGGGCTGTGGATTCATCAGTTGAGTGGATTCTGCCTCTGTATCTTGAAGCATCTTTAATTGGTATGGCATCTGTTCCTGGTGATTTATTTCTCCCAATTGCCTTGATTGCAGCTTCCTCTTCACTTTCTGAAACTGTGGGTCCATCTTCCTAAAGTTATTTCTTGAATGAATCTGCCATCCTTTTATCTCTTTTTTATTGTTCTTTAATATATAGTTTCCATTTGTGTTTTTTTTTCTTCTTTTTGATTTGCTAGATCTTTTGGGAAATACCTCTTCTACCTTTTTTGTTGTGGTCTTCTATTTCTATGCATTGGGTGTTACTGTAGTTTTCTTTGTCTCTGCGTACAAGCCGTTGAAGAGCTGCGTTCAGTGTTCTGACCCTATTTCTGTCCCTTAATGTCTTGAAGAGTTTCATCTGTCACCCCTGCACTAGCAGACCCAGTTTTGAGGGACAAGCACCAATTTGTATCAATTATAAGGTAAAGGTTTCCCCTGACGTTAAGTCCAGTCATGACCGGCTCTGGGGGTTGGTGCTTATCTCCATTTCTAAGCCGAAGAGCCAGCATTGTCCATAGACACCTCCAAGGTCATGTGGCTGGCATGACTCCATTACCTTCCCGCGGGAGCGGTACCTATTGATCTACTCACATTTGCATGTTTTTGAACTGCTAGGTTGCCAGGAGCTGGGGCTAACAGTGGGCGCTCATGCCGCTTCCTGGATTTGTACGTGGGACCTTTTGGTCCACAAGGTCAGCAGCTGTAGATCACAAACTGGGAAAGTGCTTCATACATGACCCAGAGTTGTTTTTATGGCCCTCAGGTCTGGAAAAAAACTTTCCTAAATTTTTCATTCCTAGATACCCCCTAATAGATGTGGGAGTCAATTTTGGAGTATTTTGGGCCTTCATTTGGCTAAAATTACAGTGAAATTGCTCTTTAAACCGCTCCTCGTAGGGCTTGTTCTCCAGACCCTTGATCATTTTAGTCACCCTCCTCTGGACACATTCCAGCTTTTCAACATCTCCCTTCAACTGCGGTGCCCAGAATTGGACACAGCATTCCAGGTGTGGCCTGACCAAGGCAGAATAGAGGGGTAGCATGACTTCCCTGGATCTAGACACTATACTCCTATTTATGCAGGCCAAAATCCCGTTGGCTTTTTTAGCTGCTGCATCACATGGTTGGCTCATGTTTAACTTGTTTTCCACGAGGACTCCAAGGTGTTTTTCACACGTACTGCTGTTGAGCCAGGCGTTCCCCATTCTGTATCTTTGCATTCCATTTTTTCTGCCAAAGTGAAGTATCTTGCATTTGTCCCTGTTGAACTTCATTTTGTTAGTTTCGGCCCATCTCTCTAGTCTGTTATGATCATTTTGAATTCTGCTCCTGTCTTCTGGAGTGTTAGCTATCCCTCCCAGTTTTGAAACTGTATTACATTTTGTTCAAATATAAACACCCACTGGGATAAGGTAGATAATCTACCAAAATCTACTGAATGCAGATTGGTTTTCATTTTCAAGGCCCCCATGCAAAATGCAAGTTGCATGTTTTTTTCTAATGTACAGTGTGCTTTCCTTCACTGTGCCCACTAAGAGAGGGAAAGACAAAAAGAAAAAGAAAGGCAAGAAAAGAAAGAAAGATGTTAACTGTGAAGCATCAATTGAACTTTGTAATGTTAGGAAACGAAAGTCAGGTTATCTCTTTGAAAACTGATACTTTGCCCTCTGCATCCCTTTTCTGTAATTGGACTCTCTGGAGCAAATTTAATTAAACAGTGTGTTTGTTTGTGTGTGTGTACATGTACTCATTCCATGTCTTTTGGTGGGCTCCTTTGCAGTAGTGGTTGCATATAGCTTGCTGACAGCCATGTAAATCATCAGATGGTTAGTTACATAAACTAAGGCACAGTGGTTCTGTATGATCCAGTGGTATATCATGCATCTTGCAACTTTTTAAATTATTTTATAATTATCACCTGCCTAGAAGTATGAGTCTTGCGATGAACTTGAATACAAAAGAATAAAGCATATGACTGCAATCGTACACAGCATACTTAAAATTGTATATTCTAGCATAGTCTTTCTACTTTAACTATTATGTCAAACCTTATCAAAATGGCTAATGACTTTTATTTTCTGTTGTGCCTCTTATATGCATGGTCTCTGAACTGCCATGCCTTTCTTTTAAATTCATCAGTGTCTGTCTGGACACACTTCTGTCTCACTTAGATGTTTTTGCTTTATCTTATCTTTCAAGTAAAGAAATGTTCAAGGTCATACAAATCAAATTCCAACACCTATGATAATTATAGGTCAAATGAATGATGATTTAATTTATTTAGTCATCAACTTCTGTTCATGCTTTTAAAGCAACTCACAACAATGACAATAAAACAAAACCTAAAATAAACCCTATTAATGTGTATTTGTTCAATATATATTTATACTTTTTCTTTTTTTAAAATGTTAAATGCTTCCCAGAATTTACAATAAACAATCAAAGTTATCAAAACCTTCACCACATTGGAAAGTACTGGGATCTGCAAAACTTAAATCTAAACATGGAAAACAGGTGTTTATATTTTTAAGTATATAGTAGAGTCTCACTTATCCAACACTTGCTTATCCACGTTCTGGATTATCCAACGCATTTTTGTAGTCGATGTTTTCAATAAATCATGATATTTTGGTGCTAAATTCGTAAATACAGTAATTACTACATAGCATTATTTCGTATTGAACTACTTTTTCTGTCAAATTTGTTGTATAAGATGATGTTTGGGTGTTCAATTTGTAAAATTATAACCTAATTTGATGTTTAATAGGTTTTTCCTTAATCCCTCCTTATTATTCAACATATTTGCTTATCCAACGTTCTGCCGGCCCGTTTATGTTGGATATTGAGACTCTACTGTATGTGTTTGTACTGAACTAGTTGTCTTGGTACAAGACATGTACACAGTCCCTTCTTTATACAGAAATCTTGTCCAACATGTTTGTAATGGCTATTGAAAATTTGTATTGAATTTGAAGGAATCAATATCAGCTCAACCAGCATGAAATTATATACCAGATAATTTTAATAGGAATTTTATAGAAGTTTTTCTATAATAATTCATCAGAATTAAAAGTGTGTTCATATTCAGGATAGATTTTTTAAAAAATGGAATGTGAGAGAAACATAATTGATATATTATTCCATCTAGGTCCAAGTAGAATCATAGAATTATAGAGCTGGAAGAGACCACAAGGTCCATCCAGTCCAACTCCATTCTGTGAGGCAGGAACATACAATCAAAGCAGTTTAACAGAGAACCATCCAGCATCTGCTTAAAAACCTTCAGAAGACGAGACCTTTCAGGTGGTGGTGAAGGGTGCACAGGTGTGGGTAAGAGGTTCTATTCTGTGTGGGATAGGGGTTTCAGGCGAGTGTGTCATCTATAATACATAGTGTTTTGTTGTTTGAATATTATGGTGATATCTTATATTTAAAAAAATTAAAGAGAATCAAGAGCAGTTTGACTGGGAGGGAAGTCAGCAATCCAGGCCAGCCCCTGAAAAGCTTCCCCAATCCACACTCATTGCTGCTGCCTGCTGCCTTTCGGGCAGTACTGCAGCGTCTCCTCTTTGTTTCAGCTGTCACCTTAGCATCCCCAGGTTTGTTTTGAAGGCAGAAGATTGAGGATGGTGGCTGACAGAGTGGGAACTGCATGGTTTGTAGGTACTGATTTGGGCTGCTGGGGAGGCAGGTCTTTGAGGTGGAAAATATAATTTTCAGACATGTTGATGTTTAGATTCCAAGTATTAAGTAAAAACTGATTGGGCAAATTGAACATCTGATGGCCTTTGTGACTATCCTTGTATGTATCCTTAAATGTATGCAAGTTTGAACATATTAATAAAAATGTATCTGACTTACTGGAACCAGAATCTGAAAAGCACTATATGGCTTCCACTGGCTTTTACCCCAGTCACTGTTATCATTTTGAATTTTCCTATTCAGTGCAGCCTGTCTCCCAGTTAATAAAATCACTGTAGGTTGGTTTTAACCATAAAGTAGTAGCTTGCTTACAAACTTTATGTACTTGTACTTCATTGAAATCATCCATATTTCACATGCAGAACTGACCTAAAACATTTTCTCCCTGAGGAAAAACCTACTGTAAATCACATCCTTCATGCTGTTAAGAGAGGTGGCTTGTAACAATTCTGCCTGAAACATGCTGACACCATGGCCTGCCTTCAGCTGTCCTTTCTTCCTGAAGGTGCAGTCCTGTGACTACATATGTGAGAGCTATTCCCTGTGAATTCACTGAAACTTGTAAGAATACAGGGTCTTTCAAGATGATGAAACCAGTTTCAAAGCCGTGTATTTTGTGATGATGACATATTACAATTACACAAGAAGTTACAAACAGTTTAATAATGTATCAATTTATCAGATTTTACTAACCATTGTCAGCCAGAAACAAATCTAAACAATAACCCCACAAATTGAAATATATTTCATTAGGCCTTATGTTACGGGGTCACAATCTTGCGAATGACTTAGGCTAGTGGTTGTTTGTGTACTGGGAGAGCAATAATCATCTGAAACTCTATGCCCACCCTTTCAAGTAATAAAAGAGTTTCATTCATTGGCAGTTAATGGTTACAGAGTTACAGCGATTTTAAACTGGATCCATCTTTTTGAAACACCCAGTAGACCTGCTGAGAACTATGTTGTATCACCAAAAACCCATACCTTCTATTGCTGATAACGATACCAACTATTCTATAATTCCATTCATTTATACAAATATTGAGCAAAGTTGGGTCCAGGAAGCTTGTAGTATTCCACATATCGGTTCTCTCCAGCTTTAATGAAGAGCTGTTGATGAGCACTCATTGTTTTTGGTCTGTAAGCCTGCTCCTGATCCATTTTACAGAAGCACTACCTCGCTGTGATGTCTCATGGGCCTTGTAGTCCCGTTCCTAGTACTATTGTGGCAGACGAAGAGGAAAACATGGGATTTCCACCGGTTCAGCCAGAATCGGAGCCCCTGCACCTGGAGGATGTTTGCCCTCAAGAAGTCAGCCAAACAAGCCTTGGGCAGAATTCTCCCCCGTTTTCTCGAAAGGACAATTATAATAGAGATAGAGGAGCTAGGGAGGCGAATCGCCGGAGCCTCAGAATTGCAGCCAAACAATTAGCTGATTAGGTCTGCTTCCCTTGGGAAATTCTAAGGAGTCATGCATCTGGACGGAATTGGGTTTCACTTCTAGTTCTCATAGAATCATAGAATCATAGAATAGTAGAGTTGGAAGAGACCACATGGGCCATCTAGTCCAACCCCCTGCTAAGAAGCAGGAAATCGCATTCAAAGCACCCCCGACAGATGGCCATCCAGCCTCTGCTTAAAAGCCTCCAAGGAAGGAGCCTCCACCACGGCCCCGGGGAGAGAGTTCCACTGTCGAACAGCTCTCACAGTGAGGAAGTTCTTCCTGATGTTCAGGTGGAATCTCCTTTCCTGTAGTTTGAAGCCATTGTTCCGTGTCCTACTCTGCAGGGCAGCAGAAAACAAGCTTGCTCCCTCCTCCCTATGACTTCCCCTCACGTATTTGTACATGGCTATCATGTCTCCTCTCAGCCTTCTCTTCTGCAGGCTAAACATGCCCAGCTCTTTAAGCCGCTCCTCATAGGGCTTGTTCTCCAGACCCTTAATCATTTTAGTCGCCCTCCTCTGGACGCTTTCCAGCTTGTCAACATCTCCCTTCAACTGTGGTGCCCAAAATTGGACACAGTATTCCAGGTGTGGTCTGACCAAGGCAGAATAGAGGGGGAGCATAACTTCCCTGGATCTAGACGCTATTCCCCTATTGATGCAGGCCAGAATCCCGTTGGCTTTTTTAGCAGCCGCATCACATTGTTGGCTCATGTTTAACTTGTTGTCCACGAGGACTCCAAGGTCTTTTTCGCACACACTGCTGTCAAGCCAGGCGTCCCCCATTCTGTATCTTTGATTTCCATTTTTTCTGCCGAAGTGAAGTATCTTGCATTTGTCCCTGTTGAACTTCATTTTGTTAGTTTTGGCCCATCTCTCTAGTCTGTCAAGATCGTTTTGAATTCTGCTCCTGTCTTCTGGAGTGTTAGCTATCCCTCCCAGTTTTGTGTCGTCTGCAAACTTGATGATCATGCCTTCTAACCCTTCGTCTAAGTCGTTAATAAAGATGTTGAACAGAACCGGGCCCAGGACGGAGCCCTGCGGCACTCCACTTGTCACTTCTTTCCATGATGAAGACGACGCATTGGTGAGCACCCTTTGGGTTCGTTCGCTTAGCCAATTACAGATCCACCTAACCGTAGTTTTGTCTAGCCCACATTTTACTAGTTTGTTTGCCAGAAGGTCGTGGGGGACTTTGTTGAAGGCCTTACTGAAATCCAGGTACGCTACATCCACAGCATTCCCTGCATCGACCCAACTCATAACTCTATCAAAAAAAGAGATCAGATTAGTCTGGCATGACTTGTTTTTTGGTAAATCCGTGTTGACTATTAGCAATGACCGCATTTGTTTCTAAGTGTTCGCAGACCACTTCCTTAATGATCTTTTCCAGAATTTTGCCTGGTATTGATGTGAGGCTGACTGGACGGTAATTGTTTGGGTCATTCTTTTTTCCCTTCTTGAAGATAGGGACCACATTCGCCCTCCTCCAATCTGCTGGGACTTCTCCCGTTCTCCAAGAACTCTCGAAGATAATTGCCAGTGGTTCTGAAATAACTTCCGCTAGTTCCTTCAGTACTCTTGGGTGTAGCTGATCTGGCCCTGGGGACTTGAATTCGTTTAGAGAGGCCAAGTGTTCCTGGACAACTTGTTTCCCTATTTGGGGTTGGATTTCCCCCAATCCTTCGTCCATTCCGTGTTGCTGAGGTTGAAGATGGCAAATCAATCGACTCCTCTCTCCCATTAATGGAGAGAAGCTCCTTTTTTAAACAAACAAGCACTTTTGGAGGCTTTCCTTTCCAGGACAGTTGACTAGTCCCGGCAACTGGCAATTCCGCCCAGTTCTTCCATCAGGGGGAGGAGGGCTTGCATGGAGGTGGCTCCATTGAGGTGATATGGGGGAGGAGAAAGCACGGTCACCACCAACCCAGGGAGAAGCACAACAGAGTTTTTGCGACCCTGGAGAGGATTAGGTGTGGTAGTCTTCAGGACAGACCCCCCAACCTTAAGGTCCTGCTTTTGAACGCCAGATCTGTCAATGGTAAAACAGCTGTCATCCAGGATCCTGGATGAGGGGGCAGATCTGGCATGCATCACCGAGACATGGCTGGATGAGCTGGGAGGTGTGAATCTTACCCAGCTGTGTCCTCCTGGTTTCGGGGTGCATCAACAGGCCAGAGTTGGGGGGCGGGGAGGAGGAGTTGCGGTGATCTTTCGGCAGTCCATCGCCCTGATCAGATGCACCGTTCCACAATCCCCGAGGTTCGACTGTGTCTTCCTGAAGGTGGGAGCCTGAGACAGCTTGGGGATTCTGTTGGTGTACCGTCCACCCCGCGACCCAGCAGTCTCTCTGTCCGAGCTAGCAGATGTGGTCTCCAATGCGGCCCTTGACTCCCAACAACTGATAGTTTTGGGAGACTTTAACATTCATGCCGAGTCCACATTGACAGGTGCAGCTCAGGATTTCATGGTTGCCATGACAACCATGGGGCTGTCTCAAGTTATATCAGGGCCCACACATCAGGCAGGACACACCTTGGACCTTGTTTTTGTTGTGGACGGTGGGACAGTCAGAGTGGAAGAGCAAAATATTCTTCCATTGTCATGGTCTGACCATCATCTGATCTGTTTAAGTATCGCCGTGCCTTCTAACCTCCGCAGGGGTGGTGGACCCATTAAGATGGTCCGCCCCAGGAGACTGATGGATCCGGATGGACTTCTGAGGTCTCTTGGGGATCTTCCTGTCCTGGAGACTGGCGATCCTGTCGATGTCCTGGTTGATCGCTATAATAGTGAGCTATCAAGGGCATTGGACACGATCGCTCCCGAACGTCCCCTCTCACTGCGTAGAGTCACGTCGACTCCTTGGTTTACCGAGGAGTTGGCTGTGATGAAGCGTAGGAGGAGGGGACTAGAGTGCATCTGGAGGAAATCTCGGGACGTGTCTGACCAAGCACGGGCTAAAGCCGCTATTAAGGCGTACTCCGTGGCTCTGCGAGCAGCCAGGAAAGTTTTCACGACTGCCCGCATAGCGTCTGCAGCCAACAGGCCATCGGAGTTGTTCCGAGTTGTGGGGGAGCTCCTGCGGCCTCCTGAGGCCCAGGGGCTTCCCGATGACTTGGCAACTGGGTGCAGCGATTTCGCGCACCACTTTGCAGGCAAAGTTGCTCAGATACGCCTTGAGCTAGACTCCAGCTCAATTGTGGTCTCAGCGGAGGTAACCGAGGTACCTGTCTGTTCGATCTTATGGGATTCTTTCCGGCTTGTTCTTCCTGATGACGTGGAGGGGATTCTTGGGTCTGTGAGGGCGACCACCTGCGCTCTGGATCCTTGTCCCTCTTGGCTGGTCAAGCTGGCCAAAGATGGGTTGTTGGATTGGTTTGTGACTATAATAAATGCTTCGTTGGTTCAGGGGTCGGTTCCATCCTACTTTAAGCAGGCGGTAGTAAAACCACTACTAAAAAAGCCCTCGCTTGATCCATCTATTTGTAACAACTACAGACCAATCTCCAACCTCCCGTTTTTGGGCAAGGTTCTGGAGCGGGTGGTTGCCACGCAGCTCCAGGAATTTCTCGATGACACTGATTTTCTGGACCGATCGCAGTCTGGCTTCAGGCCTGGGCACAGTACCGAGACGGCTCTGGTCGCCTTGGTGGATGACCTCCGCAGGGAGCTGGACAGGGGGAGTGTGACCCTGCTGGTTCTCTTAGACATCTCAGCGGCTTTCGATACCATCGACCATGGTATCCTTCTGGGGAGGCTCTCCGGGATGGGGCTCGGTGGCACGGTTCTGCAGTGGCTCCGGCCCTTCCTGAAGGGTCGTTCCCAGATGGTGAAGCTGGGGGATACCTGCTCGGACCCCTGGCCATTGACCTGTGGGGTCCCGCAAGGGTCTATCCTATCCCCCATGCTATTTAACATCTACATGAAACCGTTGGGAGAGGTCATCCGGAGTTTTGGAGGGCGTTGCCATCTCTACGCAGATGACACGCAAATCCACTACTCATTTCCATCTAACTCCAAGGAAGCCCCTCGGATGCTGAACCAGTGCCTGGCCGCTGTGGCGGACTGGATGAGGAGGAACAAGCTGAGGATCAATCCTGACAAGACAGAGGCCCTCCTGGTCAGTCGCCCGTCTGATCGGGGTATTGGGTGGCAACCTGTGCTGGATGGGGTTGCACTCCCCCTGAAATCACAGGTCCGCAGTTTGGGGGTCCTCCTGGATTCAGCGTTGACGCTTGAGGCTCAGGTGTCGGCGGTGGCCGGGAGGGCTTTCGCACAACTCAAACTTGTGCGCCAACTGCGACCATACCTCGTGAAGTCTGACTTGACCACGGTGGTGCATGCCTTAGTTACCTCTAGACTGGACTACTGTAATGCGCTCTACGTGGGGCTTCCCTTGAAGATGGCCCGGAAACTACAATTGGTCCAGCGCTCGGCAGCCAGATTAATAACAGAGGCGAGCTACAGGGAACGATCTACTCCCCTGTTTAAAGAGCTTCACTGGCTGCCGTTCATTTTCCAGTCCCAATTCAAGGTGCAGACAATCATCTATAAAGCCCTAAACGGTTTGGGACCCACCTACCTTAGGGACCGTATCTCCTACCATAAACCTGCTCGTTCCCTTCGTTCATCCGGGGAGGCCTTCCTTTCGCCACTGCCTCTGTCCCAGGCCCGTCTTGTGGGAACGAGGGAGAGGGCTTTTTCTGCTGTGGCCCCCCGACTGTGGAATTCATTGCCCACTGAGATTAGGCAAGCCCCCACCTTGTTAGCCTTTAAGAAAGATCTAAAAACATGGCTTTTCCGATGTGCCTTTGGGGAGTAAATGTAATATATTACTCTGGCTATTCCCCTTGGATTTTATCCTTTAGACTGCTTCACCATTTTATTTCCCTGTTTCCCCTTATTCCTATGTCTCTCTCTCCCGAGTTTTTAATTAAGTGTTCATGTGGCCTGCCCTGGTTTTCATTGCTTTCTCCGATTTGGGTTGTAATATATATACGATGATTTTGCACTGTTATATTGTGTTATGATTTGCTGTTTATTTTGTTATATTGTATGGTGTCTGGGCATGGCCCCATGTAAGCCGCCCCGAGTCCCCATAGGGGAGATGGTGGCGGGGTATAAATAAAGTTTTATTTATTATTTATTTTCTTTTTCTGAGAAGACCGAGGCAAAGAAGGCATTAAGTAGTTCTGCCTTTTCCCTGTCCCCTGTCGCCATCACCCCATCTTCTCCTTGCAATGGCCCTATCGCCTCCTTTTTCTTCCTTTTTCTACCAACGTAAGCAAAAAAGCCTTTTTTGTTGTTTTTTATGTCCCTGGCAAGCCTGAGCTCATTTTGCACTTTAGCCTTGCGAACCTTTTCCCTACAGGTGTTGGCTATACGTTTGAATTCTTCTTTGGTGATTTCTCCCCTTTTCCACGTCTTGTGCATGTCACTTTTGAGCTTTAGCTCAGTTAGAAGTTCTTTGGACATCCATTCTGGCTTCTTTGCACTTGTCTTATTTTTCTTCTTTGTTGGCACTGTTTGCATTTGCGCCTTGAGTATTTCACTTTTGAAAAACTCCCATCCATCCTTAATTCCCTTGTTTTTTAATATCGGTGTCCATGGAATGCCGCTCAGTAATTCCTTCATTTTTTGGAAGTCAGCTCTCTTAAAGTCCAGAATGCGTGTTTGACTTGTCTTAGTTTCAGCATTCCTTTGTATTGCAAACTGCAGGAGCACATGGTCACTTGCCCCTAAGGATCCAACCACTTCAACTGTATTGATCAGGTCTTCCACATTTGTTAAGATTAGATCAAGAGTTGCTGATCCCCTTGTTGCCTCTTCTACCTTCTGGACCATAAAATTATCTGCAAGGCAAGTGAGGAATTTGTTGGACTTTGTACTCTTGGCTGAGTTTGTTTTCCAGCAGATATCGGGATAATTGAAATCGCCCATGACTACTATATCTCTTCTTTGTGCCTGTTTGGTCAGCTGTTGACAGAAGGCTTCATCAAGTCCTTCATCCTGACTCGGAGGTCTGTAGTAGACACCCACGACAAGATCTTTTTGAGTCCCGGTTCCCTTGATTCTTATCCAGATGCTTTCAAGCTGGTTTCCCGGATTACAGTCTTGCATTTCTTCTGCAACGTAACTGTTTTTGACATATAAAGCTACTCCCCCTCCTCTCCCCTTTGTTCTATTTCTGTGAAAGAGGTTATAGCCCTCAATGGTTAAATTCCAGTGATGGGAGTCATCCCACCAGGTTTCAGTGATGCCTATGACATCGTATGTGTGGTGCTGTGCTAGGAGTTGGAGTTCGTCTTGCTTATTTCCCATGCTCTGAGCATTAGTGTAAAGACATGCAAGCCCCTGTGACCTCCCCTCGAACTGTTTATTTGGGATTATTGTGCTCTCTGTACTTGGTCCTTGCTGTGTTTGTGCAGCCCTCCGTTTAGCCTTTCGACGGTTCCCTGTGGTCGTGGGTAATATAGTGTTCGCCAGGCTGTTGTTCCCCTCCCCCAGTGGATCTAGTTTAAAGTGCGCCTGATGAGGTTTGTGAGTCTGTGTGCAAAAAGATGTTTTCCTACTTGTGTGAGATGCACCCCATCACTTGCTAGTAGTCCATCCTCTTGGAAGAGTAGACCATGGTCAAGGAAGCCAAAATGCTCCTCTTGACACCATTTTCTGAGCCAGTTATTGACCTGTACTATTTTTCCGGCCCTTGTAGAGCCGTGTCCTACAACAGGGAGGAGGGATGAAAAGATCACATGTACATTATACAGTTTTAGCTTTGTTCCCAGAGCTCGAAAATCTCCAGGGAAAGTGTTCTTCTGGCGGGAAACGAGACCCTATTTAGGTGTTTTGCCGCAAGGGAAACCTTGCGGAGTCAACTTGTCAGCTTGAGGAGTGAGATCGTGTGTGGACTTCGTAACCCCAGTTCCTTGTTTTTCCGGACCAAGTTCCAAGCCTGCCTTGTTTCACGTTTGACCGCGGACCTCGCCACGGACCTTGTTCTTGTTTCTTGTTTGCCTCGTACCAAGTCTGGTTTAGCCAAGAATCTAGTTTGTTTTCCAGCCTTGTTGTCAAGCTTCAATGGGCTAAAAGACCTTGTCATCTCCCCACACTATTGCTTGGCAAAGTGTGTGTTTCGGTTAATGAATTATAACTTTGGACTCTAATATCACATATTGGACATTATTTTCCTGGACTATATTTGACCTTTCCTGAAAGGTCTACTTCTGAACTATATTCTTCACTTGTTTTTATTGACTTTATATATTCCTTTAATAAAGATATTAGATAGAATCCGGCCTCTGCGCATGGTTATTGGTGTTCTGTAGCCTGGGTCTTGACACTCGCTTACATTTCACGAGCCTGTCTGTAAGAATATCATGGGAGAACTTGTTTAAATCTTTACTGAAATCAAGATACACTAAATCCTCAGCATCTCCTTAATCTACTAGGCTTGCAACTCGGTCCAAAAAAAAAAAAAGCTAGGCTTAGTTTGGTATGATTTATTTTTGAGAAATCAGTGCTGGCTTTTAGTAATTACAGCATTATGTTCTAAATGCTTACAGCCAGGCTTCTAGGCAAGAATCAATACACAATTCTCTAGAAACATTATTCACTCAGTTTCCTGACTGCGAACACACACCTTTACCTATAATGACTTTTTCTGCTTTTCATAAACACCCAAGAGAATACATATCAATATCCACCTTTATAGCTGTCTAATTGCGGTGTTAACACATAGAACACAAGAGCTATTTTCTACTTAAGGGATGACTTGGCTACACAAAAACAATTTGAGATTTGCATATTAGAAATGGATTTGTCCTTTGTGTTTTCACATATAAGCATACTCACATACTCATAGACACACATTCAAACATACACCTATACACAGTATTGAATTGTGGAATATGCCAATGTCTCAAGCAATGGTTCCAGTCATATCTCTCAAGCAGGTTCCAGGTGGTGGTTTTTGGAGATACCTCCTCTTTAAAAAAGAAGCTGTTATATGGCATCCCACAAGGGGCCATTTTATCCCCAATGCTTTTTTACATTTATATGAAACAGCTGTGAGAGATCGCCGTTAGGCATGGGAGGGGTGTTATCAGTATGCTGATAACACCCAAGTGTATTTCTCCATGCCTTCAAAAACAGCCTCAACTAAGGATAGTGTGTCTCCTATGAATGATGCCTGGAAGAGGTAATGGGATGGATGAGGAAAAACAATTTGAAACTGAATCCAGACAGGATAGAGGTGAGGCCTAACCTAGGAATAGAGGTGTGTCAATCAGTTCTGAATAGGGTTACATTCCCCCTGAAAGACTCTGTTTGCAACTTGGGAGTGCTCCTGGATTCATCTCTCCATATGTCAGCCTAGATAGATGCGACAGAGGAGTACTTGCTACCAGCTTCGGCTGATAAACCAGCTATGACCCTTCTTAGAATTTGAGGGACCCCTCTTAGAATTTGAGGACCTAAAGATGGCAGTGCATGCACTGGCAACCTCAAGGTTGAACTTCTGCAATGTGCTATACATTGGGGTATTTCTGTACCAAGTTCAGAAACTCCACAATTAATTCAAAACATGGCAGCCAGATTGATTACAGGAACATCTAGGAGTGAGCCTATTACATCCACATTAGTTTTAGGGCAAACTACAAAGTGTTCGTTTTTACTTTTAAAGCCCTACATGGTTTGGACCCAGGTTACCTACAGGATCTCCTACTCCTGCAAATCCACGCTTTAGGACACTAAGGTCCTCTGGTGGGCAGCTACTCCAACCAGCCAATACCTGACTAGTGACTGTCATCCAGAGGACTTTTTCATGGGCTGCCCCTCAACTTAAGACCAAATTGAAGACCCATCTCTTCCAGCAGGCCTACCTAATCAACTTTCAATCATGAGTTTTGATTTGCATTCTCTTACAACTATATGTCAAGTCTTTGATGCAGCTCTTTATTGCTGACTTTATCTCTTATTGTCATGCCTCCCATCCTTCTTTCCATTGCTCTTTCAGTCAATATAGCTATATCTATCTATCTATTTATCTATCTCTATATATGCGCGTGTATGTTTTTATCTATGAAGTTTAGTAATTTATTGTATTTGTATGTTCATTTGTTGTACCCTGCCTCGAGCCATAAGAAGAGGTGAGTAATAAATAAAATTTATTATTATTATTATTATTATTATTATTATCACTGTTTGACTGAACTAGGTTGTTTAGCTTACTGAATAATATATTTTGCTTTTAATTATCCTCAAAGGATTGTGGTTTTTTAAAAAACCATCTATATATATATATATATATATGAGTGATGGAATTGCGGCACCGAGCAAAACAACAAAACTAAAGGCCCCCCAACCTCGAAATTTGACAACACAACCCATCATCCACACCTCTAGGTTGATACAACAAAAAATCCCGTCAAGAACCTCCACAGGACCTTAAAAACCCAGCCATCAGCCTGGCCGGAAGGCCCCATGGTGGTCGGAGGAGGGGCCTCCACGTGGCGGGGCCTGTGACAACCGCCGAAGAGGAGGACCGTGGAGTAAGAATTCTCAGGCCCCAAACCAGGCGTGGAACAACCCCACCCCCCGCGAAGACCCACCGTGGCCTCCTCCATGCCCCACAGGCTGGAGGGAGGCTGCCCCCCCCAAAGAGCCACCTCAGCCTCCTGCCAGCTGGAGGGAGGCTGCGAGGCCCCAAGGTTTTTTTTTTGGGGACGTTCAGGCCTGCAGAGCCAAAGGTGGGGGGGGCTTTCAGAAAGACGGGCCCGCCGCCCCCCCTACGAAGACCCCCCACGGCCTCCTCCATGCCCCACAGACCGGAGGGAGGCCACCCCACCCCCACCCCCGAAAAGCCGCCTCAGCCTCCTGCCGGGTTTTTTTTTCTACGTTCAGTCCTGCAGAGCCAAAGGTGTGGGGGGGAGGCTTCCGGAAAGGCAGGCCTGCTGCCCCCCTCTCTGCGAAGACCCTCCCGCTAGCCGGACGCAGGCTGCCAGGCCCCAAGGTTTGGGTTTTTGGGGGTTTTTTGTTTGAGATGGACGTCTGCAAAGGCGGAGGCAGGGGTGGCTGCAGGGCCGGGAAGAGCCCTCCCCCCCCCGTGTCCTGAAGGCCCTGAACAGCCGGCAACGGCCCAGGCCTGCCACATGGACCGGGCCTGGAGAGGCAAACGGCGGCCTAAGGCCGTAAAGGCCTAGGCAGGGCCACCTGGGAGCAGGGCCTTGGCTCCTTGCACTCCCCTCCCTCCCCTTTTCCACTCTTCAAACGAGGGCCCTACCTTCCCAGTCTCAGCTGCCTGGGTCTCTATCTCTCTTCCAGGCATTGGAAAAAGAAGCCGTCTGCCTGTACTCTCAGGCAACAAATATAATACGTAAAATTACTGTGGTGTAATAATTCAAAACAATATAATCTCTAAAATCACGACATTAAATAAAGGAGAACACTCTGAAAATGGGAACAACCTGGGGGAATCCTTTGTTGGGAGGTATTAGCTGGCCCTGATTGTTTCCTGTCTGGAATTCCCATTTTCTGGGTGTTGTTCTTTTACTGTCCTGATTTTATCTTTTCTGTAGCTAAAAATGCATATAAAATTGATTCTATAGGGAGGATAAATGATTGGATTTCAACTCCTACAGCTTAGCTTTCTCTGCCAATAATGGTACCATATCAAACTAAACCTCCCAAGATTCTGTAGCAGTGAGCCATCTTGGATATTGTAAGGGATTTTTATTATTATTATTATTATTATTATTATTATTATTATTATTATTATTAGACCTTGCTCCCAGGAAGGTGCCTTCGCTGTGGCTCCCAACTTATCTATCTACCTTTCCACATATTCTCCACATTGTGTGTATGTGTATGTATATTATATATACATGAGCCCCGATGGCGAAGTGTGTTAAAGCACTGAGCTGCTGAACTTGCAGACCGAAAGGTCCCAGGTTCAAATCCCGGGAGCAGAGTGAGTGCCCGCTGTTAGCTCCAGCTTCTGCCAACCTAGCAGCTTGAAAACATGCCAATGTGAGTAGATCAATAGGTACTGCTCTGGCGGGAAGGTAATGGCACTCCATGTAGTCATGCCGGCCACATGACCTTGGAGGTGTCTATGGACAACACTGGCTCTTGGGCTTAGAAATGGAGATGAGCACCAACCCCCAGAGTCAGACATGACTGAACTTAACGTCAAGGGATACCTTTACCTTTACCTATACACACACACACACACATATGCAGGGACTATATATATATACACAGTATATATCACACACACACCAATTTAACAAAGTTTCAGCCACAAAAACAAAGTTTCTGAAGTAGAACAATGACTTTCACAGTAAAGACAACCCAATTTAACAGGAAATAAGACTTTCAAACCAGGAACAGATTTCTGCAATTATTAAAAAATGGTTTATTATAAAAGCTATGAAAATTCTCCAAAAATCAGAGGATAAGGGAAACGTTCCAAATTTTGGTGAGCTATCAGTGTTAAATGTGTTCTACCACTGTACCAAGTTTGAAGAAGATCACTCAAAAAATGAGGGCGGGAGAGTCCTGTAAAATCTCCCCTCGTGCTGTTTTTTTTTTGGCCACTGCGCATGCGCGTCCGCCATTAACGAATTAATTTAGAAAATAACGAATTTTCGTTAATTTCGAATTTTTTGGGGGGCAAAATTCGGAATTGACCACAGAAACGAAACGCTGGCGCCCCCTACTTTTGAAACGAGTTTAGAATCAATTTTTTCATGGATCTCTCAAGCCTAGTAGGAACACAAGTATTACATGTAATTTCTGTTTGTAAATGTTATTAGTGCTACTACACTGTGGTTCCTTGTAACCGTCTTTCAATCACTTCTACATATTTTGGCCTAGATCTAAAAATATGCTTGCATGAGCAGTTCTTCTGTCTGTCCATCCATCTGCATATGTATGAGTTAGTGTGTTAATTCTTAAGATCACCTAACAGTTTTCTACGTATCACAATTACATTACATGAATGCATGTTTCAAAGCCTGTAGTTTTTAGTATCAAGAGTGGAACGGATTGCTAAAGTATATAATTTCCTTGCAAAGCTGGTCAAAGGATTCCAATTCATTTCCCTTTTCAGCCTCATTGAAAGCCAAGTCCATAGAGCTGAATGTGCTCTACAGGTGTCCGTTTTTCCCATTATGTACCTCTCCAGGCATTTCTTCAGCACCAGATTTGCTATAGTACAGTTTCCTGTTCTGGTGGTTACAGAAAATATTTTCTCACACTTCTTCCTATTTAAAATATCTTTTGTTATGGGTAAGACTGAATCCACAAGGGCTTCTTTTCTGGTACAATGCGGACATTTCCTGCAATGGCTTTTCCACACACTTTGGCTTTAAGGGACAGCCATGAATTCATTTTTACTTAATATTTGCACACCTCAGTGTCAATGTGATTAGATTGAAATAATATGAGGGAATGTATAATTCATACTGCTACAAGTGTAATAAAACTTGCAAAAGTAGCCATTATTAATTTGAGACGGGGAGAAAGCAGTTGTTATGATTTTAATATATTATTCTGGCCTTCTGTAACAATGTATTGAAGACTAAGAGAGAGGAGACAATGAGAGGATATTAAATCATGAAGACTTTCAAGCTATGAAACACATGCTATAATATGAATAGAATTGGTGGGAAATAAATGTATATATGTATCACATTTAAGAAAGACAGTATTTTTAGAGCCTACATAAAACTATGAATGGGAACACCTGTATTAAATCTATAATTCTTACAGAGGTTTGCTGTTTGACTTTGCTTTCAATGACTTTGACTTTGAACGGTTAATTTAACCTCTTTATTTTCTGGAGTGTGAACCGAAATGCACAAATGTTAAGAACAAATGAGTTTAAGGTTGGTTCCTTAGTTTTTTAATATATTAAATGGTAATACAAAGCACTTTGATGCTTTGAAGGAGACACTCATCATTGGGCTATCATTCTCTATTAAAAATAGTGGAGAATGTGCATATTACATTTTATTTTAGAAGCAAAAGTTGCTTATTGATCTACTTAATACTGTGAGTGTAATATTGTACAAAATCTCCCTGTGTCTTCAGGTGAAATAAGAAGTTTGTACATGTGACAAAAGACAGCCTCCAGTGACATTCTTCTAACACCACACCCTAAATGTGAACTAAAAACATGTTCAAGCTCACAAGAGATGTATTGCTATAGTTAGTTAGCTTCTGGTTGTATAATTTTTATGAAAAGGGTGGAATCAAGATGGTTGCTCATCATGTTGGTTCCTTTTTTCCTCATAGCTTCCCATCACCTAGAATCATAGAATCATAGAGTTGGAAGAGACCTCACAGGCCATCCAGTCCAACCCCCTGCCAAGAAGCAGAAAAATTACATTTAAAGCACCCCTGACAGATGGTCATCCAGCCTGTTTAAAAGCCTCCAAAAAAGGAGCCCCAACCACACCCGGGGGCAGAGAGTTCCAGTGCCGAACAGCTCTCACAGTTAGGAAGTTCTTCCTAATGTTCATGTGAAACCTCCTTTCCTAGATTTTGAAGCCATTGTTCTGCATCCTAGTCTCCAGGGCTGCTGAAAACAAGCTTGCCCCCTCCTCCCTATGACTTCCTTTCACATATTTATAGATGGCTGTCATGTCTCCTCTCAGCCTTCTCTTCTGCAGGATAAACATGCCCAGCTCTTTAAGCCACTTGTTCTCCAGACCCTTGATCATTTTAGTCGCCCTCCTCTGGACACTTTCCAGCTTGTCAACATCCCCCTTCAATTGCGGTGCCCAGAATTGGACACAGTATTCTAGGTGTGGTCTGACCAAGGCGGAATAGAGGGGTACCACGACTTCCCTGGATCTAGACACTATACTCCTATTTATGCAGGCCAAAATCCCATTGGCTTTTTTTTTTTTGCTGCCGCATCACATTGTAGGCTCATGTTTAACTTGTTGTCCACGAAGACTCCAAGATCTTTTTCACACAAACTGCTGTTGAGCGAGGCGTTCCCCATTCTGTATCTTTGCATTTCATTTTTTCTGCCTAAGTGAAGTATCTTGCATTTGTCCCTGGTGAACTTCATTTTGTTAGTATTAGCCCATCTCTCTAATCTATTAAGAGCGTTTTGGATTCTGCTCCTGTCTTCTGGAGTATTAGCTATCCCTCCCAGTTTGGTGTCATCTGCAACCTTGATGATCATGCCTTTTAGCCCTACATCTAAGTAATTAATAAAGATGTTAAACTGAACCAGGCCCAAGACAGAACCCTGCGGTAACCTGATCAGGAAGTACAAATTTCACATTAACAATTGTCTCTGAATATTTACGTGTACATTTAAATGTGTTCTGAATTGGAGTTGTCATACAGGAGATAAGTGGTCATATACCTGTATAAACGGATTGATATGTTTCATCATGCTCCTTCCATATTAAAAAATATCTAGTGTCACTCACTGTTCTTGGACCAAGTTTATGTAGAATTTGAATTCATGTAAGACACATACACACACTGTTCTTTCACTGGCAGGTAGATACCAATTTATTTAAACAGGCATGCCATGCTTAATTGTTCGTACTGAAGGATATTTTATTGGTGGTCTCCTGTACATTTATTCCTGTTATATTTGTCAATAATTATACTACACTTTTCAAAATCAGTGGTGCTTTTACAGGATTGCTTGTTTTAATTTTGATTAATTTTAATGTTTTATGTTGTTTTAACCTTATTGTGAACCACATTGGATCCCATCTTGGGAGAAAGACAGGATATAAATTAATTAAATAAAATATATAGGATATCTAGGTTGCAGTAAAAAGCTTCTAATGTCCATATGTTTCTGCGTCCTTGTAGATGCATTTATTAGTTTGAGGAGTATCTAAGCCCAAGAGCTACACTTTGTAAGCTGCTGAGTAGATAAAGAGGGTGATTCATGTGAACTTCCTAATTTAAATTAATGGGCTGCATAAATATATTATTGGGTTACAAACACTCAAGGTGTATGAAAATGTATGCTTGAAATTTATGGAAACAAGAGAATTTCTTTTGGGAGTAATTCTGTCATGAAAAATTTACAAAGCTCCTAATGGAGCGATGCAAAAATTGCCATGCCTTTAAAGGTGCAATAAAATATTCTAGCACTGTCAAATCTTTCTGTGGAGACCTTTTAAACTTTTGTCCTTAGTGAACACTAGATCCATCTTTTCAGTAAGCCTTAAAGGTTTGCCTTAGAAGTCGCTTTAGAAGATTTCACATTATAGACACTCAAAAAACTTTTGAATCTATGCATGGGATGTTTACAGTCTTATTTTCAATCAGGGACAAATTCAGTTTAGTCCTACTTAGAGATGGGGAACTGTCCCAGGAATGGGACCTATTTTCCCCTCATGTACTTTATTTATTGATTGATTTATTATTCAAACTTATATGCCGCCACTCCCCTAGGGCTCGGGGCGGCTTACAAGAACAGGCTAAAATCTAACAAGTTAAAAACATCTTTAAAACATCTTTAAAAACATCTTAAAAACACTCCCCCAGGGCTCGGGAGTGGGTTACAATAACAAGCTAAAATCTAAGCAATTTAAAAACAGCAATAACGGAGATCAAAAGCCTACTGAAACAGGTGTGTCTTACATGCCCTGCGGAAGACTGATAAGTCCCGCAAGGCATGAACTTCAGGTGGCAGAGTGTTCCATAGTGATGGTGCCACTACGTCTACTTGCTGTTAGATGCAAGGTCTTAAAACTGGGAACTTCCAATAAATCTTGGTCCTCAGAACTGAGGGATCTCTGGGGTTGGTAGGGGGTGAGGCGGTCCCTCAGGTACATTGGCCCTAGACCATGTAAGGCCTTAAAGGTAAGCACCATCACTTTGAAAGTGATCCGGTGCTAAATTGGTAACCAGTGCAGCTGCAGTAAGATTGGTGTTATATGACATCTCCTCGGGACTCCCGCAAGAAGTTGAGCAGCTGCATTTTGTACCAACTTGAGCTTCCGGATCACCGACAAAGGAAGACCAATGTAGAGGGCATTACAGTAGTCCAGCCTTGAGATGACCATGGCCTGGATCACCGTAGTTAGGTCATCCCTTGACAGATAGGGGGCCAGCCGTCTAGCCTGCAGCAGGTGAAAGAAGACAGTTCTACTAATGCCGGAGACCTGGGCTTCCATTGTTAGCAGAGGGTCCAAAAGAACTCCCAGACTCTTTACCAATGATGACGGGCATAACGCCTCGCCATCCAGGGTAGGCAACTGGATATCCCCACTGCCCGGTCGACCCAGCCATAGGATCTCCGTCTTTGCTAGATTCACCCTCACCCTGCTGGCACGCAGCCATCCAGTAACAGCCTCGAGGCATTGATATGAACCTACTTAGAGAAGACCCATTAAACATACGTTCCTTTATTTTTAGTGTTTCTGTACAGCAGGGGTCCTCAAATCTTTAAAGTAGAGGGCTGGTTTAGGGTCCCTCAAACTGCTGGGTGGGCGGACTCCAGTTTGGGGAAAAAAAACATGAATGACTTCCTATACACACTGCACATATCTTATTTGTAGTGCAAACAAAAGGGAAAAAAAGAAAAAACAATACAGTATTGAAAATAAATAACAATTTTAATCAACATATATTTACCAGCACTTCAATGGAAAGCACGGGCCAGCTTTTGGCTGATGAGATAGTCAAGTTAATTAGGATTGTTGTTGTTGTTTTTGTTGTTGTTGTTGTTGTTGTTGTGTGCCTTGGAGTCATTTCAGACTTAGGGTGACCCTAAGTCTACAGTTCAGGGTGGGGGCTGGGTAAATGACCTTGGAGGGCTGCATCTGGCCCACAGGCCTTAGTTTAGAGATCACTGCTGTATAGGATTCAGTCCAATATATTACTGTTAATAGGTTTAAATTCTATTGCATACAGACATCAGCATCTTTGATATAGTATTTTTTCAGAATGCTTATATTTTCCTTGTAGAAATCTCTAGTATACTTTCATAGATTTATTCTGCTCATCTTCTAGACAGAAGAATAAGAGCTTGACAAGAATTAGTAGGAAGCCACTGAAAAGCATATGCATTATTAGAGGGAATTCTCAGAGGGCATGGCTTACTGATGCACCTATGGTAATCCTTTGAGACTAGGTTCTTAGTATTAAAGCAGTTTCTAAAATGTATACACTCAGTGTAAGGAAAGCACATAATATGGTTCTTGTTATGTCCCTTCAAATCATTTCCCACTCAAAAAGGAACCTATCACATGGTTTTCTTGGCAATGTTAGTTCAGAGAAAGTTTACCATTGTCTTCCTCTGCGGTTGAGAGGGTGTAGCTTTCCCAGGTTCTCCCATTGGATTTCTATTGCCAAGCAAGATTTTGAACCCTAGTCTCCCACAGTCCTAATTCAATATTCAAACCATTACACAATGCTGGATCTTCTAGTGAGATTCTATGATTTAATAATTGCAACATGCACTATATATTGTTTAGAAAGAAATGTTAAACATTGTTCCAATGCTGGCCGGGGTAATACCACCTCTGTATCTCCTCCCTCTAACTCAGTGGTTCTCAACCTGGGGTCCCCAGATGTTTTTGGCCTACAACTCCCAGAAATCCCAGCCAGTTTATCATCTGTTAGGATTTCTGGGAGCTGAAGGCCAAAAACATCTGGGAACCCCAGGTTGAGAACCATACTCTAAGTTGTACTTTACCTGATTCCAGTAACTAACTGAGCCATGACAATTAAATCCTGGAGCTGGGATAGCTACTTTTAAATAATTAAGGGTAGACTTGTAACATCCATATAATGACCCTGGAAGGGTTCTGTTATTCAGAAGAATATATAAATGTGTTTATACTTGAAGATAGGTTTGAATTATATGTGGCTAAGTGGACATAGTTCTTAAATAAAATGCATGTTCTAAGTATAAGTCCTTTGCATGTACTCAAAGATTGTGTCATTATATTTTGTTTTTAAAATGTGGGTTGATTTTCCAGTACATGTGAGTTGATCAAGAATGACCCTCTGCAGTAATGTGCCTTTGTGACACATTTAAAAACAAATAGTTTTAAAACAAATAGTTTTTAACAATACATTTCATTGTTTTACCTTTGTTAGGATAATTCAAGAGTAAAAAATTTGAAAGGGTCATTGTGAAGGTGGAAAGAGAGGAAAACAAATACTCTCGTACTCAGTACTGTTTTCTGTGAAAGAAAGGAGGTTCAATGTGGTATGATCTAGTAGTGTTCTTATCTGAAATTGTTTACTTAATTGGGGAAAAGGGAAGGACCTTTATGTCATAGTTAGCTAACACCATTCCATCTGATTATCAGTTAATGGATTTTCTGAATTTAAAAAAGTACTTGAAGTGGCAAAAAGACAAGGTTTCAGTTAAACAATTGCTGCATAATATGAACAGATATAGCATTTTCTAGCCTAAGCAAATATTGTTTAAACTAGAAACTAAGATAGAAATGAGCTAGACTCCACTGCAATAATAGTGAAGCATAGTGGAGGCCCATCTCAGGTGTAGGGATATAATGCCATCAATGTCGGAGAAGTGTCTAGAGTGAGAGCAGTGTTCACAGCTGAGAAAAAAGTATTGATCCTTCACAAGGATCAAGATTATCTTTTTTACACTACATGCGCAAAGGTGCACTCAATGTTGAAGTTATCTGGACCAGAACAGTTGCTATCAGTGAGCAATGTTCACTTAAACTCCATCACAGCAGACAGAGTAAAATAATTACTTCTATAGTTTTTTGTAAGTTATGTCTGTTGAAGTAAACTGATAGCTCAGGCTTTACGATTATAGCTATAACTTCGCTCATCTTCTGAAACCTTGTATGTTTTTAATTCCTTACAAAAGAGGAGCAAAACTTTCAGCTATACAAGTGAGCATAAGTGATACAATCATGTCTGTGCATGCTTGTGCCTTTAGGTCACATGTCCACTTATGGCAACCCATGAATTTCATACAGATGTAATAAAATCCCTAAGTTAATTTTGTAACTCTATGGAGACCTTCCCCAAGGAAGTTGTCCTGCACAAACTTTGTTGAAATGAACAAGAAAAGAACCATTTATATCTTAGGTGTAATTCACTGCATTTATACAATAGTTTAATAATTAAGAGAAGAACTATGAACCACATTCTCCACAAGTACTTTAGAAATTATATGTGTGAGCTTATTCATGCTAGCATTAGTCATTTGGGCCTAATTATTGAATTGAACCTGTCATTTGTGTATGAACACTTTGTCCCTTATATTGTAAGAATGGTAGCAGATATCCTGGGTATCTACTGCTGTTAGTCCTGAGCTCATTGTAGTCATGTACAAAATTTAGTTGAACCAGATGGTTATGTACATCTTTAACTGCATTACATGGTGCAATTATTTATTTCCCATTTTAGTTATGATTATAGGAATCTTGTCTGATTGCTTTTTGGTTAACATTTGTTTTATAACAGTTTCATTATATTATTATGAAACTGCTGGGAACAAGTTTGGAGCAAGGTATCATTACTGCTATGGGAGTGAGACTAAGTACTACATCTGTAGCATCTGAATAGAGGAGGATGTGCACTGCATACCTTTAACTCGGTGCCATAACCAGTTGGGTGAAAGGAAATAGCAAAGTAAATCCCAATAAGACAGATTCTGTGAATAGGTAATTTTGAGGTTTAGGGATTTAATCACCCAGATCAGAGGCTGATGGGAGTTATAACCCTCCAGATGTGGAGCTAATGGGAGTTTTAGCCTGAACAGGTTTTGGGCTTATGGAAATTGCAGTCCAACCAGATCATGAGGGCAGATATAAGATGATGAGAGTTGGAGTCCAGCCACATCAGGAAAACCACATAAATCCCACCCTTAGTTTTTTGTTTTTTTTTAAAAAAAACACATCCACAATTTCTGGCCAAAGAGCCTCAGGCTGCAGTACTCAGAAGTAACTGCAAGAGGCCACTAGAGGTTTGCTATGGAGACCTATATCAGCCAGGTGTGGTCAGTACCAGAGGGAACAAGAAAATGCTGCTTTGTGCTTCAGCATGGGGAAGAATTCTTTCATTGAGTGGGGTAGCTGCAGAATGCCTTTAAAAATTCATGGGACAAGTCACTTTAAAAACAAAGAAAGTACAATTACTATGAGCATATGAGACAACCAAACTATGTGATAGACATCTTAAAAATGAGCGAGAAAGAGCTAGCTGCCATCAGAAGAGGCCACTAGAGCAGGCATGGGCAAACTTTGGATCTCCTACTGGCTGTTAGGAATTGTGGGAGTTGAAGTCCAAAACACCTGGAGGGCCAAGGTTTGCCCACCCCTGCACTAGAGTGTTGCTATGGAAGCATATTATCAGCCAAGTGTGGTCACTCTCCGAGAAGCAAAAAAAAACAAAAACTCTTTTGTGTCTTCTCACAGTGATTGAACCATCTCTTTAACTGTAAAACTAACCATTGTTTTTTTCCCCTAATAAATAGTACAACAAATGCAAACCTGGGCAATGCCAGGTACTTAACACTAGAAGTATATAAACATTATATGTAAGTAATAAAATACAATTTAATGTATTTTTATCTTTTACTTCAACTGAAATTCCTCCTGGACACTTTAGAACTATCTGCATATTCCCTTCCACTACACCGTACTAACTATTATAAATGGGCAAGTGTTGCTGACCTGCCACTTGCCACCAATGACTATCCTGAGAACATTATAAAATTGCTATCTGCACTCTGTTTCCTCTTTTAGAGAAGACATTTTCCATATTGAAATGCTTTTTGGCGTGTTCCCCTAGGACATGATTCTTATTAGTGAACATTTTGAAGACTGAAATTATGCTGCTAAATCTGTAGTGTGTTGGAGAAAATACTGGAGGGGAAGGTAGCCTTTTTCAGGCCCTTAGGACTTCACATTTTTTTATTTGCATTTCCATCATGTTAATTACTGTTTAGAGAGTTCCCGAGTGATCACACTCAACTATTTTCAAGAAGTTTTATCCCATTCTTTATAAAGAACAGCTAATTAATGGCAGACATTTTATTATTATGCAGTAGTTGCAATTAAGGTGTACCCTACGCAGCTACACCTTATCCTAGAATATGTATTGTAACCATCATTATCTCAAAGCAATTTTGTGAACCCACTGGAAATATGGCAGTACAAATTTTGCCTCATGTGTCCTAGGCAGAACTGTCTGAGTAATTCTGATAGGTCAACTATTAAAACTAAAAGGTTTAATTATCAGGATTCTGGAAGAGATGCAGGCAAGAAGCTCCTTCATTACTTTTTAAATCCGCTTGTGATGATTCACAGTGTGAAGCCCTTCCTAATTTTGTTCAGTTTTACCGCTGCCTCAGTAATGCACAATCTAAGCATCCATTCATATTGATTTATATGAGCAAATGAGATCAACTCAAGTTTAGTTAATCACAATTAACTTAATGGCAAGATACAACACCATGGTTACTGGCCGTGTCTCTCAATTTAGAGCTATATGTGCGTGTGTCACTGAACACTGGGTTATGAACAAACACAAAGCCTTGTTCAAATAAATTCATGTTGAGGCTTAGAGTGAGACTTACTGTCAAAAGCAAGAAAATTTAAAATTAAGGCTTATACTTTATTCTTGCTTGCATTCTACCTACAGATACATTACAAAGAATCCCTGTATGATGTTGTTCCATTGTGTGACCTGTGATGTAGGACTAAGAGTGAGTTGTGAATTACATAAATAAATCTTGAAGTGTCTGAAGAAATCAGTTGAAATTATGATATTAATTTCAACGCATTCTGAGGATTGAGCTATTTTCATACAGAACAGCTCTGTTTTTAATCAGTGTCCAAGTGAAGGTCAAAATATGAATTTAGAGAGAGAGAATTTAACCAGATTTACTAAAGCTCTCGAAGAATCAGATTTGCTATACAGATGCAAACAAAGTCACTTCCTTTTCACTTTCTTGGGCCTCTTCTTAGATTGACTTCCCAGTAAAATAGCCTTCTATTCCTCTGCATTTCACTGGAGTTCTGTATTTTTTTTTACAAATGCGGCAGGTCTACATAAGCATAAATGTAAACTTTTAAATTATTACAAGAGTCCTGAAGCTGCCTGAGGCAGATAGTGTAATAACATAACATTTTTTTTAAATGAAGGGATTCTACCCGTTTCAAAAGAAATATGCTAATTCTGCTATGAATTACATGGCATACATGGAAGGAATTTCTCATCTGCTTACTTATCTTATATTTCTATGGTTTCTACTATAAAAACAACTTTTAAATGTTAAGCTTTTATATGGTTATTTGTTTGTAAGTAACATTAAAGATTTTATTTTCACTTATGCATTACAAAATGCAGAAAATAATGGCTGAGATTTTGATTTCAGATTGGAAAATCCATACCCAGTTGGATTTACTTCTGAACTGCAAGACAATTAAATGTGCTATAGTAAATTGGCCTGTCTTTTGTCTATATGAGCATTGACCCACACACCTGAAAGTGTCATCTAAAGGAAAATACCATGTAAAAGTAGTTAAGATTTAACAACCCAGTCATTCCAATTGCTCTTGTGCTAAAATCTTGGTGAAGCTGAGATATTTCCTGAAGGTATAGGCTGCCATATTCGAACCTTAACTGCACTGAGCTGGTGGCTCAAAGGTCTCCTTGGAAATAACCAATTCTGCCACTCTGATCCCCACAAACGAAGCCCCTTTCCCTTTCAGTATTTCACTGTGCCATCAGTCTCCAGATTGTATGAATCTCCCTTAATGGTTAGAAATATGGTTTGAAAGTTTTTTATGTTATGTTCTGAATCTGATACTACCACCCTTTTTCTGCTTAATATTTCCAGAGTATTCTCCTCAAATACTTTAAATGACTTGAGCATCAAGACTTTTACCATTTCCCTAGAGATGAATGTTAAGCTGTCCAGTTGATCTGTTGCTAAATGCTCTTAGTATTGAATGCAGTTTCTTTTGTTCATTTACATTTGATTATATCAGTTATTTCCCACTTGTCTTTACTTAACCATTTCTTAGTTTTTCTTCTATTAAAATCTTTTATTTGCTTATAAATTATTATCATTGGCCAGTTTTAGTTTCTTTTCCAAGCTATGAATACAGTAAATAAAATGTTAAGGAAAGAACCGCAGAGTAAAAGTATTACCCTGTACTGTTTAGTGAAATGAAAGATTTATAGTTATATCTAACTTTTAAGCCTCTTCTTCTACTGTGAATATGTTTAAACTAACACATGCACCTTTGTGCAGCCACTAATTTTTTGAAATTAACCTATACACATGACAAGTAATTCAGTGGAAAACTTCAAGTAATTGAAGTGAACATTAGTAAAAGATTATATCCTAATGTCTTTTCCCCTTGCAATTATTTTTTCAAGATGAGGCATAATAGGACTGTTTGGGCCATGCTCTGGCAAACAGATAATTCAAAAATAGTTGTTCTAACTAGCAACCATTGGCTAATACATTTTTATTGTAGTTTCTAGTCATCACAAAGTGCTATATGTTGCACTCTGGGTAATATTTGCTCCCAGAAGTATACTAGTGTTGTTGCTGTCAATTGGGTTTAATTATATTTTGTTATAGATTTATATGTGCATATTTTTACTATTATTATTAATAATTAGAGATATAATAAAACATAAAAAGGAAAAATGAAAATTAGAAAAAGAAAAATGTCAGAAAATAATAATATAATAATAACTTTATTTTTGTACTTCGCCTCTATCTCCCCAAAGGGACTCGGGCGGCTTACATATGGCACAAAGTGCCTAAAACAACACATAAAATAAACAGACCGTATAATACAAAATAAAACCACGAGTATATAAAACAACAATTTGAACTCAGAACAGTACCCAATAACCTATAGTGTCATCTGTCGTAAAAACATGGTCAACTGTAAACAAGAAGAAAGGAAAGGGATAGTGCAAGTTGTAGCCAAGGAACAAGGGAATGGGATGAAAGTGCTGTGCTGTATCATAGTTGTAGACCATTGGGCTAGACATTCTCAAAAGCTTGTCTAAACATCGAAGTCTTCAATTCTCTCTGGAAGGAGGATAGGGTGGGGGCTGCCTAATCTCCTTAGGGAGGGCATTCCAAAGCCAGGGGGCCACTACCAAGAAGGCCCTCTCCCTCGTCCCCAACAATCGTGCTTGTGATCGTGCTGGGATCGCGAGAAGGGCCTCCCCAGTAACAGAAAAGAGCAAAGGCCTCGAACTCATGACCTCTTGTCAGAGTGATTTGTAGCAGCTGACTGCAGCTGACTGCTCACCAGCCTGTGCCACAGTCATAAGCTACTCCAAGACTTTACTCAACAATATATATTACATGATCCATCACTGTGTTGTAATTAAATGATTTTACAACTGTTATACCACCTTTAATACAGACCCCATTGTATTGGTGTATAATCATTCAACCATTCTTCATTGATTCCACCCATGAATCATATTTAGAAGATTCTACAGCAACTCTGCACTCTTATGAGAATCATTTTAGAAATATTGTGATGCTAACACTAATACAATCCAAATTTCACCTAAGGCAATTATCATCCTGCAAAAAACAACACATAGTACCACTTAAGCCAGTGGTACGTTCTAGCCAGAGTTCTTCATCCAATTTGATCCTAAATTTACATTTCATCTTATATATTATTCAGGGTTTTTCTCATATCCAACAAATTTGAGAAGTTTTTTCTGCCCTTGTTTATGTAATGCATCAGATCTTAGTATTGATCTTTCAGAAATGGAGACCTCACTCCAAACCATACCTTCTGTTTCTGGTTCTTACTACGGTAAGTTCTATTCCTCGTCTCAATATAATCACTTTGCTACAGCATCTCAGCCTCAATCCCATATTCCAATTCAAAAGAATTGGTCCTCCATTTCAGGACTATTTTTAATTAGTCTTTAGGGAGTTAAGGATGGATGGGAGTTTTTTGAAAGTGAAATACTCCAGGCGCAAATGCAAACAGTGCCAACAAAGAAAAAAAAATATGACAAGTGCGAAGAAGCCAAAATGGATGTCCAAAGAACTTCTAACTGGGCTAAAACTCAAAAGAGACATGCACAAGAAATGGAAAAGGGGAGAAATCACCAAAGAAGAATTCAAACGTATAGCCAACTCCTGTAGGGAAAATGTTTGCAAGGCTAAAGTGCAAAATGAGCTCAGGCTTGCCAGGGACATTAAAAACAACAAAAAAGGCTTTTTTGCTTATGTTGGTAGAAAAAGGAAGAACAAGGAGGCGATAGGGCCTCTGCAAGGAGAAGATGGGGTGATGGCAACAGGGGACAGGGAAAAGGCAGAACTGCTTAATGCCTTCTTTGCCTCGGTCTTCTCACAAAAAGAAAGCCATCTTCAACCTCAGCAACATGAAATGGACGAAGGATACAGGGAAATCCACTCCCAAATAGGGAAACAAGTTGTCCAGGAACACCTGGCCGCTTAAGTCGCCAGGCCCAGATCAACTATATCCAAGAGTATTGAAGGAACTAGCTGAAGTTATTTCAGAACCACTGGCAATCATATTTGAGAGTTCTTGGAGAACGGGAGAAGTCCCAGAAGATTGGAGGAGGGCAAATGTGGTTCCTATCTTCAAGAAAGGAAAAAAGAACGACCCAAACAATTATCGTCCGGTCAGCCTCACATCGATACCAGGCAAGATTCTGGAAAATATCATTAAGGAAGTGGTCTGTGAACACTTAGAAACAAATGCAGTCATTGCTAATAGTCAACACGGATTTACCAAAAACAAGTCATGCCAGACTAATCTGACCTCTTTTTTCGATAGAGTTACGAGTTGGGTCGATACAGGGAACGCCGTGGATGTAGAGTTCCTAGATTTCAGTAAGGCCTTCGACAAAGTCCCTCACAACCTTCTGGCAAGCAAACTAGTAAAATATGGGCTAGACAAAACTACGGTTAGGTGGATCTGTAATTGGCTAAGCAAATGAACCCAAAGGGTGCTCACCAATGCGTCATCTTCATCTTGAAAGAAGTCACGAGTGGAGTGCCGCAGGGTTCCGTCCTGGGCCCGGTTCTGTTCAACATCTTTATTAACGACTTAAGACGAAGGGTTAGAAGGCACAATCATCAAGTTTGCAGATGATAACAAACTGGGAGGGATAGCCAACACTCCAAAAGACAGGAGCAGAATTCAAAACGATCTTAACAGACTAGAGAGATGGGCTGAAACTAACAAAATGAAGTTCAACAGGGATAAATGCAAGATACTTCACTTCGGCAGAAAAAATGGAATGCAAAGATACACAATGGGGGACGCCTGGCTAGACAGCAGTACATGTGAAAAATATCTTGGAGTCCTTGTGGACAACAAGTTAAACATGAGCCAGCAATGTGATGCGGCTGCTAAGAAAGCCAATGGGGTTTTGGCCTGCATCAATAGGGGTATAGCGACTAGATCCAGGGAAGTCATGCTCCCCCTCTATTCTACCTTGGTCAGACCACACCTGGAATACTGTGTCCAATTCTGGGCACCACAGTTGAAGGGAGATATTGACAAGCTGGAATGTATCCAGAGGAGGGCAACTAAAATGATCAAAGGTCTGGAGAACAAGCCCTATGAGGAGCGGCTTAAAGAACTAGGCATGTTTAGCCTGCAGAAGAGAAGGCTAAGAGGAGACCTGATAGCCATGTACAAATATGTGAGGGGAAGTCATAGGGAGGAGGGAGCAAGCTTGTTTTCTGCTGCCCTGCAGACTACTATTCTATGACTCTACTGTATTGCCTTCTAAAATTTAATCAAACACTATTCTTAAATTCTTAAATGTTTGTCTCATATTTTTACATTTGTGTCCGAGGGCCCTTCCACACAGCCATATAACCCAGAATATCAAGGCAGAATAATCGACAATATATGCTTTGAACTGGAATATCTGAGTCCACACTGCTATATATCTCAGTTCAAAGCAGATAATTTTATTCGGTTTTGTGGAAGGGACCATCAGTTCATGTATCATCTGTTTCAGCTCTTCAAACAAAAACCATAAAGTTTCTGAGAAAGTCTTTGCCATCCATATCCTCAGAAGTTATAGGGTTAAAATGTAGAAAGCATCAAAGCAAGCTTCTAGCACTTTGCAGTCTCATACACTTTCTATCAAAATACCTGTGTGGTTCCTTATCTTCTTTTAATGCAAGACAAACAACCTGTTTTTCATTCTTCTCACTCATTTCCCCATAAGAACTAACTCATTAACGAAATAAATTTTATACCTTTTAGGATTATCATTTCACTGTACTTTTATTAAGCCAAATCTTGTTAAGTTTTTACTATTTTTCTTTCTTTTTAGCTTGAATCTTGCAAAAAACCCCATTATTTTTCTCCTTTTAGGCCCATTTTCACGAGAAAAAAATATATGATTCACTGAAGCTGTATTTAAACTAGCATCAGGAAAACATCTACAGATACAAATTTAAGTCATTAAAGATATCTAAGAAAATGTAGACTTATGGGCTTAGTGTTCCTCTGTAGATGCGCATAAGCTTTTTGGGCAAGCTGTTTCCTGTGGCTCCTAGCTGCATGCCACTCACTTTCAACCACCACTCAACAATCTCTTGAGCTTATATAGTGATCCTGAGCACATATGTGCAATCTCATGCTCTCGTTCTAGTCTAGAGAGAGTTTCAGCCCACTAACTAGCAACTAATTAGCAGACAATCCTGCTATTTAACTTCCTCTGCTCAAGCTAAAGCAGTTAACCTGCCATATTTCTACCTGGAAATCAGTTTTCCTATGCTTAATTACTAATGCAAATAACTAATACCTCACCACTTCTCCATGATATCCAGAATAGCTTTTTATTATATGAATGCTTATTATTTATTCATGCACATATGTGTCTTTAAAATAAAGAAAAATGTGCAAGATTGATAAAATTATCAAGATCTCAGATTGCTTGTGATATGGTATCATTTACCACTTCATTTTACTAATTTGGAGTTATAGTAAGGAATAGCAGTTAGGATTTTTCCCTAGAAGATAGTTTACCCTCTTCTTTGTACTCCATTGTGTTGCACCATGATGGAGATACCAATGCTGAATCAAGTTAGTGCTGCAGGAGTTGTAAAGATGACATCACTGCTCTTGGTCTAATAATATAAGTACAGTAGAGTCTCACTTATCCAACATTCGGTTATCCAACATTCTGGATTATCCAACGCAGTCTGCCTGTTCATAGTCAATGTTTTTGTAGTCAATGTTTTCAATACATTGTGATGTTTTGGTACTACAGTAGAGTCTCACTTATCCAACATAAATGGGCCAGCAGAATGTTGGATAAACGAAAATGTTGGATAATAAGGAGGAATTAAGGAAAAGCCTATTAAACATCAAATTAAGTTATGATTTTACTAATTAAGCACCAAAACATCATGTTATACAACAATTTGACAAAAAAGTAGTTCAATACACAGTAATGTTATGTAGTAATTACTGTATTTACGAATTTAGCACCAAATATCACAATGTATTGACTACAAATACATTTTTGACTACAAAAACATTGACTACTAAAAGGCAGACTGTGTTGGATAATCCAGAACGTTGGATAAGTGAATGTTGGATGAGACTCTACTGTACTTTGGTAAATACAGTAATTACTACATAACATTACCATGTATTGAACTACTTTTTCTGTCAAATTTGTTGTTAAACATGATGTTTTGGTGCTTAATTTGTAAATGTAGAGCTATTTCCCATACAAACATTCTAGCATGTGGGTAAAACATTCCATTGTTAGACCTGGCATTTGCAGTAGCTATCTCCTAATGAGTGGACACTCTTAACAAGCGTTCCTATCTTTCAATTCTCACTAATTGGCTCCTTGGACTCATACCTCCTATTTGTTCTAGATAAGAAAATCAGCTGGGTTTGCTTAGCCATTGAGACGTACAGTGAGAAACACAGTGATACTTTTATAAGAAGAAATTTTAGAAACTGTTGGTTATGGTTGAATGCCATTCTGATCAAGAATTGTTTTTATGTTCTAAAAAATACATAAATTTTAAGTACTATTAAAGCTCTGTAGTTCATGGCACCATTTTGTAAAATGCAATATTGTAAAAGTAATTTACTAGGCAGATTAATTTTTAGCCTGGGAAAAATGTGTCCAAAATAAAGGATATACATATCTCTTCACTGTGGAAGCGTTTTAAAAAATCTTAGTCTGAGGTGATAACTGAGTTTTATCCAGATTAACTGTTAATTGGTCTTTAGGCAATCTTTAGTAAATTCTTCTTACTAATCAGAAAATGACATAGGGTTTAATACTGCAGTATGTTTCATTACACTGCATTTGTAGACACTAATTTAGAAAAACCTTTGACATTTATTTCTTTGAAAAAGTTGTATGGATGGAATATTTTTCTGACAATTATTTGTTTGTTTTGCTATTTTGCAAATATCTATTCTATTTGTCTTACCTTAGAGAAAAAAATAGTGAGTGCCAAATACTGCTTCAGTTCAATGGTAATTTTTAATCAAGAGGACGGTAAACAAGATTTGAACAGTTAGAGTCACGCTTGCTAAGATGAACTTTACACTTTATAGCTAGCTGAAGGAAATGGATACCATATATACTTGAGTATATGCCGAGTTTTTCAGCCCTTTTTGGGGGGCTGAAAAAACCGCCCTCAGATTATATTCGAGTCAAGGGGCAGTGAAGCCTGGAGACAAGGCTCCGAAGCCACCTAGCCTTTGCCAGCAGCAGGCAAAAGCAGCACCGTCCGGAGAAGCAGAAGCAGCCTTTTCCCTCTCGGCTGCCCCCTGCCTTCCTTGCCTCCTCCTCCTCTTCTTCCTCTTCCTGAAAGATGCCTCCTGCCTGCCTCCTCCTCTGCTGTGGAGATTGGGGCAGAGGCGATGCCTGGAGAGAGCTGGTCTTGCTTCTTGGGAGAAAAGGCAGAGACTAAAGCAGCTGCATCGGCTCTGGATGTGGAGGAGAGGAACCATCCCCAAGACGGTGCTTCTGAGTAAATGACCTACCTTCCTTCCTTCCTTCCTTCCTTCCTTCCTTCCTTCCTCCCTCCCTCCCTCCCTTTCTTTCCTTCCCTTTCTTTCCTTCCCTTTCTTCTCCTTCTTTCTCTCCTTCCTTCCTTCCTCCCTCCCTACCTTCCCCCTCCCTTTCTTTCCTTCCCTTTCTTTCCTACCCTTTCTTCTCCTTCTTTCCTTCCTTCCTTCCTTCCTTCCTTCCTTCCTTCCTTCCCTCCCTTCCCCCTTCCTACCCGTTCCTTCCTTCCCTTCCCTTCCCTTCCCCCCTTCCTTCCTTCAGGGCCAACTAACACTTCCTAACAAAGGATTCCCTCAGACGAAGCAGCCAGACCTTGAACCTGAAAGTCTTCTCAATGGGTTGTTGTATGTCTTTCGGGCTGTGTGGCCATGTTCCAGAATGCTTCTGGAACATGGCCACACAGCCCGAAAGACATACAACAACCCTGTGATTCTGGCCATGAAAGCCTTCGACAACACAGTCTTCTCAATGTTAATCAAGATGACCAATTGAAACAGTCACACCTGCCTCAAACAGACAAGAATTCTCTCTCCCATCCTGAACATTCCACAGATATATAAACCCCGCTTGCCTAGTTTCCAACCGACCTCAAAACTCTGAGGATGCCTGCCATAGATGTGGGCACAATGTCAGGAGAGAATGCTCCTGGAACATGGGCATACAGCCTGGAAAACTCACAGCAACCCAGTGATTCCAGCTATGAAAGCCTTCAACAACACATTGCCTGGCTGCTTCCTGCCTGGAGGAATTTTTTGTTGGGAGGTGTTAGTTGGCCCTGAAATGAGCTAAACTCTAAAATTAGGACAGTAAATAAAGAACTTCACTCAGAAAACAGGGGAATTCCAGACAGGAAACTATCAGGGCCATCTAACACTTCCCAACAAACTATCCCCCAGGCAGGAAGCAGCCAGGCTTTGAAACTGCAAGTGTAGGCTCATATAATCCAGTTCAATGCAGTTCAGTCTGCATTATATGAATCTACACAGTGACCATATAATGCAGTTGAAGATGGGGCATCAGACTTTCTTTGCTCTCAGTTCTCAGTTCTCAGAGGTTGTGGGGTCTGTTGGATTCCCACAGGCAGGAAGCAACCAGGCTTAGAAGCTGCAAGACTATTCAGTGTTTTTCAACCTGGCCAATGCCAACATTCACACCAGCCTCAAACAGACAAGAATTCTTTCTCCCATCCGGGACATTATTCCACAGATATATAAACCCTACTTGCCTGGTTTCCAACAGATCTCGCAACTCTGAGGATGCTTGCCATAGATGTGGGCGCAGTGTCAGGAGAGGATGCTTCTGGAACATGGCCATACAGCCTGGAAAACTCACAGCAGCCCAGTGACTCCAGCTATGCAGGCCTTCAACAACACATTGCCTGGCTGCTTCCTGACTGGGGGAATCTTTTGTTGGGAGATGTTAGCTGGTCCTGAAATCAACTAAACTCAATTATAAGGACAGTAAATAAAGAACAACACTCAGAAAACAGGGGAATTCCAGACAGGAAATAATCAGGGCCATCTAACACTTCCCAACAAACTACCCCCCCCCCCCCCGGCCAGGCAGGAAGCAGCCAGGCTTTGAAACTGCAAGGCCTTTCAAGGCTAATTGAAGTGGCAAATTGCAACATTCATACCGGAACATTATTCCACAGATATATAAAATCCACTTGTCCGGTTTCCAACAGATCTCACAACTCTGATGATGCCTGCCATAGATGTGGGTGAAACATCAGGAGGGAATGCTTCTAGAACATGGCCAGACAGTCTGGAAAACGTACAGCAACCAAGTAAATCAGTGTCTAGAACTAGTCATAGAGACTCATTTGCTTTACAGAACACTTCGTAGAGATCTGCTAAGAATCTGTAATGAAAACCTTTTGGCAGAAAAGGCTGTAATACTACAACTCCCAGGATTGCATAGGAGCTGAAGTGGTGTCAAACTACATTTATTCGACAAAGAGATGGGAGCAGAAGGATCTCTCTCCCCCCCCTCCTCCCTTTCTTTCCTTCCCTTCCTTCTCCTTCCTTTCCTTCTTCCCTCCCCTCCTTGCTTCCTCCTTTCTTTCCCCCCTTCCCTCCCTCCATTCCTGCCTTTCCTTCTTTCATAGAATCCTAGGATCCTAGAATTGGAAGAGATCTCGTGGGCCATCCAGTCCAACCCCCTGCCAAGAAGCAGGAAAACTGCATTCAAAGCACCCTGACAGATGTCCATCCAGCCTCTGCTTCAACGCCTCCAAAGAAGGAGCCCCCACAATAGTCTGGGGCAGAGAGTTCCACTGCTGAACAGCTCTCTCTCTCACACAGTGAGGAAGTTCTTCTTCTTCAAATGGAATCTCCTTTCCTGTAATTTGAAGCAATTGTTCCATTGTGTCCTAGCCTCCAGGGCAGCAGAAAACAAGCTTGCTCCCTCCTCCCTATGACTTCCCCTCACATATTTATACATGGCCCTCATCATGTCTCCTCTCAGCCTTCTCTTCTGCAGGCTAAACATGCCCAGCTCTTTAAGCTGCTCCTCATACAGCTTGTTCTCCAAACCCTTGATCCTTTGAGTCACCATCCTCTGGACACATTAGAGTCAACATCTCCCTTTGTTTGCAGTGCCCAGAATTGGACACGGTCTGATTCTAGGAGTATAGTGTCTAGATCCAGGGAAGTCATGCTGCCCCTCTATTCTGCCTTGGTCAGACCACACCTGGAATACTGTGTCCAATTCTGGGCACCGCAATTGAAGGGAGATGTTGACAAGCTGGAAAGTATCCAGAGGAGGGTGATTAAAATGATTAAGGGTCTGGAGAACAAGCCCTGTGAGGAGCTTAAAGAGCTGGGCATGTTCAGCCTGCAGAAGAGAAGGCTGAGAGGAGACATGATGAGGGCCATGTGTCAAGATGTGAGGGGAAATCAAAGGGAGGAGGTAGCAAGTTTGTTTTCTGCTGCCCTGGAGACTAGGATGCAATGGAACAATGGCTTCAAACTACAGGAAAGGAGATTCCATCTGAACATGAGGAAGACTTCCTCACTGTGAGAGCTGTTCAGCAGTGGAACTCTCTGCCCCGGAGGGTGGTGGAGGCTCGTTCTCTGGAGGCTTTTAAGCAGAGGCTGGATGGCCATCTGTCAGGGATATTTTGAATGTGAATCTCCTGCTTCTTGGCAGGGGGTTGGATTGGATGGCCCATGAGGTCTCTTCCAACTCTATGATTCTAAGATGTGGTCTGACGCTTCTTAACTCCCTCCCTCCCATCACTCCTTCCTCCCTCCCTCCCTTTCTTTTCTTCCCTTCCTTCTCCTTCCTTCCTTTCTCCTCTTTCCCTTCCTTCCTTCCCTCCTTCCTTCCTCCTCCCTTCCCTCCCTTTCTTTCCTTCCCTTCCCCCTTCCTTTCCCTCCCCCCTCTCTTCCCCTCCCTCCTTAATCTCCTTCCTTTCCTTCTTTCCCTCCCTCTCTCCATCCATCCATTCCCTCCTTTTTCTTTCCTTCCTCCCTCCCCTTCCTCCCTTTCTTTCCTTCCCTTCCTTCTCCTTCCTTCCTCCCTTTTCCTCCTTCCTTCCCTCTCTCCCCTTCTTCCTTCTCCCCTTCTTTCCCTCCTTCCTTCTCTCCGTCCTTCTCTCCTTCTCCCCTTCTTTCCCTCCTTCCTTCCTTTTGTTCCTACCTTCTCCCTTTCCCTCCTTCCCTCCCTCTTTTCCCTCCTTCCTCCCCTCCTTCCTTCCTCCCTTCCTTCACAGCTTATCTCTTATTTCTGTGGCTCCTTCTCCCTTCTTGTTTAACTCCTTCCTTCCTTCACTCTCTCCTCCCTCTGCTTCTCCCCCATTATTATCGGTACATATTGTTTAGTAATTAATCAGTATACTGTAATTAAGCTCAGTGTGTAACAATGAAAGTAGATCCTGCATATCAGATGTTTACATTATGATTTATAACCGTAGCAAAATTAGTTATGAAATAGCAATGAAAATAATTTTATGGTTGGGTATCACCACAACATGAGGAATTGTATTAAAGGGTCATGGCATTAGTAAGGTCTAAGTCATTAATGAAGATGTTGGACAGAACCAGGCCCAGTACAGAGGAAGAGAAATCAAAGCAAGCACGCAGGAAGGAAGGAAAGAAAGAAGCAGAGACAATTTTAATTTTTGACATTTACCAGTAGCAGCTGCATTTCCCACCCTCGGCTTATACTCGAGCAAATAAGTTTTCCTAGTTTTTGTGGTAAAATTAGGTGCCTCGGCTTATATTCGGGTCGGCTTATACTCGAGTATATATGGTACTTAACATAGGGGGACCAAGTGGCATTCTCCAGGATAAAGGAAAGTGTGTAGGAGGTAGGTTGGTACCAACTGATGTTAAAAGCAAAGATAATGTCAAAGTGCAAATTTAAACCTCCCTGCCTTCCTGTGCTGCATGCGCATTAGGTTTAGGTGTATCAAGAGTTGGTAAGCTGTAGGGATTTCTAACGGCTGATAAGGTATTGGGGGTAAGGGGCAGGCATCCCAGGTACACCAAAAATGTATTAGATTGCAATTCCCGTCATGCCACAAGAGAAACCTAATAAACATAATAATAATAATAATAATAATAATAATAATAACAACAACAACAACAACAACAACAAACCTCTCTAGGTATTTAAATGAATAAACAGTATGGATACTGTGCATTTTCATTTTTTATTTTGAACATTGTGGCATAGAAAAGTCATCTTTCCAATGCAATTTAAGTTTGCTCCAGCTGATTAGCTACTAACTACAGGCTGCTTACATGATAGAATTGGACCATGTTAGAATAAATTTGGACTCAAGCTACACTAAAAAACCTTGTGTTTCTGCTAATATATATGGATTTTTTTATTTTATGGGAAAGAGGGCAACAACATTATGTCAGAGCAAATTATGAAATATGAATCTAAAATATACAAAAAGGTTTCTGTGGATTACATCAAGATTAGGGTAAGGGGAGTGGACTTCAGAATTCATCTTCTAAAGTATCTTCTAAAACTTAAGAGGCTTTCTCTTTTAAGACTCAATGTAAAAATTAAAAAGGTTTTAATACCAACATACAGATTGTGTTCAGATGTCACCCGGAATCCCGATTCTTCACTACAGAAGTCTTGCAGGAAATAGTTTCACGTTCTACACCCTTGCCTATATGTTTCTGCTGTGATTACAAGAAGGAAATCTGAAACTTTCACGTCTCTTTTATTGACTGGTTTAGTGTTAAATCTTAATATTTAATTACATTTCAGGGTAAGTTATGATTTGTGGACTAGTAGCTCATCGTTTCAAGTTGGCTGTTTCAAACAGCTTCCAGAGAAGTGTTTGTTATGTTAGTACCTAACATTTTATTCACATTTTAGTAAACATTTATTTATTTACTTCATAGCATCATTTATGTATCATCTTCCAACCTTGAAATTTAAACTCATATGTTGCTTGAGGCAATATAACTTATAAATAATATTCTTCTGTGATTTAAAAACAGCTTGATGTTTTCTCTATCATTTTCTATTTCATATACTGGCTTTAGAAGTGGTGTGATATAGAAGGTGTATTTATTTTTAAAAACAATTTCTCTAATTTATGTTTCATCTTTGTTCTTTGTTTTGTCTCATGTTTTACAGCACTGATAGCTATCGGACGCTATAGTATGACAATAGAGACTGTGGATGTGGGATGGTGCAAAGAAATCACTGATCAGGGAGCCACCCAAATTGCTCAGTGCAGCAAGTCTCTCAGATATTTGGGACTGATGAGATGTGATAAGGTAAGAAGGTTTCATTTTAGCAAAAAAAGGAACTATATAATACACTTTGGATTGATATGCCTATTTATTCTATGCATTATATTCACATTATCATTTATGGGGGAAATCTAGTGCTTCACATTGCAGCCATGATAGCTTTATCCTAATATGGCTCTCTGATATTGATCCATTGGTGCTAACAATTTTTTTTCAAATAGCAGCTAGTTTCTGAATTCCAAAAATCTCTGTCTTTGGTGGGTTTTGCCATTAATACAGGTCTCCTTCGTCTTAAAACACAAAATGCACTGAAAGCAAAAATGGTCCAAGTGTGATTTTTAAAAGAAATAAGATTCAGTTCACTTCCCTTGGATCACAATTCCTCATTGTAAAAGCACATGAAGCAAGAAGTTTAGTATAACTATTTTGAGTCAAAAGGATTTAGTATTAAATTTTCCACATATTATCTTTCCTATTCAGAAATACCTTAGGAAACCCCCACTTTCTTCAGGTTCTGTTTATAAAAACAAATTTTAACAAAACCAAGCTATTAACAATACATCTGGTAGGCTGCAGAACTACTGCTTTGTGAACTGACAGAACAGAATATCGTGTGTTTTATAAGAGACAAAAGAAGAAAAATCTGTGAGCGGCTTCTTTAATGAACTGGGCTAAGATTATCTGCTTAGGCTGTTCAAAGGGTTACTTGACCCTGGGATTTAGATTAGACCCTAAACCAGCTGATCAATTTTACATATATTTCTTTTGTAGGTTTAGTTAAAATTACTTGTACAATTAAAAACTATTTCTTAAAAAAAAAGGAATTTGTTTGCCCTCTCTTCAGCTGCTAAAGACAATCAATGACCTTGATGTTGAGAACAGATTTTAGTACAATGTCAGTTAAACCATGCATACTGTATAGTCTATATTCTTTTAATTGCTGGCTTATGTTTTCTTGACTTCCTACAAAGGGACTGCATGCTGTGTAGGGAGACAACTGAGCTAGCAGGAATAAAAATCTGAGAGATGCCTGCAGAGCAAATGGGGAAAACTGTTTCTGATTAATGGGGAAAATATATTGGGAATCTTGATGAGAATGCTGTAAAGTGTGGCATTAGGGGTACCACTGGGGGTCATTTAACTTGCTTGTTAAACCTCTGCATGCAGGGGAATGAGGAAAGTACCCATAAAAAGAACAAATTTTCAGAAGCTCTGTCTTGAATTTGAAATGTTTAAAATGCAGTGCTGGCAGCTGTAAAAATTCCACCCCCCTTTCACATCCAAAACACAGAGAAATTGAAAAATAAAACTGTTTCCTTTAGTTTTCTGACTTCATGCAGACCTAATTTCATTTTCCAACTAATAGCATTTAGAGCATCATTAAAACATCCTGGCAAGTAGAGAAGGATTTTCAGATGTCATTGTGACAGAAAATGTCCTTCCATACATTTCAATCAAAGCAATTCATGGGTCCGGTTTCCCCTCTCATTCACCTTCTCTCATGGGAATATACTATAGGTAGTCTTCTAAATGTACATGATATTTCTAGACATGCAAGGAAGCAGCTCATAAACACAAAGAAATATAAATAACCTAAAGCAATAGATTTTAGCAGTCCCCACCAAAATACTCTTTGTGACATCATCTGTTTGGTATTTCTTTGATATGCGCTTGACATAAATTTAGAATTACTAAAGCATCAAGAGCCTTGCCAAAAAAGATCAGAGGAATGGCATGGCTGGGTAAAGGCATGCTCTGTTTCATTCCATCGATTTTATAACTGCCTCTAGGCTATAGATGTCACTAGTAGCTGTACTATTGATCCACAGCATGGAAATAATCAAATTAATTCATTTCTCATCAAGTTGGCATTACTGTGGTCTTTTTTATTTTCATGTACAATGTGGAAGCGACACATCCACTTATCTGAGAAATAAAATGGTTTAATAATCTTAGTATCAAGAGAAATGACAATCTCATGTCTTCATAAAATCTTATGTTTTATCGTTTTAAACTCTGTGTTCTTAAAACGTCATTTCATTATCTTGTCTATTCAATGAAGGATTCTGTACCAAGGTCCTTGATCTAAGAAAAATAATTGCAGGGACTTGTTTAAGTGCAGGAACATGTAATGATGACGAAGTGGACATTTTATGTCATTCCGCTAGGGCAGAGCAACTGCATCAGTCACCATTACTGCTGCCTGAATAAGGAGACACCTGAGTCTTGGTGTCTCCTCACCCAAGCAACAGTAATAGTTGTTAATAAGCACACTTCCACATATGGAGCTTGACCTCCCTCTTGCCCATTAGAGTAATAGAATCATAGAGTTGGAAGAGACCACAAGAGGCATTCAGTCCCACCCCCTGCCATGCAGGAAAATGCAATCAAAGCACACTCAGTTTTGCCCCATTTTCTGAATTCAGCTTTCTTGAAGTCTAGAATACATGTCTGTGAGGGAGGGGGGATTTCCCTTAGACCCTTACACAACCCATTTAATTACTCATTAAATGCTTTATTCAACCAGAAACACTGATTTGAGGCCATTAATGCCAGTATATGAACTAGGACAAATGTTCACATCATTTTTATTATTATTATTATTATTATTATTATTATTATTATTATTAAACTTTATTTGTACCCCACTAGCATCTCCCGAAGGACTCGATGCGGCTTACAAAGGCCAAGGCCTCAACACACAATATAACAATACAAAACAAAAAGCAAATTAAAAACAATTAAAACAGTATAAACAACAAGCAATAACAATACGCTAAAACACAATAGAACTGGGCCGGGCCAGAGTAATGGGTACAAGATTAAAAGTGCTGATGTGACAGGTGATATATAAGGCTTATAGGGCAAGTGCAGAGTGCGATAGGCGATCTTTCACACCATCTCTGTGCATGTAGATCTAGAGAGTGTCAATATCTACATATTCTGCCTTGAATTTTAGTAAAGGGAGAGCATTGCAGAATCACCTCTGTTGAGCTTGTTTCAAATCCATCCTGGTAAGGTTTTCTGGAAAATAAAGTCTGCAACCATAGAACCATAACAGAGAATGCTTTGCTATGTGCATCTATAACCTGGCCCTAAACCATGTCTACATTGGATCTCCTATGAAAATCACAATCAGAATTTTTTACAGACATCTGAAGTTTCTGGATTAGGATCTTATTCCTGAGGGCATCACAATGCATCTAATCAATTCAGTAGGTGATTCTTGGCTTCCTCTTCAATAGTAAAGCGAAGAACCAGCCTTTTGTGATCATTTATATAATTTATTTGCAAGGCCATTAATGCTAATCAAGGTGATTCATTACAACATTCACACTGGCCTCCAATAGACAAGAGTTCTTTCTCCCACCCAGGACCTTCCACAGATTAACTTCCCTTGCTTAGTTTTCCAATATATCTCACAACCTCTGAAGATGCCTGCCATAGATGTGGGTGAAACATCAGGAGAGAATGCTTCTGGAACATGGCCATACAGTCCGGAAAATGCACAACAACCCAATTTGCTGTATTACCATATTTACAGAGGGCCAACAATCTGCTATATTAGTAAAGATTTCAGTGTCATTAGGATATTTATGGTAGATAAATTGGGACATGTTATGAGAGAAACCTTCTGCTATCTACCATACATTTCAGAATACTGTACTGAATATTTTAAAAAGAGCATACAAGAAGGGCACATATCATGAGGGTTTTTTTTTTTGTTTTTTAAAAGTTAAAAATGATAACTTGTGATTTTTGAAGAGAATTGCAAAACCTAATCTTTCCTTGTGTTCCTAAGTATCTAGCATTTATTTCTTCCCCTTGTAAATGACTGTAATTTGTTCAAATCAAATTGCTTCATATTTGATTCTATGGATTTTTGAAGCACTGTATGTAATATTAGGAATATCTGATTCTCTAACTGAGAGAATCCTATTACAAAACAATTTACTTCAATGCTTTCATCCACTCTAACCCCATCTAACATGTTCTTATTTTAAATTTAGATTTGCAACATTAGCTTTTTAAAAGATAGAACAAAAGATGCCTTTTAAGGGAAATTGAGAAGCTTTCTATTAAGCCTGTGACTGAAAAGTGCTTGCTGAATTGCTCAGGGAAATTTTAGAAGGATTATTTTGTATCTCCAGTTTAACTAATTCATCCCCATATTGTTTATAATATCTAATAAGTATGTCTCTGCATATAGTTACTGCAAGTGGGAAATACATTTTTCCTTGCTTATGTTGTACTCTGAAAGGACAGTCTTGTGATTCTCATCTATGAACTCAAAATGTCCTCTAAAACCTCTGACTCTTAACAGAGGTTTATATTCACAAGGTCCAGTTCGTAAATTTAGAAGTAAAAAGAGGAAAGATGAACAAAACTAAAATAACTCTGGAATTCAAATATATACAACTTCCATAGGACTATATCCTGTATTTACTTGATTCTAATGCTCACCCTTTTTGGCTAAATTATCTTGCCAAATTGGGGTGCTCATTAGAGTCACGTCGTATAGTAATGTTAATGCTGAGCCAAAGCAAAAGAGGAGAGCTCTTCTGGATCTCCTCTTTGAGGGACGTCATCTCTAATTAAATGGCCAGGGCTCAATGCTATGCAATCCTGAGATTTGTAGTTTGATGGGGCATTAGCATTCTTTGGCAGAGAAGACTCAAAATCTTGTCAAACTAGGATTGTTTGACAGGATTCCATAGCATTGAACCAAGGCAATTCAAGTTGATTCATTCTACAGCATACACCCCAAGGTTTTCTTTTCCATAGCTGGAAGCTTTGGTGTTCTAACACAATTGTTTATAAGGAAGGAATTCTAAACAGGTAGCAACAGGTAATGCACACCTTTTTTGGCCAAATTATAAAGAGCTCACTTTTTGCCCCTGAGCATTACATTCAGCAGCAAATACTTTTCTTGGTTTCAGGGTTTTAAAAATTGAGGTGTGCATTAGATTCGATGGCGCCATTCGACTCGGGTAGCTGTGGGTAGCTGTGCAATGCTTTAGTGGGTGTCCTGCAAACATTAACAGGTAGCTCTAGAATATTGACTGACAGTTGCAAAGGTCAGTTAGAACCCTGTTTTTACCTTACAAATGGAACATAGAAGCCACTTTGAATTACAACCTTCACATAGCAGTTGATGGATACAATCCAACATCCCATCCATGTAGTGTAACTCTCCACAGAAAAGTATGCTACATGAGTGTTACAAAACCCTTTCAGATTAGCAACATTGCGCAACATACAGTATGTCAATGACTAGGTGCCCTTGCACCTATATATGATGTGCAGCAGGAAAAGTCTGCTATCGCAGAATACAAAGACAAGGCACAGAGCATAGTGGCTGCATGCTCCATTTCTACCACTTTCAGTGGAATATGTCAGGTATACAATGGTGCCTTTTTTTGCTCCCAGATGTGTAAAATGGCATATGCATGTGTCGGTCTAACTCAGTGGTTCCCAATCTTTGGACGTCCAAGGATTTTGAACTTCATCTCCCATAATTCCTAACAGTTGGAAAGCTGGCTGGGATTTCTAGAAGCTGAAGTCCAGAACAATTGGAGGACCAATGGTTGGGAACCACTGGTCTAACTGGATATCAGCCAGTGTCTGTAAATCATGTGCCTTTTAGATCAAATGACTGATTTGATTACATCCTCCAACAACTTGAGCAGCAGCTCCATCAGTTCTCCAACTCACTTACCAATCTGTTTATTTATACAGTATGGGACACTAGACCAATCAGGCAGTGCTATCTTTATTCTGCAATAAAAATTGAGCCAAAGTAATTCGTTTCGACAAAATACTACATCAGTATTCTGGTGAATGTTGGCCTTGCCAGGTGCATTCATTACCAGTCCACTGATGTTGTTTCTAATCCATAATTTAAATCGAAGCACATTGTTTGCCTTAACATTCAAGAAATCCAGGATGCAGATGTTGTGCTCTGTGTGTGCTGTTCAACTAGCACTAAGCCCCTGAGCACTAAGGTAATCATTGAAACTCTGTGGAACATATCGGCATTAACAGATCAAGTGCCTAGTACTTCACACAAAATGACTCCAGAAACCTTTCATTGTGTTGTACCTACAGGCAGGAATTATAATTGGGACACCTGAGAATGTTATTCATCAACTGTTGGGTTTTCAAAAGTCAAACATTTGTGGCTAAATATACTTTTTAAAAATAAATTCAGAAAATAATACTTGCAATATGGGGAACAACAGGGCAGCAGTTTATTCTATTAATTCTCAACTAAGGCAATGTGATGGAGACTTTGAGAGATGAGAACAAATTGGGTTTTATGTTTCTGAGGAAACAAAGAGATTAACATGAGTTTTTAATGATGATATCACAATTTAAATATCACACCAAGAACTTGTATGATTATGACTATGCTATGCTTCTATAGACTGAAGACTTTTCACCATTAGTATTAATATGTATTTCATCTCTTGATATACACAATTACTCTTAGGATATGTTGTTGATTGCCAGTACAATTTTTCCCAGAGAAAAGGTATTCCATTAGCTCCTAATTGGCAAATAAGTAGGAACAAAGATGTCCAGCCCCAGCAGGAGCAATAAGAGTCTTGTTGCAGGATCTACAGAGCCCTTTGGAAACTTCCATTAATTACCTCCAGGTTTTGGTAGGTATCTCAGCTCATGAGAGCAGGAGTGTCTGCAAGTAACATGGAGAATGGAGCAACTGTGTATATACACTTGGTTAAGGAAGTTATCAGATGCCTCTTAACCTAAACATTTTAAAGTTTCAACCACAATTGGAAATTATGTCCATTTAATGATGTAGTTGGAACCTAGCCTGAGCATTTCCAGTTTGATGGATATATAAACTATGTCACAATAGCAGTTAATTTCTCTTGTGATTGTATGATCTTTGTGGATTTAATAGCAGCTCTAAAGAAAGTACACTGTTTTTGTGTAGCATTTTCCTGTTAAGTGTCATGATCAATTAAATTAGTAAATATATGTCATTTAATCAGCCTCTTCTTTGGGATTTTGATTTGTCCTTCTAGGGCAGGGGTCCCCAAACTAAGGCCCATGGGCCGGATGCGGCCCTCCAAGGTCATTTACCTGGCCCCTGTCCTAAGTTTTAGATTTAGGACTGACCTAAGTCTACCTGTTCTTTCGAGGTCTTTTTGCTTTTTCTTCGTGTACTCTGTGAATGCACACTAATGGAGAGGCTGCGCCTGCGCAGGTTCCAACGGAAACTCTTCCCAAGCTGAAGTTTAAATTTTGGCGGTAGCCACGCCCCTCCGTCCCCGGAGGGCATATAAGGCAGCCCTCGGCGGTTGCTCCCCAGTTCCTTTTTTTCCGCCGCAAGGTTCACTTCGGACTCTCATGTCTACGACTCGCTTCAAGCGCTGCACTCAGTGTGCCGCTAAGATTCCTGATTCCGACGGCCACGCCAAGTGCCTCTACTGCCTCGGGGAGGCACATGTCGTCGGTACCTGCCGTTTCTGCCTGGCCCTGACGGCTCAGGCTAGGAAGAATAGAGCCGCGAGACTTAGAGCAGCGCTCTACGAAAAATCGCTTGCTCCTGAACCCGTTCCGTCGACTTCGGGCACGAAGCCGTCGGTCGACCCGAGATCGATGTCGGCTCCAACGGCTAAAGCTCCCTCGGTCTCGTCCAGGGCGTCCAGAGCCTCCAGATCGGCTAAAGCCGCCAAACCGCCGTGCACACTCACCACGGCCACGATGTCGACACGTTCCGGTCGAGTCGGCCCTTCCTCGACATCGAGCTCGGTGGCCTCCGTTTCCTCGGTCCGATCCCATCTCGGGGCCCCTCCATCGACCTCTGCGATGAAGATCGCCTTTAAAAGGGCTCATGAGGAAGCTCGTCGGACCCAATCCGACTCAGCAATGGTCCCTCCTACACCGGGAAAATCCATGAGGGTTCCATCAAAGCAACCGCTCGCAAAGAAGAGGGCTACCCAGCGTTCCTCCTCCTCTGCCTCCTCCAAGATGGACGTCCCTTCTTCGGCGACTTCGTCTAGAAAGTCCTCTCCAATCCCTCCCGCTCAGCGGCCTCGTCAACCTTCTCCTCAGCAACTTTCTGATGGCGAACTACAGGACTCACCCCACCACTCTACCCAGACAGTGGTCAGGGTGCCATCTCCTCGACCTGCTGCCTCACATCGCCCGTCTCGACAACAGCTTTTTCCCCCGACCTCGACACCGGAGCGGGGTAGACAAACCGCCCGCCTGGCTCGAGCGGCCCAGGCCTCGGCCTCTAAGGAAACTCGGCCACAGATGGCTCCTGCTCTTGAGGCTTTGCCACCACCAGAGACTGTGTTGTCATCTCCCCCTCAGTCCCCTCAAGGGGCTGAGGACGATGAGATTGATATCGATCGCCCTGATTCCGCTCTCTCGGCCTCGGTGGTATCTCTAGGCCTAGATCTCTCTCCTCCTCATGATGCCTATGAGGTGGACCCTCCTTCGCCTACCGACAACATTCGGGCCTTCTCCGAACAAATGGTTAGAATGGCTGATGCCCTGGGTCTAGAAATCAAACAAACCTCTAAGGCAGTGTCTGACCCGGTTTTCAAACGGGTCCAAGCCCAGGCCCCCCCGGCCACGCTGTTGCCGTTTCTGCCTTACCTCCTGGATGTCATCCAATCATCGTGGAAGACTCCTTCCTCAATTCCTCCTACCTCGAAGAGAATTGAATCTTGGTATCGTACAGATGACGACACCTTAGAATGGCTTAAACACCATCCCGACCCAAATTCCATGGTTGTTAAGGCTTCTCAAACTTCCGGTCGTGAATCCCCTGCAGATAGAGAGGGCAAAAGATTTGACGCGGTCGGTCGAAAGCTCTACTCCGGGGCCCTTCTACTTTGTAGAATGGCGAACTATGGGGCCTGTATGGGGGCCTACCAGCAGATCCTTTGGGAGAAAGCTCAGCCCTTCTTCTCGAAGTTGTCCGACGAAGACCGGTCGGTTATGTCCACCCTCCAGCAAGAGGCCGACTCGTTAGCACATCATCAAATCCAGATGGCTAAGCATACAGGCGACACGGCCGGCAAGATGATCGCCCACGCCATTGCCATTCGTCGCCACGCCTGGCTGAGGTCGTCCGGTTTGTCTTCCTCCTCGAGGCAGGTCATCGAGGACCTCCCCTTCGACGCCATGGGCCTCTTTAATTCTGGCACCGACGACAAGCTCAAAACCAACCATGACTTTAAAGTTCTGGCCACTAAATGCGGCGACCAACCCCAAACACACCGCACCAAGTGGTTTCCTCAACGCTTTCGACGCTTCCCGCCTCCCTCTTACCGCAATCAATCCTTCAGGCGTCCCTCGGTATCGAACAACCAGAACCGCCAACAGCCCCGTCGGGCTGCTCAACCACAAAGACAGCGCGGCCGTGCCACCCCCACCGCTGGTCAACCTCACCGGCGTTCCTGACGCCATCTCTCTTTCCAAAGACTCTTTCTACGGTACCGATGCAGCTCTCATTCCTCCGCACCCCTCTCCTCCACCGAATCAACCTCATGGTCTCTTTCTAGACCGCCTGGCTCCCTTCTTTCACCGGTGGAAATCTATTACTTCAGATGCCTGGGTTCTCAAAATTGTCCAAGAAGGCTATGCCTTAGAGTTCGAGGAACTCCCGCCCACGGGTCAGGTCCTTCTCTCCAACCCTTCTCAAGAAATTCTCGCAGAGGTCGACGCCCTTCTCGCCAAAGGGGCTATTCGGCCTTCTCCATCGGTACAGGACCCTCAAAGCTTCTTCTCCAGATACTTCACGGTTCCGAAGAGGGGTGGGGGCCTCCGCCCCATTCTGGACTTACGTATGCTCAATGCCTTCATACGCCCAACCAAGTTCAGGATGGTGTCCATCGCCTCCATCCTCCCGATGCTTCAGCGCGGAGACTACTTCGTGTCTATAGACCTTCGAGACGCTTATTTCCACGTGGCGATTCGAGAAAACCACAGGCGCTTCCTCTCTTTCAAGGTTCTCGACCAGACCTACCAGTTCACCGTTTTACCCTTTGGCCTCGTTACGGCCCCAAGGGTCTTTACCAAAGTCGTCGCTGTCGTGGCTGCCCACCTCCGGCTCCAGGGGATCACAGTCTTCCCTTATCTAGACGACTGGCTTCTGGTCGAATCCGACCCTGCCCTCCTTCGACGTCACGTCGACTACACCCTCTCTCTTCTAGAATCTCGGTCTCCAACTAAACCCCGAAAAATCTCACCTCACTCCGTCGAACAAAATCCGCTTCATCGGTGCCCTGTTCGACTCAATCTCTCGGACTGTCTCTCTCCCGCTCGACAGGTTCCTAGCCCTCCGCCAACAGATCATCTTTTGCGAGACCCACCGGAGGGTTCGGGCTCGATCCATCCAGGTACTGCTCGGTCACATGGCCTCCACAGTTCTCACGACCCCGTTTGCCAGACTCCATCTCCGGACTCTGCAGAGATGGTTTATAGACGTTTTCAAGCCACTTCGCCACCTCAACTCGAGGTTTCTCTCCGTTCCGCCCCACGTTCGTCGGTCGCTTCTCTGGTGGAAATCCCTCTCCAACGTCTGCAAGGGTCTTCCGTTCCACCCGATCCCTCCCTCGACCACCATAACCACAGACTCATCCAATTTCGGCTGGGGAGCCCACATGAGCGGTCTCACCGTTCAAGGCCTCTGGTCTCCTTCCGAGAAGGCCAATCACATAAACTTTCTGGAACTCCTTGCCATCTTCAAGGCTCTGAAAGCCTTCTCCCGCCTGATCTCCCAAAAATCTGTCCTCATCCAATCAGACAACACAGTAGCAGTCTTCTACATCAACAAACAGGGCGGCACGGGTTCAAGGAAGCTAATGCTTCTCTCCTCTCAGCTGTGGCACTGGTGCATAGCCCGCAACATCCAAGTCGCGGCAATTCACCTTCCCGGGATCCAGAACAATCTAGCAGATGCCCTCAGCAGGATGACGACCTCCTCCCACGAGTGGATGCTCGATCCCGAGACTCTTCTTTCTCTCTTTCACAAATGGGGTTTTCCCACTCTGGACCTCTTCGCTTCTCCCCAAAACGCACAGTTGCCTCGGTACGGGGCGAGACTTCCCCCGTCCTCCTTTCCAGGCTGCCTGGGAGACGCCTTCCTTCTGGACTGGTCTGCGGAACCGATCTACCTCTTTCCGCCTTTTCCTCTCATACCAAAGGTCCTACAGAAACTCCGGTCGATACCGACGTCGGCGATCCTGATAGCTCCAGCCTGGCCTCGCCAACCTTGGTTCCCGGCCCTTCTTCATCTCTCCAGAGCGACCTCCTTCACTCTGCCTCTCCTACCACACCTATTGTCCAGAGAGAACGGCCAGATCCTACACCCGGATCTCCCCTCTCTACATCTCACTGCTTGGAGAATTCTCACCTGACCTCCCTCCCGCAGAACCTGCAGGAGGTCCTCCGCGCAGCTCACAAGCCGGCTACAACCAGATCTTACACTTATAAGGTTTCTCGCTTCCGCTCCTTTCTTCGCTCCCGAGGGATTACTGCCTTTCCAACCTCGATACCGATAGTGCTGGACTTCCTTATGTCTCTGGCAGACCAAAAACTTTCTCTTGCTTCTATGAAATCTTACTTGGCCGCCCTATCCTGGTGTTTCCAACAACATGGTAAACCGTCGTTGTTCTCTGATCACCTCGTCAAAACCTTCTTGAAGGGATACAATAACATCTGCCCGCCGTCTCAGCCTCCGACTCCGGGGTGGAACCTCGAGCTCGTGCTTTCCCAGCTCACTGCCTCCCCTTTCGAACCTTTGGCTTCGACCGACCTACGTCGCCTTTCTTAGAAAGTTGCCTTCCTGGTGGCCATAACTTCGGCGTGCAGACCCTCAGAGCTGGCGGCCCTTCGGGTTGATGAACCCTACCTCCGTTTTCATCATGACCGTGCCGTTCTCCGTCCGGACATCACCTTCCTTCCCAAGGTGGTCTCAGCTTTTCACCTTAACCAGGACATTGTCCTTCCTGCCTTCTTTCCAGACCCCTCGTCTCCTCTTGAGCGGAGACTGCACCTTCTTGATGTGCGTAGGGCACTCCTTTTCTATCGGGACCGTACTAAAGACATTCGAAAGACCCCAAAACTTTTTGTGGCCCATGCTCCAGATAAACTGGGCAATCCTATTTCTTCACAAAGACTGTCTCATTGGATTGCTCAAGCTATTGAACTGGCCTACGAACTAGCCAAACGACCGCCTCCCCCGTCGGTTCGCCCGCGTTCGACGAGGGGCCTCTCCACGTCGACTGCCTTCCTAAGGGGCATTCCCCTGGACTCTATTTGCAGGTCAGCTATCTGGTCCAACCCCCTTACGTTTGTGTCTCACTACAGGGTAGACCAGAAAACCTTAAAGGATTCAGCCTTTGCTAGAGCAGTTTTGTCATCCTGTTTGTCCTGAAAGGCTTCTTCATATATTCCTTCTCTAAGGTTGTTTTCATGCGACTCCTTTGTCGTTTTTTCCTGTTCAGTACATGTTTGCACTGTTCTCTCTGAAATATTGTGCCTTATTTGCTACTGCCTTCCTCCTTTGAGGAATGATGTGTCTGGCTTACACATGTTTTCTTAGATTGTTTATATCATGCCTTACCGGACTGCTCTCGGTATTATGCGTGTGTTCATGCAATACTTCAATGGGTCCTTCGGACCATGTTATTGATGTTTAATAAACATATGTTTGGACATTATCTCGTTGTCAGGGTTTGCTTAGCCCGCCTCCGAGACCTAAGCTTGCTAGTCTCCATTAGTGTGCATTCACAGAGTACACGAAGAAAAAGGACAGGTTGCTTACCTGTAACCATGTTTCTTCGAGTGTACTCTGTGAATTCACACAAGCCCGCCCTTCCTTCCCCTCTGGCAAACCCTCTTCCTTCCTCGTTGCCTTAGCGGCGTAGGAACTGGGGAGCAACCGCCGAGGGCTGCCTTATATGCCCTCCGGGGACGGAGGGGCGTGGCTACCGCCAAAATTTAAACTTCAGCTTGGGAAGAGTTTCCGTTGGAACCTGCGCAGGCGCAGCCTCTCCATTAGTGTGAATTCACAGAGTACACTCGAAGAAACATGGTTACAGGTAAGCAACCTGTCCTTACCTATGGCCTTATAGATCCTCTAGATGGTCTTTGAAGGTCTCTTTGCTTAACTATGGCCTTATGAGACAGTCTAGATGGCTTTTGGAGGTCACTTTCCTTACCCATGGTCCTATGAGACCGTCTACATGGCCTTTGAGAGTCCCTTTCCTTAGCTGTGGTTTTATGAGATTGTCTAGATGGCCTTTGGGGGACCCTTTCCTTATCTATGGTCTTCTGATGGCCTTATGAGATCCTTTAGATGGTCTTTGGAGGTCTCTTTGCTTACCTATGGTCTTATGAGATTATCTAGATCGGGGTCCCAAACTAAGGCCCATGGGCCGGTTGTGGCCCTCCAAGGTCATTGACCTGGCTTCTGTCCTCAACTTTAGACTTCGGGTTGACCTAGTCTGAAATGACTAGAAGGCACACAACAACAACAATCTTAATTTTAGACTATTTCATCCTAGTCCGGCCCCCTAACAGTCTGAGGGACTGTGAATCGGCCCTCCACTTAAAAAGTTTGAGGACCCCTGTTCTAAGGTTTATAAAATACATTGACATACAGCAGTCCCCAAGTTACAAACAATATAGGTTCTTTAGATTTGTTCTTAAGTTGAATTTGTTTTTAAGTCAGAACGGGAATATTTTTAAGTGTAGCTCCAGGCATACATACATATATACATATATATATATATATATATATATATATATATATATATATATATATATACACACACACACACACACACACACATACATATACATATACGTACATACACACACACATACACACACACACATACATACATACATACATACATACATACATACATATATATATTAGATTTGCCTAGCATAGGGAAGGGTTACCTCCCCTGTGGTGTTTGTATTGCTGTCTGTGCTCCTGTTCAGAAGATTTCACCTCACTTTCTGTCCATGTGGTTGGATTTTGAAAAATTTGGCTTGTTATGGAAACAAACAATGATGATAAAGCTTCAGTTGAGACACCTTTCCCCCATGATAACTTTCAGGAGTGGATTTCCCTTCTTAGGGATTTCTCTCACTTCCTGTTGTCTCACACCCATTCTTAACTATGATTCATTTGTAAGTCGGATGTTTGTAACTCAGCCTGTATTTAAAAGCAGTTTTTTTAAAATGCTAGTCCTATTGCACAGGACTGGGTCAGATAACAATACAATTATATCAGCATTACAATATAGGAAGAAGATAGCTCCCAAACACGAATCAAGGAACATGAAAGGCACCACAGACTAACTCAACCAGAGAAGTCACCCATACCAGAGCACTGGATGAACCAATTTGGACACCACATATTATTTGAGAACATAGAAATGCTGGATCACTCTAACAACTATCATGTTAGATTACTCAGAGAGTACAAAGAAAGGATTCCCTGAAATGCACAGGCAAGAGGCCACTATAGCTAGAAATGTAATCCAATAATATGAACTATAAAACAGTAATTAAACAAAAATATAATCCATGTGTTACCAACACACATACATTCATAGAAAGTAAAACTCTATATTCAGAGTTTGTGAGTCCAATGCCCACCAGAGTTCATGTTTCATTTCAATGTTTTCTGTGAGCTTGGTGTATACCTTTGGTGAAGTTCAAATAGGTTCTTTTTATGTAAAACTTCTTTCAAATGGCTGATACATAGCCACACCTATATCCATACTGGGCCCCTTTAAAATTTTCCCTTACATACAGTGAGTTCTACCTGTTTCTCCTGTGCTTGCCTAAGGAATCAAACCAGTAGCAGAGCACCTCTGTAGGAGAGTTTATGTAGGAGAGTTTATGTGAGTTTATGTGAAAAAACATGCTCCTGTTTTCAAAGCTTTTACTATACTTTGTAATTTGTAATTTCTATCCTGTACAAGTGTTTCTAGCCACTTGTATATATTCCCTGTAGGTCCACTCCGTCATTGATAATGACACATTGTAATTAAATACTTGAAGAACGGAATTGACTACTTTAGGTTCTCCATACCTGCATAACCACCACCTGAGGAAGACTACACAGTCGAAACCGGTCATGGATGGTGACTAACCTTGGATTTGTTTAAAACATTGGATTTCATAAAAGGATTCACTTACTTGGACGTTTACATTTGGACTCACAATTAGTGACTTATACAGTCCTCCATGTGGAACATGAGCTCTGGTGGTCATTGGACTCACAAACTCTGAATATAGTGTTTTACTTTCTATGAATGTATGTGTGTCGGTAACACATGGATTATATTTTGGTTTAATTACTGTTGTATAGTTCATATTATTGGATTACATTTCTAGCTATAGTGGCCTCTTGCCTGTAGACTACTCAGAGAAGCCATTGAAATCCACAAGCATGTGGACAATTTCAACAGAAAGGAGGAAACCATGAAAATGAACAAAATCTGGCTACCAGTATTAAAAAAAAACCTCTAAAATCAGAACAGTAAATAAAGAATTACATTCTGAAAACAGAGGAATTCCAGACATGAATCAATCAGGGCCAACTAACACTTCCCAACCAAGAATTCTTCCAGGCAGGAAGAAGCCAGGCCTTGAAGCTGGCAAGGCCATTAATGCTAATCAAGGTGATTAATTACAACATTCACACTGGCCTCCAACAGACAAGAGATTTTTCTCCCACCCTGGACCTTCCACAGATATATAAACCTCCCTTGCTTAGTTTCCAATATACTCACAACTTCTTAGGATGCCTGCCATAGATGTGGGTGACATGTCAGGAGAGAATGCTTCTGGAACATAGCCATACAGCCCGGAAAACAAGCAACAACCTAGGAAGAAGATTTGTAATTTAAAATTTAAATAAATAGAGTACCATGGTGAAGAAAGTGTAAGTTACTGAATATTTAACTTATATTTTGTTATCATCATTATTAAAAACATTTCTATATTGCCCTTCAACATGTAAGAGTCAAAATGATGAAAAATATAAATAATACATTATTTAAAACTAATAGCCAACATTTATAATTTTCAAAAAGCAAATTAAATTGAAGGTTTTGATTATAAAGGTAGAGACATTAGAATGTCCTGGTTATACTGAATCTAACTGTGACTATAGACCAGGGGTCCCCAAACTAAGGCCCGGGGGCCGGATGCGGCCCTCCAAGGTCATTTACCTGGCCCCCGCCCTCATTTTTATAATATAATATTTTATATAATTTTAAATAATATAATATATTGTATATACATATAATATTGATAATAATATTATAATGTTATACAATATAATACTAATAATAATACCATATAATAATAATTATTATATGTTGTCGAAGGCTTTCATGGCCGGGATCACAGGGTTGTTGTATGTCTTTCGGGTTGTGTGGTCATGTTCCAGAAGTATTCTCTCCTGACGTTTCGCCCACATCTATGGCAGGCATCCTCAGAGGTTGTGAGGTATGGATAAACTAGGTAAGGAAAGGAAAGAATATATATCTGTGGAGAGTCCAGGGTGTGGCAAGAGTCCTTTGTCACTGGGAAGCCAGCATTAATGTTTCAATTAATCACCCTAATTAGCATTGGAAAGGTTTTGTCTCTTGCCTGGGGGCATTATTATTAATTATTATTAATTATATGTTATATATTACATATAGTATTACAGTATAGTGGTATAGTTCAATATAGTAATGTATAATGCTAATATTGTGCTATGCTAATAATATAATATATTGTATGTACATACAGCAGCTCTGAGTCCCCTTCGGGGTAAGAAGGGTGGGATATAAATGTAGTAAATAAATGTAGTAAGTAAATAAATAAATAATGTTAGACTTAGGCTCACCCAAATTCTGAAATGACTTGAAGGCACACAACAACAACAACAACAACAACAACAACAACCCTAATTAACTTGACTATCTCATTGGCCAGTAGCAGGCCCACACTTTCCATTGAAATCCTGATAGGTTTATGTTGGTTAAGATTGTTTTCATTTTAAAATATTGTATTGTTCTTTCATTGTTGTTGTTGTTGTTGTTGTTGTTTTGCACTACAAATAAGACATGTGCAGTGTGCATAGGAATTTGTTCGTTTTTTTTTTTTTTTCAAATGATAATTCGGCCCCTCAACAGTCTGAAGGATTGTAGACCGGCCCTTTGCTTTAAAAGTTTGAGGGCCCCTGCTATAGACCATATGGATAATTTTTTTCTAGTACAATTTTATACAGGACAATGTTTTGTGTTTCCCCTCCCCCACTTACCGTGTTTCCCCCAAAATAAGACAGTGTCTTATATTAATTTTTGCTCCCAGAGATGTACTAGGTCTTATTTTCAGGGGATGTCTTATTTTTCCATGAAGAAGAATTCACATTTATTGTTGAACAAAAAATTTAACATTTAATATAAACTGTACAGTAGTTGTCATCACAAACCAGCATAACCAGACAAACTGTGAATCCTATCAAGAATTTCCTGTTACTATCATTATTTCCATGTACAACAATCTATGGTACGTACATTTACCGATGCTGAATGCTCTGGTGTTCTGTTTGGTGGGCATGCTTCCAAACAAAACCTTTGCTAGGTCTTACTTTCAAGGGAGGCCTTATATTTAGCAATTCAGCAAAACCTGTACTAGGCCTTATTTTCAGGGGATGTCTTATTTTTTAGGAAACAGGTTAGCAATGTAATTGCAAAAAGAGACATGACATCTTACATTATTAAGTAAATGTAGATTTGTAAAGCAATAATTTCTCTTCTTGACTACTCATGATGGTTGCTTAAAATACCTTTGCACTTGCTCATATTTTTGATATGTAAGTTTTAATGTTCATTAATATTTAGTATTTCTATTGTACTTACTTTATTAATCCTGTGGTCACTGGGGAGAGTGATCTAAAGCCATTCCTCGGACTACTTCTGTCCAATAACATTTCTCATCAGTTTTTCAGATGTGATTTCCCAATATGTGTGCACTACTGGCGATCTTGTACCATTACAGATTATGTTCTGATTTATTAAAAAGAGTTCCTTTTTTGAGCACCTTCAGTGTTGCCATAATGTTGTTGTTTACAAAAGTATTTAGAGCTTGCAGGGTCTCTGTACTTGGAAAAGAAGTTAAACTCATTTTCTCTCCAAGTTGCTTTTCGGTTGACAGATCTCCCAATGAAGATTGAGTGTTTCTATTATCAAAGCAGAAGAACTGTAGATTAAACCCGTCATTTGTCCCTGTCATAAAATGCAATCACTGTTCATTCTCTGCACTGCCTAGCACAATTGCTTCAGTTGCCAGTTCATTCAGGGCAAGGGTGGGATGATAGTAGATGGATATTTAAGGTGTTGTTCTTAAAATGTTTCTTTCAAGAAGATTTCTAATAAAATGAATACTTATTTGCAGCAAACCCAGAAAGTTGTTGCTGTTGTCATTAGGCTTGTTATCTCATATTAACTGGACGGGAGATACAAAAATACAAGGTGAACAGTTGTAATGCTAGCACACTGTCAGATTAGGCTGCTGAGTATTTAAATTAAATATTGATGTATTTTAAAATGTTCAATAAAGAGTCTAAAGAAAGCCACCTAAAAGTAGTGGTTCTTAGGTTAATCTTTTATTTATCTAATGGATGATGGAAGCTGTCTAGTTCTGTGATATGAACTACAATCAGCTTAAAAATAATTGACAAATTAATCCCTTCACAGCACAGCAGTTGTAAAGGTGTTAACTTTAATTAGGCCTTTCTGATTGTTTTGTATGATCAAGGAATAAAGGTGGTATCTCTGGTTACATTCTAGCAGGAATATTCCTGACCTGCTAGGCTTGTACATTTTAATTATTGATTGCCACCATTTTAATTGTTACCAAAGGAAGATTTGATTTGAAATTAGTTCTCATAGAGAGATATACAGCCAGACTTGCCTTCAAAGTCCTCCTTAACCAGATACCAATGTGGATGTTTCTCATCAACATCCACATTGCAGTTTCTCAAGTCGCTCCTGACACAGAAAAAAAACCCCCACATTAACCATACGCATTATACTATATAAATGAGAAATTATCTTGGAACTGTAGTCAGTTTTGCACTTAATTCCACACTATCAGAAAGATTAGGCCGGCAGCCTGGGGCGGGGGGGGGGGGGGGGGGGTCCTCTTGATAGTTATTGCTCCTGGCATGTAGGTTGGCTTCTGTGGCCATAAGCAGCTTTGGGTAGTATATCATTTATGATGCTTTCTGGTGAATATGGATCTTGTCACATTCATATCTTACTCTCTTCCAGTTTAGATTGCTACAATATATTATATGTGTGATTGCCCTTAGTGAGTGATCAGCAACTGCAGCAACTGCAGATTGTGGCACCAAGGTGTATTTTTACAATTGTCTTACATGAGTTATACTAGTTTCCATGCAAAAATTAATGAACTCCAAAACAGATATTAGATCATGGGCAGAATCATTTGGAAAGAGGTGGTCTTTCCGATTTCTTAGTCTTTCAGATGTCCTTGCCCAAAGTTTTGGACAAGGACATCTGAAAGACCATCACCTTCCAAATGATACTGTGCATACTATTATCTTCTTTGAGGTCCCTGACTGGCATAACTTAAAATTATGAATCAGTAAGTGCTCCATAGTAAGTCACACTGCGTACTGCCATGATCATAAAATCCCCGAATCACACTTTAAACTCCACAGTACCATTCTGAATGACAGAAGTCTGTTTTGTTGGTGAATGTGACATAGCAAGATGATATTCTCAAGACTTTCTCACCAGTGAGTAAGACTGCAATGTTCAGAAGCAGGATCCTTGTCATGTTCCTCTTCACACTGCAGGTCACTGGTGAGAAACGTCATCCTACTGTGCCCTGTACACCAGGATAAGAGACTTGCTTAGCTCCAAGTGGTGCAGGCTGGCAAGGTAGGTTTGAGGTGTCAGGCCAGGGGTCATACTTTGTTATGTATTTTTAACTAAATCTGCAATCTTGGCCCCATTTTATGTCCCATCATCAGATGAAGTTAGCTTGGTAGGTATAGGCAGTCCCTGATTTGCAAACATCTGACTTACAAATGACTCATAGTTAAGAACCGGAGAGAGACAACAGGAAGTGAGAGAAATCCCTCAGAAAGGAAATTAACTCCTGAAATAGTTATCATGGGGAAAAGGTATCTCAGCTGAAGTTTATCACCAATCCTTGTTTCCATAACAAGCTATTTTTTTCAAAACCCAATTGTCACAGGGAGAGAAAGTGATTTGAAATCTTCTGAACAGGGGACCAGACAGCAAAACATAGGGGTGTTAAGCCTTTCCTATTCTATCCAGAGCTTGTGTGTGTGTGTGTGTGTGTGTGTGTGTGTGTGTAGCTAGATTTATACGTAAAAATGTATCTGTTCCAACTTATATACAAATTCAACTGAAGAACAAACCTACAAAACCTATCTTGCTTGTAACTTGGGGACTGCCTGTACATACCTTCTTTGTGAGGAAATAGTGATTTTTCTGAAATTAGCTAGTACTATATAGGTGTTTCTCGCTGCTTTTGATTATTTATAAGGTAAACGTAACTCGGTTTGAAAGTTTATTGTATGAAGTCTTAAACTATGTGGAAATATATTCAGAGGTAGCTATATTGGCAGTGCTACAATATAAAATCCCCAAAAGAGTGATATCCCTCAGAATATTGCTCTGACCAACCAAAATGCACAAAAGACATCATGCAAGCTCTTGGAAATCCACTAGCTTACATGTGTTAAATGCAAGGTCTGCGGGCTTAATCCAGTCTTCCACATCATTTTATGTAGCCCATAAGGCTTTCAAATCCAGCGCAACATAGTGACATGTATAAAGTCTTACAATTACAAATGGCCCTTTGAAGGCAATCATAAGGCTTATGTTACCTTTGATGAAAATGAGTTTGACATCCATGCACTAGTTTGTTCATCAGGTAATATGTTTACAAACCATATAGAAAAACTAAATAAAAAAAGAAGTGATTGTGTTAGAGTCACAAGCCTACATTTTGTATCAGATGTTGCCTCTGCTGCAGTTCAGTTGATCCAGAACGATCACAGTGCAAGCAGAGACCACTCTCCTTTTTTGGCCATCTGGAGATGAAGATAAAGGGCAATTAAATTTAATCTGTATGTTATGATCCTGTTGATGTCCTGGCTGATCGCTATAATAGTGAGCTAGCAAGGGCACTGGATACGATTGCTCCCGAACGTCCCCTCTCGCTGCGTAGAGTCACGTCAACTCCTTGGTTCACTGAGGAGCTGGCCGTGATGAAGCGTGCGAGGAGGGGACTAGAGTGCATCTGGAGGAAATCTCAGGATGTGTCCGACCAAGCACGGGCTAAAGCCGCTATTAAGGCTTACTCCGTGGCTCTGCGAGCAGCCAGGAAAGCTTTCACGACTGCCCGCATAGCGTCTGCGGCCAATAGGCCATCGGAGTTGTTCTGAGTTGTTGGGGAGCTCCTGCGTCCCCCTGAGACCCAGGAGCTTCCCGATGACTTGGCAACTCGGTGCAGCGAGTTCGCGCACCATTTCGCAGGCAAAGTTGCTCAGATACGTCGTGAGTTGGACTCCAGCTTGACTGTGGTTTCAGCGGAGGTAACCGAGGCACCTGTCGGTTCGATCTTATGGGATTCTTTCCGGCTTGTTCTTCCTGATGACGTGGAGGGGATTCTTGGGTCTGTGAGGGCGACCGCTTGCGCTCTAGATCCTTGTCCCTCTTGGCTGGTTAAACTGGCCAAAGATGGGTTGTTGGAGTGGTTTGTGGCTATAATAAATGCCTCCTTGGGTCAAGGGTCATTTCCATCCTGTTTTAAGCAAGCGGTGGTAAAACCGCTTCTAAAAAAGTCCTCGTTAGACCCATCGGTTTGTGACAATTACAGACCAATCTCCAACCTCCCATTTTTGGGCAAGGTTCTGGAGCGGGTGGTTGCCACGCAGCTCCAGGGGTTTCTCGATGATACCGATTTTCTGGACTGCTCGCAGTCTGGCTTCAGGCCTGGGCACAGTACCGAGACGGCTTTGGTTGCCTTGGTGGATGACCTCCGCAGGGAGCTGGACAGGGGGAGTGTGACCCTTCTGGTTCTCCTGGATATCTCAGCGGCTTTCGATACCATCGACCATGGTATCCTTCTGGGGAGGCTCTCTGGGATGGAGCTCGGTGGCACGGTTTTGCAGTGGCTCTAGTCCTTCCTGGAGGGCCGCTCCCAGATGGTGAAGCTGGGGGACACCTGCTCGGACCCCTGGCCATTGACCTGTGGGGTTCCGCAGGGGTCTATCTTATCCCCCATGCTATTTAACATCTACATGAAACCGCTGGGAGAGGTCATCCGGAGTTTTGGAGGGCACTGCCATCTCTATGCAGATGGCATGCAAATCCACTACTCGTTTCCATCTGACTCCAAGGAAGCCCCTCGGGTGCTGAACCAGTGCCTGGCCGCTGTGGCGGACTGGATGAGGAGGAACAAACTGAGGATCAATCCCGACAAGACAGAGGCCCTCCTGGTCAGTCGTGCGTCGGATCGGGGTATTGGGTGGCAACCTGTGCTGGACGGGGTTGCACTCCCCCTGAAATCACAGGTCCGCAGTTTGGGGGTCCTCCTGGATTCAGCGTTGACTCTTGAAGCACAGGTGTCGGCGGTGGCCGGGAGGGCCTTTGCACAACTCAAACTTGTGCGCCAACTGCGACCATAGCTCGTGAAGTCTGATTTGACCACGGTGGTCCATGCCTTAGTTACCTCTAGACTGGACTACTGTAATGCGCTCTACGTGGGGCTTCCCTTGAAGACGGCCCAGAAATTACAATTGGTCCAACGCTCGGCTGCCAGATTAATAACGGGGGCAACTTACAGGGAGAGATCCACTCCCCTGTTTAAGGAGCTCCACTGGCTGCCGTTCATCTTCCGGTCCCAATTCAAGGTGCAGACCATCATCTATAAAGCCCTAAACGGTTTGGGACCCACCTACCTCCGTGACCGTATTTCCTTCCATAAACCTACCCGATCTTTACGATCATCCGGGGAGGCCCTTTTATCACCACTGTCTTTATCCCAGGCCCGCCTTGTGAGTACAAGGGAGAGGGCCTTTTCTGCTGTGGCCCCCCGATTGTGGAACTCACTACCTACTGAAATTAGGCAAGCTCCCACGCTGTTAGCTTTTAGGAAAGACTTGAAAACATGGCTCTTCCGCTGTGCCTTCGGTGAGTAATTTCTGTTATATATTTCTGTGTTACTCCCACCCCGAACATCTATCCTCTAGATTACCCCACTTCCATATGTCCCTGCCCGCAGTGGAGTACCCCTCTGTCCCTCTCACTCCAGGTTTTATCTTTGTGTTCACGCGGCCTGCCCTCGTTTTATTGTTTTTTGATTTCTTGATGCAATGCCTATTATTATTTATTGTATTTTTTAATGGTGCTATGATATGTTGTTTTTATATTTTATTATATTGTATTGCTCTGGGCATGGCCCCATGTTAGCCGCCCCGAGTCCCCGTTGGGGAGATGGTGGCAGGGTATAAATAAAGTTTTATTATTATTATTATTATTATTATTATTATTATTATTGTTCTAAAATTCCTAATTAATAATTTTTAATTGCAAGTGTTCTTGGCTCTGTGAGCTAAAAGACAACTCAGTTTTTAAAATAAATAAAATATAAAATTATTTTTTATGTGTGCAGGTGAATGAAGTGACCGTGGAACAGCTAGTGCAGCAGCACCCACACATTACCTTCAGCACCGTCCTACAAGACTGCAAGAGGACCTTGGAAAGAGCATACCAGATGGGCTGGACACCCAACATGTCCACTGCCTCTTAGCTCATGATCTGATATTCAATAGACAGCAGAGTTAGACTGAACATTTGAAAATTGTTTTTACTATTAATATTTTGCTTTTTATTAAAGGTATGTTCCATTTTAGCATAAATCTTTTAATTTTGAATATGACTATATATGTAGGAAATGTCTGTTCAGTCTGTTAATGGAAACATTGGACGAAAAGAAAACCTGGTCAGATATTTTATTTTTCTGAATGTTTATTTGTGAACATAAAGACTTTGCAAAGAGCTTGCTGCTCTTCTTGATGCAATATACTTTTCAGTTTACATAAAGCAGAAACATCAATTGGATGTTTTGTCCAAGTATATGTTCGTTATGGAAACAATTCAGAGATGGATTGTATGTTTTTTTATGTACATAAATCCAATGTTTAAAAGCCTTTGGCCGATTTCTTGAAGTTGGTTCCTGTTAGTTCTGTGGGTAGCATCAGTAATTTAATATATTATGCCTTTCTCTTTCATATTATATCTTTATTTCAGGTGTTCATATCTTTTTTTGGATTATAAGTGACAACTTCTTTCCTGGAGACCACTTAAATTAAATGCAAATTTTAAAGCAGATTGTCTAAATTTATGCTATCCACACATGTGTGTTTTTGAGATGCAGAGCAACAGAATCCACAGTGTAAAAGAATATAACATTTCAATTACAGGTTCTCTGCTTTAATGGAACCTTTGATAAATGCTGGGCATGTATGTTGTGGGTATTGAAATAGATGGTACTACTGCTTTCTGTTAGTGCTGCCATTTTTGCCCTTTAGTTTGTTAATCTATTGTAAATCTACTGTCCTTTTGAAACAAACAACTATAGTAGATATTCCTTACTGACTGTGCCCTTCACAAAGTTTCTACATGTTTGTATCTTCTAGTTCAACAGTGTATGGAATGTAATTTCCTTTTAATTTTAAACAAATGTTACAATAGAAATTAGTGTAAGACTGATTGTGTAAAAAAGAAAATGAATGATCCAGAGGCAACAGGAAAGTATGATTTCCCAATATATGAAAGAGCTGCAATAAGTTTCAGGTTTGTGCATTCCTCACGATGTCTCTGATATATATATACCACAGCAGGAGACTGAAAGCATTTGATTCCATTTTTAAACAAAACACAGGTCCCTGTTACACTTGAACTGTAACTGATCTGTGACTAGTTAGATTACATTATGGCTAGTGCAAGCAAGCTGTTTTGACTCTTGTTTTTGGGAGAAAAGCAGAATATAAATGAAACAGTGGTTTCTGTTCCTACCTTGTTCAGGAACATTGTTTTAGTTAAACTACAGTTCCCTAAAACCAAATGTAAGAGAAGTTGTGGTCTCTTTAAATGTAAAAGGAAACCTTTTCTGTTCCCTTTTCCTTTGCACTCTAAATATATTATCTTACTGAGGCTTGTTGGGATGGCCGAAATCTTTTGGAATCTGTTTTGCCTGCCTGCTGTGTGACTTAAAGACTAGTTGCTGCACATGGAGATCTGTTCATTCTTCAGGGGTGGGGCGCTATTTGCCAAATCCCCATAGGCTATAGATCAGTGGTGAGGTGACCCACAATTTGAGAACCCAATCTGATTTGCAAGGCTCCTTGTTTTTCCCTATCCCCTCTCCTGGGTTATCTGCCCCTATTGCCAAAGCCCTTTCTTTCCATAAAGAAAGTGGATACGATACAAGATAGGCCACAATACATGTGTAGGAGAAACAAAGAATTCTATGATCACAGCACTGGATAAAGAAGCCTCATATGGTGCTTTCAGCCAGGGACCAAGGACACTTCCTAATGCAAGGAGATCTTCCCAACTTTACAACAACTTGTCCCTATCATAGACCACATCACATTTCTCCATCACCCATCCCTTTGGAATGCATTCAAGCTGCAAAATGGAAGTATTTCTATGTAAAAACGATTAAAACAAGTTAGTGTGGGTGCACACATTTATATTCACCCATGCAGTCAAGTATTTAGATTCACAGCTGTTCAGAAAGTTTTGATATATACTGACATACACATGCACATGCACATGCACACACACACACACACACAGAGAGAGAGAGAGAGAGAGAGAGAGAGAGCTACCTCTGTAATCTAAGGTGATGGCTTCCATAACTGAAAATTGCTGATGGTTAATTATAAATACACTGAGGTGTGTGCCCTACTTTTCTTTGTGCAATCATATATCTCCATTCATGTTCACATGGAGAAATGTGCCCATTTCAACCAGCCCTTTTGTTGAAATCCTTTACACACTTTCCTGGGAGTAAGTTTCACTAAACTCAGTCACACATATTCCCAAATAGTTATGTATAGAAGTGTATTCTTGTTCTGCCATCATTACTGACTATTTAAGGGTTTGATAGTTAACCAAGTTAAAGAGCCACTACTGAAATGTACTAAGTTCAGAGTGAAATGAATTTATTGTTGATTATCTTGTTGGATCTTCCTATTATTTTACATCAGAGGTACACCCTTCCAGACATTGTTCGACTGCACCTCCCAACAGGCCTAGCCAGCACAACCAAGGATAAGGGGTGCTGAGAGTGCAATAACACGATTCCCACCCCTGTTATATCTAAAATTATTTCTTCGGTGGAGGAAATCTTCCAATTCTTTTGAATTATACTGCATACATTTCTTATTTGTATCCTACTTCACAGAGTATACCTGAATTTGCTATAAGGTCAATCATCTGGAATCCAGAGCAGGTTTTTAGATCTAATATATACAGAAAATAGTCAGAATATAGCAATGGAAGGTTTATTTTTGTGTTTGTTAGCAGTACTGTGAAGAGTTAAATTTCAGGAGAGTTGACAAGCAGACACTGAAAAAAGACAGGGCAGTAAGTAACCTTTAGAATGCAACAGTTTTATAAAGGATATATTGTTTTGTTTTTTAGATGTAACATTGTGTATTTGTTTTTTAAAGGTTAAAGTGTTTTAATCCAAAATATCAAATGTTCAGCCTTGACCTGAAGACTTGCCATTATTGTCAAAATGTTTGGCTAATCTAGAAGACTTTAGGCAGCACAAGTTGGAAAACAGCATTGGTATGTTTGTGTAAACCATATATCCAGTCTCACAGCCTCCGTTCCTGACAATAACAGAAAGGGCTTCTTGTGTCATTTTTGTCACAATTCCTTGAATGTTTTCTTATTAGATATTTCAAATTGAGACAAAAAGCCTTTGCACAAAAAAAACAAAATGTACAGTGGATTTTGCCTGGCATGTCAGAAATACACATGAATATATAAAATGCAGGGCTTTTTATCCATGTGAATATTTGGCAGTATTTTCACAAATAAAGACAATGACTGGAAAAGAAATCTGGTTTTTTTCCTCTTTTTATAACTGCACTGTTGTCCATCGTTAATAATTTTTGTGTTTTTCATTGTCTAGGTTGATCTTGTACAGTAACAAGAGAAATACATAATGGAAACTTTATTTTGCCAACCTGGAAAAAGTTACTCTCATTTCTCTTGGGACTGAGATATTAGAAACTGGAGGCATGGGGGGAGAATAAAAATAAAATGCAACACAAAATTAATAACAATACTTAAATTGAATAGTCACATTTCAAGTAGAAGCCAACCTCTTCAAACTAATCCAGATTAAGTATTTGACTCATACCCAACCTTCTCTACTCCCTCCTCCCATTCTTCCCTCACACGCATATTCAGAGGGTGGTCCCCTTTTTTGCAGCAAATTACATACACTTTTACAGACACATCCCATGATCCCCAAGTTTATGGACTCTAGTTTAAATCCCCAGTTCAGATCTAACGATGAACTCTGGTTAATGTAAGTCAATATTTCATACTTCGGCTGGATACATTGCTCATTATGTGAAAATGGGATAGAATGGCTACCATACTGTATTCTGGCCTTCTTTCTGGGGAGGTTGAGTGGGATTGTGGGATATGAGTTTTAAAGGCCATTTTAGTGCATTTACTGTATTTTAATTCTTTTTTTCCACACTGTTACTATTTAATTGTTTTTTTAACTTTTGTATTGCACTTTTTAAACTTGTCTAGTGTGGATTGTTGGAGCCCCTTGCTAAACCGTTGAGCTGCTGACCTGCAGACTGAAAGGTCAAATCTGGGGGGTGGGGTGAGCTCCCACTGTTAGCCCCAGCTTCTGCCAACCTTGCAGTTTAAAAACATGCAAATGTGAGTAGATCAATAGGTACCACTCCGGCAGGAAGGTAACGGTGCTCCATGCAGTCATGCCAGCCACATGACCGTGAAGGTGTCTATGGACAACACTGGCTCTTCAGCTTAGAAATGGAGATGAGCACCAGCCCCCAGAGCTGGACACGACTAGACTTAATGTCAGGAGAAAACTTTTACCTAACTTAGTGTTGATTGTTAGCTGCCTTGAGTCACCACAGCGAGAAAGGTGGGGTATTAATAATAATAATAATAATAATAATAATAATAATAATAATAATAATAATAGAACAGCTATACACTTGAAAAACCACAATACTTAAGAAAGCAACTAACATTTTAACATGATCATGAATGTTAACTTTTTGAGGTCACATTTTTCTTTGTGTGCACCTGAAGAAAATCCCTGACAAATGAGGAAATAACTCTTCTCCATCTCTGTAGTTGCACAAGTGACAACACCGGAAGATTGTTTTGTTTTCCTTTTGGTTATCAGTTAATTCAAACAGAAATTGCTGAGTCTGTTGCTCAAACTAAAAAGATATAAACAAGAAATTCCAGACTTATGTATGTGCACTTTTCTCGATTGACATATTGTAATGATTTGGTAGAGAGGCATGCTTCAGCAGAATGTTGATAGTTTCATTTCTTTTAAGCAACCATCTCCTCCTGACACTTCCTCTCTACTTTGCTGAGACAAATGAGTTGGGTGCAGAGGAATTTTCAGAGAGCTACCTTAGGCTTGTGGATTTGTTATTTACATGTGAAAATCAAAAGTTCGGCTCTGAATGTTTAAAAACAGTTGCTGGGGTTTATCATTCATAACTTGAGAATTTATGAAGATGTATTATTGAAGTCTTAGTCCAATGCCATCTTCCTTTGACTAGTAGTGGAATGTCAAGATGTGTTCCATCTTAATAGTTTTGACCAAAGTTGCTAATATACACCCTGGCACTTTTAGTATATAACCCCAATGGTCCTATCCTAGTCCTCCAAAATTCTTACTGGAAATGTAGGGTATGTAATTGAACAGATCCATTCTATCAGGTACTCCATTGGTCTTAAAAGATTTTTCATACTCAGCGGAACAGTCTAATATAGTATTTTGGTTTTTAAACAAAATTCTTCTGATCCAACAATCTGCTTGCTTTACCCATTGTGGTATAACTTTCTTGTCTTCCGCCACCCTACAAGGAAACAATTATAATCATCTTTCTGTTTTCTTAGTCTAGTTCCATCAGGCTGGTTCAGTAAAATTAAGCAAAGAGGCCTTGAGCTCCCTAACGAATTGAGAATTTATACTGAAATTATATTGCTACTTCCAATGGAAATAGTTTTGAATGTATAAGAAGAAAATTGACACAGATAACAAAAAAGGGAGGTTGATCAATTGCGTGACTGAATCAGCTCATACTTCAAAATACAATCAACAAACACAGACTTCTATCAACAATATAAGAGGTGACATTAGTGGTTGCATGTTTTATTACAGTAGAAGTGGTAATGTGTGGCCCAAAGGTTGTTTCAAAGACTCAGGCCCCTTCTACAATGCCATATAAAATCCAGATTATCTGCTTTGAACTGAATTATGTGGCAGTGTGGACTCAGATAATCCAGTTCAAAGTAGATAATGTGGATTACCTGCTTTGATAATCTGAATTACATGGAAGTGTAGAAGGGGCCCCTGTTGTACCTTATTAGTCCAAAGACAATGAATAACATCACTTGGAATCCTCCTGAAGTAACCATTTACTTTTTGAAATAGGGTGAGGTTTCCTAGCCATACTGTTTGAAATGAATATAGCTGCTTTTAAAATTCAAAAGTGAATAGTTTTGTAGAGGTTTTCTTTCATATTTTGGATTTTGGGGCATCCAAAAGACCCCAAGGCAGAAAATTGGCCCTTCACAAATGGCCCAGCCTCTCATTAAGGTTGCACCAGTGATATCAGAAGAACAGTTAACACCATCATATATTTAAATAAGTTGAGAAAGTGTTTTGTCTGAGATTTGCATGAGGATGAACATGTGTAAAGGTAAAGGTTTTCCTCTGACATTAAGTCTAGTCATAGTCGACTCTGGGGGTTGGAGGTCCTCTCCATTTCTAAGCCGAAGAGCCAGCATTGTCTGTCGACACCTCCAAGGCCATGTGGCCGGCATGACTATATGGTGCACCGTTACCTTCCTGCCAGAGCAGTACCTATTGATCTATTTACATTTGTAAGTTTTTGAAATGCTAGGTTGGCAGAAGCTGGGGCTAACAGCAGGAGCTCAGCCTGCTCCCCAGATTCAAACCTTTCGGTCTGCAAGTTCAGTTTAACCCGCTGCACCACCAGAGTCTCCATATTGGACATAGGAGAAGTTTTATACACCATTAGAACAAAAGAACATGTTAACTTTTTTTTAATAAAGCATAATAATGCATAAGGAGCTCAATATGCAAACATTTCATAGAAGCTGTGATTACTGAATGAAAGAATGTAAACTGCAAAGATCTGCTAAAAGTGTTTATCTAAACCTGTCACACACCTATAATCTTTCCCACTATAACTATGATCCAGCTACTATATCATCTCTCTACTGCAGTTTCACACGGGGAACTAGCATGGAGCTAAAGACCAGGTATAGTCTGAGAGGGAGGAAAAAGAGCTTTACCCTCAAACATGGATCGATAATCTACTATCCTTTTTTAGTTTTAAAAAATCCAGTTTTTTTAGCAACAGTATAACATGCATGAGTTGATATGGCTCTTGTCATGCTGTGGAAATAGTGGACCCAATGTCAGGTATATGTGCATCTCCTATATTAAATGCATTCAGATACAAGCACCTGTCTTCTGTAATGGCAAAACTGTGCAACCCAGACTAAGTCATTCAGAAAAGATCAAACAATTTACAAAGTTTAAATTACTTTTGAAAGTAAGAATACATAATGTTTACTCTTTACACTTTGATACTGGAACTGGAGTTGGATAAAGCTATTTGGATTTGTTGTGGATGTTTAGTTGAGACTAAGCCTTTTAAAATCATATTGTTTTGCTAGGTTAATACTAATCCAAGAACATAGGCAAAGCATTGTATCATGACCAAAAAACAATGTGATCAGGGTAACAAAATCAGGACTACTTTCTTATAGAAATATGTTTTCTGAAGTCAGGCAAGCATTAATTTCGTAGAATGACAGACTCCTTTCTCTTGTAGAAATCGCACTGATTACTTATATTGTAGATACTACTTAAACCCATGTTAGATTAATGGTTCAACATTTGGATAAAACTTAATTGACAGGGATAGCCAAAAAAATTTGAGTTTATATATTTTAATTTGAATTGTACATTGGTATTTTCAGCTTATTTAACTGGACTACTTAGTAATATTTAACCCACTGGAATTGGCAATATAACCTTTTGTTAATCCCAAATAGAATAGACCCATTAAATCTTAGTAATTTATGGAAGTGTTTACTTACCAAGTTTTGATTAATAGGTCTGGTCTACCTGGGAGGTACAATTGTCATGTTTCTTCTTGTTCAATACTGATCAGTTTTTCCTACTAACTTAAGGTATTCAACTGAAAAGAGTACTGCAATTCATTTTTATTTTAAGCTAATTATATCCCATCCTTTCTCTTAGTATTTCAAAGTGGCACAGAACTAAACTTCTATAATTAAACCCCAGTTAGCATTAAAATATGAAAAATAGCAGATAATAAAAATAACACAGTAGTAAAAACAAAATATTCAAAGCACGGATAAATTAACATCATCAAATTAACATCAAATTCCTGAAAAGGAAGATTTTTATCCAACTTTCAGGAGGTCATCTGTGAGAAAATGTAATGAGCTTCCTGTGGAAAGGACATTCAGAACCATATACTACCATCATTGAAGTATACATGTTTCTGAGGTTGTTGGGATATATAGGGTTTTGTTTTTTTTGTAGAACTGCTAGCGATAACATGCTTGCATGTTTCCTGGATCTCCAAAATTAAGAGAAAAGAGCAAATGGTCAAAAACTTTATATACAGATAAAAGAAAAGGAAAATGCAATGAAATCAAGTCCTTTCACAAGACCAGTTTAAGGTCCAAGAGAACACCTAACAGGGGACCCTCCGGCATGTCTTCCATCATAGCCTGTATTGGGAACATGTGCACCCTTTTGTCAGCAGGCATAGACTAGGTTACCTCTCCTTTCCGCCTCCTCTTTACTTTTATTTGATGTGAAGAGGAGTAGATTTACTGCCACAGGAAAAGAGTAAAAGAGCGCAGTCAATGAACTTTTGCTAATAAGCACCTGAGTTCTGAGATGGGATGCCTAGTTGCAATTCCAGGTCTTCACAATGCCCTGTAGCTGCCCAACTGACACGGAGAAATTAGCAGGTTTCAAAGTATTGAAACCTGGGCATTTGGGGCAATGTGCATCAATTTAAAAGAACTTGGCGCCAACAGCAGTCACGGTGTAATCTTAGCAGTTTCTCAAGTATTTTCCACACTGATGTCCAGGTCACTACATGGGATATTTCAATATTCTGATCCTACTTTTTGGTGAAGAAAGGACAGTCACTTGGGCAAGAGAACCTTCCAGCTGTGGTGGAGAGCTGTGATGTGTAAAATCCAAAGTCTTCTGATATAAGCTTAGCGGATCAGAAGTAAGGAAGTGGTGATCAACATTTCACTTCTACTCTGGAGCTGGATTTCCTACTGGTATTTTGCCTTGTTTTCCGAAACAAAACTTGTGAAAATTGGGGAGAAAGAACTAATATACATCAGCTTCATGTGTAGTGTAGATCATCAGCTACTGAGTAGATAGATTGATTCCAGGAGACTATTGAATCCTGCAGATCCACAACTTTACCTCCCTATTCTCAGTGAACAATCTCTTACCCTTTGTGGTCTTATGAATTCTGCTTATCAGAGCAAAGCCATCATAGAAATATTCAAAGCAATCAGATGTTCTTCTCTCACTAACAGGACTTTCAAAATAAGTGTAAAGCTGTTCTCATGAACTGCTGATGTATTGATTTATTTTTTTCAGGGAATTGAGACTTAGCTGTAGAAAGAGGCAGCTTCCTCACAGACGGAGTAGTCTGGCTTTGGAAATGAAGCCACAAGGTCACTGAGATAAATGCATGTGACAGTTAGACATAAAGCTGAATCACTCCTCCTAGGTTGTCATATTTTGACGCTCAGTGTCCACCAACCATTCAATTTTCTCCCAAATCTCAACTAAAACACCAGGTAAAGGTAACTATTTTGAGTACATGTCAATTTAATCACCCTGAAATAATGGCAGTGTTCCTTAATACATTTTAGGGGAGTTACAATAAACAAGAAAAGGGCTCTGAATACCAACATGAAAGCAGACTGTTAACAGCTTTGGCAAACAGGTGGCAGGATCTAGCAGAAGGGAAGCACACAAACATGGTTTTATTTTCGTATTATACACAGTAGGAAAAAAATATGGGGAGCACATTCCAACAATATTTGGTATCTTTAGGCCTGATTAATTTCAGATTAGTATTAATACGTAGCTCTACAGTCAGTCCCCAAGTTACATGCATCCAACTTACATACGATTCCTAGTTACAAACAGCTAAGACAATGGGAAGTGAGATAAATCTACCCCTAGGAAGGGAAATTCACTCCTGTAAGAGTTATCATAGGGAAAAGGTTTCTTGATCACCAATCCTTGTTTTGACAACAAGTCATGTTTTACAAAATCCAATTGTCATAGGGACAGAAAGTGATGTGAAATCTTCTGAATAGGGGCACGGACAGCAAAACAAACACCTCTGCTATCCAAAACTTTAAAAAATGGCAGGAATTACACTTTTAAAAAGTACCTGTTCTGGCTGACATACAAATTCAACTGAAGAACAAACCTACAAAACTGATCTTGTTCGTAACCTGGGAACTGCCTCTACTTGGTTACATTTTAGTTCAGGAATGATCAACCTCCAGAAGCCATCCCACTGCCCAAAATTGGCGACCCCCCCCCCCCCGGTTCCTGTACCAGGTTTCTCTGGTGACAGAATCCACACCTGTACCATATAATCACACAGAGACCTTCCCTAGAGCTTCTAATGCAGTGGTTCTCAACCTGTGGGTCCCCAGATGTTTTGGTCTTCAACTTCCAGAAATACTAACAGGTGGTAAACTGGCTGGGATTTCTGGGAGTTGTAGACCAAAACACCTGGGGACCCACAGGTTGAGAACCACTGTTCTAGTGGTTGCAAAGTTGTGTTCCTCACCCATTTTATGTGGTCATAATGACATCCTATGGCTTTAAAATTAGCATTAAGGGATGAATATAATGGCCTGTGTGTGTGTGTGTGTGTGTGTGTGTGTGTGTGTGTGTGTGTGTGTGAGAGAGAGAGAGAGAGAGAGAGAGAGAGAGAGAGAGAGAGAGAGAGAGAGGGAGGAATATAGAATGAAATTATGAATTCATGAAGAATTACACAAGTTTCTTCAAGGTGCAGTAGAAGTTCTGTTTTTTTTGTGTGAGTAGTTCTTTAGCTTAAGTTTTAGACAAGCAAAAGGATGCATAGCTCATTATGCTGCAATGTACATTCAAATTAAAGTCGAGCTGAGTGATATGAGGAATGATGCCACTGCTCCTTTCAAGCTATGTGTACTTGAAAACTCCAGGTAGCACTTGTTTATTCCATCAAGAAGATGCATCAAAATAAGGAAAAGTCAAGTGGGAACTATTTTGCATGACAATATAAATAAAATGTAGGCACCATGGTAAATTCTTTCTCCTTCTGAGATCTCCCCATAAGCATACACCAAGCCAGTGGGAAATCATTGGAGAATGAGCAACTGTGTATGGAAACCTATGCCAACCCCAGTGCAACATCTTATTTTTTATGTATAACACTGCAAAGGTTGAGAGCAGAAACTGTCAGCTAGAAAAAGGCATATTTTAAGAATTCTGTATTAATATTATATTTTAAAATAAAGTGGCACCACAATGTATTTCTTTAAAAATATGAGAATTGCCTGCTTTTATATATAGTGCCACAAACAGGTGAATAAGCTAATGTTAGCTGTCTTTTGAGGAAAAGAGCTAAGATGCTTTTGAAATACCTTTTCTAAGAATAAATATTTACCATAGGTGTTCATAGAAATTAGAATAATGTTTTTAGAAAGGATTTAAGATGCTCTCTAAAGGAAATTTCAGTCCATGTTAAGCTGGGTTTATCCAGTGTAGTATGTATATGAATGTTACGTTAAAGCTAAGACTTCAGTGAACAATATTTTCTGAGGGATTGTTGCTATAATGACCAATTACAGTGATCAATTTTGGATTGCAGGTCTCTAATTCATAAAGACTTATGGCCCTTCCACACAGCCATATAACCCAAAATATCAAGGCAGATAATCCACAAGATTACTAAACGCAAAGATTACTGCAGATGAAGACAGGAAATTAGAAAACAATTACTTCTTGGGAGGAGAGCAATGACCAATCTCGATAAAATAGTGAAGAGTAGAGACATCACACTGGCAATGAAAGCAATGGTATTCCCCATAGTAACCTATGGATGCGAGAGCTGGATCATAAGGAAAGCTGAGCAAAGGAAGATAGATGCTTTTGAACAGTTGCGTTAGAGGAAATATTTGAGAGTGCCTTGGACTGCAAGAAGATCAAACCAGTCCATACTCCAGGAAATTATGCCCAACTGTTCACTGGAGGGAAGGATATTAGAGACAAAGATTAAGTACTTTGACCACATAATGAGAAGACAGAAAAGCTTGGAGAAGATAACGATGCTGGGGAAAATGGAAGGGAAAAGGAAGAGGAGCCACCAAGGGCAAGATGGATGGATAGTATCCTTGAAGTGACTGGCTTGTTCCTTTTTTTTTTTTGTGGCAATAGCTGATAGGGAGGTTTGGCGTGGGCGGGTCCATGAGGTCACGAACAGTCAGAAGTGACTGAACAAATAAACAACACAATTCACAATATCTGCTTTTAACTGGATTATCTGAATGCACACTGCCATATAATCCAGTTCAATGTGGATTTTATACAGCTGTGTGGAAAGAGCCACAGAGTTGGTGTCAAGAGTCAGACGCCAGTTAACAAACAAAACAGAGTTTATTCAGAAGATAAGCCAAAAGTAACATAAACACAGAGGGTATCCTTGAAACACTTCACTTATCAGTGTTTCAAGAGTAGTTCGGACAAAAATATAACTCAAAAACAAGCCAAGCTATTTTTCCACGCTGGCATTCAATAAAAACTAAAAGACGCTTCAGTTCAGCTTTAGAGAACAAATTGAGTTGACTGCTAGAAAATATGCAAAATAAACAAAGACTTGAAACCTTCCAGAAGCTGCAAAGTATAACTGAAAGTGCAAAAGCCTCTTTTGGCTCCAAACCGTTTCTGAAACAGCCAGCCGGCTTTGCGGGTTTAAAGGGACAGTTCCCAAAAGAAAAACACCAAACTGGTTTGAAAACAAAACAAACTAGAAGTGCAGTAAACTGCTTCCACGGTGCAGATAAAGCCGAGAGCTTCAAAGGGATGATGAATAGCCGTTGTCAGGAGGATCTAAAGTCAGGTCAGGAGGCAGCAGCAAATTCCGAAGGACAAACCAGTAGTCAGAAGCCGGGAGTAGTCATCAGTCAGAGGGCGAAGACAGAAGCCAGGTCAAATTCCAATCCAGAGTCCGAAGAGGGTGCAGTTATCCAAACCAGGTCCACGAAAAGGCACAAAGAGCCAAGCAACGATGGTATCAGCAGCTAGAAATAGTAATCAGAGTGCAGTCCAGGGAAACCCACACATTCCATCCCTCCGCTGCAGAGCAGTCCCAGATAACTTACATCCGAATCACAGTCCAAGTCCAGTCTTCACGAAATCACAGAGATCCCAATGGCGCCTCAGCAACACCTTGCCACACGCAAAGTGAAGTGGCCAAACATTCTCATTTTATTCCCCTTCCTCTTGGGTGACCAAACACTCACACCCGAACACCAGGTGTCCCAAATTTACTCAGAGTCCGAACTCCACACAGCTAGAGCTCGTGGATCAGGAGTGCCTAACAGTTCGTCGGAGTCCCAATCATCCTGCCCACACTTAGCCCCATGAACACTTAAAGAACCATCCTCCCTTCTCCAAGCATCCCAAGTGGGATCTGCTCCTGCAGAAACCCCAGGTTCAGCAGTATCCATAGGCCCCAAATCCCCAGACATCTCCGGTGGCTGTGCCCATTCAGTGCCCACTTCCCCAGCCACCACCTGTTCCTCAGCATCCATTTCCCCAAACTCCCCATCTGAATCTTCCTCAGAAGATCCCCCATTAAGCTCTTTAAGTCGCTTCCTGCGCAACTCCAGTGAACCCTCATCACGAGGGTTTTTTCTTCCTCTTCGAATCCCATCACCATCAACCATAATCCCCGAAGGTGCAGTCACAACACTTGGAAGTGACTGCAAAAGCCATCTTGTCCCAACTCCCGCGATGCAGAATTACAGAATTAGAGCCCATCCAACCTTTGTTTTAAAACCTTCAAAGAAGGTGTGTCCTTGCAAAAGTATCTTTTGCCTATTTCTTCTCTGGAACATTCCCTACATTTCCCACCTTTTCCCAGTTCAGGTTTACAGCAGTTAAATATAGCTACTGAACATTCAAAACATACAAAACTTAAAATGTAATTAAGCTATCAAACATAAAACCTATCAAAAACATCTACTACTAAAAGAAAAACAATGAAAAGAAATGCCATATTATGCAAGACCTTTCCGTCCAACCCATAGGCTATCTCCTTGCTCAGTCACATCATTTGAAACTACAGTCAATTTATAGTGCTATCTAAACCAGGGTCTTTCAAGCCATGGGTCGTTGAAACCATCTGTAACATCTTAACATGCCCAAAATGACATTGATTTTAAAAGAACCTGGCAACTACTTTACAAGCTGCACTATAGTTTTTAACTTTTAAATTGCCTTTTTCTTCCCTTCCCTCTTAATTAAAAGCTCCTTGTGCCAGTGTGATTGTTCCTTGCTGAAATAATTCTCTTCTAAATAAACATGAAGGAAATAACAAAAAGATTGGGATTCAAGTACTTCTGCAACAATCGATCAGTTCCCTGACAGGCAAGCCAGAGGTGGGAATTGTTTCCCTTTTAAAAATATGTACTGATTTGTCCTTGGTTATCAGAGCTACCCTCATCAATGTTCCTCTGCAAAGAGTGCCAATGCTAGAATCCTGGCATTTTTATGGCAGTTGCCAGCTGTTGCAGTGTTTCCTTCCCCCAGAGATACAGTGAAATTATTGCCTCCGTCCCCAGTGCAAAGTGGCCGTGCTTAATTTTATAGTGCAAGGAAGAGTGATTTACTCATCCAAAGTTCATTTTCCCTGTTTTCTCCAGTCATTGCAAGTATTTTCGGGAATAAGGGTTTTCATTGTGAAGCAGAGAATGAAAAGGCAATGAATCACGAGGCAGCTATTCTCAATTGCCACCAGCCAAGGACATGGCTACCAATCAAAGCAGACCTCCAGCAACTTGTCCTCATGAGTATGATGTTCCTTCAAAGTCCCTTTTCAGCACTGCAAACTCTGATCCGTTGGAAACAAATGGGTGAACAGTCACATTATTGTCACGATTCCCCCAATTAAAACCTCCTCAACAAGAACATTAGAAGACAAAAAGAATTGTGTTGGATTGGGCCACAGTGTTCTGTTCCTCCAGAGGCTCTCCTTCTCATATTTCTTAGCAACTATCCCTCAAAGGAAGATCTCAGGACCCAGATGTTCTTCCTGATCTGCAGGACAAAGAAGAAGAATCACAGGGCAAGAGGGCCTTGGAAAGTGTTTCTAATTTTTGTTGTCAACACCCATCAAGTTAATTTCAACTGTGGCAATCTGATTAAAGAGATCTTCAAGTCATCAGCTTGGAGACACAATTAAGACCCATCTCTCTTAGCAGAGCTATCTAGTCCATTTTAAGTTGTGAATTTTGGTCTGCATTTCATCAGTGGATTTTGACTTGCATTTTAATTCTTCATCTTATTGTATGTCTTTTAATAGTGTTTAATATCTTGTTTTAATGATATTGTATCCCACCTCAAGCTACAGGGAGAGGAGGAGAATAAATTCATCATCATCAACCTCTTATCAACAGCCATTCAAAGATCCTGAAGACTCAAGGATTTGCTTTGTTAGCTGTGGCCCCTTATACAGCTCTATAAAATCCACATTGAACTGGATTATATGGCAGTGTGGACTCAGATAACCCAGTTCAAAGTAAATACTGTGGATTATCTGCCTTGATATTCAGGATTATATAGCTGTGTGGAAAGGCCCTAAATCAATCCATCTAGAATGTGTTTTGTCTTCATGGATTGGTGTGTATTTAAATTGCCTACTTTTTGCAGCTCTTATTGATGCTTAATATATTGTGCTTAAAGACATCATCAGGACATTATTTTTGCGACATCTCCCATGCCATATTACCAGGACTCATATCCCATAATTTCATGAGTTTTCTTTGTAGTTTTGGTCCCAAGTGTCAGGGCTTGGGACAGTCCTGATTTGAGGACGCTACCACTTAGGCTGGAGGTAAAGCTATCATGGGGCCATGTTCTGGAACATGGCCATTCAGCTCGGAAACACACACAACAACCCTGTGATTCCAGCCATGAAAGCCTTCAACAATACAAAGTTATAATGGCTTGGTTAACTATGAACCTACTCCCCCCCAGCCTTATATATTTTTTAAACAACCATACTAGTTGTGAGCTGTTTTAGATCATAAAGTCTGCCTTCTATGCTGTCGCACAAAAGTGTGTATGGAAACATGACACATGGGCTTACAATTAATATACAAAAACCAAGCAGTAAATGATATTAAGAAGAAGAAAAGACCCAAAGCATTAAAATATTTTCTTCAGCAGGTGTATAAAAAACTGCTAAAGGGAAAGCTGCCAACCCAGAGTAGGCTAGCCAAAGTATGGCTCATGGAACCCCTGAAACTCAGTTTTGTGGCTTCTTAATCTCTACATCAGTCCACCAAGCACTCCAAAATTCAATTTCTTTTTTGAAAATTCTGTCGATTTTTTGCCCAGACAACTGAAACCCAAAGTTATGAAAACATGGAAAATACATTAACCCCCCACAAACACACCTGAATCTCATCCAAAAGGTAGGTTTACTGAGAGGCACTGCAGAGGAGACATCATTACCAGCTTGCTATAGATAGCGTAACTCATGGTGGGGTTTGAATTTGGTCCTGGCTCCCATCAAGTTGCCCACCTCCGTCCTAGATTTTAAAACCTGTTTGCTCTGATGTTTACATTATAATACTACAGACTAAAACTCTATTTGGGAAAATTTTCAACTAGTGAAAGAATGTTAATATCTTTGAGTGCATTAGTTCCATATTAAGGATGAGAACAAAACATTAGAGGCTTATAGTCCAAAATAGATAGATGGTTTATCATAGGTTTGAAGATCATTTAAACAATATTAGTTTGTGTGTTTCTGTTTGTGTGTGTTAACTACAAACTCAGGGAAGCAAACTCTGTCTAGATGTTATGCATTAGCAGTGGTTTTTCCTTGTTAAGATGGATTGTTTGGCATCAAAAGCTAGTGTTCTTCTTTTTGTTCTCAGCCAGATGGGTAAAGAGTTTGTAAAAGCTACTTTCCTGAATTTCCTAGCAGCAGGGAGCTGTGGTCCAAAATGTAACTTTGACAATATATTAATGGGTGTGTTAAAAACATTCACTCCTTCTGCCGCAGTAGTGAAATAAACAATTTCCTCAACTAGTAATGAGAGAAGGGGAGGCAATATTAGGAAGGGAACTGAAAATGAAATAGCTTTGTAGAAATAAGAAGAAATGGACAGTATCATAACCCTTTCATTTAAATGTATGATGTGATGACATTTTACTTTGTACTGCAAATATCCTAGCACTAGAAAATTAAACATTAAAAAGGCCCAAGTCAAATGCTTAAAGAACTGTGAAACCTATGTATGCATGTGATTTAGTTTGAAAAAGATTGACTGAACAAAAATAGACATGATATGGATTTATGAAATGCTGAGTGGATATAGGAAGATTTTTCCTCTCCCATAATGTAGAATTCAGGGTCACCTAGTGACATTTACTATCGCCGATTCGGGGCAGAGAGATGAAAGCACTTCTTTGCATGACACATAATTCTTTACAGGGTTTCAGTGCCACAAGGTGTGATGAAGGTCTTTAAGCTTAAGAGGTTTAATGAGGGTTTGGACAAATTGATGGAAGATGGGTCCATCAATGCACATTAGCCATGGTAGCTAAAAGAAATGGACTTCTTTCTGTAAAGGCAACATGTCTCTGAAATTCAGTTAAAGAGAGCAGCAATAGGGAATGGATATTTGTACTCTCTTTGTGGATTTTCCACAGGTACAGACACTGGATGCCTTGAAATGAGTCAATGGGAGTCTCAGAACGAGGCATTGGATGTGAAGGCAGTGGCTGGCTGACAGAGTGTGGAATTTGAAAAATCAAAATGCAAATTACATGTTCATATTTGAAGAGCTGGAATATGGCAACCCTGTCATGCCACATTTAGAGACCTTGGCTACGTAGCATTGATGCTTCTGAGTTCTTGCACAATGTATGCCATGACATTTGTCTCTGCCAGTGGAGGTCAAATTCAATTCTCCAGTTTTTTTTTTCAATTGTTTTCTTAAGAAAATATAATCTTTCCATACCTGATGCAGCCTGCACCCTCCAATAGGACTCCCTCTCTATTGGACTTGATTTACATTAGGTAAATGGAGTCATGGAAATTAAGTATTATTATTATTATTTCCAACATTTATATCCCACCCTTCTCACCCAAAGGGACTCAGGGCGGCGTAAACAATTGGCAACAATTTGATGCCTACACATAATTAAAACATAGCAATGAAAATCCAGTTAAAACAATTAAAACAATATAAAAATATAAAACATGGTTAAAAATCCATTCATCCAAAATCGTCGTGCTGTGGCCGTAAATCAGTCCGGGTCGTCTTTATCATTTCATCTTCGAAAGCCTGGGCACATAGCCATGTTTTCAGGGCTTTTCTAAAACTCAAGTAGGTTTTTCTTTCGTATCCTCACATGGAGCTGGAGCTGACAGAGGGAGCTCATCTGCGCTCTCCCTGGGTTGGATTCAAACCGGCCACCTTCAGGTCAGCAACCAAACCTTCAAGTCAGGAGTCCTGCCAGCACAAGAGTTGAACCCACTGTGCCACTGGGGGCTCCAATATAAAGTAAGTGATCTTGGGGAAATCACACTCTTTTAATCTCAAAAGAAGGCAATGGCAAACCTCTTCTGAATAAATCTTACCAAGAAAATTTGATAAATTGGAGTCAATTTGAAGGCACATATGAACAAAAACATAGTAAATGCTCTAGCTCCAATTTCACAACCTTTTTATTTAGTACCATACCCCTAATTTCATGAAAACATTTAAGTTAGAAAGGTGAAATATTCACAAGCAGCAGGCAAAAATCTAAATTTATTTTCCTTTTTCTCTCAGACTCTTACATGTTTTGTGTTGCAGCTATGCCATGGAGTTATTTATTATCACTTGAGAAATATTGTAAATCTTGAATTAGTTTTCTATCCTTGAGTGTGATTGGTGACCACTGAGAAATTAGTAGTTCAACACTAAGTCCAGATGTGTCCCAAAGTAGCAACATTCCAGTTTTCATGGTGATTAGTTGGTTAGTTTTAAAATAAAGTTTCATAGATTTGTGGGAGGCCAATACAAAACAAAATAAAATTGATTCTCTCATAAACTTTTCTTTTTGACAAACAAATGGAGTTGTTAAATAATTTAGTACAGATGCTGGTAAGGCATTATTTTGAATGGGAGGGAAGACTGAAGGCTTAAAACACAAAGGAGAAAAAGTTAATTTAAAGTGATGTTTGGTAAAAATTCCCCTTAGAGATCCTGTTGTGTAATTGAACAGATTAAGAGAACTGACAGTAACTTCACAGTGTGTCTAAGTGGAGGTCTCTATGGGTCAGCTCTCGGATCCTGTGCCGGCACGTTAAACAAGTTTGTCAATTTTCCATCAGATTGATTTTTCTCACAGGTCTGGAAGCCTCGTTCATTTCATCTTATTTCCACAGGGGTTCTTAACATTGCAAACTGCCATTTACTTTTGTCTCAAAGTGCGAGGAATGATTTTTATCTTCAAGTAGCAATCAAGGCATGAAGCTCTGGCAATATAGCCCTGTGTTTACTGTGTAGCACATCTTATTCCTCTGGTTTTGGGAGAGCTGGGTGTGGAGGGTTCATTTATCTTTGTAGAGTAAATATACAAGACTGGGAGTCCCATTGTACTCTGGGAAATTATTTATACAGCAATCTCTAAAGTGTTGGGTTGCAAAAGAAAGACTACTTTTCCCCCTTTTTTGCCATTTCAGTCCTAATGCAAGAGCAGCATGACAAAATATCGCCACTCCAAAAGGTCACATGAAACCATATTAACATCTATTATCATGTCAGGGGGAAATGACCTCACCCCTCCAAGGGTTGTCAAGGAAAATTACATGCATGGATAAATGAGACAACATACCTCTTAATGATCAAATACCTTTAAAGCTTTCTGCAGATCTTATTGGTTTTGGAGGAGCAACATTATACATTCAATGGTGTAACGGAAGGCAAAGATTATCCATGAGCCTAGAGAGTTAAATCCTGTGACGTTCCTTCTGATCCACAGCTGCATAAGGTCCTAACCCAGCTCTTATTAGTCAGCAGACCGGCAACCATCAAAGGATGAGCTCTTAACAACCAGATTCTGTACCCTACCTTCAATGACAAATACATTGTAAAGTAAGACTTTTCTATTCTCCCTGTCCAGTGAAGTATACGTTATTGGAGAATTTGAAATAATACAAAAAACAGTAGAACTGCATAGTATTGTTACTTCTCCCCCTTCTTCTCCTCCTCCTTCATCGTCTACGCACATAAAACTTACAACATGCTACAAAAGTTGTCAATGTTCCTCAGATTAAACGAATAGAATCCAGCATGGAGACACGTTGCAAAAGGAAAAGAAATATTGAGAAAAGAGATGGATGTAATACAAAAAAGCTTACTCAGATTTTTAGGTTTGCTTTTTGAAAAACATACAGGAAATCCCATGTCCCCATACTAATCTGTCTTCTTGCCAGAATTTGGAAACAACACACACACATGACAACACACATAAATCCTGAACCAGCACTGACTGGGGATTTCTGTGAGTTGTTTTTTTTAAAAAAGGAACTTTTCCAATCCTGGAGTAACTATGTTGCCCAGTAATTTACTCAACTGAACAAAGAGAAGCAAAACTTCAACGTATACACCTCACGTGCATCTGTTTGATTCCTATGCATTTGCAGGATCAGACAAAAGAATTTTATACATATTTGGCACTAATGTAAGGTACTCTCAAGCAGCAAAGTAACGAAAGTGTTTCTGTAGCAGAGTACAAGATCTTAAAAAGGTGGTTATGAGCATAATTAAGGATTCATTATGAAAGACTCCTTATCAAATGTTTGTGTTTGCATTTTGCAATTCATGTTTCTAAAATGAGAGCTCTTATAAAGTAATACTTTTGAAGTAAAAATTACATTAGCCAGAATGTATATTTCCAGGACCACAAATGAGGTTATTACTTAGTAGAAGGAAATGGAAATTGGAAATCAGTTAAATGGTTGAGTGGAAATTGAATTCTAATCTCTTAACAGGATTTTCCCCATTACAATCTACTTCCTCCAGTGTAATGACTATTGTTTATTCTGTTACAGTATTTATTAGAATGTGCACCATTTTTTAAAAGAACGATTTGTCTACTAAAACCTAATATGTACTTAAAGAAATTCTGTGAGACAGAAAAATTAGCAGGTTTTGATACTTTTCATTGTTGGTATTGGAGCATTTATGTTTTTTAAAGCTCCAATGTCCTGAATCACCACACTGTTTCAAATTAGCATTCCTAGAACTGTTACAAGTGATCCAATCCCACATTAGCTGGGGCTGTAATAATCTAAAGACAACGTGATATAAATCTTGGATTGGTGCAGGCAAATCTTCCTGCAAAAATCATGCAAACACCATGCAAACTTGGGCAAAAGAGTTATTGCCCACAGCAACAACCTGCTATCTAGAACCAATGTTCTAGGGGTAACCGCAAGCTGTGACACTGGTTATTTGGAGGGAGTGTAACTCTATAAAAGAAAGGTCTCATGACCCACACACCTCTGTGAAATGAAAACCTTCATCTTTCATAATTTAGGATTTTCTTAGCCTGCTTAGCCTCCTCTTAAAAAGAGGTTCAAGGTTAGTGGAGAGTAGTGATTTGAGCACTGGATTGGATTCTGGAGACTAGGATTTGATTTCCCACTCTGCCATGGAAATACGCTGGGTGACCTTGGGTAAATCACACCTTCTCAGCTGCCCAAAACCCCATGATAGGGTTGCCTTAGGTTGCCATAAAGCCAGAAACTATGTGAAGGTACAAAATGGTATCATCAACAATAACAACACAGAGCTGAGTATCATTAGCATAGTAATGAGACTCAATCCCATGTCTTTGGACAATTTCCCTGGGTGGCTTTTAGCATCTGACCTATGTCACTATCTTTCCATGGTGGCAGTCCTTATTTTGTCTTCCTATCCTTTTTAAGCAGTCTCTCTTGATAGCCTCTGTCTTTGCAGTCCAAACCGACCTCTCTGAACTCCAGGTCAAAAAGTCCTCTTGATTCTGACACTTCTCTCTCCCTCTTGAGGACTGAATGACCATCTGATTCCATGGCAGGCCTGTGACTGGGGTTTTTTCCCTTTATTTTTAATTAATTCCAGTCTAAAAGACCATTTCAATCAAAATGTGCACAATAGCAGACTGACAGTTCATTGGCGTGTAATTAGAGACCAATGAAATATCCACCCTTTGACCTGTCTCTGACTGACCCTTCTCATGTGCTCGCATGTATAAATCCTGTGGAGTCTTTCAAATTCCTTCTGGACTTAAATGTAACTATCAAATGTGTTATCCACTTTTTTCCACAGCAACAATAACACATCTCTTCTGTTTAGTAAAGATATACTTAAAAAACAAAACAGGAGCGCATCAAGAGATGAAAGGATCCACTACCTTCTGCTCTGCTTGTTAGGACTTGGAACCAGAGGATAGAGACATGCTGTGTTGCATAGATCCAGGTAATCCATCAAATCAAGTCAATTGGTTCAGATCAAGAACATCAGATTAAGGACAGTCAGGTCACAGTAAGTCAAGTCTAGTTGAGTTAAACTCAGCCAAGACAAGCCAAAGAATTCAATTGGCTGCTGTGTGCATTTACCCTCTGCCCCCACCCCCATGCCTCTTACAGGTCATGGCACCTTTCATGTCTGGTCTAATTTTGGTCACAAGACCTTTTTTTTTTTTACAGCAGCCAACTAATATGCCTGTGTCGCTGGAAGTTTCACCATTACAAGGTACCAGCCAAGGGCCAGTGGGCTTAGCCTGTTATCTGCCCAGTACTTATCCAACCTGATGAGTCAAATACTACAGGTCCTGCACAGCACCTAAAACTGACTGCATATATTTAAATTAAAATGGGAGGAGCAGAGGGGGGGATTTTTTTTTTTTGCTTCACAACACTAAAGGCACAAGTATGCTCAAGATCAGATTATTGAAAGTCACTGAATTTAGCACATAATTACAATAGTTATTTCTCCAAGGTCATTTGTTGGGTTATTTGGATTCTTGGGGTGTCTGTGAACTCTTGGCCAACTTGCTTCATAATTGTAAAGTCACTCCACATGTTCACCTAAATGTGTTTTTATCACTTTGTCTGTAAGCACCTCACAGGAGTATTGATACATTTGAGGTGATTCAGTTTGTTACCCCCCAAAACATCACTTGCAGCATTGGCCAGAATCCTGTTGGGCAACTTCATGTCCAGTAAATGGGCACGGGGGATTTAGATAGATGTCACTGTGTAGCATTGTAACTACGGTGCTTGTTGTTTGTGAGCATACAACTTTCCAACCCTCATTAGTTACACTCTGAAATTGAGATAAACTCTTGAAATGGAGATGTGTATCTTACCACAGGGGAAAAGGAATATTGGATCAACCTATGCTTTATAAAGGAAACAATAAAAAAGAAGAAAAGAGGAAGTCAACGTTATTACTTGCCAATACAGTAGAGTCTCACTTATCCAACACTCGCTTATCCAAAGTTCTGGATTATCCAACACATTTTTGTAGTCAATGTTTTCAATATATCATGATATTTTGGTGCTAAATTCGTAAATACAGTAATTACTACATAGCATTACTGTGTATTGAACTACTTTTTCTGTCAAATTTGTTGTATAACATGATGTTTTGGTGCTTAATTTGTAAAATCATAACCTAATTTAATGTTTAATAGGCTTTTCCTTAATCTCTCCTTATTATCCAACATATTTGCTTATCCAACGTTCTGCCGGCCTGTTTACGTTGGATAAGTGAGACTCTACTCTATTCAGTGTGCAAAGATGGCAAGTATTTATGCTCAACAAAAAAGTTTTGTTGTTGACATGAGTTGCAATTCTGTACACAATTAAGCATCTGAAACCCAATTGAAAGCCAAGTGTAGAAGTGTGGGTGACACTTTAAACAACTACGAAAGCATTTCATATCAAAGAGTTGTAAATCTTGTTATCCAAAGTAGTAAATACAAAGTTACTGTAATAGTCATCTTTCAAAGTTAAGTATCTCAGACATCTTACACTTCCTCCATTTTTCAAACAGTAATTAGAATGCAATATGGATTAATTTCATGTCACATTTGATTTTTATTGCCAAATTGTTTCAGAGACTGGAGCATCACATTTGTAAACTGCACAGTCTTTTGCCAGTCCTTTTGTCTTCTCCTATTCCTTGTCTGTTCTTCATTTTTTTAACTTCTTGTGTGCCAAATACACACACTTGATCTTTCTGTGTTTTGCCTCTATATGTCTGTCTATTTACCTACCTACCTATCTATCTTAATGTTTTACTAAATGGCCTAGTAACAGATTTTTCCATACACAAGTTAAATTAAAGTTCAGTGTTTCAGACCCTGTTTCAGATCATCCTGTTTTCTTCCGATTTTTCTTTACCCCTAAAACTGGGATTCAAGGAGGCTTACAAAAATTAAAACCAATGCTGATAAAAGAACATACAAGAAATAAGTAAAAAAAAATGCAAAGTTGCTTTTTTGGTTTTTATTGTACCTCATTTTGCAGAGTTTGGTTTTGTAAACTAACCCCCATCTTTTCCCAAAGTTTGGCTGAATAGAGGCAAATAAGTAAGTAAATGGCTAGTGGCAGGTCTTTTTCTGGGTGCTCATGCAGGGATCCCTGGAACAATGCTTGTAGAGTAAATGCTTTGAACACTCTGAAGTGCTATACAAATGCTAAGCCGTAATTACTCTGTTTTCTGGGATTTACTCTAATTCCTTATTGCCTAAACAGTGCACATTTCTCACTGAACTGCCTTTGTGTCAGCCACTCTAGCAGCTCTCATAACAGCTAGCACAAACAAGATATTTATGGACGGCCTATCGGGGACTTAGTGTTCCTTCCCTGACTGGAGATCAAGTATAGTCAGGCTCTGAGAGGAAATTGCAAAAAAGTGGATAATTTCCATCTTTTATCATGTGGATTTTTGTTTTTAAAATCACTCAACACTCTGTTGCCAAAACCATTCCCCCCCCCCCCCTCTTGCTTGCTTCGAAATTAGAAAGCGATTGCACTCAGCTAGCAGGAGCAGCCAAACAGCATGAAAGGTCTGGTAGCCTGAAGCAGCACATTTTAGTGGCGCAGGGTACAATCTGCTCTAAATCCAGGCACCCTTCTTGCATTTCAAATAAAATTAATGGAAAATTATTTAGGCATAGCTGATACCAGGTTAGCAGAACACCTCCAGCAGTGATGCCTCTATTTTAAGAAAGGAAGTGCAGGCATTCAGTGATTTCAGCATTACATGCAAAAAAAAAAATGAAACATTTGTCCCAGCTCAGTTAGAAAGAGAGCACTCTAGAAACTTCTTTTAACTAAGACAGATTTAAGAAGAATGTATTTAGCCCATAGCCTGCTTTAAAGACCAGATCTCCATGCGTACTGGAGAAGGCGTGAAGTTGGGGTGAGGTGAAAGCAGCAATGGCAGATTGAGATTTTGATGTGATGATGAAGACGTATGAGAAGCGTTTTCTGCAAAACTCCAGAACCAGCTCTGGGATTCATTCAAAGTTCAGCTAGCCCAGAAACATTTGTTCATAGGGAGGTTCTGTCCACAACTTGGAATAATTACTTTTTGGTTCACAGATTACTTTTTGGACACCAATGGCCAGAATTCCCAGCCTATAAGGGAGGGTGTAGTCATTCTGTTGGAGGAGCCTGGAAGACCAAACAATATTTTGTTCTGTCTCTGGCCTGTTTATCTCTTCAACAGCCACACAACTGTGAAATAATATGAAGAATTTAATGGTGTTTTAATATAATTTGTTTATCTTTAGCTGAGAAGCTGATGGAATACAAGTGTGATCTCACTGTCTAGAAGAGTTGAAGACTGTCTGGTAGAAAGATGGGTTACCTAATATTTTATATAATTCTCAGATCAAAACTTTCTAGAGTTGACTGAAAGTGAGTCTTCAAACAGCCACCACATCCTTGAAATAGATTTTGCTCATGATCCTGAAGGCCAAGTATCTCCAGTGAGTAGCATTTCACTTACCTCATACAGTTCCTGTCTCTTGAATTATACTACTTCTATGTGGCTTTTGGAATTGGTTGTTCACAGCTCAGCAGAACTACTACTAACAATTTATAAAGATGCCCTTCAAGAGTCATCAGACCTGGCACTATAACAGTATATAATAAAGCTACATTACAATCATGCTGCTCCACACCCACTGTCCTCTCAGGAGCTGTCTGCTATTGCAAAAAGATCCAGAAACAAATTATTTTCTGGCTTTAATAAACACATCCAGCAACAACTGCAGTGGTGGCAGCAACAGGAATGAGGAACTTGGTGAAAATATCTGGAGCCTTTTGGCCGGGTCCCTGCTGTGGCTATTTACAGTGCTAATGTTACAAGGCAGAGACTATATAATTATGCACATTTGGATTGGTTTCTATCACTCAGGACCTTCATTTACTCTTAATAAGGGTACCCTTGATAAAAAAACAACACCTCTTTCCCTCCATGTCAGTTTAGAATCCCTGTGACCCTTCAAACAGAAATGCAAATATACAAACGTCCCTCAGCATACCGCATTTAATAATAATAATAATAACTTCATTTTTATACCCCGCCTCTATCTCCCCAGAGGGGACTCAGGGCGGCTTACATGGGGCCAAGCCCGAATAAAAACAATAGCAATATAAAACACAACAATAGACAATTTAAATCTTATCTTTCTTTCAGTAATAAAAGAAAGGCAGTAAATGACTTTTTCGCAATCATTTTCAATTCAGAGATCCTTTTCTAAACATGTTTTATTTCCCTATTTCCCTACTTTGTGGCTGCCACTGATCAGAACACAGGTTCTAACCTCATGTCTCTCTGTGTATGCACCTGTGCATGCCTTCAGGTCATCTATTTACTCATGGCAGCCCCATTAATTTCATAGCCCCCCCCCCCCCCCAAGATGACTCTGTTTTTGCCCCATTCCCATTCCTCCTAAACTGGTGAGGAAGCTTTGCAAGATGTTTCCTCACCCACGATGAAGAGGTAAGTGGGATTAGCAACGGAGCTACCTGCATTTGATGCCTTTCTGCATCTGTTGAGGGAAAGGCCAATGTGGCAACAAGTGTTCCTGGTCTTTCTCCCATCTGATGAGAATAGGGCCAGGGCACCAACATGTCTTGTCGGGTTGTCCCAATTTGATGGGGAAAGGAGAGAGGGTGTGCAGGGGGCGGTGGGGCGCCCCGCGCACCTGTCATTTCACCGGCAATTGTTGGCGAAACAAGCAACGTGTAAACAGGTCTCTTATGTTAAAGTAGAATCTCCTTTCTTGTAATTTGAACCCATTGTTTTGAGCCCTAGTCTCCAGGGCAGCAGAAAACAAGCTTGCTCTCTCTTCCTTATAACATGTCCATATGTGAAACTAAGCTTTTAGACAACAAGCTCAGAAATACCCAGAAGGAAATTTTCTTTTAGAAACCAAAAAAATTGTATGGCACACTGGGGCTAACCCAAACCTGATCAGCTCACAAAAAGTGCATATTAAAATTATATTATCTAGTACCTTAGGCTATTTAGAACTAAACAATCTCTTAGTTTATAATTAAGAACATATGGAATGAGGACTAGATCTAACCCAACACTGGCATTTATGGGAAACTAGAACAGGGACCCATTTGCACTGTACAAATATAACAGCATTATTCCACTTTAACGGTCATTGTGGCATCCTGTGGAATTGTGGGGCTTGTAGTTTGGTGGGGCACTAGAGCTCTCTAGCTAAGGCAGTGGTTCTCAACCTGTGGGTCCCCATATGTTTTGGCCTTCTATTCCCAGAAATCCTTACAGCTGGTAAACTGGCTGGGATTTCTGGGAGTTGTAAGCCAAAACACCTGGGGTACTACAGGTTGAGAATTACTGAGCTAAAGATTCGAAATACCCTTCTCTAAACAATCAATCAAAGGGTTCCATAGCAGAAAACCATAGCAGTCAAGGTCCAATGACAGCATTATAACTGTGTAATGAGAATGGGACCCAAGGCAGTTTGAGCCTAAAGGGAAGACACATTGAAGAGCTGTAACAGGATCTCCCAAGATATTTCTTCTTCTTCTAAGGGCAGCTAAACAAAGACTTCAACTTTGATCCCTGTTCATGGCCTAGACTGTGGTTTAACTCTTTTCTTTTCATGCCAATGGAAATTATCCTTTTTTATATAAAATTGCTATTTGGCAGGGAGGGGAAACCCTATAGGCACTCTCTATATTGAAACTGTAGAAAAGGAAAGGAGAAAGACCCCCTCCCAAATATACCATGAACCCGATCTGAATTATAAGGCTGATGATGAGGTGGGGTGAATTAGGGCATTAGTTTTGATGTCACAATAAACATTTTTCTTTATTTATCTTCTTATCTGGAAGGCTGTCAACATTTCCAAGCTTGGATGGGTAATATATTGCAAACGCTAGAGATTCCTAGCCATCAAGGGACCTTGTGCCACTGGTTTCTGTTAATGAGACATCAACTGATCATCCTGTATGATTAGCCTAACAAAAGAAGGTGTCAGGCAGCATCTGACATAACATGTTAAACTGAAACAAAAAACAATTCCAAACTTCTGTCAAATAAACAGCTTTGCAAATCAAGAGTAAGACAGACCTGAACAAATAAGGGAGAAAGAAGACTGGATGTGTATATTAATGCGCATATATGCAAGAGCTTAATGGAGGGAGGCCAATACAAGTCTATTTGTTGGCTTGACCTGTGAGATTTGAAAAAAAAATCATCAAAAACATCAATACTATTGCATGCCACTGTGGAAACACTGCACAGAGTGTTGTAGAATATGCCATAACCTAAATATTTTAGGAAGAAGTACAAGAATATGTCTGTCAATAATTTGTTATCTTAAAGATGCCTCATGTCAAGGACAGGGAATTCATGGCTTCCCAAATGTTGATGGATTTAAGACAGTGGCAAAGGATCATGGTAGCTGAACTCTATCAACATCTGGAGGGCCACAAATTGTCCATCTCTACCTGAAGTAAACAAATAAAACTATTGGCCATCTGTAACAACTTAACTGGGAATTGATTGCAGCTTCTGATGCCCTTCAGACAAGTTCTTAATCCGGAGTAAGAAAGTGGGATTAAAAATCCTGGTACCTTAAGGAATGCCATTAGTCCCAGAATATGGTCTCATGGTGACCATAAAGATTTGGATAATGCAGATTGAAGGGAAATGCAAAAGGTATAGGAAATCCTCTGGATTTTAATTTTTTTTATTGCCTTGCTGAGGTGTTCTGCACCTCATAAGTGCTGATGTGAATATATAAAGTGCATACAAGTAGATTTCCTGTCATGTCTCTCCTCACCCTCCTGGGATGGAGGACAAGAGATAATCCTGAATTGGCAATCCTATTAAAAACGGAATTTAAGACTGTCTATGACCAATGTTTGGATTGGCTTACCTCAACCCTAGACTGTTCTCATTGCTAATGGAAAATGACTATGTGCAAAGTATAACAGTTATCTCCCTGAAAATTCCCAATATGAAACTCAAGATTACTGTAGTGCCCTGCATTTTAGTGATTTTTTTTGTCTCTTTAGTTACAATATGTCTTCAAACACCTCTTGAAAGCCTTCTATTTTGTCATTACGGTAACCTAATCTATAGTATCACATTGGTTCTATTATAAAGAAAAGCATAAATAAATCTAATTTCACCTCAAATCAGTGGTGAGAAGAGAGTAGATGAACTGGCAGGAAGAAAAGGAAGGATTTGACTTGAGCACAAGATATATACCCACTGGGAGCATTTCTAGAAGAAACAAAAATCAAAATGAGTGACTTAACAAGACACTGTAACCTCATTTTGTTGGCAAATTGGATAATCATACCACCCTGATATTGCAGACTTCTAGTTATTAAAACAACATCGAATTAAACAGTATGTGGGAAGAAGGTTAAACAAACAAGTGTAAAATCCCTTTCATGGGGTATAAAATAGTAAGTGTGAGAATGGAAATGTCTGGAAATTAACCAAACTTTACTGTATATCTAACCTGTGGGAAGCTGGAAGTTGGTAGGCTGAGCTGGGAAAATGTTATAGGAAAGTAAGACATCATAGTAAGTAAGTCATTATAACTTTTAGAACTATGGACATAATAGCATCTAATTTACATTAATGCTGTGCAAAGGGATATTTGGGGAAGTTATTTTTTTCGGTCAATAGCTAGGGGATATTGGTTGTCATCATCCAAAACATAACTTTTCCAAGTTGAGTGTAAGAATATATCATAAAGCTTTACTAAGAATTCAGTCAACTTCTGGAGAGGACATCCTCTAAACAAACAAGCATGCTAAGGTTTTGCAGCTATCCAATTCAAACCCAAACCAGATGTATATGTCTTACCAACCAAGCCTGTTGAGTGTAGAATAAGAACCAACATGGCTTTTTCTCCCCCCTCTGACATCAGCACAGCTCCGTCTGAATATGATCTAGGTGCATAAAATTAAATGTATTTCTGGACTTGATCAGACAGGCAGGAGGAAAGCAGGGGAAAATGGGGGATAGAGTTGGGAAGAGTGGGGAAAACTCAGCAAGGTCCATCTTTGGGAATGGCCAGCCATCTCACAACTTTTCCCTGTCTTCTTTTTGTTTTCACTTGCTCCCCCCCACCTCTCCCCCAGAAGCAGGAGTCAGGTAACAAGGGAGTCTTCTCTCCCTTGTAGCACACTGCAAGACAGTCCCACAGGTAGCCATTGGGCAGTCACGGGAAGTGGCCATGCATCATGGAATGACCTTTGTGGGACTTCATTGCACCAGCATGATAAAACAGAGAGAACACAGGGGAAACATCCATGTGATGAAGTCCTAAGTCAAATTCAAGCAGTTAAATCGAGAGCTTTGTTTGGCAAATCATGTCTGCAATTCTGTGCATTGTACATTTTGGAATTCAGCATCATCTCTCTCTCATACACCAGGGTCAGGCTATGGTCCCCATGCCATTTTTTAAAAAAGTGTGTGTATGAGAGGGGGGGGGGGGGAGAAAGAAAGAAAGAGAAAGAGAGAGATAATTACAATAACAAATCTGGGCTGCATGTGGTTATCTTCATAAATCAGCTGCATACTATAAGATGGGATAAATCTGACAGTTTCACAATTTTCCACATTCAAATTTTTTTACACACTTAATGCTTTTAATTTTGAATATGAAAACATTTGGGGATTCCAAAATGAAGCCAAAGGAACCTTTACTCCAAATGCAGAAAGTACAGCTAGCTATTCCCAGCAGAGAAAATACCATGTTAGATTTTCCCACCATATAAAGATAAGGAATTTCTCAAGACAGAAAAACCTGGCAACACTAAGTACTAAAAAGGTCTAATAAATAGGGATTAATATCCAGAAAACGAAGAGTAAAGCATTCAAAAACCTAGATGAATTTGTAGGCTTGGGGTTCTTCCACAATTATTCTTGTTTGCTTGTTTTTAACTTGCGGTATTCCTATCCCAAATAGGAAGTAATTTTTAAATGGTGGTAAAACCTGAAATAATGAACTGCATCAAAATTCTCATCCATTTTCAATATTATTCATGTAACAGTCAGAATGTTGTTGGTACCATGCACATGTACAAGATCTCTATAAAGATAGTTGGACATCTTAGTCCAATGTGGTGTATCTGTATCTAGTTCAAGGTTGCAGAATTGTTGTTTGGTGCCACTGCCAATGTAAATTACATATGCATTCAGATGCGAACTCACTTGCACATTCATTTACAAATTGTATGCATTCAGCTGTGCAATATTGCCATTCAGTCTCCGCATAAAAGAATCAATATGCAACTCCACCTGTAGACATTTGTACTAAGCAACCCTTATGTAGCATCTTGACCAATGTGTAAGTTGAACCTAAGCATGTTTATTCAGATGTTCTAATATGTTTCTTTAGGGAAAATGGGTGTGGGATTGCAGTTTATACATGATTAATCATGGAGAGTTTTGAGGTATTTAGGGGCACTACTTCCTTATGTTAAACTTGTCTGTCTCCTAATAAGATTAATGCTACCTATAACTTCCCTGGTTCTTTTGATTAGGGAAAAGTAAATACTCCAATGTCACCTCAAGCAAACCTGGATGTTATTCATTTTTTTTCAGACAGTGAAATATTACTGCAACTATGCGGAGGCTGCTGGAAACATTTCTTTGTGAAGGTAGCAGTTTGAAATCCATTCAGCATGTCAATTGTTCTGACTGCATGGAAAAATCATTGTGCCAGTACCACACACTGCTGGCATCCATTGCTGCTGGCATTGTAGGCCTTTTCTTGTCTGAGCTGGCTTCCAGTTTGTTTCTGAGTTCAATTCAAAGTGCTAGTTTTCAGCCATGAATCTCTAAATGACTTGTGATCTAAAGCAAAAATAGGGAACCTCTTGATACAAGCTGATACCACTTGTGGCAGATTCCCATCTGGTCTGCCCAGCTTCTTCCCATCTTATTCATTCATGAGTGACTGGAGATGAGAATTTTGTCCTTCTTCATTCCATGCTGCAGTGAGGCTCAAAACAACTCATTAACCTTCCATTGGCATCAACAATAGCTCATGACAGGTTAACTAGAGGAGGAGAGGGGATTTCCAGCAGAAGAATGGGTCACTTCATTTCTCCCCTATTGCATGGGCATCAGGCAAAGCTTGTTCACAGTGCACGGAAGACATAAGTCTGAGAATATGAGTACGTTGTGTGTGTTTGGGATATGTGTGTGTTTAGGATATGTGTGCGTCCGGGAAAGGGGAAAACACATTGCCCCTTAAATAATCATGTCAGGGCAGTGTAACACTAATGGGGTGAGCTTTCTTATTCCTGCCACACAGTTCAAATGTGACCAAACAAAACTAATTCAACTTTCAGATAAAAAAGATTCTTCATTTCACTTCAAGAAAATATGGCTACCCCTAAGTACATTCCCATTTTATACAAATGACACTTCAGGCTGAAGAATGGAGGATGGCTACCATGGAAAGTGTGGAACTCTTTTTCTAGAGCAAAAGTAGCCATATCGCAGTGCACAGTCTCCATGCTCACCAGCTTGATTGGGAGGCCCACAATGTTTTAATATATGTGACCTAATCTCTCCTACTTGTAGACTGCTCTGGGCTGCTTTAGGTCCAGTAGAGGTCTAACTTTAACTTGGGAAAAATCAGGAAGTTAATTTCCAACTTATTTCCTGGCTTTAAAAGTGCCACCACTGGACCTGAAACCACTGGGATCTACCCGTGGCCAAATTCTCTCCCATTCCAACTTGAAGATCAGAAGGGCACCTTGAGTTTTAAACTTCAATTGCATTTATAAAATAGGAGTGAGGGACACGTCAGGGGTTGCAGGTCTTCAGGGTCGAAGCAAGGGCTGGGATGGTGTGGGGCTAGGAGTTGTACAGACCTTAATTTTAAATAGTTGTCCACATCTGTATTAAAGAATCCCGTCTGATATGTACATTGGCACCAGATGTTTTTGGCTTTCCAATACTTTCCGAAGCTCTTTAAATGAATACCATGCTATGTTTTGAAGGCTGACAGTAATTGATAGTCATATCTTTATTTGATAGTAATATCTCTGTTTTGACAGCAGTGGTTTTTTCTATCGTTAACTTACCTTTGTTTAGTTTAACTTCATTCTCTTTATAGGAAGTAGTTTTATTATCTTTGTTAGTGCTGGATTTTAATATCAAATTTGGTTGCATTGCTGTGTACTGTTTAATCTTGCTTGAAACCCAATTGGTGTATGTCATATAGAAAATTCATTTTATGAGGTGACAAAGAAATACATATACATGAGTGAAGTGTGGGATCAGAATAGGATTTAGGTTCATATTTCTCACAGAGCTTTTTTCAAGGGAGAAATGATTGTGATGGTGATATAAATCAGAGTTGGGATACTTGGGCAGGCCCAGAGACCCATCTTCCATCCTGGAAAGGTCTGGGGAACACAAGAACAAAAAAAAGGAAGTGGGTGCAGAACTGGACAGAAATCAACTCCGCCGCCCCCGCCCCCCCGGCCAGGCCTGAGCCCGTAAGCCCAAAGCCTGCACCCATAGGCCCGGATGCCCGGGCCTATGGGTGCAGGCTTTGGGCCAACACATCCGGGCCCCACAGGGCCTACAGTTGATCGATCCAAATGGCAGACTTGGAACTGATATCCCGCCTACTTTTCGTTTCAAGGCAGTTTTTGTTTCGTTGAGGGTCTTTTTGTTTTGTGCCATCCAAATGGACGCTACGAAACAGAAACATGAATGAAACATATGAGACGACTTTCACGCACATCTCAACTGCATGACCAGAAGAGAGAACGAATATAACTTAAAATTTTCTCTCCACTGCCAAATGTCATCAAAAATTATGTGATTGAGATCCTATATCAGAAATGTAGCCATGATGCTATGTTTATGATTTGTCTTCTGATCTGAGTCCTGAAAACCATTTAAAATCCAGCCAGGTGCACTGAGGAATTATTTAGTTTTAGCATATAGGGTGCTGAATGATGATACATCCAGACCCCACCCGACAGTAATTAGTAGTGCACTGAAGAGTTGTGATAAGATTGCAGGGTGGTGGTGGGGGGGCTGCTTCTACTCAGTGCGCCACCTTTCAGAGGTTGGAGGGGACAGAATTCAGCACCCCACTTACCAGCACTACAGAACTGCATCCTTCAGTACCACTGGCTGCATAAGGTGATTTTGGAAACATTTGTGAATTCAGTAATGTTCCTACAAGTGTAAATGTGAATAGGAAGCAGTGCAAGGTTGTTCATTTAACTTGTGACATTATAACTTACTCATGGTCCAAAAGAGGAGATAGTCCCCAGCTGTAGCAGGTTGATCCCCTGGCCCACCCCTGTGCAGCATTGAGAGGTGTCCTGCTCTTCACTGCAAATGAATACATTGTCACTGGGAAGTCAAGCGCCAATAACAGTTGCCAGAAGCATGAAGTATATGGTGTCAAATCATCCAGAGTCAAGAAAGTTGTAAATCAGACTCAGGATTCCAGGAAATAGCAGTAGCCAAGTTTTTACACAATTCAGGGGCCATAAATCTGTCGAGCCAAGCTGTCAAGATGAAGACTGAAACTGTTCTCAGCAAGGTAATTGGTGTTTGTAACTTCCTTTATAGGTGGCATTTTGGGCCAACACCCAGATCCCAGGGAGTATTTAGGGAGCGTGTTCCACAGCTGTGCTGTTCCTGATGCCTTGGTTGCAATCTCTCGCTTACTCTGCAGGGAATGATTTGGGCTAGTCGTTCGAGCCTCTATTTTTCTCTGGAACTTGGAATCATCTCTTCTAGCTCCTATATCTGCTCCTATTTGACATGCTGAACAGACGGAGAACTTGATTGTCTGGCAGGCATCTGCTGCGACCCAGCCATTGGTAAGCTTAATGTGTCTTACTTTCAAGGGAAGGCATGACTGGAGTGTGGGGGTGAAGACAGGTGAGGATTGGGAAGCTATAGCATTCCAGATTCCTCTCCTGCCTTGCACCTATCACCCACTATGTCACATTGGGAAGGTGAGAGTAGGGAACCAAGTGGCATGGGGTGTGGAGAAAAAAATGGTTACTCTGAGACTGGGGGGAGTAGTCTTTGTTAGGACATGGGGGGAAGAGAGATTTTAGGGCGGTTCATCTAATCAGGATTTCCAGACACTCAAATATATTCTTTCTCTCCACAGTCCCAGGGGCCACATAAGCAATTTTGAGACACTATATCTAGATCTAGGGACACTCTTTTTCCATTCCTGGCAAGGACCTCTAGACTAAGAGCCAGTAAGTATCCTGGCAGAATGCAAGTCTCCACCAGCATGTTCGCATTGTCATTTAGGGAGTGGTGGACGCTAGGCTTGATCGATCCACGAAAAATTAGATTCTAAACTCGTTTCAAAACTAGAGGGGGGCAGCGTTTCGTTTCTGAAGGTATTTCCGAATTTTGCCCCCCAAAAAAATTCGAAATTAACGAAAATTCGTTATTTTCAAAATTAATTCGTTAATGGCGGATGCGCATGCGCAATTCCGCAAAAAACAGCACAGAGGGAGAGGACTTTACAGGACTCTCCCACCCTCATTTTTTGAGTGATCTTCTTCAAACTTGGTACAGTGGTAGAACACATTTAACACTGATAGCTCACCAAAATTTGGAACGTTTCCCTTATCCTCTGATTTTTGGAGAATTTTCATAGCTTTTATAATAAACCATTTTTTAATAATTGCAGAAATCTGTTCCTGGTTTGAAAGTCTTATTTCCTGTTAAATTGGGTTGTCTTTACTGTGAAAGTCATTGTTCTACTTCAGAAACTTTGTTTTTGTGGCTGAAACTTTGTTAAATTGGTGTGTGTGTGATATATACTGTGTGTATATATATAGTCCCTGCTTATGTGTGTGTGTGTGTGTGTGTGTGTGTGTGTGTGTGTGTGTGTGTATAGGTAAAGGTAAAGGTATCCCTTGACGTTAAGTTCAGTCATGTCTGACTCTGGGGGTTGGTGCTCATCTCCATTTCTAAGCCCAAGAGCCAGTGTTGTCCATAGACACCTCCAAGGTCATGTGGCCGGCATGACTACATGGAGTGCCATTACCTTCCCAGAAACACCCAGAAAATGGGAATTCCAGACAGGAAACAATCAGGGCCAGCTAATACCTCCCAACAAAGGATTCCCCCAGGTAGGAAGCAGCCAGGCTTTGAAGCTGCAAGGCTATTCAATGCTAATCAAGGTGACCAATTGCAACATTCACACTTGCCTCCCACAGACAAGAGTTCTTTCTCCCACCCTGGACCTTCCACAGATATATAAACCCCACTTGCCTAGCTTCGCACAGACGTCAAAACCTCTATGTCTGCCACAGATGTGGGTGAAACGTCAGGAGAGAATGCTTCTGGCACATGGCCATAGAGCCCGGAATACATACCACAACAGTGTGATCCCGGCCATGAAAGCTTTCGACAACACAACCACAGTATCCATTCAAGTTCATGTAGCGTTGTATGGAAACCTGTATTGGGGGGAGGGAGGGTGCGAATCTGGGCCCCTGGGAGTCGTAGTCCTCCCTCCCTCCCTCCCTCCCCGGGAGCAGCCGAGGACGGGCCTGGCCCACACCCCCTCGCATCCCAGGCCTCTTCCTCCTCACCTCCGGGCCCCTCTCTGTCTCTCTCGGTCTCTCCAGGCCTGAGCTGAGGCGAGGCGGCGGCGGCGGCCATTTCCCCCCTCCGTCTTCCTCCTCCTCCTCCTCCTCGGCCTCCTTCCCCCTCGCCCCCTCCCATTGGCTGAGCCCGTGATGCCCCTTTTGCTGAGGGGCAAAAGGAAAGGGCCTGAATGGTGGGAGTTTGGGTGATTTGCAAAAGCTTTTTTTTCCTAACGAAAAAAACGAAGAAATAAGAAAAAACGGCCTCTTGCGATTCGAAACCGCGATATCCAGACGTGTGGACAATCAAGGTCGTATATTGCTTCAAAACAAACGAAAATAACGAATTAATAACGGGTAACGGGGAAATCGAATTATTTGAGCAAGCCTAGTGGACGCTCCATATTCTCCCCTTCCTACAACAGCAACCAGAGGGCTCAAGATCACCAATTCATTTGACTGGCTGTGGCAAAGTGGCTGAGCATTTTCTGGTTTACACATCCAGAGAAAAAAGTGCAGCCTCAGCTTTATAGTATAGCATTTATTTTTACCTGAATTGTGCAAAGGCAGCTGGAACATTTCTACATTTCTGCAGGCACTTAAAGGATGAAGGGCTGGAGCTACACCCATGAGCCTTGTGGCTGCTGTTGCACTTCAGGGGAGAAGAATCTACAGAGGATTCTTCCTTCTGCAACATCTTCAAAATTTAAGAACCATGTGGTATAACCAGAGATTAAGCCTGTGAATACCACCAATAAGATTCTAGTCATTCTAACTTAATTTTTTCTAAGTGTTGTACAAACATTAAGATACAGTCATTTCAGAACCACTGGCAACAATCTTTGAGAATTGTTGGAGAACAGAAGTCCCAGCAGACTGGAGAAGGGCAAATGTTGTCCTTATCTTCAAGAAGGGGAAAAAAGAGGACCCAAACAATAACCATCCAATCAGTCTGGCATCCATTCCAGGAAAGATTCTGGAGCAGATCATTAAGGAGGTAGTCGGTATTCACTTAGAAAAAAAAATGCTGTGATCACTAAAAAAGTCAACATGGGTTTCTCAAAAACAAGTCATGCCAGGCTAATCTTATCTCTTTTTTCAACAGAGTTACAAGCTTAGTAGATGCTGAGGATGTAGCATATCTTGATTTCAGTAAGGCCTTTGACAAGGTCCCCCATGATTTTTTTTGCAAACAAACTAGTAAAATGTGGGCTAGATAATATTACTGTCAGGTGGATTTGTAATTGATTAACCGACCGAACCCAAAGGGTGCTCACCAATTGTTCCTCTTCATCCTGGAAAGAAGTGACTAGTGGAGCGCTGCAGAGTTCTGTCCTAGGCCCAGTGCTGCTCAACATTTTCATTAATGATTTAGATGAAGGTTTAGAGGGCATGCTTTTCAGGTTTGCAGATGACACCAAATTAGGAGAAATAGCTAATACTCAGAGGACAGAATTAGAATTCAAAACAAACTGAACAGTTTTAGGGAGTTGGGTCAAAACTAACAAAATGAATTTCAACAAAGACAAATGTAAAATACTACACTTAGGCAGAAAATAATGAAATGTCAAGATACAGCATGGGTGATCCTGGCTCAACAACAGTCCATCTGAAAAAGATCTTGAAGTTTTCATGGATAACAAGTTAAACATGAGCAAACAGTGTGATGCTGCAACTAAAATAAGCCAATAGGATTTTGGGCTGCATCAAAAGAAGTATAGTGTCTAGATCAAGGCACGTCATGGTGCCTCTCTATTCTGCTTTGGCCAGACCTCACCTGGAATACTGTGTCCAATTCTGGGCACCACAATTCAAGAGTGATATTGACAAGTTTGAACATGTCCAGAGGAGGGTGACGAAATGGTCAAAGGTCTGGAGACCAGGCCCTAAGAGGAACATCTTAAAGTGCTTATTTAGCCTGCAGAAGAGAAGGCGAAGAGGAGACATGATAGCCATGCATAAATATGTGAAAGGATGTCATAAGGAAAAGGGAGCAGGCTTGTTTTCTGCTGCCCTGGAGACTAGGCATCAGAGCAATGGATTCAAATTACAGGAAAGGAAATTCCAAGTGAAAATTAGGAAGAACTTCCTTACTCTAAGAGCTGTAAAACAGTGGAACTCACTGTTTCGGAGTGTGGTGGAAGCTCCTTCTTTGGAGGCTTTTAAACCGAGGCTGGATGGCCATCTGTCAGGGGTGCTTTGATTGTGCTTTTCCTGTATGTCAGGAGATTGGATTAGATGGCCCATGTAGTCTCTTCCAATTCTATTATTCTATAGGAAAATACTGCTTAGAGGCTCACAATCTAATAGACACAATACAAAAGGGGGAAAGAAGAGAAAAGTACTCACTGGAGCATCAGCAGCTTCTTCTCTGACTGAGGTCAGGTTGATCTTGTCTTTTCTGCTCACGATTTCCTATCCTGTGGCAGAACCCAGAGTGGGCCTACTTTCTAAATGTTTTTGCTCATTCCATCCAATGGTTCCCATGTCAGTGGACCAGTGAACCTACTCCAAGTGTTAAGGCAGGCTTGAAAAGTGTTCTCCAAGGTGCTGAATCCTATTTCTTAAAAGGTTCAGCACATTGGATTGCTCTTTCAAAAGTAGCCAAAATCTAGAATGGCTTCACTACCTCACTTGCATTGTAACCTCCAGCTCCCACTGTCCCAGTCTAAGTTCACTTGTGGCACTGGGGAGAAAGAGAACATTTCTTACTAAACTTTGATTTAGCTGTCTCTTTATACAACAGCAAAACTAGATGAACAGGGAAAAAAACTGAAAGTAATTTTGCTAAATTAATCTGAGTCATTTAACATCTGGCTGAGTCAAGCTGCCTTATACTTTGCAAAACAGAGCAATTTGAGAAAATCCTTGCTTTTTAATATCAGGTTTTGTCATTTATAAAGTGGTGTTAAATGCACATTAGAGATTAATATTTGCAATGTATCTTTAGACCCTGTGAAGAAAATTGAGCTATAAATGTAAATTAATATTCTATGTGTGAAAATGTAAAAAGACACCTAGTCATATTTAAAATTTTGCATTCACAAGAACCATTTTGCATTCACAAGATATCTCACAACAAAAGAAGCAGATTTTTTTTTTTTTGGTGCTGGAACTCAATTAAATCCCAGAGCCACCATGCTTTCTAATAATAGTCCCATTTCACTCGGCAGGGGGTGGACATCAAATGGTATAACAATGAAGTGAGAAGCTTTCCAATAATGCAAATATTTATAAGGAGTGGAGAGGGAGAGTACTTCTTTCTGTTAATATGAAAAAGTATCCCCCCGGTGCCTCTCAATTCTCTACTGAGTGAACTTCTCTTTCTGTCAGAAATGCCCACATTTTAAAGTGCTTTACTGGATTGCAAATTTCATGTTCATTTATTAGTCCTTGACAAAGCATCAGAGGAACTGGAGTTTTATTTGGAAGAATGTTGCAGAAGGAGAAGATTAAAAGGCGTACTGGCTGTATTCAATTTCTCCAGTCTGGGAAGATTTTATACCTTTCTTGATGCTGCTTCTGGTGCTGGTGAGATTAGTGCATTCCACTTCCTGGGCTCTGGATAAGACTCGGAGCTAAAGAAAATTAAAATAAAGGTCATTGACTTTGGATTCATTTCTCTGTTACTAAAATATCCGGCCCATATGCTTCCTTCTTTCTGCGATGATCCCCTTATTTGTGTCTACTATGTCTAATGCAAACAGCTTTTATTTATGTGCTGATATTAACCCTGGCATGGCTTTCCCAGCATGAAAGTGAATGTTGAAAATCTTGTATATTGCCTTTATGTGTACATTATATAGGGGCAGGAAAGTGATAACATACATCTTTTCCCACACATGAGCACATGAATTGAATTAATAAATTGCATTATTAGAAAAATGGTTCTGGCTCAGATATTGTAGCGTAAGCTTTCCAAAGAATATTTCCTTGTATTCACATTATGGTAGGGAATAGACAGGTTTGTTCTTCAGATGGAGCTCTGGGGACTACAAATATCTTTTGTCATACAACCTGGCTTCTGAAAGACTAAGCAGATTCTGTAATAAGTTTCAAAGTCCCTAGTGTCTGAGATATTATATGTAAAACCTGAACAGCAATGCAACGAAGTGGGGAATGGTCCAGTCCAGGACTTGGAAAACTAGGTTTTAAAATCATTTTGATAATGTTATGCATTAGAAATGTGAAAATTAATTCTCCAGCGTAACACTGATAATTGAAATAGTTTTGCCTACTTTATTTATTTATTTATTTTATATCAAAAGTATTGCCTAAATTAGTATAAAATGGATAAAATTGAGAGCACAAGCGGCTAAATATCTTTTGACCAAACAATTCTTCCTCTGTACATGAGGCAGGACATTGCAAACAAGCATACAGATGCAGAGTTGTGTGTTCTGCTCCACAGTCGTACAAGGTGAAGGATTCTTTTAGGTAGTGCCATTTTGCCAGGTTGTCTTTTGATCTGCCCACTCCACTTCTGGGTCTGTTCAGGGACTTCCAAGTTGCCCATTCTTGGTTTGCCCCTGGAGCAGACACTTATGAGGAGGCATCCAACTGGGATTTCCTGGCTTAGCTGCTCAGAGGGACACCCTTGCTGTTGCTGGAGGAGCGTCTGCTTTGTTTATTGTATGCTTTCAAGTAATTCTGACTTATGATGACTCTAAACTGAACCTATCACTGAAAGGATTTTTGTCCAGATTTGTTTTGATGGAGTTTACATTTGCCATTCTCTAAGGCTGAGAAAATGTGACTTGCCCAAGGTCATCTAGTAGGTCTCCATGGCTAAACAGGGATTCAAACACCTGGTCTCCAGTCATAGTCCAGTGCTCAAACTGTTCCACCATGCTGGTTCTCCCTAAGCTATTATTAATTAACTAGTTAAACAAAAGTTGACAGGAGGTCATACCAAAGGATCTACAGAGAGTGGCATGGAAGTTGTCACACTTTTGCCTTTAGCCGATCATATTTTGTTACTTGTTTTTTAAGGGGCTCTATTTTTAAGGGACTCTAAAAAAACAACTGTTGTAATATAAATGAAAACAACCCTGTCTGAGCTCTGATAACTGTGGACACCTTGCTACAAAATGCTCATCTATCCCAAGGATAAATATCATTATCTATCTCATTTAGGCTCTTGTAATTGACCATAGCCCATCTGGATGACAACAGGTAGAGAACTATGCAAAATAATATTTAACACTGAATGGGTTGAGATACAGAAATATCATCGTTTCAATGATAAACCAATTTCAGACATAATAACCTTGCATAAAAAATTTGGACGAATATTCTAGGGTTCTCATGGGGCATCAGTCTTGAAGTGCATTAATTATTCTACCTATGTAATGTAACATCCGCCCATGACTGGATATGGATGTTATGGAACTGCCCAGATATAATTCATGCATATCTAAGTAAGCCCACTTATAAAGACATAATTCCCATACCAGATCCCAGCTATTATTATTTTTCCCAGTTTCACCATTTACCTGATGTAACTGACTAAAATTTTACACCATCAGTTATTTAGATTCCACCCAAGACTGTAGGAATCTGTGGGCCATTGCTGGATAAAGTAGCGCATACAACCTGCGGCCCTCAAGATGTTTTGGACTTCAGCGCCCAGAATCCTACCATTAGACAAGCTAGAGCTTCTGGGAGTTGGAGACCCAGTCACCTGGAGGACCGTAAAATCTATAGGACTATTCTAAATAATGTCACTGATCCAGACCAACTTAGAAAACCCAGAAATGAAATCTCTAGAAGAATTGAAACAATGGGCCCCAAATGCAATTGGCTTCCAAACAGATAGCTGCATGTGAAATTTATAGAACAATGTAGAACCTTGGGCTTCCAGACTGTGAAAACATGGTTTGATGTAGCGATGTTCCAGAAACCAAAAGGACTTATATAATATATTTACAAAAATCTACTGACTTGGCACATGGAGGAGAAAGTAATAAAAGATTCAATGGTTAGATGGGCTCAAAACATAGGCCAAGAGATAAAAATGGTCCAATAGGAAAAGACATGGAAATGAAGAATGAAATACACGGCATGCCAAAACCTGAAGAAAAATGTCTGCGTTGCTATCTCCCTCGAGAGGGACCAGTGAAGATGTACAATTGTACTGACAAATGTGGGAAAGAAAATTGTATTTATTTATTTACTTACTTACTATACTTTTACCCCTCCCTTCTCACCCCGGAGGGGATTCAGGGTGGCTTGACAATGTGGCAGTAATTCAATGCCTTTGAAACAAAATACAAAGAAAGTCATTTAAAATACACATTAAAATACAATTAAAACAATTAATAGGCACATTTTATCCCATGTGTTAGACATGCAGCAAAGTAAAAAAAAGTACTGGAAACAGATTCATGTATATCTTGAAAAGATGTTAAGCAAAGTTAAAAATGACACCACAAATGTACCTTTTGATCATGCCAGATGATGAACTAGAAAGGAAATCTGGAAAAAAAATGTTTTACATGACAGTGGCAGCTCAAATATTATATGATAGATATTGGAAAACCTCAGAGATATCTCCCTTAGAAGAATGGGAAAAATACATTACAGGTTTGCTAATAATGTACAAAATAACTGTACTCTTAAGAGGAGAATTATTAGAGAACTTTATTAATGAATGACAACCAGTGATTCAACATCTCAATAAGAAGTATAATTAAACTAAAGATGTACATAGACCAGTGTTTCTCAACCTGGGGATCGGGACCCCTGGGGGGGGGGTCACAAGGAAGTGTCAGAGGGGGTCACCAAAGACTATCAGAAAACACATATTTCTGATGGTCTTAGGAGCCCCTTTGGCAGAGAAGATCTCTCTGCCTGTCATTCTCTTTCTTTTTGGAAACAGATGGCTAATCCTCCCAAATTTGTGCGGAATTTGGTCCAGATCGATCGTTGTTTGGGCTCACAGTGCCCTCCAGATGTAGGTGAACTACATCTCCCCTAAATCACTGTCAATTCCTCCCAATTCCCTCCAGTATCTTCTGTTGGTCATGGGGGTTCTGTGTGGGAAGTTTGACCCAATTCTATTGTTGGGGTTCAGAATGCTCTTTGATTTTAAGTGAACTATAAGTCCCAGCAACTACAACTCCCAAATATCAAGGTCTATTTTCCCCAAAATCCATCAGTGTTCACATTTGGGCATACTGAGGATTCACACCAAGTTTGGTCCAGATCCATCATTGTTTTGAGTCCACAGTGCTCTCTGGATGTAGGTGAACTACAACTCTAAAATTCAAAGTCAATGCCCACCAAACTCTTCCAGTATTTTCTGTTGGTCATAGGAGTTCTGTGTGCCAAGATTGTTCAATTCCATTGTTTGTGGAGTTCAGAATGCTTGCAGCTTAACTATAAATCCCAGCAACTACAACTCCCAAATGACAAAATCAATCACCCCACCAGTATTCAAATTTGGGCATATTGGGTATTTGTGCCAAATTTGGTCCAATGAATGAAAATACATCCTGCATATCAGGTATTTATATTACAATTTATAAGAGTAACAAAAGTACAGTTATAAAGTAGCAAGGGAAATAAGTTTATGGTTGGGGGTCACCACAACAAGAGAAACTGTATTGAGGGGTTGCAGCATTAGGAAGGTTGAGAGCCACTGACATAAGGGATCCTATAAGACTATAGACAAGGAGGAAGCTGATATTAACTTAGAGCCGATGATACCGTTTTATGTACGTTTCAGAGAGAAGACTGCGATCACTTAAAAAAGATATTATATAAGAAATGATAATGAAATTCTAATAGCTGGAAAATATTTTACTGTATGCAACAAACACTTACAAATGTATACCTATTTAAATAAACAAATAAATATTAAATATAAAAAGGCCCCTTTTGTAATTGCACTGTTGTGTTTCTGTCCATAGCAACTTCACCTAGTTAACTTTTGTTAGTTTGTTTGGAGTTGTTCCCAGCAAAGTATCACCACTAGAAATCCTCCCACCTCTGTTGATAATAATATTTTTTGTTGTTAGTATTAGGCTTTTTATCAAACAGGGTGGCATATAGATATTTATAATGAATAAAACAAATAAACCCGCTCCTTGGGAATCCAGCAGTTGTCTCGTGCATAGGCTGCAAATTTATAAGTGAAACAAACTATTGAACAAGAAGAAGAGAAGAAAAGAAGGAAAAGAAGCAAAACATAAATTCCCATATAGCTGTAACAGCCATATAATTAGAATTTATCTACAAATAGACTATAAATCATCTTCCCTACTAGTACAAGATAGCAGATGGATGTGTTCTATTTTTGTAAAGAAGAAAAGCGACTTATACTAGCCGTTAATAGTGTTCAATGGTTATATTTTTAAACTGACAGCATCCCCAATGGGATGGCGGTGATCCATGAGCTTTCCATTCGATTGATTTCCAAAGGCATATGTGCAAGTTTTTGTGGGTGTTTGTGTGCATATTTTGCGTATGCAATAAATCCCTCAGACAATATGGAACAACAATTTTTGTCAAGATTCTTCTGAACTAGAGACCTCACCACAAAAAGTTTTATTATTTTTTATTATCAACCATCGGTCCTGTAATAAATAAATGTCTTTGTTCATTCATATGCATTTTGCAGACTATTATCTTTCTTTGAAAATATGTCACAGTTGGGCCCTGAATTGTTTAATGATGTTGCAATAAAACAAAACAACCCACATACCATTTGGGGATAAATTAGTGCAAAAAGTGGAACCATATAATGGAAAATAAATAATGTCACCATTCTGCTCAATACTGTTTATGTCTCTGTTGGGCAATCATGTTCAGTTTGGGTTGCCACAAATTAAGAAGCCTCGGAGAGCACCCAGAGAAAATGATGAAGTATTTACAATGCAAGAAAAGCACAAAGGACAAAAATGGGCAAGTTTATCACATATGAAAAAAGTTAAGATGAATGTTATTCTTTGCACTTTTAGAACAAGGCAGCAGACTCTTGATATAGTATTAATCTTACAGATCTCTATTGGATACTACTGCAACAATATACAAAAAGTATTTTTCTGTTTTGGCCAATAATTGCCCCATCTCTCTATAATTTTCAAGATTACAAAACGTAAAAGGATGGTATGACAAATCTAGGACATACAGTTCAAAGACAGCCATGTTAGCCTGAAACATCAATATGTAAAGATGCTACAAGATGCCTTTGAATACCAGTACATATAACTTACTGAAAACAGTTACATTTCAAAGTGAAAACAGCAAAATCAATCAACAAGATAATACAGATCAAGTTAAATTAATAGGACTGTGGAAATTAAAAGGCTCCCTGTGTGCCACCAGAAGGTTATTTAAGCAAATGCTAAACAAGCCGTACTCTGGAGAATATTTCCACAGTTGGAGAAATCCCATTGAAAAATCTCTTTTCTCAGTAATAACTTGCTACACCATGGATTTTCAAGTAGTAAAACAAAAAAACAAATCTTGCTGTTGTCAGGATTTATCTTCTTCTTCTTCTTCTTCTTTTTTTTACTGTTAATGCGAGTAGCTGATGGAGTGGAGATGCAGTATAGGATATACAAAAGGACAACCACTGAAAGAAAATAAAAAAGGTTATGTCAAAATCCCCCTCAAATGGATTCCTGTTGTTTGTTATTGAATCTGCCTTGAAGGTCTCCATCATCACTAATGGTTTTAGATGATTTTGGATCTTGGATGGACAAAATGTAGGCCATCAGATGCAAATAGTTTCCCAAATTCTTTTTTTTTTTAGCCCAACCCAGTGCCCATGATACATTCTATGCCAAGGAGGAAAAAGTAGCAAACATTTCTATGTTGTTGTTCTTGGAGGTCTCTACAAGGGACAAGCCTCTAAAAGGCTTCTCCCCAACAGCAAAAGCATGCATCATCCACAAGCCCATTGCAGTCTGTAGAGGATGGGACACATGGTGCGACCCAAAAATGTGGTCCTCAACCCTGCCAAAACTGTCCATTCCCATTCAGGGGATTGGGCTAAATGGCCCTTATAGGTTCTTCCAATTATATGAGAATATGATTCTAGATGGCTGTTCTCTAGTTTGCTCAGGTGTGAATAAGCTGTTGATTTACCTTAGCACTGAGTCTGTATTTTTGCAACTATTGTTGCATGTCAATCAAAATAAACCCCTTCTTGTATGATCATATATCATATTTTACTGTGGAAAAGATTCCATATTGATATCTGAGAACTATAATATTCCTGTATGAATTGAATGGCTGAACTACTATTTAAAAGGAAATTATGGCAGGCACTTTCCCTTGTCAGCACTATGGGAACAGTGGATATACTGAAACTATTTTATTTCTTCATGTTATTTTTTTCTCCATCAATTTATGACCTGATGGAGTAACATTCAATGAGTCATCACAAATGATGGATTCAGTTCTGGAATTCCAGAACATCTGGTGAAGTGTGGAAATTTTTGGAATTCTAGAAAACGTAGTAAAAGTGGGGGAAATTGCTTCAGTCATCGTAATAGTTCCACCATTTGCTAGTTCCATGATCTTACACACTTATTTGTTTGTTTGCCCATTTATTTATTGCATTTATACCTGCTTTTCTCCAAAATGGGACTCAAGGTGACCTAATATATTTAAACAGGTTAAACTAAACATTTGTTTACAATAGTTAAAACAACAACAATATTGTTTAAACATAATTTCCAGTAACAGATTTAAAATACAGCTCATTGTATATACACACTACTGATCCATAATTAAAATACAAAGACCTGCTTGAATAAATAAAGACTTCACATGCAGGTGAAAAGAAATCAGGAAGAGGGCCAATTGGGCCTCCCATGGAAAGGAGTTTCACAACCTGGGAGCAGCCATGGAAAAGGATCTCCCGAGTTCTCATCAAATATGCCTGCAAATGTGGTGGGACTGAAAAAAAATCCTTTCCCTGGAGATCTTAAAGCTCACTCATGCACATCTGTCTATATTTTCCCAAAAGTCAGCAAAGGATGGTGAACATGTGCATTTTCTAGGACCATTTACCTTAAAATGGTCCTGGAAATAGGATACAGGGAATCATGAACATGTTTACACTTAGATCCTGAAAACAATCTGGATGCTGCATTTTACACAAAATCATAGCTTCTAAACTATCTCTAAGGATAGCCCCATGTACAGCATATTACAGTACTCTGTATATAAGGAATATATTGATGAGGCAGGATCACCTTTCTCTCTACAAAGTTGTAGTTGGTGAACCAGCCAACACTAGTATTAAGTATTTCTGCTGCTTCCACTACTTCGTTGGTCAGACCTGAAATATACTGCAATGAGAAAATGATGTTAGCTTCCAAGCATGTTAACTCAAACTGCCTGACCAGCCCCATGACCCTTTCTGACTTGGATGATTGCCTGCTGATGACTCTGACCACAGCCTGACGGTCACACCAAAACCACACTGTCTTGTCCCTGAACACGATGGCCCAAATGCGAATTGCTACAAGGATAGGAAAGAACTCCAAAAATGTAAGGTTGCGTAGCAGGCAGGGCCGGTTTAACCCATACGGCCGCTGAAGCGCCCGCCTCGGGCGCACGCCGCTAGGGGCGCTGTCGAGGCGTCGACAGCGCCCCCGTAGCGCCGCCGATGCTGCCGCTGCGCCGCCGCCGTTTGGCTCAACGGCCTTGCAGCCTGGGCTCAACACAGGCGCAGATCGCCAGCCGATCTGTGCCTGCATTGAGCAGGCAGGGAGGAAATGGGCGATCTGTCCCGTGCGCACGCGCGCGGGGCAGATCGCCCATTTCCATGCTGCCTGCTCAACGCAGGCGCAGATCGGCTGACGATCTGCGCCTGCGTTGAGCAGGCAGCATGGAAATGGGCGATCTGCCCCGCGCGCGTGCGCACGGGACAGATCGCCCATTTCCTCCCTGCCTGCTCAACGCAGGCACAGATCGCCAGCCGATCTGTGCCTGCGTTGAGCAGGCACCATGGAAACGGGCGATCTGCCCCGCGCGCGTGCGCACGGGACAGATCGCCCATTTCCTCCCTGCCTGCTCAACGCAGGCACAGATCGCCAGCCGATCTGTGCCTGCGTTGAGCAGGCACCATGGAAACGGGCGATCTGCCCCGCGCGCGTGCGCACGGGACAGATCGCCCATTTCCTCCCTGCCTGCTCAACGCAGGCACAGATCGCCAGCCGATCTGTGCCTGCATTGAGCAGGCACCATGGAAACGGGCGATCTGCCCCGCGCGCGTGCGCACGGGACAGATCGCCCATTTCCATGCTGCCTGCTCAACGCAGGCGCAGATCGTCAGCCGATCTGCGCCTGCGTTGAGCAGGCAGCATGGAAATGGGCGATCTGCCCCGCGCGCGTGCGCACGGGACAGATCGCCCATTTCCTCCCTGCCTGCTCAACGCAGGCACAGATCGGCTGGCGATCTGTGCCTGCGTTGAGCAGGCAGGGAGGAAATGGGCGATCTGTCCCGTGCGCACGCGCGCGGGGCAGATCGCCCGTTTCCATGGTGCCTGCTCAACGCAGGCACAGATCGGCTGGCGATCTGTGCCTGCGTTGAGCAGGCAGGGAGGAAATGGGCGATCTGTCCCGTGCGCACGCGCGCGGGGCAGATCGCCCATTTCCATGCTGCCTGCTCAACGCAGGCGCAGATCGTCAGCCGATCTGCGCCTGCGTTGAGCAGGCAGCATGGAAATGGGCGATCTGCCCCGCGCGCGTGCGCACGGGACAGATCGCCCATTTCCTCCCTGCCTGCTCAACGCAGGCACAGATCGGCTGGCGATCTGTGCCTGCGTTGAGCAGGCAGGGAGGAAATGGGCGATCTGTCCCGTGCGCACGCGCGCGGGGCAGATCGCCCGTTTCCATGGTGCCTGCTCAACGCAGGCGCAGATCGGCTGACGATCTGCGCCTGCGTTGAGCAGGCAGCATGGAAATGGGCGATCTGTCCCGTGCGCACGCGCGCGGGGCAGATCGCCCATTTCCATGGTGCCTGCTCAACGCAGGCACAGATCGCCAGCTGATCTGTGCCTGCGTTGAGCAGGTAGGGCGGAAATGGGTGATCTGTCCTGTGCGCATGCGTGCAGGGCAGATCGCCCATTTCCACGGAGCCTGCTTTCTCGGTGATTGAGGTTTTTTTGGGGGGGGGCACCAAAATCCTTTTTCGCTTACACTTGAAAATTTCCTTGGGCCGGCTCTGCATGTCACTGACATGTCCTTGATGTTTTATTCAAAACTACTTCATTTGTTGGGTTTATGTAATTGTTAAAAACATGTTGGATTAATCATGACATTTCATTGTTAGGTTCTATTGCTTTTCTGTGCCAGGAATGGGTAGTACATGTTATCCTGTTGGCTTACAGGGGAGGCTGCTTATGGACTTTATTTCTGTCATTCATTATGCACCCTGGGATCCCTTCTTGCCATTTCCCATTTGTAACTGATTAATGGGGTTCTATAGTTGTTTGACTTTGATATGGGATTCTGAACAAGCACCAAAGAAGGCAGAGAAGGGCAGATATTCTCTGCAATCAAATCTAAAATACATTGATCTCAGAGAAATCTAATGGGAACGGCAAAGGGCAAAGCAGCTTGAACTATTTAGACCTCAAAGCTTTTTTTCTTGCTGCCTAGACTAATTCCACATTCTAAGCATCTTCCCATTGCTGTGTATATCATTAGAGCTTCATTTAATTTCCCTTAAAAAGAAGCCAGCACAGAATTGTGTGTTAGCCCATTTCTTACGCTTTCAAACTGCAGCTCTCCTTAGAATACAGTAAGCAACAAGACTTGAGAAATTAAAATTCCCCTTTCTGTAGTTCAGTTCCACAATGCATCCATGGGTTATTGAAGATATTGTCCCCATGTTTGGGCTGTATTTTTGTGTCCCAGTTCAGTTTGTTTAACTCTGTTGGTTTAATATCTGTGATTTGTCTCAGTAGTAGCAATTCTGCTTTGCATTCTGAGCAAATTCATGTTGGAAACATGGAATGATGACTATCGTTTCCAAATCATCAACATGCTCTTGAGACCCAATTTTATCTATTTTATTTTATTTGCCATTTGCCAACCTCCATCTCAGTGAGCTGTCCTATAGTGATGCAGAGGCCTGACATTCTCCCTTTACTTGGGAATTCACTAAAAGGATGACACCCGCATCTCTGCAGGATCTCAAATAGAGGTTTTACACACTGATATGTTCTCTTCTGGTTCCAGTGTATTTTGTTCAACATTTGATCTTGGGGAGACAATAGAAGTGACAAGATTATGTTTGCCTTCAGATGCATGGGGACAAATACGATGAAACAATCCTGATGAAATGGAGATGCAGCTGGCTAGGAAATGGATCAATCTATGAAAGGTTATATAGCTTGTTATTAGATAGGATGGTACTCCACCTGAAAGAATAGATGTGTAATCTGGGGATGCTCCTTGACTCAACCATTTCTCTGATTTTTCTGGAGGGCCGTGATTGAGAGAATGACCTTTTAACTAACTTTAACTGGTTCACCAACTGCAGTCTTTTCTGGAGAATACAGGGCTGGATCCATTCATTCACATGATTGTTACTTCCTGACTGATGAATTCCAGTTGTCTACATATCAGGCTGCCTTTTAAGACAATCCAGAAATTTCATCTAGTTCAGACTAAGGTGATCATACTACTTCCTGAGATCCCAAAACTTTGGATCCACTGGTAAGCTTTTTAAATGCTTAATTGTTTATGGGCTCAAATTAAAGGGCTAGTTTTATCTTTTGAAGAACATCACAGCTTGGGTTCCTTTGAAAAGCAGTGGCCCTTTAAATGGTCTTTCTTCCTTTTTATATATATAATTAATGTTTTATTTATACAGATTTAAACACAATCTACATACAAACATACAACCCCCCCCAACATTGACACCAACAAAAGATTAAAAATACGTTTCCTAGAATAATAATATATCCTAAGCATAAAAAAACCCAATAACTACAAATTACAATACAAACTACGTTATCTAGTCTAAGGGCTTTCTTTACATTCTCTCCAGGATGGTTATATTCTCTGTTTTTTACACCAATTTAGTGAAAAGGAACCATTGGTACAGCTTTCCTCCTTTTAAGATTAGTTTTCAAAGAAGGTGCACAATACATGGCTCTGAATGTGTTGTTTTTTTTAAAAAAAACCATAGAAATCTAGGGTTCTTTAAAAATATTTTTATTAACATATTTTGTTTTATGAGTACATTTAATCCATACATGTCATTTATCTATAACCTCATTTCCCTGCCATAAACCTATTTCTCACTCTTCCTCCATTCTATATTAAACCTATATACATATATATAATATAATTTACAATAATATATAATATTATAATATATTGTATATGCATATAATATTTATAATATTATTTTGTAATACAATATAATACTAATAATACAATATAATAATGTTAATTATATATTATATATTACATGTAATATTAATAATAATATTACATGTAATATTACTAATAATATTACAATATATTGATATAGTACAATATAGTATTTTATTGCCGGTATTGTGCTATGCTAATAATATAATATTATATGTAAATTTAATTTGTAAGCCGCTCTGAGTCCCCTTCGGGGTGAGAAGGGCGGGATATAAATGTATTAAATAAATAAATAAATAAACCACTGTGCTGCAGAAAGAGCATATTGATCAAAAGGTCAGCGGTTCGAGCCCAGGCTGAGGATGAGCACCTGCCGTTAGCCCCAGCTCACCTACCCACTTAGCAGGGTTGAAAGCAGAAATATGAGTAGATAAAATAGGTACTGCTTTTTAGTGAGGATGTTATAAAGACACATTTAAAGACATCGATCAGGAGGATCAGGAGGAGCTCTTCAGCATGGAAGATGGAGCAACAGCACCCCCCCACCCACCCACCCACCCATGGCCGGAGTCGAGTGCAGCCCCCAAAGATGCCGGAAATAAGATGTGAAAAAACTGCCTTTACCTCTTCTGTGTTGTCTGTTCTTACTAATTGTATAATTCGGCATTGAATGTTTGCCGTATATGTGTTCTGTAAAGCTGCTCTGAGTCCCCTTTGGGGTGAGAAGGGTGGCGTATAAATACTGTAAATAATAATAATAATAATAATAATTTATTTATTTATTTACAGTATTTATATTCCACCCTTCTCACCCTGAAGGAAACTCAGAGCGGATCACAATGTACACATACATGGCAAACATTCAGTGCCATTAGACATACAGACAGAGAGAGATGAAGACACAGAGGCTATTTAACTTTCTCCAGCTTCCAGGCTTCTTGAGGGTATGCTTAATTCTGGCCACAGGGGGAGCTGCTGCTTCATCATCCACTGTGACACCGAGTCCTTTGATGGATTGCTTCCTCATTCCTTTCTGCATGCTGCTGGAAACTTTTTTGGTGTTGTAAATTAGTTAAATTAGCCTCCCCGCATAAGCGGTACCTAAATTTGCCTACTTGATAGATGCAACTATCTTTCAGGTTGCTTAGGTCAACAACGAGCTGGGCTATTTTTTTTAATGGTCGGGTGCTCACTCCAACACAGGCTGGCTTCGAACTCATAACCTCTCGGTCAGTAGTGATTTATTGCAGTTGGCTACTAACCAGCTGCACCACAGCAACATCATATCCACTCATTTATCTAATATATTTTATTTCTTTTCACTCTTTTGTTTTTTCCCTCCCCACCATACCAATACCACAATTTCTTTCGTATGTGAGGATTTTGTTTTGAGCAGAAAGGTGATGTGATTGTTCTGATGATGATGATGATGATGATGATGATGATGATGAACTGAAAGGAAATCTACTTATGTTGTCATATGGTAAACACAGGAGTTTCAAATGGGAGGAAAATGGTTCCTCTCTAAACACAAAAGTAATTGATGGTCCAGACTTTTTATTGTATCTCATTTTAGCTACATAAATGAGTGATATGTCTAAATAAATAACCTATATTAATAATAAAATGCTGGGAGGCACTCAAGAATACCAAAAACTGATATATAAAGATTGTTAAGTAAACCTAATTTAGAACCCATGGCAGCGATACCCATGGGATTACAAGTGACTAATCATATTACCTTTAACAATAATGGCCTGGAAAAAGGAATTGGAAGGCATGTGGGGGAAGCTTGTGGAATAAGGTGGCAAATTTGCACAACACGAGGTGTATTTTTATCTAGTCAGAAAGGAAATATTGCAAGACAGAGACATAAAACTAGAAATTATACCCTTGCAAACAAACTGTCATTACTTGGCTTGTAGGAAAAGAACAAAACATAAATGAGACTTTCTTTCATGAGCTCCTTTTCTTCAGCTTTCCAGTTTCTCGCTAGTCTATAGTTTGTTCATTCTCATAGTAGCTGTTTGACCTCCTGGTTCTCTGTGCACACTGCAAAACACTCACAGTCCTATTGTTCAGATAAACTCATATTCAAATCACCTTCCCCTGTCTGTCACTTACATACACACAAACCAATGACTCACAGAGTTTATGTCCACACATTTCTCACACTTTGACTTAACACATGACATATACAACATTTTAAAAATGCTGAGTTTCTTGCAGGTGGTCTGGCATAAATATTATTGATAAAGGATACACACTGTTAGAAAGGTTGCTCAATTTAAACTGAGTGAGCATTCCTACCAAGATAAGATTAATATTTGGATTGTGGGCATGTGGGAAATACAAAACAGACCCAAGTCCTCCTCCTCCTCCTCCTCCTTTTTCTTCTTTTTTAAGTTGCCTAGATGATCTTCAGTGTTGTCTCTGTGAGGACAAACCAGTGGTGTACATCTCTGTGAATCAGCTGTTGGCAATGAGCAGCTGGCACTCCATGGAAAATGCGAGCTTTCATTGCCAGAAGAAAGGTGTCAGGCCCGTATATCCAGCACCTGTTGCCTTTCCAAATCTCACTAGGCATTAGTAGAGTATTCTCATAGTGATGGCAAAGGTCTTTGGACATTGCCTGGCTTTTCAATGACGCCTGGCCATTCTTTAAATACCTTTCAGTGAGTTGGCTGGAGCACTTAAAGAGACCAACTGCAATGGGCTGATTTATTTTATGAAGATCAGAGCCTCACTGTTGTGAAAATGTTAGGTCACATAGGCTAGTTTTGAAACTATGGTGTGTAACATTGTGTTATGAAATGTTGTGTTTGAAGTACCTGTTCTCGTCATGGAAAAATGTCTGCTGACAACACCGTAATCCTAGGCAGCATGGTAATGGTGCTCCTTAGCTGGTGGAGCTTTGGAAGAGATGAACTCCAGAAATGACATTTACCAAGAAGCTTAGTTCAGCCAAGTGATAAATAGGGCAGGCCAAGCACAGATCAAAGAGCTCCTCTTAGTCGTCCATTCAAAGAACTGGGCAGGGAAAGGCATGCTAAGTAAGTGCATGGCAAGTCATGTGTGAAAAACGATCTCACCTACAAGAATTCCATTGGTGATGGATAATTGGAAATTTAAATGGTATTCCCACCTTCAGAAAGTTCCTTAAATAACAGGGGTTGTGTGAAACCATTTGTATTTAAAGAGGAGGCTGTGTAATTTATTGCTGAGCGGAATGTACCGCACCAGGTAGATAAACGAGGAAATCCCAGTGCAGTCTATCTTGCGCAGTTGCCACACTAATTACAGATCAATTACTTACCAGTTGTTTGCAACCTTATCAAAGAATAGTAAATTTACTGAGAGGAGAATGTGATAAGATGACTTTTCATTATTACAGTAGAGTTGTTGAAACAGCTCTGACACTGAGATTAATAAGAGCTTTCCCAGAGGTAATGTGATCAGTATGCACAGAGTGAGAATGTTAAAAGCTGAAAACTTGAACCTAGGCACTCTCATAAAAGTCCTTGCTTCCATTAATCATTTTCATGGAAGTGTCCTTAAGAGAGAGATGGGTGGGGTGTGGGTGAAGTCTGATAAGTGAAATTGTGCTACAGGGATTATGTAGGTATCCAATTCGGTTTCCAGGGACTAAGAACAATAGGGAACACTATGTTGTATGTTCTATAAGAGGTTATTAATGGGCTCACTGAAATCTGTTTTCTATTTGGGTTTAGGATATTGGTTTCTGTCTATCTTAGTCCTGTCTTCATTGACTGGCAGATGCTCACAAGGTTTTCTTAAGAAAAGATGGATTTTATTTCATGTTTGAAGTAGAGTGACAACAGCAGGACCAAAATGTACAAACATCACCCCACTCACATGACATCAACACTCAACAATATATTTCTAAGCACTACAAAAATAAGAACTCTACTTAGATCTCTCCAGAAGGCCAGAACAGGAATTGAATGAAGCAACGACAAATTACTTTGAGTATTCTCCACTGATGTACAGAACCAAATTCAAATGGACATGCACCAACCTGAGCGTCTTCTATTTATTACCTTAAACACACAAATGAGGCAGTTCTGGAAGATCTATTGTCTCAAGCTTTAGAAGCATAACTGTTGAGTTATCTAAATATGTGGGTCAGTTGCCAGGCCATCTGCTATCAATATTCCAAGCTACTGACTTTCAAAGGTTAAAACAGTCCATCCACAACCTCACAGAGAAAACCTATGGATGTGGACTCCCTATATACCAACATCCCAGACTTGGATAGACAGTCAACTATCAGGAATATTATTGTGAAGGAGGCTGTGGTGGACCTAGCCACCAACACCTGCCACTTTGCACTTATTCTTAGCTACTTTACTTTTGGGAATAATATGTACCTCCAGATCAGTGGCACTGCATTGTGCACTGCTTGGCACCACAGTCTGTAAATATCTTCATGGTTGACTTGGAATAATGCTTTTAAAAAAACATTTCAGAGGGAAGTGAAGTTTCCACAAAAGAGAAACCTTGAAAGTGAGATAGAAACAAATCTCCTTGTTTAGTCACTAGCTGCCACTCAAGTGAGTTATTTGTGTTAGATTGAGCCTGAACATGGGAGAACGATTATCTACATATTGATATTTAATATTTTCTGAAGATTTACACATAAAATACCAGATAATCTAAGAAGTATTTCTGATAAGAGAAAAGAAATTCAGTGAAATCTCGCATTGTCTCACCCTCGAGGGGCAAGTCTGCAATTAATTTAAGGGAAAGGAAAATAAAATACGGAAATCCTTGCAACAAGGAAATTGTGTTGACAATTTAGCCATTTCCAAATTAGCATTTGATACGATTATGACATGGTATCTGGAACTACTAGATAATGCCAAACTCCACCTCAATTTGTCACCATATTGTGACTGGCTCTGTCCTTGCACTGCCATTGTTTAAGTGATGGGTCTGGAGTATGGAAAAACTAACGGGGAACTCTGAGAAGTATAGTGCAAAAGAGTTATTTTCAAAGCCTTGTTTGGACCAGAAGCATTTTCAGTCTGCTATTCTATGTAAATAGTGTTGATTGCCAATTAGATACTTGCAATGTGAAATAATAGTTTCAGCTTCATCTGTCTCACATTCTACTCTTGAAGACTTAGGCGCAGGAATCTAGGACTTGGGTCCACCAGTCTGCTACGGAAAGCAATTAAATTGGTATGGTGGTGATACTGTAACTAACCATGTCATGGGATATCATTTCATATCCATATCAGGGATAGCTTTGTATATGTTCCTGGACTGCAGTTCTTCATATTCCCCACTATTTCTGATGCTGGTGAAGGCTGAAGGGAATAGCAGCCCAACATCATCTGGAGCAGTGGTTCTCAACCTGTGGGTCCCCAGATGTTTTGGCCTTCAACTCTCAGACATCTCAACTGCTGGAAAACTGGCTGGAATTTCTGGGAGTTGTAGGCCAAAACACCTGGGGACCCTCAGGTTGAGAACCACCGGTCTGGAGGGAGATTTGATCCCCATCCATGCCTTAAATGATGCATCTGTGAAGGGCATTTTGAAGCTTGCATGTACATACAAAGTCCTGAACATATGTTAAATTGTTATTTCTAATTTAATGTGAGTATACAGGGGATCTGCACAGTATGCTTAGAGCTATCTGCTGACCAGAAAACAAAACCATTCTCTAGCCAGTGTCTCTCACATCTGTTTGCGCTGCAGAAATCAGCAGGTAACATGCAGCTAAGCATTATCATGTATTATATTTTCATGTCAGTCTGCTATGGCAGTCCCAGGCCCAGGGATGTGCAAACAAACAAATAAATCAAAAGCCTTGACAGCCTAAACGCTGGTGCCATGTGGTCTGCAAGAACTGGGTATACTAAATAGAATTATTGCAGAGTCTTGCAAAAGGCCAGGGCAGGATTACCAGAACAGAACACATGAAGCACAGCCTTTTCCAGACTGACATGTCTTGGCAGGATACTTTGAAACAAGAAGTGATTGATATGAATTGGAACATCCTTTGCTGCATGTATATATAATATATTCATAGTCCAACTCTACTCAGGTGGTTAATTGGGTGAGTTATCATTTGAGTGAGCACCAAAATCGCTGTTCTTTTCCATCTCAAATTGAATAATGATGATAGGAAAGATAAAATCTAGATGAAAAGGAAGAGGAGGAGGAGGAGAGGAGTCAGCAGCAAGAGAAGAAGAGAAAGAGAGGGAGGGATCAGAAAAGTCAGCATATAGTATCAGCATGCACTTGAAAGAGTGACATATGGCAAAAATGAAATGCCCGGGCAAGAGAAAAGTCAAGAAAATGCCAGGTGGATGCCCACACACATCCTCTATTCTGAAAATTTCCCCAGTAGAACTTTTTTACCACTGCCATGATAAATGAAGGCTTAAAGATTATGATTGTTTTGCTCTCTCTCTCCAATCATGATTTGCAAGGAAATGTTCCATGTGAATCTCATGTGTTGAGTGATATTTATACTGTCCTCACTCCCAGTGACCCCCTGAACTGGCTCTACATCAGGCTTGCACAACTTGTGGTCCTCCAGTTGTTTGGTGTTCATCTCCCAGAATTTCTGACCATTAGCCAAGCTGGCTAGAGCTTCTGGGAGTTGGAGTCCCAAACACGTGGAGCACCACAGGCTGTACAGGCCTGAACTACATACAGACTTTTATGTATCAAGAAAAAGGTCTGAAGGAGGAACCTACACAGATTTGACTTCACACTGAGTGGTGGTTGGTGGCTCCCATGTTAATAGGATGTTGAATTGGCTCTAGATTCTAGGCTGACCTTTAAGGTAGCTGAGTTCTATCTCCAAGATTAGTTCATCAGTTTGGAAAGTTTCTTCAGGGTCTGAATTGAAGTAGAATGGAGTCACCACCTCAGTGACATGAGCATGACCACTTAAAAGGTAGAGTTAAAAGTTTTTCCCTGACATTAAGTCTAGTCGTGTCCAAAGCTGCGGGTTGGTGTTCATCTCCATTTTTAAGCTGAAGAGCTGGTGTTTTTCCTAGGCACCTCCAAGGTCATGTGGTCAGCATGACTGCATGAAGCACCATTACCTTCCCTCTAGAGCGGTACCTATTGATCTACTCACATTTGCATGTTTTTGAACTGCTAGGTTGGCAGAAGCTGTGGCTAACAGCGGGAGCTCACCCCACTCCCTGTATTCGAACCACCGACCTTTTGGTCAGCAAGTTCAGCAGCTCAGCGGTTTAACCCGCTGAGCCTCCGGGGATGCCTGCATGACTACTTACCACTAGGTAAAGGTAAAGGTTTCCCCTGACATTAAGTCCAGTCGTGTCTGACTCTGGGGGTTGGTGGTCATCTCCATATCTAAGCCGCAGAGCCGGCATTGTCTGTAGACACCTCCAAGGTCATGTGGCCAGCGAGACTGCATGGAGTGCTGTTACCTTCCCGCAGAAGCGGTACCTATTGATCTACCCACATTTGCATGTTTTCGAACTGCTAGGTTGGCAGAAGCTGGGGCCAATAGGGAATAGTGTACTAACAGGCTTCCCAGTTTTTCTAAAAAAACTATGCAAGTTCAGCCTTTTAATTTTCTGCCAATGCACAAAGGTCTGGAGGTAATTAGCATGATGTATAATTGTGGAGCTCTTCCTAGAGGCCAAGATGACTAAACTGAGGCTGTTGTACTTTGGACAGATCATGCGATGAGATGATTCACTAGTAAAGACAATAATGTTTGGTAAAGTGGGTGGAAGTAAGAAAAGATCACATTACACTTAAATAGACTCAATCAAGGAAGCCATGGCCCTGAGTTTGTGAGACCTGGATAGGATGATAATCGAAGCCTCTGGTTCATAGGGTCACCCTAAGTTGAAGTCAATTTGACAGCATTTAATAACAACAATTGCGGAGCTAGTGATCCCCAGCACTTCATACTGTAATTATTTATGTATCTATTAGAATTTTTTATTTATCTATGTTTTGGAACACAACACCAGTCTCTAGAAATGGTTTGTCCATTGTATTATTCAACACACTTTGTTGGTAAACTGATACTTCAAATACATTCTCTAGCATTCAGAGAAGCTTCCCTTTGTTTTCTATTCACACTCTGTTGGTAAACTGATGCTTCAAATAGGTCCTCTAGTGTTCAGAGAAGCTTCCCTTTGTTTTCTATTCTTGCTTTTCTTTCCATTTTAAAAATCTGGCTAGATCCCAACCTTTAACCCCTGACACTGAATGTTTCAAGCACGGTACAACGGATCAGGGCTGTTCACAATGCCCTTTGCCCTCCAATATGTCCAAAAGGCAAACTTCTCACAGAATCCAAGATAATCACTTCGGAACACTTTGCACCCCTGGGGTTTCAAGCAGCCAATTTAAAAACACGATTCTAGCAATCCCTCTCAGAAGACTCAGGCATCATCTGTTGCCTAGAGATTTTTTTTATTTGAATGTAGCTTCTATTGCTAAACATAGATTTTAAAGATTTTAAAAAAATTCTTTAACCTTTCTAATATGTACCTGGCTGGTGATCTTTAGTTCCAAGTAACAACAGACTTCTGGTGCTAAGGAAATTCAAGCTAAAATGTCCACTTGGATTTATTTTTAAAGAGCTTTTCAAGCTCATCTTGTGCCATAGTATATCTTGTATATCATAGCCATTGCAGGAAGCAGGAAGTTGAATTTATCTTTCTTTTTCTTTTCTTTTACAAAAATTGCTTCCATACTCCCATTTTCCCATCTCTTTTCATTATGTTCAGAAAGAAGTATTAACAATGAAAATTCTGAAACTGGCCAAAATTCTGTTTGTGATACATGCCTGAGGCCACTTGTGCTGATGTATTGATTCATGAACCCTTGTGTTCCATCCAAAACTGGCAGTCCCCAGGAGGGTGCTTGCTATGGGCATGAAGGAAGAGGCTGGCAGATAACTAAGTGGTGGAAGCTGACTTCAATCCACTGCAGGAAGAGAAAGAAGAATGATCTTGTTCCTCTTCCTCTCTCCCATAGACAGCTGTGTTGGGACAATATGCAGTTCTCATGCCCAATTTGCCTTTTCTCTCATCTTCCACAGCCATTTAAAAGCTGTTGCAAGGTGCACTGGATCTTGGGAGTTGCTGGAGTTTGGTTGTGGAGGTTAGAGAGGTTAGAGTTCTGTATGAGGAGAGTTAGGCTCTGCATGCATAGGTCAAGATCTCAACTCATGATTGACATTTTTCCTCCTCTACTTTTACCAATGCCTGATAACTGTTAGAATGCATGCAGCAATAAGAAATCTTGATTTAAGGAGCAGACATGCCAATAGCTTGGAAAAAAAACCTGTTTTATTGTAGAATTCCATTCTAAAATAGGAAAGCTACTCAGAGTGCCGATCTAACTAAGCTACATCTTGGAAGGCTGAGAAAAGACTCATGGGAAGAAGAAGAGGTGGAGAGGCAACTCTAAGAGTATCAGTTTAGATCACAGAGGAAACATTATAGGCAGACATCAATGGAGGTAAATGGTTTAATTACAATGAAGGAAATGGGGGAGAAAGACAATCTTACCTGTTAACATCACTTCTGTAGTGGCATGTCAGCACAGAAGTGGATTGGGAGATCATTACTCATCTATAAGATGTAAAATCTTTTACTTTGTCATTTCAAAATACTAGAATTTGAGGTCATCCAATTAAATTGACTGGAAGAAAGTTTGAGACAAAAAATGGAAGTGTAATGCATAATTAACTTCTAGAATTCATCTCCCGAAATTGCATTGGCATGCTATATCAGCAAGATCAGAAGGCTAGTTAAAAAAGAATTGGAATTGTAGTAGTTTATGCGACAAGTGGTGGTTCTTAAATGATCCAAAGTGGAATCAAAAACACTTCTGACTTCCGGATAGTGCTGAAAAACAATTGTGAAACACTGTTGCCTTCAAACTCAGCTTATAAGCTTCTTAGCAATATTAAACTGGCCTAGAACTATAAGCAATGAATTACATGTGAAATATTTGTTTTTGTGTGAGGTTACATTTCAGCAGCATAACAAGAGGAAAGAAGTTATATTACTAGTGTGAAAATTAATACAATATGATCCCCATATCCACAGTGGATGAGTTCATAGATTTACCATGAAAAGATGAAGCCACAGATAGTAGTGACCCCTTTTGAAATGGATGACTGCTGGTGGAAACATAAAATAGAATCATGCTGGAGGACCTTGAAAATGCAGAGCGAGAAATACCTCTCTAACAACATCCAGTGTAATGCTATAGCCAACTTGTCATCGAAGCATAACGTAGAATCACACTGGAAAACAAGAAAATGCCTAGGGAGAAAATATTTTTGGATATGAGTAAGTGACATTACTGGTCTCATTTCTGTGGATACAAGGGGTATGCTGTATGTCTCATTTAAATGTATTGAAAACAGCAATGTACCACTTTGGTGGGGAGGTAAAAGGTGCCCTGGAAAACATGCCAGCAAAAATCTGACCAGGAAAGGCATCCATGAATGACAGGGTCCTTGGCGTGGAAAATGAAACATTTTTTGTTTCTGTTTTGGGCTTGGCCCCATATTAGCCGCCCCGAGTCCCTTCGGGGAGATGTTGGCGGGATAAAAAATAAATAAATAAATAAATAAATAATAGTAATAATAATTAACAGCACCTCCCCATGGCCGTGTCAAGCACAGCCAGATGCTGGAGATGAAAAGAGGGAAGCCTTGCCTCTGTTTATGTACTGTCTTTGTTAGTTGTATAATGGCATTGACAGTTTGCCATATATGTACCTGTAATCTGCTTTGAGTCCCCTCGGGAGATAGAGCAGAATATAAGTAAAGTATATTATTTATTTATTTATTTCCACCTACTGGTGATTCAGAAGCATATCCGTGCTTGATTTATAACCATTGATAGATTATTCTGCACCAACATTATCTGACCCTCCTTGTAATGCCATCTATATTAGTAATTTTCCCACTTCCTGTAGAAGTAAATCCTGTAGTGATGTGTGAACTTCCTTTTGATTGTTCAGCTCCACCTCATCATCCAACTACATGTGTAAATTTGAATATAGTTCTGATATTATGTGGAAGACTAAAAATCTCCTTTCTCTGCAACTTGGCCAATTTTTGAACCTGTAGCATGTCTTTTTTGTAACCTAAATACAGTAGAGTATCACTTATCCAAGCCTCGCTTATCCAAGCCTCTGGATTATCCAAGCCATTTTTGTAGTCAATGTTTTCAATATATCGTGATATTTTGGTGCTAAATTCATAAATACAGTCATTACAACATAACATTACTGCATATTGAACTACTTTTTCTGTCAAATTTGTTGTATAACATGATGTTTTGGTGCTTCACCCTCCCCACCTTATGTTGATTCATGTAGGTACCAATGACACCGCTAGGCATACTTTTCAAAAGATCACAAATGATTTTTGAGCTTTGGGAACAAAGCTAAAACTGTATAATGTACATGTGATCTTTTCATCCCTCCTCCCCGTTGTAGGACACGGCTCTACAAGGGCCGGAAAAATAGTACAGGTCAATAACTGGCTCAGAAAATGGTGTCAAGAGGAGCATTTTGGCTTCCTTGACCATGGTCTACTCTTCCAAGAGGATGGACTACTGGCAAGTGATGGGGTGCATCTCACACAAGTAGGAAAACATCTTTTTGCACACAGACTCACAAACCTCATCCGGCGCACTTTAAACTAGATCCACTGGGGGAGGGGAACAACAGCCTGGCGAACACTATATTACCCACAACCACAGGGAACCGCCAAAAGGCTAACCGGAGGGCTGCACAAACACAGCAAGGACCAAGTACAGAGAGCACAATAATCCCAAATAAACAGTTCGAGGGGAGGTCACAGGGGCTTACATGTCTTTACACTAATGCTCAGAGCATGGGAAATAAGCAAGACAAACTCCAACTCCTAGCACAGCACCACACATACGATGTCATAGGCATCACTGAAACCTGGTGGGATGACTCCCATCACTGGAATTTAACCATTGAGGGCTATAACCTCTTTCACAGAAATAGAACAAAGGGGAGAGGAGGGGGAGTAGCTTTATATGTCAAAAACAGTTACGTTGCAGAAGAAATGCAAGACTGTAATCCGGGAAACCAGCTTGAAAGCATCTGGATAAGAATCAAGGGAACCGGGACTCAAAAAGATCTTGTCGTGGGTGTCTACTACAGACCTCCGAGTCAGGATGAAGGACTTGATGAAGCCTTCTGTCAACAGCTGACCAAACAGGCACAAAGAAGAGATATAGTAGTCATGGGCGATTTCAATTATCCCGATATCTGCTGGAAAACAAACTCAGCCAAGAGTACAAAGTCCAACAAATTCCTCACTTGCCTTGCAGATAATTTTATGGTCCAGAAGGTAGAAGAGGCAACAAGGGGATCAGCAACTCTTGATCTAATCTTAACAAATGTGGAAGACCTGATCAATACAGTTGAAGTGGTTGGATCCTTAGGGGCAAGTGACCATGTGCTCCTGCAGTTTGCAATACAAAGGAATGCTGAAACTAAGACAAGTCAAACACGCATTCTGGACTTTAAGAGAGCTGACTTCCAAAAAATGAAGGAATTACTGAGCGGCATTCCATGGACGCCGATATTAAAAAACAAGGGAGTTAAGGATGGATGGGAGTTTTTCAAAAGTGAAATACTCAAGGCGCAAATGCAAACAGTGCCAACAAAGAAGAAAAATAAGACAAGTGCAAAGAAGCCAGAATGGATGTCCAAAGAACTTCTAACTGAGCTAAAGCTCAAAAGTGACATGCACAAGAAGTGGAAAAGGGGAGAAATCACCAAAGAAGAATTCAAACGTATAGCCAACACCTGTAGGGAAAAGGTTCGCAAGGCTAAAGCGCAAAATGAGCTCAGGCTTGCCAGGGACATAAAAAACAACAAAAAAGGCTTTTTTGCTTACGTTGGTAGAAAAAGGAAGAAAAAGGAGGCGATAGGGCCACTGCAAGGAGAAGATGGGGTGATGGTGACAGGGGATAGGGAAAAGGCAGAACTGCTTAATGCCTTCTTTGCCTCGGTCTTCTCACAAAAAGAAAGCCATCTTCAACCTCAGCAACATGGAATGGACGAAGGATTGGGGGAAATCCAACCCCAAATAGGGAAACAAGTTGTCCAGGAACACCTGGCCACTCTAAACGAATTCAAGTCCCCAGGGCCAGATCAGCTACATCCAAGAGTACTGAAGGAACTAGCGGAAGTTATTTCAGAACCACTGGCAATTATCTTCGAGAGTTCTTGGAGAACGGGAGAAGTCCCAGCAGATTGGAGGAGGGCGAATGTGGTCCCTATCTTCAAGAAGGGAAAAAAGAACGACCCAAACAATTACCGTCCGGTCAGCCTCACATCAATACCAGGCAAAATTCTGGAAAAGATCATTAAGGAAGTGGTCTGTGAACACTTAGAAACAAATGCGGTCATTGCTAATAGTCAACACGGATTTACCAAAAATAAGTCATGCCAGACTAATCTGATCTCTTTTTTCGATAGAGTTACGAGTTGGGTCGATACAGGGAATGCTGTGGATGTAGCATACCTGGATTTCAGTAAGGCCTTCGACAAAGTCCCCCACGACCTTCTGGCAAACAAACTAGTAAAATGTGGGCTAGACAAAACTACGGTTAGGTGGATCTGTAATTGGCTAAGCGAACGAACCCAAAGGGTGCTCACCAATGCGTCGTCTTCATCATGGAAAGAAGTGACAAGTGGAGTGCCGCAGGGCTCCGTCCTGGGCCCAGTTCTGTTCAACATCTTTATTAACGACTTAGACGAAGGGTTAGAAGGCACGATCATCAAGTTTGCAGACGACACAAAACTGGGAGGGATAGCTAACACTCCAGAAGACAGGAGCAGAATTCAAAACGATTTTGATAGACTAGAGAGATGGGCCAAAACTAACAAAATGAAGTTCAACAGGGACAAATGCAAAATACTTCACTTCGGCAGAAAAAATGGAAATCAAAGATACAGAATGGGGGACGCCTGGCTTGACAGCAGTGTGTGCGAAAAAGACCTTGGAGTCCTTGTGGACAACAAGTTAAACATGAGCCAACAATGTGATGCGGCTGCTAAAAAAGCCAATGGGATTCTGGCCTGCATCAATAGGGGAATAGCGTCTAGATCCAGGGAAGTTATGCTCCCCCTCTATTCTGCCTTGGTCAGACCACACCTGGAATACTGCGTCCAATTTTGGGCACCACAGTTGAAGGGAGACGTTGACAAGCTGGAAAGCGTCCAGAGGAGGACGACTAAAATGATTAAGGGTTTGGAGAACAAGCCCTATGGGGAGCGGCTTAAAGAGCTGGGCATGTTTAGCCTGCAGAAGAGAAGGCTGAGAGGAGACATGATAGCCATGTACAAATACGTGAAGGGAAGTCATAGGGAGGAGGGAGCAAGCTTGTTTTCTGCTGCCCTGCAGACTAGGACACGGAACAATGGCTTCAAACTACAGGAAAGGAGATTCCACCTGAACATCAGGAAGAACTTCCTCACTGTGAGAGCTGTTCAACAGTGGAACTCTCTCCCCGGGGCCGTGGTGGAGGCTCCTTCTTTGGAGGCTTTTAAGCAGAGGCTGGATGGCCATCTGTCGGGGGTGCTTTGAATGCGATTTCCTGCTTCTTAGCAGGGGGTTGGACTGGATGGCCCATGAGGTCTCTTCCAACTCTACTATTCTATGATTCTATGATTCTATGCTTAATTTGTAAAATCATAACCTAATTTGATGTTTAATAGACTTTTCCTTAAGCCCTCCTTATTAACCAAGATATTCGCTTATCCAAGCTTCTGCCAGCCCGTTTAGCTTGTGAGACTCTACTGTACATCTCTTTCCTAACACAAAATGCCCAAATGTTACCAGCTTCTCTCTGTTCTTATTTGGCCTTATTTGGGGGAGCAGCTGCTTCATCATCCACTGTGAAGCCAACTTCTTCATGTCTTTCTGCACACTGGTGGCAGTTTTATGGTGGTGTAAATTTAGTTAAATTAGCCTTCCCACATAGTGGTACCTAAATTTCCTACTTGATAGATGCAACTATCTTTTGGGTTGCTTAGGTCAACAACGAGCAGGGGCTATTTTTTATTTTAATTGTCGGTTGCTCACTCCCATAAGGGCTGGCCTCGAACTCATGACCTCTTGGTCATAGTGATTTATTACTAACCAGCCTGTGCCACAGCCTGGCCCCTCCACAGCTCAGCCCCTAGTTAAGGAGACCTGGTTAAGGAGACTATAGGCTGGATAAATCTAGGACATGCTGTAATTGCTTTATGTTTTGGCATATTTTGGTTCCCATTCCTAACGATGTTCAAGAAACCTTTGGGAGAAAAATATGCTTCCAAGATCTCATTCTAGCTCATTTCCTGACCCAGTGCAAATGACTTTCAATTGTCCAATTTCCATAAATAATGAAGTTTTACACAGCACACACATTGCAATTGCATTAACGACGGGAGATGCAACAGGATTTATTTTTCTTCACTACCTTTCCAGCCCTTTCTGCTAACACATTTTATGCCATCACATAAACCAGAGTCTACTTTGAATGGCAACTAGCCAAGGCTATTCTATCAAAAGTTTGTTCAGATTATGGTGACAGGACTACTCCAATGTAAGTGGCCTTTGACTTGCCCCTGAACTTGCTTTCAGCATAGAAATCTTCTAAGCTGTTCCCAATTTCAAACCTTTTAAAAATTGCTTAGAGGAGACAAAATGTTACACAGCAGAATCAACCAGACACTCTGTCCTGACATTTACTGAAAGTAATTTCCCTCTACAGACTCTTATAGAGATGCAAGTCAGGTACAGTCTGGAAATGTGTGTATTTTAAAATGAATGAGGAATATGTAATTGTAGGAAGAAAGTAATGTAGCAATTTTAAATAAGCTTTAGGGAACAGGAGGTGCTTGTGTGCATGTGGGGGTGGGGGGAGCTAACTGTCTTGAACTGTTTGTTTATCAGGAGCTTAAAAAGGCAAGCCAGAGCAGGACAGCCTTTTTTCCTGCTGACTTTGGTGTTGTGCTAAGTCACTGGAATCACAATGCCATGAAATTGCAATAGTTTTCCCCCCCCCTGTTGAGTAATTTGGAAATCAAGGTTTGTAGGTTCATCTCTCTCTCCTTCAAAAAACAGCATAAGACTTCACCTGAGACAATTTGGATTTAAACATGGGCTTTAGCACCTGAGATAGGCAAACTGGCATTGTAGCTAGTTTGTCACCTGTGGTGATGGTCTTTACCATACAATTCTGTGCATATCCTGCTGCCAGTCTGCCTTCTTCCTGTGATTATCCTTTTCCTTGAGACTGATGATCAATAGCTTCCAATCCTATAACATGCCTGTCACTTACCTTAGTGTAAGGGGTCTACTACTGTGCCAACAGTTTAAGTGACACCAGGAAGCAGGATTCTCCTCCTCTCTCCAGTTCCCTCTCTCCCCTTCACTATCCTCAAGTGACCAGATTTCCATTCATTTTAAATGTTATAGTTATATTTGCCACTCACTCTCTTTTTCCAATGCTGGAATTGTGAATTGCTATAAAATAAAAAGAGAAAAACAATATCAAAAGTGATTGACTCAATATGCATTAACTATCAATGGCAGTGTAGTTGTAGAGATATAATGGGTTTATGCTATAAAGTCCCCACTCATACTTCATTTTGGAAGCTAAGCAGATCTGGGCCTTGTAAATATTTGGATAGGGTACCACCAAGAAAGGTCTAAAACCCCGGAGAGAAGCATTTGCCAGTCAGAGTTGACAATACTGAGCTATGTTGAGCTAGTTTCCAATGTTTCTAAGTAATTCTTGAGCAACCTGGGCTTTACCTTTCAGTCTGCACAAGTTCCCAACATATAGCTTTCTGCACACACCAACCTTCCTACACTGAAAAGGAGTTCATTTATGTCAAGTTAATCTTGGCAGACAAAGCCAGCAATATTGATGTCATTTTTCATTCATGTTCAGAAATGGTTGGGCAAAACAATAGTTTAACTGCCTTCACTACTGCTTTCATGTCCTGTTTATTCCTACAGTTTTATATACTGGAATAGTCTGGTGTTGAATTATTGTATTTTAAATCTTCCCCATTTTTTTAAATAGCCCCACTGCAGCCCTGTAAAGTTGTTGTGAATTGCTATCAAGATGACTTCAACTTATGAAAACCTCATATATAAGAGACCTTCAAGTCGCCTTGTTATCTAGCATACTGTTCAGTTGTTACAGGTATATCCACTTATAATGCTGTTGTTGTGACTGCGCCTTCGGGGACTGTGAATAATAGTGGTGGGATCAGGAGAGGAAGGAAAAACCCTCGCGAGGAGGGCTCGTTGGAGGATTTGCACAGGAAGAGGATCAGGGAGGTTGATGGGGAATCTTCTGAGGAGGATTCAGATGTGGAGTCTGTGGAAGAAATGGATGCTGGGGAACAGGTGGTAGCAGAGGACGTGGGCACTGACTGGGCATGGGCACCAGAGATTCCTGGGGAGGAATCGGAGCCCATGGATACTGCAGACACTGGGGAAGCTTGGGTACCTTCAGAAGCAGACCCCACTTGGTCTGCTTGGAGGAGTGAGGATGGGACCACAGGTGTGGATGGAGGTGGGCGTGGGCAGGATTGTTGGGACTCTGATGAAGAATTCGGAACACCTGACCCAAGGGCGTTAGCTGTGTGGAGTTCTGATTCGGATTAAGAGGTTTGGACACCTGCTCCTTGGGCATTGGTGGTTTAGACGCCCAGGGAGACCTGGATAAATTGGGAATGGTTGGCCACTTTACTTTGCCTGTGGCAAGGTGTTGCTGGGCGCCACTGGGACTCCTGTATGTGTTATTGAAGACTGGATTGGGACTTTGCTTCAGATGTAAGTTAATCCGGGTTACTCCGCAGCGGAAGGCTGGAACTGTGTGGGTTTTCCTGGACTGCACTGTTGTTACTGTTTTACATTAGCTGCTGTTCGCCTTCATTGTGTTGGCTCTCTGTGCCATCCCGTTTCATTGACCTTGAATTGATGACTACAAGCCCTGGACCTTGGACTGGAAATCGACTCTGCTTCTGCCTTCGCTCCATGGTGTCGCTCTCTAATTTGAGTCTACCAACAGCTCCTGACTCCTGGCTTGCCTCCCGACCCTGTCGGTGTCTCCTTTCCTGACCCTGGACCAACCTGACGACATTCCTTCGTTTTGCTCCTTGGGCCCTTGGTTTTGCCTACGCTCCTGTAGCGGGTTATTGCTGCTCATCCTGTTTCGACTCCAGACCGGTTTGATGACGCCTGCTTGTTCTGCCCCTTTAATTCCTCAGCCTGGTGCTTGCCTCCGCAGCGGCTTGGCGCCGCTTCCCTTTCGCACCAGCTTTCCTGGGTCTGGCAGTTGCCTTGCAGCGGTCTCCAATTTTGTTTACTGAGTTGTTCTCAGTAGAGAGCTTTTTTATCCAGTTTGGGCTTCCGTTTGGGGTTTTTGAGTTACTATCGCTAGTTTGAGACTTTGGGAAGTTTTTTTGAAGCTTCTAAGCTTTTTACTTTACTTTGGTTGCTTATTCTAAGTCTGCTCAGAACTTTTGAGCTAGGTTGAAGGACTTAGTGTTTAATCTGGATTTTTTCCCTGAATAATCCGGTTTATTTGTCAATTTGCAGTTTTGGCGTAATTTTTGTTTAAACTGCTTAATAACACTGAAAGTTAAGTGTTTTAAGCCCTTTTTTAGGTTTGTGGCTTGTTTTTAGCCTGTTTCTTTAATAAACTCTGTTTTTGCTCTCTAATTGGCGTCTGACTTTTGACAGCTGTCTTCTTCTTTTACTACTCCACCTCCCTCACTTTACTGAACATTTTTGTCTTTTCTAATGAGTCATGACTTCTCACGATAGCTTGAAAGTGCAATAGTCTCATTTTATCTTGTAGGGGGAGTCCAGGTTTGACTCTCCTCCAGCCCCATATTTCAAATTTGTTTCTCTTCCTATCAGCTTTCTTCACTGTTTAGCTTTCACTCCCATATATAGAAATCAGAATGGAACCAACACAACCAGAGGCGGTTCAACCACCAGGCCAACTAGGCAGTTGCCTGTGGTGCCATCTTGTTGGGGGCACCATCGAGGCAACTCCTGTCTCCTGCAGCCTGCCTCTGCAAGGTATTGAACTGCTTTTTCTGTTGATTTGTTGTAAAACATGATGTTTTAGTGCTTAATTTGTAAAATCTTAATGTAATTTGATGTTTAATAGGCTTTTCCTTAATCCCTCCTTATTATCAAACATTTTCGCTTATCCAACACTTTTATTTTTCAGTGATTGGTTTGGGGGGGGGGGCACCAAAATTCTGTTCACCTACACTTGAAAAATACCTAGGGCCGGCTCTGAACACAACAGAGTGTCCTGTTCCTGAAGGAATTCCTACTTCTAGAAAACAGGTGTGAATAGAGATTTCATTTTGGACTAATAATGCTTCACAGTGCTCTAACCCAGTGGTTATAAACCTGTGGGTCCCCAGACGTTTGGCCTTCAACTCCCAGAAATCCTAACAGCTGGTAAATTGGCTGGTATTTCTGGAAGTTATAGGCCAAAACACCTTGGGGACCCACAGGTTGAGAATCACTGTTCTAATCCTATACATCTCTTACTAGGAAGATACACACAAGGAGAGAACAAAATATTTTGGACAATCACTTTCGGGTTTTGAGAAAGAGTGGTTGCAATCTTACACATTTTCCCCACTCAATATAAAAGGATTTATTTCTGAGTAAACATGCCTAGGGTTGCTCTATACAGCTGTCATTGTATTTTTTTCCCCTTAACTCCACTTTGTAGAACAAGGAATGTGTTATATGAATAGCTCCCTTTTATTACGTTTCAACAGGATTGCCTTCAGATGCACGTTTAAGACCTTGCAGTTCTTTGATGTTGTCATTTTATTTTGTACTTCTCTTCTTTCAACTGCATCTCTTGGTCCAATTTAAATGGTGAGGGATTGCTCTGAAACATACATATGTGCGCTCAAACAAAACTTACTTTGGTGCTGACTCTTAAATTGATATCATCTTGTTAGGATCATCTTTTATTTTTAATAGAAAATGCCTGACAGAGACAAAAAGCTGGGAGAGTTAGTGTTTTGCAAAGTGTGTCTTATGTGAAAATGCCAACAGGGAAAAAAAATCCCAACCATCACAAAAACCCTCAATCCCTACAGATGAATCCAGCATTGTTGAAGCAAATAGTAATTTATTCAACTGTATATCTACGTCTCTTAGTTTAATAGGTGACACAAAGCTGGATTTTAAATGACTTTAAACTTATAACTTGGCTTCTACAGTAGGTTTCAGAAAGAGGGAAAAGCAGCTTCAAAATTAAGAAACCCTAGCTCAAAGTATCAGTTCCAGCAGCTACAAGGGAGACCACTAAACCTTCCTATCTGTCAGTATGGCTTTGGTCTGTTTGCACTACAGTTCCCTTTGCCCTCCCATCAACCCACACAGACCTGCAGGTGCATGCATAATATATGAACAAAGCCACTCTATTGCTTTGGGGATGCCTTTCTGATTGAAGTTGCTTACAAAAGAGGCATGTCACGGACACCCGTTTTCCCTTAATTACACCTGAAACTTCAGCCATCATATTCAGTGTCTTATCCACTCTAGTTTCCAAGGGCAAAAGTTAACTAGTATCTGTCAAGGCAGAGGTTGCATATTCTCTTGTAGGTAACTGGCAGGAAAGCATGTTTAAGAAAAAATGCCAGATATACACATCACTATGGACAAGCTGAGAATGGGTATAGTGTGATCTCCTATCTATGGATTCGATACACTTACACTAAAAAAAAAAAAAAAAAATCCCACTGGAAATGCTTTTGGGCCCCTCTGGGTCCCCCAGTGTGATTCCATAATATGCTTCAGGCACAGTATAGTCAAAATATAGGGTTTGCTATTACTCACAGGTATCCACAGGATGTGAGTGTGTATCTGGGAATGCATTCCTGTGGATATAGGGTTGTACTGTATGTTTCTTTTCCTCTTCTTGATTATTTCACCTTATCTGTCTAGTTACCAAACTTGAGATCTTTCAGGAAACGTCTTTGTTTGTCTGTTTCCTTTAGCAAGCAACAATACTTGAAGTATCCTCATCACCACTAGTACAAAAGATAATGTCACTGCAGAATTTCCCCTGCTATCCACTCCATGTTTTGCATTAACAAATCTCCAGCATGGCCCAAAACACCTGTATGGCTCCTTGAGCCTTAGCATAGATACATGGATTGGACCTGAGATCTTTCAGGAAACTTGTAAAAACAACATCCCACAGTATGAATACAAACTTCAGTTTTGCTTTGTGTAGAAGTTACTCAGCAAGTGAGACAACTGCATATGGCTGAGATTGCAATACACACTTTCTATCCATTTTCACCTGGCCATGAAACATTGAATTTAGTGTGCTTACTTTTGAGTAGGTTTATAGCCTTGTCCACCTGCTGGCATAGCATAGACCAGCATTCTAAAACATACTTTAATCTGCAATTCACTGTTATGTTTTATTTATTATTATCTTTAGGCAGGAGACATCCTGCAGCTTCTCCGAAGACTGTCAGTGCCTCTCAGTGTTATCCAGTGATCACTCACTATGCACTCTTCTTCAGTATAACCTGTAGTTTTGATTCTATTTTCCAAGGCAGGAATTTAGTAGCCCTCCAAGATGTCATTGAATTATAATGGCCAGCATTCTTCACTATTGGCTGTGCTGTTTATGGCTGTTATATCTGGAGAGCTGCCCCATCTGGATGGCTGAACAGTTCCCACTCCTGCTTTGAACAGGTGACTATAAATTGTTCAGCACTAATTCTCTATTTTTGTCTTGTCTTTTTAAAATGTTAAAATAATACTACATGATTCACATTCTCTTGTTTTTCCCTTCCATAATGATGCACCAAAAGCACTCTTCGTAAATCATCCCTATCACTAGAATTTGACCGGTTCGCCATCTCAGGATATGTCTGGACCATGGTCCATTTGCCTACTTTTGTTATTCATGTATTAATATATTATTTATTTGATAATATTTGTTTGCCACTCGATGCAGTAAAGCTTCAAGTGAATCCTATTAAAAGTACCTAAAAATATATAATTTAAAAATTACATTTTAAAAAAATACTAAAAATTTCCAATAAAATATATTTCTATGAATAAATAAAATTTCAAGCCATTAAGTTCATGTTTACTCAAAAAATAGCACTTTCTTTATATTTTGTGACATATGTGGGGCATTAAATCCTAAAGATCTGATTAGGTCATAATTAGGGGATGGAGACGGGGATGGGACTATAACATTTTTTCATTGAAGCCTGGTATAACAATTTATGGGAACCTGTGAACCAAAGATTGCACAATTTTAATCTGTCCCAGTGGAGTGAGTGAATTCAGAACATATGGTTTTTAAAAAATCCACAGGGACACCTTTGAGGTACAGCAAAGAATAAATGGAAGAATATGGCTTTGCGATATCTGTGGTAATAAGACTACAGCAGAAAGGATTTTATAGAGAATTCTCCAGAAATTATAATGGGACATAGAAATGTTTTCAGAGCTTGAAGATGGGGAGTATTGTCCTCCCTTTTTTACAAGTTCTATGTTGGGTAAAGTATTGTAGAGATTGGCTAGTATACAAAGGATCAAAGTTAGAAATAACCCTTCAATGCCTGTGTATTTGCAAAAACTGTTAGAGATGTGTTGTTCCTCAGCAAAGGTATATCTGAATATATGTATAGTTAGGAGGGTTATGGATATGAAACAGAGGAAACATTTCTGTAATGTCTTTATATAGGCTTTCACCTTTGTAGAATGTCTGTATGATACCTTAACAGACACTATGGAAAATATAAAAGAATATGATGACAATCGATAGATGGCTGAGTTCTAGTGTTTAAATTGGTCATTTTCTACTATCTGATTATTATAGAATGCCTGCTAAAGAGATACAGAAATATAAAAACAGTTCTTATTGGAGTTCTTATCAAAGAGCAACATTTTGATGGCCATATGATGTGATGTAATGTGATGTAAGATACTTTAAATATAGTGGAATGAAATGAGGTCAAGCTTCGTTCCCAGGCATTGCTGTGTATGTATTTCTCCCTAAAGGGAATGTATATGTTTATATATCTATATATGCATATAATAAATAAAAATAAAATAGCCCAAATGGCACCAAAGAGTGTGATAATTGCTCATGTAAATATCTTAAGATTCCAATACTTAGGAATGCTTAACTGAAATGCTGACACAAACACAGCCTCTCTGGTTTATCTGCCATCATGGGTTGGGTCCTCTGGTGAGCAAAAATTGGTGAAGGTGATCTCAGAAAGAATCCGGATGAGTTGATAAATGGCAAGGACCCTCTAACCATCATTCTAAGAGTTAGAGTTGGAAAACTATGCCGGTTTCACTATTTCCTAAGCTGGAAAGTTTCCTAAATTTATAAGGAGAGAGAGAAAGAGAGAGAGAGAGACCTCTCTGGTTAGATGATGTGATAATGTAAAATGTGTTTCTAATGGAATAAGATATAAGTTGCCGAATATAATGCTATACACCCTCGCTACGAATGAGCTCATATGATGAAGGCTGAGATCTTGCATCAGAAGACACAATGCAGAACTCTATGATAACTTAGCTACACTGCTGACATAATACATGCAAGATATCTAGTTGCAGAATGTTCTATTGTGCAACAGACACGTTGGGAATCAAGATTTATTTTTATTTATTTACTTTGTTTTATACCCTGCCCTCTCTCCTTCATTGAGGGACTAAGCAGCTAAGACATATGGCAGCGCAATACCAATGTGATGGCTCCACTTGCACAATTGTTCTGGTGATGTAACTACATCTTTATTCTGCCCCTTGGGAATGCAAATATTATGAAACAGCACAACTCATCTTTATGCAATTTTATGTCAGTTTACAAAGGTATAATTCACCTTCACAGTGCCTGCAATGTGTTTAGATGAGGTAAACTATAGCCAAAATATGAACTGTCTAATGAGAATTGGCTTAGCGGCTGTAAAACCTCTATGAGAATATGCCTAGGCAATGCAATATCTGATTCTTTCCCAAGGGGTGTAGTTAAATATACACATTGAATTATTTTGATTTTTTAAACAGAATGAAAAATAAAATAGTATTCTCCCGTCATAAACTTTCTCAAAATTACAGAATCTAAAGAGATTCCTGAAGGGAGTGTTCATGCTAACTTGACTATTGGTGAATATTGCTGTTTACAGACTTGGAAGTTCTAATGATCAAAGTAATAAGCCAGAAGGTAGATAATTTTTTAAAAACTGAGATTTTCAAAAACACAAATACAACTGAGGCTGTATCTACACTTACCAAAATCATCTGGGGTACTTGTTCTGGAGCTGCCCTAATATAGCATGGGAGCATCCTCATAGTCCTTTTGATGTCCAGATGGCCAGCTGGGCCCATAGAACATTGGGGCTATCATCATTGTTTCACTAGCCAAAAGCTGTTCTTTAGCAGAGCCTTCTTGTGGTGTTGCTTCTGATGTGGTCACAACAGATCACACAGCCACATGATCAGTGGTAGTGATATCACCAGCAAGGCTCTGCTGAATGAGCTTCTTCTAGGTTGCAACACAATGTTGAATCCATTAGACTCATGGATCTGAATCGGGCTGGATCCAGCAGGATCTAGTTGTTCACACCTCAAAATACCAGGCTCACTCCAAGTCTTCCTGAAAACTCTGGAGCAAATTCTGATTCCCTTTGTTCTAGATTAATGGCTGGAAACCTCTGCTGGGAAGCCAGTCATATGTCATATGGACTTCTTGCAGCAGATGCAAGCTGAGTGAGCTTTATTTGACCTGTGTAGACACAGCCCAAGTATCAGGTTCAGTACAATACAATACTGGAGAATGAAAACCTACAAACTGTCACAGTTGAACACCTGCTTCTCTTTCTAAACTACATTCCTATTCACAGCTTGTTCGTTCCATATCATCATTCCCATTAAAACTCCCTTAAAAATTTGGAACTCAGCACATGGTAGAATTCATCCATATGTGTGTCTGGAGAGAAGTCCCATTAACAATCTCTATGAAATGAGTGCCAGGGATGTAGCCCATATGAAAAGACAAACCAGATGTTCAGTTCTCTCATAAAATAAAAAGCTTATGTTATGAATAATGCAGTTTTATCATAAAAAGGATCAATTATAGTGATTTCCCCCATATATTTACCATTCCAAACTCGGGGTTATTTTTCCACAGGAAAAAGTAAACTTTGAAGAGTTGAATTGATTTTAGATAAAGCAAGGACTGATAAAAGCCTTGCTGGAGAATAAAGTATATTTGGATTGTTTAGAGTCTGAAATTAATTTCCCTCTTTAATTTCCTGACCTACTCCTACAATACTGAATTCAAGGTTATCTCCACAAATGAGGCAACAGTACACAGAAGTGTATATATTTGGGGAGAATGGGGACAAACTAGTGCAAATTGAATCTACTTTTTGGATAAGAATTTGCTGTCTTTAAACACTAAATATGCAGCTTTCCTTACACCATTTCTGCTCTAGAGAAAAGGCAATGTTTGATTTTGATATTCCTGATATTACTTTGGAAGTGTAAAGCAGCTATTTAAATGGAGAATAATTTATTCTGGCACCAACATCCAAAGAAAATGAAATATTTTAATTATGTAAGAATCTAATGGATTAGACCTCCACAAGAAAGAAACAAAGAAAGAAAAAAAACATTATAGATCATATTCTGACTGTCCTTGAGGATATAGAGTGGACACTGAAAGCCCATTTAATGAGATCTACTTCTTTCAAAAGTGCTGGAAAATAAACTTGCAGAAGTTCTGTTTATTTTTACTTGTCAAGGACAAGGCCTTATTCTGAATGACTATAAGTTATGTAAATATCTTTACTTTGTTTTTAAAAGACTAAAGGAGAATTCTGATAAATCTATATACTGAACAGATGTACCAGTCACTCGTAATCATACATCCTAAAATGTAGGCTGGATCCGTATGTGAGCTATATCTTACCACCTCTCACATTGAGAGGGGAAAGCATGGGTGACCGTCCCTTTAAGAGCAGAGAATCGCCAATCTTATATTGTCAGTAGTCCCGTGGAAACTTAAGAGCTGGCAATACATTCATCTTTGACATTCATCACAAAGTCAGTATTACTTTTTTTAAAACTTAGGAGAAACAACAATATCCGAAAACCAAGACATCCCTTGCCCTGCCTAAAGCCTCTTACAGTAAAGGAGACTGACACCAGTTGAAAACCACTTCTTTCCATGGGATCCTATTGTTCTGCCCTAAACCCCATAGGATATAAGAGACAGTGATCCAGGTTAAAACCATTTCTTTTCATGGGATTATATTGTTCCACATCAAATTCCATAGGATACAAGAGACTGCTTATGTCTGGGCAAATGAAACAGGATGGGAAACTTTTCGTGGTTCCCATCCCATTTCAACTCCATGCTTCTCTATGCTTGAAAAGCGGCTGAAGTGTCCTACAAGTGGGAAATTTCTAGCTACGTAGTTCAAAATGTAAGGTACAATAACTCTCAGTTAACCAGTATCCTTGAAGACTGGTAGAAGCTGGATAAACTTTCTGGTTGCTTGAGAATTGCTATTAAAATAGGCCTAATGAATACATACTATACCCCATAAAAAGGTAAAGGTTTCCCCTGATGTTAAGTCCAGTCATGTCTGACTCTGGGGGTTGGTGCTCATCTCCATTTCTAAGTCGAAGTGCCAGCGTTGTCCATAGTCACCTCCAAGGTCATGTGGCCGGCATGACTGCATGGAGCGCTGTTACCTTCCTGCCGGAGCGGTACCTATTAATCTACTCACATTGGCATGTTTTCGAACTGCTAGGTTGGCAGAAGCTGGAGCAACAGCAGGCACACACTCCGTTCCCGGGATTTGAACCACCAACCTTTCGGTCAGTAAGTTCAGCAGCTCAGCGGTTTAATCCACTGCGCCACTGGGGACTCCCTTTGTATTGCATTGTAAATGCAGTAAATAAATCATAAATAGTAATACCTGTCTCATAGAAATCTGCATTCCAAACAAAGATAATAATCCATGCATTTTTTCCCTATCTGTATTTCTGTTGTAATGTTATCGTTTCCAAATGGCTAGAAAAAATTTCACAAAATGTGGACAAAATACTTGAGATAACCAGATTTAAATGATAGGCTATACAACAGAAACCAGATACACTTTGGGAATTCCGCAATTATATTTTTAATCATACAGACAAATGTAGCAGATCGTGTGAAAGGTTTCAGTAATATGGGTTCAAAAAAATAAATTTTCTGCCATTTGTCATATAGAAATAAAATCAAGTTTCTGTTTATTTGATAAACAGCTGGATGGAAATTTGACAAATGTGGAGATGATATTGGGATACTCAAATTAAACATACAGACACATAGTGTACACATTTATTTATTTATTTATTTCTATCATTTCTACCCCGCCCTTCTCACCCGAGGGGACTCAGGGCGGCTTACAAAAATGGCAATAATTCACCTTGGGAGAATGTGGCAGCACAATGTATTTTGCAGGAAAGCCATGCTCCCTCAAGGACAACTGAGACGGATATGAAACAGCAGGAATATATGATCACACGAACAGACAGGTAGTTATCCTACAGAAGAATTAAACCTGCCTGATCACTAGGAATAGTTATATAGCGCTGAGCAATCATTAATGCTCTCCTAATGATTCACCTAAGAAATGGTGAGTGCCGCAGCTAATAATTCATGTAGGAAAAAAAATATCTCAACCCATGACCATCCAGCCTCTATGCTTCTTTTCTTAAGAATATTATCGGTTCCATAGAGAAAAGTGTAAGATGAACATAAAATTAATTGGTTCATTATTATATATATGTAATTGGCTAGGTTGATATATCTATTTTAAACCTCTTTTCAGTGTACTTGAAATGGCATGTTCTTCTTTTGAAAAATGTTTCCGGTTTAATAAGGGTTCTCTGTAATTGGTGACACAAGAAGTAAGAAAAAAAACTTACTCTTCATACAAAGGTCAACATAGAAGACTCAAAATCTGTACCAAAGTTTTAAAGATATTCTTTCCCAAAGCATACTTTTATGTCCCCAACACTACCCTGGAAAAGATGTTTCTACTTGCAGGTCTATGAAAGGAGACTAAACTGGAAGTGATTTTGCCAAGATTAACTTGGCCTTTATATCTTTCGTTGCTGCATTGTTTTTGTTTCTGTTTGTCTCAGTGAAAGGATTTAGAAAATTGTTCTATCAATCATCTCTCCATTCAAAATTAGGAGTAATCTAATTAACATAACCTGCTTTTCTTGGCCTTTGTTCTCAGACACAGACAGCTAGCCATACGTTTGAGCATGTTACAACCAAGATACCACATATTTGTAATACATTTATCCATGACAGGCAATATGGCTGGTACCATTTTCAGTGATTAATTTGTTCAATAAATAGTATTGCATTATTTTGTGGTACAACATAATTACTAATATTGTCATATATCAAGGAAGATGTTATGAAAGGGAATTTAACCAAAGGATGAGGAAGGTCAAATATATTTGCCACTCCATCGTTTATGACTTTAAAGTAGGTAGTACTAACTTCTCCAAAGGTAAAATCATTTTGTTTACCATATTTACCAATCATACTCATTTACTTTAATCATTTATTTCATTTTCTTTTGATTACAACATATTTTCAATGTTCTCTACTGTCCAAGGAATCTGTGAATTCCAGGTAGCACTAGAAAAAGCCTATCTTAATTTCCTACCCACATTGATTTAACTCTTTAAGGAGATTGTTTTGTAAATTGAAAAATAACTTTATGATTGCCTTTAAAGTATGATGGCTGCCCATCTAAGCATACCTAAGTTGCCATCTTGTTAGTGACATATGGAAGCCCTGCTATGCATATAGCACAAATTATTTGCTATTGTGCAAACATATTCTGCTGACTTTGGTGGAAGCAAAATTGTATGCATATACAAGCAATGTTGTGCATTGCAGTTTCATACTGTACATTGTACTTTGCACATTGCACTATAGGATCCAGTCACTGACGTGTGATGTGAAATCTTGCTATTCTGCATGAGGGTTGTAGCTTGCTGTTGTAGCCTATTTCCACACTGGCTACACTGAGGGTTGTTAGACTGTAGCCCCATTATGGCTTATTTCTAGGTACCCCCTTGATGGATTGTCACCTTGTTGTGGTGAGGGGGCTTGCATGTTCCAATGAACATGCGAACGCAACCACTGGAGTCATGCACTCCCGGGGGGGGGGGATGTTGGGGAGGTTCCAGGCCAAATACAATCCATAGACCTCAATGGCAGATCAGGCAGAAGATAATATGGTACATGTTACAATGGCTGTGAAGGTGGAAGAAGGCTGCTTGATCGGCTGTGCACCGACCTCCACAAATTTTTAAATGCATAGGCATCTTCCAAGATCTTGGAAGGCCATCATACCTGGACAACGAGGAATCCTATTTCAGTGTATTATCCATAGATTTGTCCTGCAGGTGGCTGCCACAGCTATCTCTCTGCATTTTATATACTATATAAAATATCATATATGCATGTATTTGTTATTTTGTACCTTCCTGTCATTTTCAATTTATATGTGACCTGCTCAGGTTTCCTTGGTTGACCAGGGATTTGTGCACTGGTCTGCAGAGTCATGGTCCCACACTACACCAAGCTAGCTCTCTATATGGACACCTCCTCCCAAATGTAGCTAAATGACCATATGCCTTGGAAATGAAACTTGTATTTCTTTCACTGTGAAGAGTTTTGTGATTTAAAAAAATCCTGAATAATATTATATCTTTGAAGAAATTCCACATTGAATGGGAATGTTCTAAATTCTCCCCAAGTATTAATAATGCCTTGAAAGAAATAAGGAGTGGTAGTCGAATTATATGCGGTGCATTTCCATCAATATTTAATACAGCATTGCCTGGAGTGCAAGATTAGCTTTCTTCCTTGTGCAAAGAGAAAACTCATTGTGTACACTGTGCCATTCTTTAGATGGGGCAACTTCTGAAGAACTCTGAGTTTACTTCCTTTGCAGCTGTTTACTAGATTTTATACACTTTAGTTATTAATGATCTGTCTCAGAATTTAGCTCCAGGTTTCTTTTCAGGGTTTCTTCTCCATTTTGAAGTCATCTGTTTCATAAAGTGCTTTTATCAGCATTCTTCAGTGAACATGTGGTTTGAAGATTTATCATAAAACAAATTACCATGCCTGACTTTGCTGGTTCTTTCGTGATTATTTTCAGAAGTAACAGTCAAGCACACTTAGTTTTGTTGGTTTATTTACCTGACGAGTTTCAAATTCTTGGAAAAGAATTCAGTGGAAGATACATGATTGTGTGGAGTTTGGGGACCGCAGTATTGCTAAAGAGGACTATCGAGATGGAGAAACATATTTTTAGTGATGGATGCATTTTGCTTGATTGAGAATTTCTACCTTTCCCAGATAATACTGGCTTTTGTTATTTCCAAAAATACATACAAAATGAAGATCCAAAGTTGTTGCTTGCTAACTGCTATCAAATTGACTTATGGTGATCCCATGAATTAAAGACCTCCAAGTCATCTTATCATCAACAGCCCTGCTCAGGGCCATGGTACTTTGTGTGGTTTTCATCTCTTCCCATTGCCTTCATTGTTGTCTTTTCTATTGAGTAATGTCTTCTCATGATACAGTAGAGTCTCGCTTATCCAACATAAATGGGCCGGTAGAATGTTGGATAAGCGAAAATGTTGGATAATAAGGAGAGATTAAGGAAAAACCTATTAAACATCAAATTATGTTATGATTAAACACCAAAACATCATGTTTTGCAACAAATTGACAGAAAAAGCAATTCAATACACAGTAAGGTTATGTAGTAATTACTGTATTTACGAATTTAGCACCAAAACATTGCAATGTATTGAAAACATTGACTACAAAAACATTGAGTACTAAAAGGCAAACTGTGTTGGATAATACAGAACGTTGTATAAGTGAAGGTTGGATAAGCGAAACTCTACTGTATGTCCGAAATACAACATTCCAATTTGAACAATATTTTTGACTTAGATGTTTTTGGTATAGCTAAGAAATCTGAAAGAAAATGGAAAAGATGTTTTTCATACAGTGCTATAATCTGTGTGTCAGTAACTTTAGTTTTTTTTTTCTAGTCTACTGAATGTGATGTCCCTTTCCAGACTCACAGAGGAGGAGATAGAAAACACAACCAAGAGTGGAACAGTTTTGAGCATCACTTCTATGATCCATGAGGACCAAATATGGAACACAGATGTTCAAATCTCAGTGGGATTCAGCATCAAAGATCCTGGGGGTTAATTCATATTGGATTGTTAATGTGCGGATTGTAATGGGCATATATCAATTATCCTCAGGTGGTAGTATTTATCCTGAGACAAAAAAAGAACTTTTTGTTTGATATAATGCACTATTAAACAAGTTAATAATTGTGAATCCTGAAGTTTTAGTGGATAATATTAAGTTTTAAAATGCAAAAGCTGTGTAAATGAAAAGTGAATTAATATCAAGAAATTGCATTATTATAATGAATACCTAAATAAACATCTTTTATGGCCCAGACATTTAGTTTAACCAGTTTTCACCTTTGAACTGAGGAAGAGGATGGGCAGAGAGATTTGAACTGTGACCTGAAGGAACATCCTGTGCAGAAGGAGCAAAATTTGTACATTCTGGTATGTTTTACATACTTGTAACCTATAATTTAAAAACGTGCATGGATGTCTCTTGCCTTCACTATTTTTCAGTAATTTTAAGATTATTTTATTTGTATGCATCCTTATTCTAGATGCAAAAACATTGGATTTTTGGTGGAACACAGGAGAGGTCCATCTCGGTGTCTGCTCCCAGACTGTGGAACTCCCTCTCAAGAGAGACCAGGAAGATCCTTGTTGGCCTTCCGCAGGCAGGTCAAGACCTTCTTCTGCCTGCAGGCAATTGGGGAAAAATAAGTAGCATGTTGCTGAGGACATTTGGGTGGAGATTTTAGGCGGGGGCTTGTAAGTTTTAAAGGCTATTTCAGGTGTATTGATTATATTTCAGTCTGTCTTTTACCTTAATCCACACTATATTATATATATATATATATACACACACAAATAAAATAATATAGTGTGGATTAAGGTAAAAGACAGACTGAAATAGAATTAATGACTATGTATATGTGTGTGTGTGTGTGTGTGTGTGTATGTATGTATGTATGTGTGTGTGTGTGTATATATATATATATATATATATATATATATATATATATATATATAAATAATATAGTGTGAATTAAGGTAAAAGACAGACTGAAATAGAATTAATAAGGACTGTGTGTGTGTGTGTGTGTGTGTATACACAAACACACATTCCTTTTAAAAATGATGACCAAAGTGTTGAATTGTTAGCTGCTTTGTCCCCACAGGGATAAAGGCAGAGTAAATAAGAACAGTAGAGTTTCGCTTATCCAACCTTTGCTCATCCAACGCTCTATATTATCCAATGCAGTATGCCTCCCGCTTGGATCTACAGCTGTTTCTCTAGGCAGCAATGCGCAGTAGGCCACTCCGTGCACTGGGTGCCCACCAGGACGCAGCTGGCGCAGACTTTTCCCGTGGGGTACAGGATCTGGCCGGCAAGGAGGGATTAAGGAAAATAGGCTTTTCCATAATCCCTGTTTATTATCCAACATTTTCGCTTATCCAATGTTCTGCTGGCCCGTTTATGATGGATAAGCAAGACTTTACTTTAAGTAAGTATGTAAGTAAATATAATAAAATTATGATTAAAATCTACTGTTTATATTAAAGATTCAAAATGCAGATGTACAACTCTTCAGTCTTTGCAAATGTCTTGTGAATATTAAAATGTGCTATACTAATTGCCAAAATATCACATAACTGTTTTCCAAGTAAATAATAACTACATTCTGTTGAAGTAGCGTTCAACTACTAGGCTGGACAACTCTAAAGGATCTACCCTCCTCTCCTTCTGTAGGAGCTTAAAAACCTGGCTTTTTCAAAAGGCCTTTGACACTTAATTTGTTGTCGGACTGATCTATCTGCCCATTTTATAATAGCCCCATTCCCGAGGTGTTGCCAATGTTATATTGCACTTTTGTCCATTTCAACTGTGAAATTACCTTCCCCATTTCGGCACATTCTGCACTTTGCCTGGGTTCTATGAATTAGTCTCCTGTGTTAATATTGTATGTTTTATGTCAATTTTAACGATTGTTTTTACTGTAATTGATGTTTTTATTGGATAATTGTTTTATTGCTGTGTTTTGATTTTTGATTGTTTTATCGGGCAAGGCCCCATGTAAGCCTCCCCGAGTCCCTTCGGGGAGATGGGCGGGGTATAAAAATAAAATTATTATTATTATATTATTATTATCTGAGAGAACCCCATTCCCCATCATTTCAGGAGTTACATTTGCCACTTCTGACAAAACTAGAGGTGATAGGAAGATCATTTAATGGGTTTTGGAAAATATTATTTCAGTTCAAAACTGTTATTACAAAAGCCCCAGACCACAACAAAGAAGGCACTACCATCACCTGCATTGTCTCTTCTACCTCATAATGTTTAGTGTAGCAAAACATTTACTAATAGCTAATATGGTGCTGCTCTATTGTATATTGCTACATCTGCAGAATTAGTCAATGAAATGAATCAGAAACTCCCCAAAGTAATATATTAGTATGACATATAGTCTGTAAAAAATATTGTCTAGAGAAAATAGTGATGTGACATGCTTTTTTGCTGATGGCACTAATTTAAGAACATAAAATTTTCTCTAATTCATCATTTAAAGTGTCCTGAACACTGATGATTCTTGTAGCAATACTACCAAGAGATAAAAATAGAGTTTAGGCCATATTTGAGCACTCTAGTTTAGAATGGACTTAAAATACACGCATCTGAACAGTTTAGAATGGACTTAAAATACACGCATCTGAACATATTGGATATAGTGAAATGCTCACCAGAAAATTGAAACATTGTTATAGTGACTTGAAACAACATACCTCTTATGATGAGGCCAGTAATTCTTGGAATATTCTCTTGACATCAAAAGAGGCACAAGAGAATTTGCAGGAAGAACAAAAAATGAGTCAGCCGAGAATGCAAGGGGTAGAAAGGATAATATCCAAGCCCCTTCACAAACCTTCTCCTTGATACAAAGAAACAAATATTTTTCTGTGCTTCCTATTTCCCTGAGTGTTAAGTTTCTTTGGATAAAAAGGTTCTTTGAGCAGCACAGTCATGATAGCTTTTGTACACATCTTTAGCGTTTTTTGGGTTATTTTTTCTAGTTTTTTAATTTTAAAAATGGCATTGCCGTGGCATCTTTCTTTTTGTTCTGGGAAAGTTTGCATAAGCAAGAGTCTTATGGTGCAATTACAATTCAGAAGTTGTAATGTCCTTCACTTTAACTGGGTTAAAAGAAGTTGTCCTTTTGCAATATACAAGAAAAGTCCAGATAGATCAAAATACTTTTCTGGTGACCATGCCATCATCTTATTACAACAACCCACAAGAGTGTCTCTCAAGTACTGCCAAGAGGCACAGTCCAATTAATAATATTTTTATTTTTGTATCCCGCCTCCATCTCCCTGAAGGGACTTGGGGCAGCTCACATGGGGACAAGCCCGAACAACATAAATTAAAACATCAATCAGTAAAATTAAAACATTATAACTATTCAGTATTCAGTGCCATGGCTAGTAATACTACAATTAAAACAAGAGTTGGGTTAAGGAAACATTGACTTGGAGCAACTGGCAGAATTTTATTACTTTTTCAAGATAATCTTTCTCTGGTTCTGTTCCCTCAAGTGCTGTGTGTGGTTTTCTTGATGGACTAGAAACGTTGTCTCATATTTATTGTTTTCTTGTGGCAGGATGAGGTCCCGGGCAGTGGACATCTGATCCAGCAAAATATGCTTAATAAACGAAATTGATGGCAACCCCCCAGGGCGGGAAGATAATGATATTTTCCAGTCATTTAAAAGATGGGTTACAATATCAAAGATAGAATATTGGCATTAAGTCTGATTTCTTCATGGAGTTGCTTGGAATATTCAGGCACTGAAGGGATGGTGTTCATGCTTTATGATTCTTTGCCTAACTGGTAGAAATTCACTGCCTGAGAAACATCTGTGGAAGCTGTTCATCCAGTTTTTGTTCCTTTGGGACTGTCCAATCACATCATGCACTCAAAAGAATCAATTTGAGAGACCTTTGTGCAGGGAAGAATGGCATTCAGCAGTCCTGAAGATGATGTTGAACTACAACTCCCAGTAGCCCAAGTGAGCATAACCAACATAATGCTGAATCATGGAGACTGTGGTTCAATAACATCTGGAGGACTGCATAGTTTCTTATTGCCTCCTATGTTTCATATGTAACTGGATTCTTGGGCCAGTGACCTTTTGCAGGCATCTTGGAAATTCAATCAACTGTGTTGCTGTGACACCGAAAGTAGTGTCAATTGTATGAGTAGCTGACATTTAAGCTCAGTTGTGTTTTGAGGTGGAACAGCTGAGGGCATAAGTCTGGGGCTCCCAAACACCCATAGTTATAAATAAAGACACAACACAGCAAACTTGCCTTCCTTGCCTCCATCCTCTATATTCCCTCTTTTCATTTTCATTATTTTCCTCTGGGTATTCAGGATCTAAGGAAAACCTTTGCTCTAAGGCTCTCACTTCAATATGCCCTTTGCTTGTTCTGTCTTTTTTCTTGGATTTAGAAAGCTATTCCCTCTACTAGCAGGTGAATGTACAATAAGAAACTTCATACATGAAGCGACAAAATGTACATCAAAATGTACAAATTGCAATTTAAACATTGGATATTATGTTTCATAGAACAAAAATTTCATGCCAATCTAATGGAGGACCATATCACCTTTCTGGGAAGGGGCTGGAGCATACAGAACAGTGCCTCTGATGAGGGCTGTAATGTATGGGCAAGTTTGAATGGGAAGAGATGATCTTTCACACATACTGGGGCCCATTCAAACCCACATAGTGCCATTATTCCAATATAACTAGTACTCTATTCTATGGAATCATGGGATTTGTAGTTTAGGGAGGAATAATCAGAATCTCAGCCAGGAAGCTCTAGTGCCCACCAGGCTATAAACATTGGGTTATTGCCATGGCACTAAAAAGAAAATATAGCATAATTGTGAAGTGTGGAAGAACTTCTCGTCTCAAACTGTTTAGGGCATTGAAGGTCAGGACCAACTTCTTCAGTTCTATCTGGAACCTAGCTGGAAGCCTGTGAAATTATTCCAAGACTGATACAATATAGTGTTCAAAGTAAACTTCTGGCAAAGGTCGGGATGCAATATTTTGGTCTAGCTGTAGGTCCCTTTCACAATTACAGCACCTTGACACCATTTTATCTCCCATGACCCCATCCTACGGAATCACAGAAGTTGTCATTTAGAGACAGTTGCTTAGAATTTTCTGCCAGTGATCTCTACGTACAGTATACAAATGCATAAAATGTTTCAGTTTGTTTTTCTAACAGAATTTTAAGTGATCATGAAATAAAAAATAAAAGATAAGAAAAAGAAGAGTGCACCCTACAAAGGGCTTTTAAAACTTTGAGAATGACTATTATATGGGATCAAAATGCAGCAACGGAAACCTAGAGGATACAAGGTACATAAACTTACCTTTGTACATAAACGTACCTGTGGCATAGTTGAAGTTTCCTGTTGACTTTTCAAAACTGCATCCTGCCATATGGCAACCACATTTGTTTACAAAGTAAATGAAAACATCTAAGAAGAATAGAAAAGGATCCAAATAATTCAGTATCTTACAAAAGAAAGAACACTAAGTGACATGATTTAGTTACTAAGCTTAAGTATTTTATATTGTATTGTTTTAAATCTGTTTATTGTACTTTGTTAAATTATCTAATTGTTTTAATTGCTTATGTTTTATCTTCTTCTATTGTATATTGGCACTGAATTTTGCCAGACTGTGAGCCGCCCTGAGTCCCTTCGGGTGAGAAAGGCGGGATAGAAATGATGGGATGCGATTGGTATTAGGAACTCTACATTACAATTAATGAAAACTATTAGAATACAATACAGCCATAGCAGGTTATTTACAGTGGAAAATATCTAAACATATGCTTAAATTTTACTGAGAAATAAAAGGGGTTTAATATGCTTAGTTCTGTTTGCATCACACTTTTTTTTAAATGTAGTAATTTTGTTAAAAGGTGCTGGGAAACATGAAAACTCCAAATGTCATATCCATTTATTTTGTAGGAAGCCTGCAAGTCTGCTGTGGGTATTTGTCATAATAACAAGTTTTTCTGTATTGTCTGGGCTCTAAAAACACTCAAAATAATTTAGATAAGTTATTTTGGGGAGTCCCAGTTCTGGAGAAAAAGGCAGGATATTAATAAAGAATTGATAGTTGATTTGGACTATTTTTTGGAAGACAATATTGGGTATAAACATTAATGAAGTCAAAATTTTATTCTTTAGCAAATCACATGGACCAAACCTTTGACTGTCATCAGAACCATTGTTTCTCTGATTATTTAATAGAGATGCAAGACTGAATGCTGAAAACAAATGAAACACCAACATAAGCCAAGAGATATTTTTGTCTATCAGAGTTAGAAAATCCAACAAATCAAATAGTTTTAGACTTTGTAATCACAGTAGGTTCTCCACATTTATGGATTTGACTTCTGTGGGCTTGATTATTACCAGATTTGAAATGTCCAGTGCAACTTCTGCTTGTAAAAATAGTGTTTTTTAAATTCCCACTTTTCCCACTTTTGCTGAGATCTTATGTTCCTATGTGGAAGGCTAATTTTATCTTACTTCCTTAAAAATGATCAGTCATTGATGATAATGGCGATGATGATGATGATGATGATAAAGCTTTATTTCTTGTCCCCTCTCCCCAAGAGGACGCAGAGCAGCTTACGAGAGGAACACAATATAAATAAAAGTAGGCACATAACAATAGGGGGGAATTAAATCAACAAAGTAAAGACAAATCATGATACATAGGAAAGAAGAATATCAATAGACATGTTGAGTATAACTGTATAACCACTCGTAAATATAAAACTAAGTAAAAATGTAGGACGTATAAAACGTTAAAACATCATAAAACCTGCTCTTGCTGGTGTCATTAAGCTGGATATCTCTTACATTTTTATATATTTATGTTGTTTATTGAACTGATACCCACCCCTCTGCCTCCAAAACACCTCTCAAAGTAACTAACTTTAATGCAATTCAAATTAAATAAAAGCAAAGGATATTGAAATATAAAAACAAATAGAAATGAAAAATATCAATAAGATAATAACAACTTACTTAACTTATTTGAAATATATGAAAATAAAGAAGAATTAACAAAACTATTGTGCCAAGTGTTGTCCTTTTGCTGCGCTTTGTATTACTATATGTTTGATTCCAAAACACAGAAAACCACTGCTGTAATAATTGATGGTAATATGTGGCTACTAGACATCAGTACTTACATAAAGTGATTTTTTATCATGATAATAACAAGAAAATTACTGGCAAGGCACTTGAAAAACTGCACAGCAGTGGACAGCCATATGCTGTAAAATACTCAAATTACAACAAGTCCTTCTGCTGTAGGTCAATATGATAGTACCGGGCTGGTGGTACTTGTTTTCTCATAAGCAATTCAAATCTTCTGCAGTTGTTTCTCTTGCAAGCACTTGGCAGTTAAATCCCTCTGTCACATTTTGTTTATTTTATCTTAAGGATTCACACCCTACCATTCACTACATACCCAAAATGTAGGGGGTCTGGATTTAAGCCTGTTGGATGATAGATGACAGCGGGGGGGGGGGGGGGGGGGGAGAGAGAGAGACTTAAAATACTGCCAATTAATGTGGGCTGAAAATATTCATCATGTTTCTGCAGGTATTCAGTAGCTATAATTATAGGAGGTCTAGTTCTTTCATGCCTGCTCCAGCTATATCTTACTGACGAGTGCCCCTGAAGAGAATTAATGCAGTTTGGTGCCACTTTAACTGCAATGGCTCAGTGCTATGGAATCATGGGAATTGAGGTTTTACAAGGTATTTAGCCTTCTCAAGCCACAAATCCCAGCAATCCAAAGTACTGTGTCATGGCAGTTAAAGTGCTGTCAAAACTACACTAATTCTAGATGCAGCCTGAGTTTAATAGGATTTGAAGGAAGCCCATTGTACTTAGTGAAACTTACTTCTGATTAAATATAAAAAAACAGTGTGGTGTAGAAGTTTGAGGATTAGACTAGGGAACAATTCAAATGGGGCAAAAATGCCCCGTTTCGCCACCTTTATGCACGACTTTGACGGGACCTGCCGTGCACCATCACACAACAAACAGCAGGCCCCACCACTTTCCTCCCAAAGTGAAGGCAAAGCACCCCTTCCTGCCCTCAACGTGTGATGAGGGGAAGAGGGAGGGTGCACAGGGCGCCACAAGTTGCCCCACGTGCCTTCCCGTTCACCAGTGAGATGGCACGTCCCAGCTGGGCTGTGTGACAAGGTCCTAGAACTCCAAGACACTCAGGTTCAAATCTTTGTTCAGCCATGGAAACCTACTCGGTGGCCATGGGAAGGTCACACTGTCTCAGCCACAGAGGAAGGCAATGACAATCTCATATGAACAAATCTTGCAAAAAAAAAAAAACCTACTGGAATTGTCTTGAATAGCAGAAACTGATATCAAAGGGATTACACTACAATATAGTTATGTATAGTAGGTATAGTTCTGATGTGCCAAGATAGCGGCCACAGCAATGTGGCTTAGATGGGGTCTTGATAATGGCCAACATCCAGAATATGCTTATTCTATATCAAAGATAAGGGATATGTAACCTACAGGCTTTATGTAATGTCAGACTTGTTGATCCTTCAAGCTCCTGCACCACCAAAAACTAACAAAAGGATGAAGCTTTTCCCCATTTACTTTCAGAGATGTGGCGTTCTCAGTTGCCATTATTGGAGCTATCTGGGAAGAGTGATTATTCTTTTAATATCCTATCACCCTCAAACCATTAGAAAATCCAACAATTACACTCAGTAGTGATTTCCAGCCCCTTTTAGTTTGAACTTTAAACTTATTTTAAAAGCTAGAGATCTAGGGAGGTGAGAAATGCCCCCCTCCCCAAACACTATTGCATACTTAGTCAGTGTTGAGACTATTTAGCCAGACTGATCCAAGTCAGTACTTTCGAGGTCCTGATATCATGTATGAATGACAAGACAAACAAGATCAGGATAATATACTAGATAAATGTCTCTTCTGAAAATTGTCACATAAATTAGATTTTAATATCTAGCAGAAAAGAACTGTAATATTTGAGACTAAAATGTACATTTGAAATGTTGTGTGATTTCTTCATTATCCTATTGCTTTATTCTTGTTATGAAAAACTGAGACTAATAATGATTTCAAAAGAATGGCTTTACTTCCCTTTAACAAGAAAAGTGCTAATATTTGCATAGTAGATAACGTCAGTTGTCTCTTTATAAAGAAAAACCTTTATGTTGTAATAGCAGATAGAAGATTAGCTAATGCCATCTACATTCTCTATAGTGAAATTATTTTCCACTGACTGTTTCATCCAGATCTTCCGATGAAGGATTTCACAGTAGTGAAATTAGAATTTCTTCTTAGATAGCACATATGAGGTTTCATAAGAAAGATAAGTGCTTAAGTTTTAAAAGTTAGTAATGCTCTCATTGAGATGCCTGCCTTCTGAATGCCTTTAATTAACTTTCTTTCTTTTTTTTACATTTTGGTTGGTCATTACACTTCTTTTGACAGTTGTGTTGTAATGTTCTGTGAAGCCTCAGACTGCTCTCATGTCTCAGAATCACTGTCTGAATCAGCACTTCAGTTCGGCAGTCTCTGATGACTGTTTCACTTTGAAACAATGCATGAAGATCTAAGGCACTTCTTTCATCATTCTATGAAGAAGACAGCTTAAGCTCTTTGCTTCTGCTTGGGTGTCCCTCTATGCCTCCAACAGATGGGTGAACCAATTACGTTGTTCCAGCAACAAGGAAAGTCTGTGCAAGAACTTCAAATGTGCAATTATTCAGCCTCTTTTCAAAAACAATGTTTGTCATGACTGCACCAAACTCTCTCTCTTTACAATTGGCCTCCATAACTTCAGTATCGAGCAACGTTGAGGCTTAAGTTATACAGATTGCTCAAGACAAGAGATAAGATGGGTAAAGTAAGTAGGAGTAGATGGAAGATTATTATGGGTAAGTCCTGAATTCTCATGATTACTAAGGTTTCTATCTTTGAATACCTGTGCCCTCTCATGGCAATTCACGGCAGGACTTTGCAAAATTCACCTTGTAGAAAGACTGCACTTTTTCTAGATTTTAATCCAGTAATAGGCTGCCCTTGTTATTGTGTGCTTTTAAGTCACTTTCAGTTTATGAAACTTTCTTTGGCAAGATGATCACCAAAGTGACACTTGGCAAAGATCTCCATGGCTGAACTGGGATTTATACCCTGGTCTCCTGGAGAGCAAGCAGGATAATACCATGCTTGTTTTCAGCAATAGGTATTCATTCCTTGAAATTGGACCAATGGTGTGTACTGAACATTGGCATATCTTAAAAACCCATTATCTGTTGTTGGATTGGACTGCCAGCCTCCAGCAGAGCTAGATCATATAGAGTCCAAATGAGATACCAAGCTGAGGGTTCTTCCCTTCTCAGAACTTTTTTTTTTTTAAAAAAACACAGATAGATTGAATGTAACGTGATGGCAACCTTATCTTGCAGTGCCTCATAGAGATCTGCTTCAAATTGACTTATCATTTGTATATTACACTGGTCTCAGTGACAGCCACAATTGCAGCATCACTGTTGTTGCATGCCAAGAAGAAAAAGATATGATATTGGAAAGAAGCAACAGCTGGAGGCAAAGAGGTATCTCTTTGCTTACATTACCTGCTAGTTTATGAGAAGTATATAGCAGTAAGTGTCATGGATTGACAGACAAGTTCCTTGGGCCTAGATGCCCACCCACAATATCTTTTCTTCCAGAGACACACTTATTTACAGGCAAGAAGGCTCTGTTCTGCTGCCCTGACTTCTAGCAAGTCTGGATCATCAAAGGCCGTGTTCAGGTCTTTGAGTTTAGCTTCAGGTTTTACTGTGCAAAGCCACAAAATGTGAAAAATACCCATATTATTTCTGTCTTACATTTATGTACTCTGCAACCAGAACACGACTATACCTCTTTCCAAAGAAAAACTCTTGTAAAGTTAGCATTTTTATAGTTCTTCTGCTTGATGGATTTCACCTCCTATCCAAACAAAAAGGTTAATAGTTTATTCTTTTCTTACAAGTGTATAAGTGTATAGTGTTTGAAATAAAATATGAAAGGATTTATAACTATTAGCCATGCTATGCAATAATTAATTTTCAAACCATGGTTCTCAAGCTGCTTTCCTAAGGCTCTCTTCTTCAGCAGCAGCTTTAGGGGATCAAAAACGGATTTCAAAGCATAAGATGTCCTGATGTCTGCAAAGTCCTAAAAGACTCTTCAAGTGGCTATAAAGCAATCAACATTCACATGAGTTATAAACAGCCTTTTAAAAGCAACCTTCATTTATATTTCTCTGCAAAGGAAACTAGCTATAGTAATAAATTGGGTGAGATCCAACTTCAAGTGGATGTGCAATGGTGTGAATGAAGAGGATTTCCTCAATCTGTTTTCCATGACAGCATGCAACTTTCTAGAGTTGAAAATGTTGGTTGATCACGATGGCTTAAGCCTTACTGGATGACCTTAGAAAGTTACTGTCTGGGACATTATGATGAGAAAATGAAGAAGGGAGCGATTTTTCAAAAGCACCTTCTCTGTGTCTGTTTCTCCTTTCTTCTGTGTAGCTGCGCCAAACTCCGACTGGGACCAGAACCTGCTCCTGGATGTCCAAATGATCTAGATTTAACCTGCATTCCTCAAAGTGGGCGGATGCTCCACAGTTTCACTGCAGATGACCATGGAGCTCTGAGAAGATAACAGGCATCCATAAACACCTTTACTGACATCAGCAAAAATGATCACATAACCTTGGAATCTAAGAGAGAGAAAGTGGCATACCATTATATTAATCCTCATCATCATTGAAAGAGGGCTCTTTCAGAGTGTCTTTGCAGTGAAGAGTAGAGACATCACACTGGCAACAAAGGTCTGCAAATTAAAGCAATGGTATTCCCCATAGTAACCTATGAATGCGAGAGCTGGACCATAAGGAAGGCTGAGCGAAGGATGATAGACACTTTTGAACTATGGTGTTGGAGGAAAATTCTGAGAGTGTCTTGAACTGCAAGAAGATCAAACCAGTCCATATTCCATATAATGTCCGACTGCTCACTGGAGGAAAGGATATTAGAGGCAAAGATGAAGTACTTTGTCCACATAATGAGAAGACAGGAAAGCTTGGAGAAGACAATGATGCTGAGGAAAATAGAAGGAAAAAAGAAAAGGGGCCGACCAAAGGCAAGATGGGTGGATGGTATCCTTGAAGTAACTGGCTTGACCTTGAAGGAACTGGGGATGGCCACGGCCGACTAGGAGCTCTGGCGTGGGCTGGTTCATGAGGACACTAAGAGCTGGAAGTAACTGAATAACAACAAATTGCAGTGAAGTCTGACATGCACTGAATAAGTTTGACTGTAGCGACTCAAAGACTAAGGTGAACCAAGAAGAGTCTAAGAAACATCCTCCCTCTCCAAGTCACATGCCTGGTGCTTTCAAGGTGAATGTTTCTCCTTCCTTTCCTGGAGGAGGTGATGTGGGCTACAGGTGACTTGATCAGGACAGCCCTGAAAGTATCACAGGTCTCAGCTGTATTTTGCACAACAGTACACATTTCCAGAAACAATATCCTGAAATATGACATCAACCTTGAAAATCCTTTGCAGGACATCAACAGGAATCAGATGTAATAGGACATACTTATTACCAAAAAAGATTTCCCTTAAAATAGTCCTTCCTCTCATCTTTTACAAACGTTGGTACTGCCTCATATCTGTCTGTATGATATGGCAATCACCACTGGGAAAGTTGGCCAGAGCAGCTGGGCCTTTCAGTCCAATATCTGATGTGTCACATGGTTTTCCGCTCTGCTGTGATGAGACTATTCAAAATAGAAATAGAGAGAGGCTGTACGTAATATGAACAACCTCTTAACAGAGCAGGAAAATGTGTTAACAAATATAGAAAGGTAGTTTATAAAAGAAAGCTAATCTGTTCTGTTGCCTTGTAAATACTTTGTGAAAGTTCTTTCATTTCAAATGCTGCAACGTGTTAATGCTGAGCAAGTCATTTGTTCACACCCTTATAATTCTACTAATTACACACCAAGGTCAGAGGTGTTTATTGGCATGCAGAAGTAGTTTATAACTTTGACATCGATAATTAATTATGTCACCATGGAAGGGTACATCAGATGGGCTGATATCTGACTGATGTAATAGTCAATACACCCTTATGAATTGCTTTTCTTATGACATTTGCTAATCCAATAGTCCTGTTGATAACTATTGACTTTCTTTTCTTTCTTTTTTTAAAAGGAAGTGTAGTTGATGCAAAGTTATTGAGTCTGTTGCATTTGTATATTATTCAAATACATTATTCAACAATCTATTTGCGAAATAGGGCTGGAGCAGTTGTATCTTTTTTGATAGTTGTCTCACTTTAGTCTCTACTAATTAACAATAAAATTTGACTTGCTATTATTGTATTATTTCATACATTTTGTCATATTTTTGAATGTTGAAGAAGAAGTGGATATCATACTAGAGTTGACGAAGGAAAGAAAGAGCTAAACAAACATTGCAGTAATTCTAAGTCCTGTCTTTATTTAAATAGTGTTGTTTGTAACAGACTGATTTTTATTCTTTGGCATATAAAATCCAAATCTAGAATAAAGTCCAATAGATACTTACAGCATATAGTTCTTCGTAAGCAGCTATCAAAATAATCCATGTGATTAACTTGCACAATCTCCACTGTGTACAGAGAATTATTTTTTGTTTTTATAGTATTGGGACTTATACTTTCTTAATGCCAGATTGCCCTGTATTTTGTGCTACCTCTCTGTAAGCAGATATTAGTACAGATACAGCCTATCCAATTGTATAACATGGCTTGGGCTAAATTTACAAGAGCGTACTACGTTCAAGCAAAAGTCTTTACAAGCAAATATGATATTGTGTTAACTTGTGTTCACATGCAAAACAGGAAGGACAGACGTGTCAGTGCAGACTTATGCCAGTTTATCCCTCTAACTTCCTGTTTATCGGCCACTTTGCAGGTATCTACAAGGACAGAATAATCTATTATAATGATACTGAAACAATGCAGCACATTGTGACAGACTTTGCACTCCAAACACACCTACACTTCAGCGTGATTCATTCCACTCCTTATGTTTCCACAGACATGAATTCAGGCAGGGATGGATTAAGACCTTTAGAGGCCCTAAGCACTTTGGCGCTTCCATATATATCTAATACAAAATATAAACAATGAGAAACCATAACATAAAGTTTTATTTTTCAAAACAAAGCTTATAAGATGGAAAATAATGGGGTTTTAAATAATATTTCTAATTGATTTACATTTGAAATGTTTTGTGCTATTTTTTTTCCAATTGTGAAGTTTTTGATTGGGAGAGCCCCTTTTTGTGAGTCCTGGTTCAGCTGCAACATTTGCTGTTTTGGACCATTTAATCTGTAGTAAGTAGTTTTAGCCCATTTTGTATGCATAATCATATTTTAATATTTACATGATGGAGATTTTAAAATTGTAAAGGTTTGCTTATCATCATGAGCCACTTTGTGTCTCAATTACAAAGCGGGATAAAATTATTATTATTATTATTAATATACATCTAACAATGGAAAATTTCAATGGTGCCGCCATTTCTTTTGAGGCTCAATTAGCATGCTTATTTTGCTTAATAATTAATCCAGCCTTGAATTTCTACAACTCTCTCTACAACTCAAAAGCCAGACTATGGGTACATCTACACGAGTGATTCCCAACCTTTTATTGACCAGGGACCACCCTCCAACATTAGTACCAAAAGAGTTACAAATCAGTTTTTGGTCAAATTTAGATTCGGTTTGATTATTTGAGGTGCTGATTCAAAAAACTGCATTGGATAGACCACATCAGCTGTAGTCTATGATACAGAACATATGCCATTGAGTAGTTGCCATCTGCTCGCCCACAGAAAACCATATTTAATAATCTAGAGCTGAACAGGCCTAAAAACAAAGATGCCAAGAATTTTTTTTTGGTTGGGCTGTGTTAATTATCTACAGAAATAATGTTGAGGCCGCGGATCATATTTTATTTTTTGCGGACAACTGGTGGTCCATGGACCACAGGTTAGGAACCACTGATCTACACTGACATTAACACAGTTTGACACCACTTCAACTGACAGGGCTCAGTAACCCTTTTGATTCGTTACCCTTTATTTATTTACAGTATTGATACTCTGCCCTTCTCACCCTGAAGGGGACTCAGGGCGGATCACATTATATACATATAGGGCAAACATTCAATGCCCATATACACATAGAACAGAGACAGACGCAGAGGCAATTTAACCTTCTCCTGAGGGGATGTTGGATTCTGGCCACAGGGGGGAGCAGCTGCTTCATCATCCACTGTGATGGCACTTCCTCATTCCAACGTGGTATATTAATTAAATTTGCCTCCCCACTTTATAATTTATTTATTTATTTATTTACAGTATTTATATTCCGCCCTTCTCACCCCGAAGGGGACTCAGGGCAGATCACATTACACATATAAGGCAAACATTCAATGCCTTAACATAGAACAAAGACAAGACAAACATGGGGCTCCGAGCTGGCCTCGAACTCATGACCTCTTGGTCAGAGTGATTTATTGCAGCAGGCTGCTCACCAGCCTGCGCCTCCCCACTTTATAAGTGGTACCTTATTTCCTACTTGATAGATGCAACTATCTTTTGGGTTGCTAGGTCAGCAACGAGCAGGGGCTATTTTTTATTTTTTAATGGATGGGTGCTCACCCCACCACGGGCTGGCCTCGAACTCATGACCTCATGGTCAGAGTGATTTATTGCAGCAGGCTGCTCACCAGCCTGCGCCACAGCCTGGCCCCTTTCTGTACCAATGTGGGATTCTGAGAGTTGTAGTTTTACAAGGCTTTAGCCTTCTCTGCCAAAGGATGTCCCTGCTCACAAAAATAGAACTCCTTGGATTCCACAGCATTGAGCCATGGCAGTTGAAGTGGTGCAGAACTGTACTCATTCTACAGTGCAGATGGACTCCCTTCCAGACACTATTTCCTATCAAGAAATGTTAGTGTAAAGTGCGATCTCACGATCCTCCACTAGAGGGAGTCTGAGCACTTTGAAAAATCCGCAGAATCCAGAGAATGCGTCGAGAGAGAAGGAAAAGCTGAATGAGAAAGTGCCTGGGTGTTTTGGTTCAGGGAGGAAGGAAAAGAGACAATTCCGTGTCGCGCTGGCCAGACATTGGCAATGTCAGTCCTTCTTTGGAAACTCGTCCGTAGGATTATATATATTGTCAGTCCAGAGGACTTGAAGAACTTTGCGTAAACTTTGGACCTGGGCGAGGCGCGCTTTTGTGTCAACACAATGTGCCTTTCTGGTGCCATCTGGCTCAAGGGCGCCAGGGCTAGGTATGGGGCAAAGTTGGGCCCGTCCAGGAGTTTTGGACTTCAACTCCCATCATTCCTAACTGCCTCAGGCCCCTTCCTTTTCCCCCTCAGCCGCTTAAGCGGAAGGGGCCTGAGGCAGTTAGGAATGATGGGAGTTGAAGTCCAAAACACCTGGACGGGCCCAAATTTGCCTCAATGCTGTGGAATCCCAGTGCCTCCTGGTATTCAATGCAATTGAGTCTTGGGTGCATGAAGGCGCCCACGGTTACCTACAGCCGCAAACACTCTCTTCACTCCATTCAAAGAGCCAGGCTGGACTTTTTTGGGGGGGGGGGGGGGGGAAGGGGCGGGGCCTTGGGGCTGTCATCCAATTGGGTGGGAGAAAAAAAGAGGGGGGGGGGAGAAGAGCACTCTGTAAGCGAGCGCCTGCTCCCTCTCTGCTTCGCAAATCAATGGCAAAATATGCCAAAAATCCCTCTCCCCTTCCCTTCGCGCGCATCCAGACGTGCACGCCCGCTCCCCGGACACGCAGGCACACGTGGAGGAGGCATAGAATAGAGCGCCAGGTCTCTCCGCAGCTGTCTGGGTCAGGCAAGCAGACAGGCTCGCCTATTTTTTTTTATTTTTTTTTACAATCTGGATTGACGCACACAAGGAAAAGAAACCTTTTGATATATAGTGGGCGTGACTATTGAAACACCCCCCTTCCTTGAAATTCTATTTCTTCTCCTTTTTTTGCCTGATTCTTCCTCTGCTTTGCCACCGTCGAGTCCTCCAATCCCGGTGGATCCTCTTTTTTTTGTATTTACAGCTGGGCTTCCTCGGATCCGAGCGAGGGATTTGCCGGCTTCCTTCTGCTTCCAAGGAGGTTGAAACAGAGACGCTGCTTGCTGTTGCTGCTGGGCAAGAAGACCTCGCCTCCTCCTCCTCCTCCTTCTTCTCCTCCCTCCTCTCCATGTAGTCATCCAGGGGAGGGACCCTCTTCCCCTCCCTTCTCTTCCCCTCCTCCTCCTCCTCTCCTCCTCCTCCTCCTTTCCCTCTTTTGCAAAGTTGACGTTCCGGGGACTGGGAAGGGCTGCCTTGCTTTGCTCCCAGAGCCGCACTTGGCCAGGCTTAAAGGAGGGCAAGGAAGAGAGAGAGAGATTGGGGAGAAAAGAAGGAAGGAAGGAAGGGAGAGAAGGCGGTTGCCTCGCCTCGGACAACGAAAAGGAGCCAGACTTCTTCACTGAGAGAGAAGACCAGTTATTACCGCAAAGCAACCGGCAACAAGCAACTCACCAACCAACCCTTCCTTAAAGACTCACAGCAAAAGGAGCCAGGCTTCTTCATTGAGAGAGAAGACCAATTACCGCAAAGCACCGGCAACAAGCAACCAACCAGCCAACCCTTCCTTCCTTGATTCCCCCCCCCCCCCCCCCTTCCTTGTTTCTTTCGGCGTCCCGAGGCAATCTCTGGACATACATCTTCCCTGAAGCAAAGCTAAAGGACTGCTGCGAACTCTCAATCCTGGCTCGGTGCGGATCCCCGTGGGTCGGGGCTCATCCGTCGCTCGGGAAGAGCGAGCACAGCCTGCCTTGAAGCCAGGCAGAGACAGAGAGGGAGAGAGAGACAGAGAGACCAGGCGGCCAGGAAGGCAGGAGCAGCAGCAGCAGCAGCAGGGCGCGCAGAGCGGACTTTCTCCTTCCCGAGAGGCTTCCCGTCCAGAGGAGGAGAAGGGGAGCGAGAGGGGCGAAGGGGCCCCTTCGTGGTGCATGTCTCGCCCGGGGCTCCTCCCGCCGCCCCTTCTTTCTCCGCCGCCCGTGGCCGCCTCTCGCCTCCTCCTCCTCGTGGCCGCTGCCGGCTGGACTCCTTCTCCTCCTCCCTTTGTGTGCGCCTTGTGACTCGCCCTGCTCCTTTCCCCTTCCTTCCCCTTTGTTGCCCTTGTTTTTTGTGTTGTTTCCCCCTCCTCCTTTTCCCTCCTCGCCATCCTTGGTGCTGCGTCTCCTCCTCCTCCTCCTCCTCCTTCGTGGCCCAGAGGAGGGATGCTGCACGTGGAGATGTTGACGCTGCTCTTCCTGCTGCTCTGGACGCGCGTCTTCGGGCAGGACCCGGGCTCCAAAACCGTCGCCGACCGCTACGCCGTCTTCTGGAACAGCACCAACCCCAGGTAAGAGCGACAGGAAGAAACTCAGAAAGGGAAGCCTCCTGCACCCGACACTCGAGCCCCTTTCCAACGGGTATTCATTCTCTGTCATCCTGGAACCAGTTGATGCTCTGATTGATAGTGGTTTCACAGAAACCAGGGCTCATCCGACGTCTCCTGCACCCACCACTTTCCAACTGGTATTCAAGAAAGTGAATTCATTCTCTGCCCTCCTGGAACCAGTTGACGCTCTGATAGTGGTTATAGGGATCTGTGGAAGGGTTTCTTTCAGGGCTGTAGGGGGGGGTGGTTAGGGGTTTAATCCCACAAATTTTAAGTTTTTTTTAAAAATGGTTTACTCATGAATTTTAACTGGTTAACCAAATCCCCATGAGTGTCCACTGAAGTTTATCTGTCTTGAGTGTCCACTGAAGTTTATCAATGGAGCCTGATTTCTAATTTATTTTGTTTTATGTAACTACTCTTCATGATTCGCTAAAAAAAAAGTTTCAACCCCCCCCCCCCTCAAATTTTTTTTCTGCCAATGGCCCTGCCTGCCCCCACCACTTTCCAACTGGTATTCAATAAAGGGAATTCATTCTCTGTCGTCCCTGAACCAGTTGATGCTCTGATAGTGGTTACAGGGATCTGTGGAAGGGTTTCTTTGTTGCCTGGCTGCCCGTAGTTTTGAACTGCATTAAATGGTCAGTGTAGACACCACTGTGCATCACCACCATCCTTGCCTCCTACCGTATGCATGAAAGGAGAAGGAAGGGAGGTTTCACATTGTTTAGGCAGGAGTGTGGTCTCCCTCCTTGGAAGCATCCATTTGATGGTGTTGGAGGCACTTGTTTGGGAACAGGAAGGCAGCAAACTTTTCCTCTTCTGGAAGGACCTTGTGCATTGCCTCCTCTCCTCTTGGACTGCATCTACACTGCCATATAATGCAATTTGAACTATATATGACAGTGTAGATCAGACATGGGTGAAGTTGGGCCCTCCAGGTGTTTTGGACCTCAACTCCCACCATTCCTAACAGCCTCAGGCCCTTTCCTTTTCTCCCTCTGCTGCTTAAGGCTGAGGCTGTTAGGAATGATGGGAGCTGAACTCCAAAACACCTGGAGGGCCCAGCTTCACCCATGCCGGGTTTAGATCCATCCTTTGTTTCCCTGAATGCCTTGGTGCCTCTGATTTCCAATAAAAGCTATTTATACTCTGCTTCAGAACCTCTTATCTTTGCTGTATGCATCCCTAATGCTTTAGTTGTGTGTATACATCAGGACCAAGATTTTTTTTAATGGGGCGGTAGCCACTTTGGTCAAAATGGAACACTGAACATTAATTCCCTTTTTTATCCCAGGAAAACTTCCAGAAGTTCATACAAATAGACCCTCAAACTCATAATACACTGGAATCAGAGAGAATCTGCCTTTATTTTCATTTACTATAATCTCTCTGGGATGTGAGTGATAGAGACCCTGCTCACATGTGGCTCTGGTGAGGTGCCAGGATTTTGAGAGTGCCAGCCTAGTTTTGTTCTTCCCTTGCTTCCTTCCTTCAGTTTGCCTAGAACATGAGGCTCTTACATAATCTGCTAAAAACCAGGTTAACTGCTGGATAAAAAACAAACCCACATGTTTTCAGTGTTTCAGTGCAATTTGGCGATGGTGTCTAGACTTGGATGTTGTTTACAGTAGAAAAAGGGCCACTCGAGCTGTCATCAGATTCAAGTGTAGTAGTTGGTGATGCCTTGACAGGGCAAAAGGGTTTGGATTTGGGTTTAGACGATGAACAGAGTCCTTCCTTTTTTATGCGGGGAGTTTGTATCAGTAAAATGTGATATTGAGAACACAAAGGAGAAAGTTATACAATCCGAGATGTTTTTGAATAATAGTTGATAAAACAAAATTCACGGTGAAGTGGCCAGTTGGGGATTGTGTAAACATACACACACACACACCTTTTTAATATGTTTCTTTGTTTCATTTGCTTTTTAGTAACAACCATAAATACAAGTAAATTCTGAGATATTTTGTTCCTAAAGTTTCAAATCAAATATATATATGAGTTTTATTTGGACCGTGTTGATTGTATTAGTTTAGTATTGAGGATCTTGCTGAGCCCTTGCCATTTCTCCTACTTTTCAGCATTTGAAAGATAAGAATTCTTTGGCAATGATATTATATAAACAATCCACCTGAGGTTTTTTTTATAAAGGTTTTTGTGTGTGGGTTAAAACAGTTAATAGTTTTTTTTTAAAGAAACTCCTCTAAGCCAATTGTACTATTCTGAGCAGCTGAGGACATCTTGTCCTATATTATCTTTCTGCTAGATTCATGATATAACTGCTTGTACTGATATCAGCATATTGGCTTTTTATTGTAGTTCATGGGATTTTTATAGGAAATGTATAAAAATGTTTGAGTGTGCTTTGAAAATAAAGGGGAGAAAAGATGACAAGATACTTCAGATTCAAAATTCAAAATATTATTTTTATATGTGGCAATTTAAACATGAGAAATAGTAAGGAAGGTGACACTCAGAAGTGTTCCTTCAAATTAACTTCCTAACTTGTGAACTTTCAGAATCTGTCACCTATTTCCCTTCATATCTGAAATAAAACAGCAGCCAAAACAGCTTCAGGTGAAATTAGGCAATGGCTGTAACAGACAAAACTCTAGAGGCATTTTACAGTAGATACCTTTTAAAGGGCAAATCCTTCATTTTTTAGACTGAAAAATGTATTTGGGGAAGGTGGCGAAATAATAAACAGAATTTTCCCACTCTACTTGTGAAAGCGGAAATGTTTGCTGCTTTGAATTTGACCAAATGACTTGCACATGTTGCGCTCTTGGTTAAATCAAAGCATAGTATTAAATGTTTTGCTTCTCTGCCTGTTATGGTATTAATTAAACATGTGATGTAGGTACAATACTTCACTATAAATAATCCATGGAACAGTGGGGTCAGAACTCGAGCATTTAAACCAGTGAACCAGAAAGGACCCAGTTAAGTGAGAACTTTTGTGAAGACTGCCAAGTATATGTGTTTTTAAAATAGCCAAGGAATAATGAGTTATAGAAGTTCATATAGGTACCTTTTGATGGGGAATAAATTCCTGTCCAGAATGTTTCAAAAACTAGGCTCCTGTAGTGAAAGTGTAACCTTCAATCTTAAGATAACATGAAGTTATAAAGGCTTTATTCTTCTCATGGTTTGTTTTCAGTATATTGCAAAGCTCAGTAGACTCTGGAAGACAGTTATTGGAACTGGAAAACCATTCTCAATCAATTAAGAGAAATTGCTATATATTTTTGCAGTTGATACAGGATCAAAAATCTTGAACTGATCATGATGATATGTTTTTAATGGTATCACCCAGATTAAAGAAATAAGGTCTTAATAAGGTTGTTAGTTCTAAGGAAATGATAGATAGTTGAATGTTTTGCTTATTAAATTATAATTTGTATTGGCACCTTCATCCCAGAGTTGAAAAACTAAATGCATTTCCTAGGAAGCAAACTCTATTGATCATAGTAGGACTTAGTTTTAAGAGAACGTATAGGCTTGTACTGTGAATTGGAGAACAATGAAAGTGTTAAGCTTTTGAGAATAAAATAAAGCAAAAGTGGTAAGCTTTTCTTAATAACTCAGATAAGTATTGCTTAACTCTTATATATATATTTCTCATACACTCATATAGGTTTTAGATTCTCTAAATTCAGTAAAGAATTTGTTTAAAAAGTCAATGGGTGGCAATCCAATTCAAAGGTATATTCTCTTAAGTACTTCATATATATATACACATACATACATACATATACACATATACATATACATATAATGTAAATATCATTTACCAATATATTTGAAGTATTGCTTTGGCTATATTCTGAACAATTATTTTTATATTAGTAATACACAAAGCTATCATAAAAGAGAATCAAAGTTTTGAAAAATTACAACTAGTTTTCTTTTCTAAAGTTGCAGGTAATTGATATTTTGATTATGTTAGGAACAGATCATCGATGAATATTCCTAAACTCCAACAGTTTAGGAAACTATAGAGAAATGCTCTAAAGCTTTGTTGTGTGTGATTTGGACTGTATGTCCACCTTAAACTTTTCAAGATATTAGCTCTACATCTAGGATTGAAAACTAGACTGAAGATGTATATGTAGAATGGACGACATTTTTAAAATAAAGAATAAAAATCTGTGACTTCACTCTGTCAGAACTTTCTCTTTCAAGCAAAGATTTGACACTACAGATCCCATAGCGCTTTGTGATGCAGGAACATTCCCCTGTTTTCAACATCCCTATCGTTTATAAAACAGACTACAGTAATCAGTCATGTAAATGACTGCACTGATATTAAATCAATGCAACCAAATAACATTTTATATGTATCCATACAAATAAAGTACTGTATGTAAATTGTTCATCCAGAGCAGCATGGGGACAAGTGTGAGTAAAAATATATATCTAATTCAATTTCTGATATGACATTTAACTAAAGTACAGTGCAGGTCCGTACTTGCTTACTCAAAAACAAATCTCAAGAAGATTTACTCTCAGAAAGTTGTCCAGACTGTAGCATTGCATTCATTTACACTGGTTATCCCAACTGTTGCTCTATTGTAGGCAGGACTGTACAAGTATAAAATGTCTCAAACGTCAAGCTATTCTTCCAGTTTATGTTTTGTAGTGTTGACGAGTGCCAGGACTGGTTTGGAGATGGTTTCTTTTCTCACTGAAATGAATGGAACTTAAATGCACATTTAAGTTGAAGTTTGCACTTATTCCTTTATTGTGTTACGGCCTTAAAAATAGGCTAACTTTCAAAAATTCCTCAGGGAGTGAGAATGTTCGAAAAATACTCAAGGCTTCATAAATCAAATACTTGACCCACCGGATTTCTGCGAAGTCATACTATGATTTGTGAACCTTAGACATAGCTTGGTGCTTATGGCTTTTGCTTTCAAAAGTTGTTGTTTGATAGTATTTGGCTTTACTTCAATGCTCTATTAAATCCAGCAAGGAGTTACATAATTGAAACAAACTGCAAAGGGCTTGCATTTTTAGCTGCTAAAGTATTTATATTTTCTTGGATAATCTCTATTGTACATTGCATTTATGTTTTATTTTATAGTGTTAATTCCATAGAGACGGATTTCCCATCCATTGAGTTTCTCATGATTAGAATCATAGTGGAAAAGCCTTTAGGAGCTCATTACATGTACTTGAGCTGATTTTAATAGTGTTACCTTGAGCCTTGTGGCTCTGAAAGTTCTTCATTGCCTTTAGCTTCAAAACCTCTCCGACAAGCAGGAGCCTTGTTGGTCTTACTTTTTAAAAATGGCATTGGCCAAAGGGTTTTAAAAATCACCCAGTTAATTCCTTTCCTTTCCTTTTTTAAAACACACACTTAATAGAGATTTTTCATTGTTTTGGTCAGAGAGGACTGACCTACTACAGTAGAGTCTCACTTATCTAACATAAACAGGCCGGCAGAATGTTGGATAAGCGAATATGTTGGATAATAAGGAGGGATTAAGGAAATGCCTATTAAACATCAAATTAGGTTATCGTTTTACAAATTAAGCACCAAAACATGTTTAACAACAAATTTGACAGAAAAAGTAATTCAATACGCAATAATGCTATGTAGTAAATACTGTATTTACGAATTTAGCACCAAAATATCACGATGTATTGAAAACATTGACTACAAAAATGCGTTGGATAATCCAGAACATTGGATAAACGAGTGTTGGATAAGTGAGACTTTACTGTATTAGGAAAGACAACTAAAGATACTTCTTGCTGTCTCTCTCCCATCTCCCCATGAACCCAACAATCTACAAGCTTTTTGCTGGGATGAGAAAGTAAATGAAAAGAGTGAATTCATCAGGCATTCTGGCCATTGAAGGTGAGACATATGTATGCATATGCTCACATCTTTAGTAGAAAAGATGCTGAACCAAATAGCAAAAAGAAATTAATACTTTTTAAGTTGATGAAATAGTCTTGTCACCTAAGACTTTTATCATAACTTTGCTGTGAAATGTGTAGTTTATCATTTATTAAAGAATTGAATGCGTAGATGTTAACAAAAGCAGAAATATTTACCTCTCAGTATAAAGTACAGGTGGAAATCTGTACTTGCATCTTTCCCATTGGAATAAGCAGGACTTGAGTTCTCATAGTTGGGTGCATCACGTCTTACATGTATAGAGTGAGGCTTTCAATTTGCAAAGATTGCTTTATTATTTTGTTCTTTCTCATGTAAGTGTCTACTATGTATGAATCTTTAATCCTCTGTTGCTTTTAAAAAGGCTACACAGTAGAAAACACACCTTGTTTTGAAAAACACAACAAGCAAGAGTTAAATTACCAAACAAACATATCCATATATCAAGCTGTAATTTTTCAACCCCAGGAATTGTTCTAACCAGTTTCAGCCATTTGGAGTGATGCATATCCTTTTGAAAGCAGTTTCCCATTGTATACATTTCTTCTCCAGTTTTGTTTAAATAAGTAGTCATTGAGAAATTAAATACTGAGTTTATAAGAGGAATGCTACAAAAGCCACTTTTAGTTATATTGCAGCCCTTGAAATACTATTGAAATCTACTACCCATCAGGTGACTGTATACAAAACTTGCCTATTGTTAGGGTTTTAGAGTATTAACAGTATTGTATGTACATCATATACATCTCGTACATAGTCGTGAACTCCACATGAGATGTATGGTAATATTGAATTATTGTGTTAGTTAGTCAGTTTTTTTTTCTCCTGCAAAGCAAATGTGAGAATTAGTATCCTTAGTAATCATGTTTATTCTGAAGTCCCTGTTTTCATAGAGGCAAATACTCTGTTAATCATATAATAAAATATATTTCCTTTATATATTGCTGAGGGGCATATTTGTATATTTGACAAGTGATATACTGATGAAAGTACAGGGGGAAAATTAAATACAGTCTAATCTTAAATCTTCAGTCTGAAATTGAAGTTAAAGCTTCCCACTGTTGTCTTCTAACTGTTAATAATTTGTCCTCTAAACATAATGTGGGAAGCCAATATCTTTCTAGCAGAAAAATACACTGAAAGAAACAGTTGTGGAACAAAGGCCGTAACGTCTGCATGATAAAAGAAGTGAACTATGGTTGCATATGGCTGAGCTGAAATCCAGTGGGTTCATCCAAATGTTTTTATATACATTGCTGAGTTAAATACTAACAGTGGTTGAGGATTAGTTTCGAGTTCTATTCACCTACAGCCCCCTTTCCCTTTGAAATGCCTTTGAATGTAATTCCCACAATTCTTTTCGAAGTTTGAAGTAGGGAGGGGAGCAGGGACTTATGAAGAGGAAAGACTAGAAGAACGTTGAGTAGGAACTCTGGCCTTTGTATCTCTCAGCACTGTGTTTGTGTATTTTGCTCTTAGGTAATCTCTCATGAAGCCAATGATAAATAGTGAAGAAACTTGTACTGTTTCCATTATCCTGTATAATGTGAGAAATATTTAATCTTTGAGGTCCATGTGAACTCATATATGTTTATATACATTTCTCATCTAAGTAAGGGATGTTGCCAGACTGCTGATGACATTTACAAAGCTAGTTTTTACCTACAAATTTAATTTCAGTTCATATCGAGTCTCTTGGAAGCCTCCATTTTGCTTGACTATCACACTCGGCTCTTGCGTGTTGCAAAATGGGGTTGGAGAGACTATAAGGATTCTATACATTTGTCTTTGATGTTAGCTCTAAGTTATACAAGATAGATGCTAATTTTGGCTCTGAGTTATGAGTTTGATAAAATAGTTTATTGGAATTCTGTGGCAGAGCTTTAACACCGCTTTTTATTGTAAAAGCTTCTCTCCATGTTTATTAATATGTTTACATGATATGTCCAGTATGCCATCATTTTAGTTTTGAAGTATTTTTGCTTTTTATTGGAGTATGCATGCATGTCTATGTGTTATTATTATTATTTATTATATTATTTATACCCCACTTTATCTCCCCCGAAGGACACTCAAAGCGGCTTAGCATAAAAGCATTAGCATAATCATTTAAAATATACAAATATATGAACATTAAAACAAGATTAAATATAAACAGTATGTACACAGATCTTAAAATTAACTCAGTGTCAGTCAAAAAATTTCTGTGCTGAAAGCATTTTATGTTGAGCAGTTTTCTAGTTTAGATGGAGCAACATTATCCACTGTCCTTATAAGCAGTAATAAAATATTAAAGTGTTGCATCTGTAGTAACAAAATAATCCTTGCTTTTTAGATTTCATTGTTATGTTGCATATTAAAATAATTATAATAAGCATAAACAGTATAGTGTTGTGATGTACTTGACTTTTCCTTACTACATTTCTACAGGCCTATTTGAGATGCCTGCTGCTTCAATTAGCATTGTTTTGTATTATCCTATTTAATAGCTACCTATTTTTTCAATGCTAAAGGAACTTTGGACAAAATACTAATACTCTACCCACTCTCTTTATCTGTTTGTCCATCCATTTTTCAGTAAGCATGAGTTAATATTTTGTTATGTGCCCATATTACAGCGATCCATACATTTAATATATGATGGACGATCATTGAAAGAGAATATTCACTGAACAAATGGAACAATGAATTGGCCTTAAGAAATAACATGTAGCAGTGAATTGTTGAATTTCAACATATTGCTTTGGATGCAAAGTTTTCTATGAGCAGAATGCTATAGGAAAAAGTTAGTAGGGCAGAGTCTAATTTTGGATGTTCCTCTAGCACGCTATTGCTCTGAGATAGTGTACTCTGGAGAAGTGCTTCTTCAGCTATCTAAATTGAGAGACTGGATTTTTTTCAACATTGTGCCAGGTACTGGTACCATATTTGTGCCAATTGGCTTTAATGGCTTCTTTCTTTGCTGAAATTTCTCCAGGGATCAACAGTAGATGGCTTGTGGGCAGGCATTGGTCCATGGACCACTATGTTCAGCAGTATTCCTTTGGAAAGTTAGGTAACCTTCCATAAATATGGTTAGTGCAGGACAAATTAGGCAATGCAAGCTTCCCTTGGATCTTAATCTCTTCTGTTTTTGGAAGAAGCATACCGAATCCATGATTTTATTGTAGTTTAGTTTTCAGAATTCTTAAAAGCTACTTGACCTAATATACAGTATCCTTATTCAACAATTACGTAATAATGGTTCCATCTAGCTTTGGAAACAGTTTGTGTTTTAATATATGCGGAAACATGCAGGCACACTAAACTCATTTGTTTAATTTCCGTACAAGCATAAGAACAACCCAGAGTGTTTTGTGAGTACTGTAATTACAAAGTTCTCTATTGTAGCATGAAAGTAGTAATGTTTCTTTTGTGAGAAGAATAACGTGTAAACTTAAAATAGGATGGTTTGGTTTGCCCAATTAACTGAATATGACCATTCCTTGAATCCGATTAGAAGTATTCAAACAAAATGAAAAGAATAGCTCCAAAATATATTACTGAAATGTAATGTTCCCTAAGTCACAAGAATAGTAAAACTGCATTTATGATGTCATTGGTATGGGAGGTAGCTAGTTATACAATTCAGCATTGATTGTATGGATATTGAAATCTTTCAGTATAGTGCTTGACAACACTGTTTCCTTTTAAAAGGTATACATCTATTAGTAAGGAGTTATGTTTGGTATTATGTAAGAGATTTGTTTTCTGTTGCATAGATTTGCTTCTTTTTGGGTTAGGAATTGTAGACATTCCTCCAAGAGAGCCTCCTGCCAGAATAACCTTAATGTGCTTGGAAGATGGAAAGACCAAATTCCTATGACAAAATTGCTTCCACTGTTCTTCTAAACTTTGAACAAGATGCATAAATTCCTGTCTTTTATCTGTTCATTCTCTATTTTTTTGCATGAACTGTTTTTGATAAAGTGTATGGAAAATGCTTAGTAATTTCGTGTATGGCAACAATCTGTGGCTCTTGTTTACTCTTGTTGTTGCAATACATGTTATTTTTTTAAAGACCATTCTTTAGGAACCTGGTGTCTTAAAGATTACTGATCCATCACTAAGAGGGATACCGTACGGAGTAGTGGTGCTCCTGACAGAGTTTTTGTGCCAACATCAGGAAACAATAGGGATGCAACAGCTGCCAAAAAATGTGCCTCCCAATTACTAATTAGGCAAAAAATATCTCAACAGCCAGAGGAACTGCCATTTCTTTTACATATTTACTAAATAATGCTGAAAGGAAAACTAAAGGGATATAATAGCCCAACAGCAGTTATCATAGTTTATGAACATTCCCTTTCTCTCAGTTGGTTTTGAAATCCAGAATATTTCTGGGGCTTATGACTGGAAGGTGATTGCCAACTTTATAATAATTTATATTAACATTTTAACAAGAGCAAACGTTAGAAGAAGTACGAAATGTAAGAGTAAAGGATATGGTTTTTCTCCCCCAATTAACTGGGCAATGACCGATAAAGGTAAAACAAGCATATTTCTGGTATTCAAGACTGCCAGTCACTCTTGGCACAGACCCCATCATAGCTGTGATGTCCGTAATTAGCACATTTTCCCGCAACGTTTACAGTAGGAAAGGCAAAGGGTGCTTGTGGAGCTATAGCTGTCAGGGGAATAATAATAATAAAAAACTAATTACATATTGTACCATCACCATTTTCAGCTTGGCATTTAAGAAAACACTACGAGACACATGTTGTTTTATACATAATATTTGACTGAATAAACAAAACGTTGTTTTTAAAAAACTTACATTTTTAATTAGTTTTTTCTACAGAAAAGAGAAGAAAATGTGAATGTCTTTATCTAATCTATATGTGTACAGACAATATTCTGGAGTAAATGAATGTGTATGTTTTCCTTGAGACTAAGCCCTAATGAATCCAGTTGAATGTTTGAGGGCCTATTTGCTTGCTAAGTAGCATGCAACTATGAATCAGATTTTTCCTTGACTTATTATAGGCTATGTGTGATTTTACAGGAGGTATGTGTTTTCATGCCTCTCCTGCATAAATAGAGACAAAACCAGCTCCCACATCAGTGTATCTACAATGCCTTGGTTGGCCATAGCTTAGAAATAATGCATTCTCTGTAAGAATGGTATTTGTATCTTTGTTAGTTTGGAACTAAATAAGGGAAAGAACGAGATGTAGTTCTTGTATGCTAGCCCAGAGGCTACAAACATTGTTACTTTTCAGCAAATGGAGGACATTTTTGGCCACATTTTTAGTTTTAAATGTTCTTTTTGATAAGAAAAGTAATGATTCCTTCCATGTCCAAATGTGTTTTATGTAATTTGAACCCCTTTTGAGGTGAACTGCTATGTAAGAATATGAATGAATATAAAATCTATCAGTGAATGTTAGACATGTTAAAGTTGGACTTAAACACAAAGTCACCTGCTTATTTCCTCACCCATTTGGATGGCATGTGAAGGATTTTAGGAATTTCATTGATGTCGTATTATGCTATCTTGATGCTTTGCCTTATAGCAGTGGTATATGTTATACCTCCTACCATTTTAATGTCTGCGCCATCTCCATGCTCTTCCCTATCAGAATTGTTTACATATTCTGAGAATGAGAAATACGCTCCTGGAAATAGGATTCTACTTTTTCATGTTAGTCTGCTTATGTCTTAAATATAGATTTCTGTACTTCTTTTGTTAAACAACATTAGTGGCTGAATTCTGGGCTGTGTGTGTGTGTGTGTGTGGGGGGGGGGGGGTTAGCCCTTCGTCTTCCCTTTTTTATCAGTGGCAAAACCAATTTAAAAGGTATCACCCTTAATTAAAACTTGAAGACTGCAGTGTTACTGCTACTCACCGAAGATTAGTTCTAGTTGAACTTAGCAGTTCTTTTTTATTATATATATTTGTGATTGTATTTTAATAAAAGAAAAGAACTTTCTTTGCAGAAGGAAATTGATTCTATGTGCTTGTGCCATTTAACTCAATGAGCTTTTTTCATCAATGTTGGATTGTATTATGAGAAATCCTACTCTTCCTACAGCCCTCCCCTATCATAGTTGCTATTTTTACAGGAAAAAGAGATTCTTACCTGGAGCTTTCTTTACTCCAGTGCAAGTTGTAGGAGTGGGGTTTCAAATCTGAACTGGAACCACACTGAGATAAAAGTATCCATGTGGGCCCTAATCTGGACTGAGTCCTTTGTATTTACTTTTGAATATGGAAAAAATAGCTGTAGCTGTATTCTGCATAGCAAAAGTAGTATGTAATTTAGCCTTACAATACTTGAACCAGGACATGAATGCTCTTTGTGAATTGTGATTTCTCATGTTAATGAGAATGCTTGTTAATTTGTTTCTGTATATGTTAATCTTGGTGTCAGAAACTGGAATTCTGTAAGGAGATTTTATGTGAACTATTTGGCATATTCACAGTCAGATGTAGGTGTGAAAAATGTGACCCATGTTATTTATACACGTTTATCTTTCTCTAGCACTTGACTAACTTGTAGATGAAAAATTACAATTGAAAGACTTCAATTGTAATAATAATAAATAAATTATTTTATTACAAAGGGTACGTAAGTGAAGGAAGAAGCAAAGTATCTACAGCTTTTGAATGCACCTTTTAAACAAATTGCAGTGTCTCTTTCATGGTTTGGTCTTGTAGAGCACAATTATTTTGCAAACAGAAGCATAACTTCTAGCCATCTCCAGTGGGACCCTAGGGTTCAAAGGAATTCTGTTTGAGAAACCATGGTTTAAACCATTTATCCGGCCCCCGTGGTAGCGGCTCCCTCCTCCTCTGCCGAGGAAGGCGCATGCAGTGCAAGGGAGGAGGGAGGGGCGCACACCTTTGCCGCCTCCTCCTGTGCCTTCCAAAGCTTTGCTTGCTTATAATGCTATTTTAATTATTAGTTAATTAATAATTAATTATTAAGGGGTGCTTTGCTAGTGCTTTTGGTACACAAAGGCAGAAGGGGGTTGGACTAAATGGCCCAAGGGGTCTCTCCAACTCTCCTTATTATTATTATTGACACAAAAACACAGTATAACACAGCAAATGAGATATAGATGTTGGATTTCGTATCACAAGTTGAACACTTCCCAAGTGTTTAGGGCTCTGTGATGTATTATTATTATTATTAACAACATTGAGACTGGGTGGCCATCTATCGGGGGTGCTTTGCTTTTGCTTTTGCTGCACAAAGGCAGAATGGGTTGGACTAAATGGCTCAAGAGGTCTCTTCCAACCCTCTTTATTATTTTTATGATGATGATGATGATTACAGTATTATTAACACTGAGTCTGTATTTGTTCCCATTTTGTTTATTTACTTCAAAATAAGATATGTGCAGTTTGCATAGGAATTTGTTCATAGATTTTTTAAAAACTATAGTCTGGCCCTCCAACGAGCTGAGGAACCGTGAACTGGCCCCCTGTTGAAAAAGTTTGGGGACCCCTGGTTTAAGGAAATATCCAATATCCTATTATGTCAACAGCTTCCATACATATTAGAGGAATGGTTGGTTTAAAGCCATGCCCATTGTGCAAGTGCAGCTTTGCTCATGCTCCCAAAGACATTGTAAAGCAATTGGGAAAGCAAACATAACTGTCTGGATTGGCCACTGAAATGTCATTTAGAAAGTCACTGTTGTGCCAGTATCCTGGTAGAGCTTTATAACCTGAGCTTAACTTAAAGGAATCTGGGTCTTTGGGTACTTGTTAGTCTTGCTGTGTGCCTTCAAGTAATATTCTGACTTGCATCATTTTTTTTGGGGGGGGATTTGTTTAGAGGGGGCTTCCTTTTGCCTTTCCTGAGGCTGAGAGCATGTAACTTGCTCCGGTTCACCCATTGGGTTTCCATATATGAGCAGGAGTTGAATCCTGATCTGCAAAGTCATGGTTCAGTACTTAAACCACTATGCTATGCTGGCTCTCTTCTGTGGAAAGACTGACAAACAAAAGAGGCATATTAAAATGCTACAACAATATGTTTTGGCTTCTACCCTCAGCTTAATGTACGAGTCCATGCTTGTCTTTGTAAAAACATAAATTCTAGAAAAAAAACGAATCTGCTCTGATTCAAACATAAAAACTATAGGGTCTCCAGGACAGCCATTGTCTTCAGTGTCTTAATTGTAAGGCGTCATGTTTAACTCCTCCGCTCAATAGAGGTGCCACTTTTTTGCTTCTGGAGTTGTGTTCTTATACCGTATTAATAATTGTTTTGTTTATGTGTGTTAATCAGTCTTTCTCCTTAGTGACCAGTTGCGCACAGTGTACTTTGCCCCCCAAGTATAATTATAATTGGGGCTGCTGGGCAAATAAGAACTCAAAAATGCAAATGATGTAATGTGTGCTGTCAAGTGATTTATTATTTTGCTGACTGGAAATGGGTTGCAGAGATATTTTCTAAAAGAGTTATTTATTATGACTAGCTGAAGGCTCTTGAAATTTTGGGTAGCTTTGAAGATGATTTTAAATCTTGCTATCAATTTTTAACAGGAAGTTTTAAAAGATTCTTTGAGAAACAGATTTCATAAAAATGCCAAGAGTTCTTATTGCTTAAATGCAAGCTTGGTAACACACTGTAATAGCAGAAATCAAGCAAAATTCTGAGCGTGCATCAAAGATTCTTATTTAACTAGGCATATGTGGTTGATTATTGTTTCATCTTAAACTAATATAAATTCCAAATTTGAAATAAACAAACAATGAAACAAACAATATATAAGGTAAAATTAAAACATATGTTGGTAGAGCTCACATCAAGTTTCAGATACCACCACTAAAACAGAAACAGTTTAGATTGGCGAATTTAAGTACACAATGCAAGTTAAGGAAAATCATATACAGGAAGCTTTGTGTGCTTTTATTTTATCAGTGCTTCTTTCAGAACTGATGACAGCAGCAAGAATCATGCTCCCAAACTGTAAATCTGTTGCCAACAGTGCTTCTTTATAGAGAAAATTTTTATATGTTACATCCGTCCACTATGTGCTTTTTAAATGGCCTTGAATGGAAAGCAACATTCTTTTTCTTTTGTAGGTCTGTCACGTTATGAACTAAATTTGCAAGGTTGGATCCAGTAATTATTAGTCTTTTAGATTACAGCCATTCAAATCAATGGCACAAATTCCTGCAGGTTTATATATATTGCATTGTGCCATTATGCAAGCTTGTTATCTCTGCTATGCAATTACAAACATGGTGACACTCTTGCACAGGTTCTGAAAAGAAGAAAACGCTTGCACAACGTAAGTTGTGTAAATAGTTGGTTCAAAGCCAGTGAACCTTATTTTAGTGTTAAGCTACACTGATTTCAGTTGGTTCTAAGTACGATTACATCTGACTCCAACTCATTGGCCTAAATCTTGATAGTCCCAAACAAAGTAGAACTACCAAATCCACTTCATTTTTTGTGTGCCTTAACTCACCATGGAACATGTGATTCCATGGGTCTGCTTTAACAAATAAGATACCTCACTTTATATATGGCAGAGGTGGGAAATGTCTTGCACTTCAGATGTTGGATTACACTTCTCATCAGCCTGAGGCAGAATAGCCAATGGTGAAGAGTCACCAGAGTTCTAGTTCATCAACATCTGGATGACCACATGTTTCCCATCCCTATTTCACTCTCAAATGGCATCATGACATTTTCTTTTTTAAAAAATTAATTGCTATGCCTGTTTGGAAAGGAATACATAATTCTGAAGAAATCACAAGCACCTGTTTTTCACTAAATAATCTTAAGTGAGGAAAATGAGTGGCTTTTGAGGGGAAAGTTATTTCAAGTGGAATCCTTTTGTAGTGTGTTTAGTAAATAATGAAGGAGCTACTTCTTTTAATGTACCATTGCTTATTGAAGTGTCATCTATAAAATGTCTTCAGAAGAGTGTAATGTTTCTGAAGAAGGGAGGAAAAGGATGGTAGTTTAAAAATAAATTGCTTCTATTAAAGCGTTATAAGATGTGGGACATCCACCAGTCTCTGAATCATGTTTTGGGGATGGAGTTTGAACAGCCAAGTTTCTTACGTTGCCTTACTGTAGATCAATGGTTCTCAACCTGTGGGTCCCCAGATATTTTGGCCTTCAACTCCCAGATATCCCAACAGCTGGTAAACTGGCTGGGATTTCTGGGAGTTGTAGGCCAAAACACCTAGGGATGCACAGACTGAGAACCACTGTTGTCGATTAAGGGCCCATCCAGACATTACCTTTACCCCAGGAGCTCCTGCAGCCAACAGGAGGGTGGCCAGATATCATTCCCTGTAAATGTGGAAGCAATTGCTGCAAGCGGCAAGAATCACAAGATTTGCAGGTGCGGAAATATCCCGTTCTGAGCCAGAAATCCACATTTTCCAATGCCTGTCTGTCCCTGCACTTAGAAAACATGGGATTTAAAATTTTGGTTTCTTCCCGGGTCAAATGTCTGTTTCCAAATGGTCAGTTCCAGCGGATGTCCTGTGGCAGCCATTTTGTGGGCAGGAAGTGTGGACTGTGGAGTCTGACATCCCGGGACCAACAGGTCTCTGTGTGGACTTGATCGCGGTCCCGGGGTTTTTTGGCCCTAATTAATGTGTGCAATTTGGTGCTCTCTGGAACCGCACTTAGACCCACCACTTTTAGAAGGAGTTAACTATTCCATAGGCATATATAGGATAGCACTATAGCTAGAGTTGCAAGAGATGGGATTCAAAAGCTAATTGATAATTTACAGTTTAACTGAGCCTAGACTGCATGTGCTTGATTGCTCTTGTGTAGTTCAAATACAAAAAACAAAATACCCTAATAAATAAGGTCTACTTCATGAAGGATGGGAAAGTAATTTCCCCACTGTTTAACAAAGAATCAGAAATTACATGCAGCCCATCACCTTAAAATCTTACTCATGAAATTTAGGGAAAAATATGTTTCAATTTACAACAGACACCCTTTTCATGTTTCTTCTCGGATAGTTTGTTTACAGAGTGTGCCATTGGATTGGAGAAGCAGGATTACTTGCTTTTGCCAATGAAGAAAAAAGAGGTAAAATAAATAGTTAATTTCCTTTGTCTTTAAGTATTCACTCCGATATACTGTGAGTGGGCTTCTCTTAGGGCCCTTCCACACAGCCTTATAACCCAGAATATCAAGGCAAATGATCCACAATATCTGCTTTGAACTGGGTTATCTGAGTCCACACTGCCATATAATTCAAAGCAGATGATGTGAGATTTTATACAGCAGTGTGGAAGGGGACTTCATCTCTTTTCTCAACTTTTAGAAAAACTTCCCTTTTAAGATAGAAGGAAATGCTGTTTCAACCCACATTGCTAATATCTCTGGTGCTGATAAGAACTGGCGGAAAAGGGGAAATTATATTTCTGTTGCCTGGTAGGACTTTGGCTTTCCATTTCCTTTTGCAGTAACAGTTTTAGCAGTGAGGTGCTATGGAGATACCAGCTAAATGTAATATAACTGGCTATAAAAGCTGTTTGTCACAACTGTGGCAGTTGTAAAAATGGGGCCTGAGTAACCTAGATCTGCCAGCCGAATAAGCAGGCTCCGCAGTTAATTCCCTTCCACAACTCCTTTTGAGAATCTCTTTGATATTCCTGTGATGTGTTAGTTCAAGGAAATCCTTATGGTATAACTAGAGATGCAAGGGAAGTCAAGCAGATGTTCCCTAGGAGTTCCCTAGTGAATTAGTAACTGCAGTATTCCTTAAGGATCGTTTCCAGTGTGCTTTATTTGCTTACTGTTTCACTTCAGTTAGATTTTATTTGTTTGTTTACAAACCTGATATTTTAAAGAAGTAGAGCTTTGGTAAGGGAAAAAAACTTGATGGAGTCATATGGTGTCCTGTCACCTTAAAAGCGATTTGACATTCTGGAAATTCAGATTTGAGGAAACTGCAATAAACTGTAGAGCTGAGTTCTTCACAATTCAGCCCCAGGTGTCTTTTTAAGAATGGTACACATCTCCCTAACTGTTAAATATGGAGCACCTAGAAGAAAGGTACACAATTAGTTTGCTCTTTAATTAATATACTAGAAAAAAAATCTTCAATACTTTATTCTAAACAAAAACTCTTGAGTTGAATAAGCAGAAGATACATGTACCCTAAAGGCTGTATATCTATGAAAGACATATTCAGTGTGCCTATTCCTAGTTGGGTAGAGATCGCATATGTAGTTCACAGAGCTGTGCATGAACAGTACTCTCAGATAAATGACAGTATTGTCTATCAGGAGAAGTAGATTTGAATTTAGCCTCCCAGACTGGCTTAGTAATAGCAGATGGGTGTGATTGCCATTTATCTGATTGGGCTGAAAATGTGCAGCCTCAGTGGCAGCTTCAACACCCTGTTGATTTAATACAGACATCGTTGCCAAACTCTTGCTGTTCAACAGGACCTAAGTCTGTCTGTAAAGAGCTGTTGTGATCACACCATTTTAGAATTATTTTATTTTCCTGGCTAATGTGATTGTCTTGCTTTGGATGATAAATTAAACAACAGCAAAAATACAGTTGTCCCTTCATATACACTCCAGGGATACTGTATCACGGATTCAACTACAGTAGAGTCTCACTTATCCAATATAAACGGGCCGGCAGAATGTTGGATAAGTGGATATGTTGGATAATAAGGAGGGATTAAGAAAAAGCCTATTAAACATCAAATTAGGTTATGATTTTACAAATTAAGCACCCAAACATCATGTTATACAACAAATTTGACAGAAAAAATAGTTCAATATGAAATAATGCTATGTAGTAATTACTGTATTTACGAATTTAGCACCAAAATATCATGATTTATTGAAAACATCGACTACAAAAATGCGTTGGATAAGCCAGAACGTTGGATAAGCGAGTGTTGGATAAGTGAGACTCTACTGTATCTGCATATCAAATCCAAAAAGCAAACCTTGATTCTGCTGTTTTATGTGAGGGGCATAATTTTACTATGCCATTGTATGTATATAATGGGACTTGAGCAGTTATGGATTTTGGTATTTCACATGGGGTCCTAAAACCAAACCACAGTGGATACCAAGAGCTCACTGTAATATCAGAACCCACAGTGACTCTAAACAATCTTGGAATGCAAACTAAAACCTTAAAAGCACATGACACAAGAGTTTGCAACATTGACCAGAAGGACATTGCTGGAACTGTCTTTGAAAGTCCAGTATGATAGACAAGAGGAAAACTAACATATTTGTTTCCTTCAATAATTTTCTGTTTTAATTATGAATTATATTTGGATGGCTACAGCATTTAAGGAACTAGTGCTTCATATGGAAGCACACAGACTCTTGAGAAATAGCATCACATAGTTTCATAGCCAGTCATGATCTACTACACCATTGCATTGAAGGGAGCCCTACATAGCCTTCTGGCTATGAGTGCATTCCTGAAGTTGCATAGTAATTAAACATTTCACAACCCTTTCCCAAAAAAAGAAGGACATATATGGGGACGGAATTTACTGTATACTTCTTTCCACTGTTGTTGGTTGACAGATCCAACAATGAACACAAGTATAAATATATGAAGTGTCTGACTTCATTTATGATTTACATAGAATGCTATTGTGTTCCAACCATTAAGCCTTTAAAACCTTTTACTAAAACCAACAAAGTAGAACAAACTATAAGAGGCAGAGAGAACTGATCTCTTGTAACCTTTCTACTCCGACAAGATCTAGGTAGGCTACATAGCTTTTTCAAAACAGTTGGATATAACTAGGGTCAGAGCTGTCTTTTCCAGTTTAGAATGCTGACTTTTTTGTCCTCTTCACTTTTTAAATAATCAGAAAAAAATGAATGGTGTTTTTGGACAAGTCTCTAAGCATTTTTGTAAGAATAGCCATTTATCAGATTGAACAGTTAAATTGCAATCATGGCTCCAGATGTAACTGACCTTCATAATGATCTTTTACTTAACAGTGTAACAGTCTGATTCAGTTGGAGTTCTCAAATCTGGAGGTGGTTATGAAAAATAAAACTGGTTGGACTGTGATGAGAGACATGAAACATTTTATTATTCTCAGTAGAACATTGCTAGATGAGAAAGCACTTCACAGTTGGGATGCCACAACAAAGAAAGATCCCATTTAGTAATGCTTCCTTCTTATGCCAAGCCAAAACAAGGCTTTTTTTTAAAAAAATTAAGCTTTGTGGCTTAATTTACATTTAAATGTACAAATACATGGAATTAAATTGTTTATTTTTAAGCTGTTTTAACTTGATGACTTGTTTATTCTACTTTTATCCTGTTTGATTTTTTTGTTATCGTGTTAATGTGGTTGTTTTAAATTGCATATACTGGCAATGTCTACACTCACCTCATTAATCCAGGGTAAATAATAATAATAATAATAATAATAATAATAATAATAATAATAATAATAATAATGTCCCTTCCGATGAGAAAGGTGGGATAGAAATTACATAAATAAATAAATAATTACTTTATTCTTATAACCTACCTCCATCTCTCCGAAGGGACCCACGGCGGCTTACATGGGGATCAAACCCAGAAAGCAAGGAATTCAAAATACAAATTAAATACAAACATTAAAACACAGATAGAACAATACAGTTAAAACCGTTAAACCAGAGAAATAAACATCTTGAAATACATCTAAAAAACCACAGAACCGAAAGTGGGACTATTAAAAATTGCAAGGGAAGGGCAGGGATTGTGCAAAATGCAGGACAATAGGACCAGGAGTGTTAATAAAGTGCTGGAAGCCGGAACAATGAATAAATTAGGACTGGACAGTGATGGTTGCGAGCTGATCTGTTGTTCAAAGGCACACTGAAACATCAATGTTTTCAAGTCTTTACAGAATGTGTAAATCTCTCTGTAACTATCCCAATGCAGCCTATGAGCATCTTGGGAGCCCTTTCACCATCCAGACACATTGGGGACTACTGGCAATATCATATTTACTAGTCATATGGCTGGTCATCTTGGTGTGACCCCTCACTTAAACGGCATTGTCACTAGAAAACCTCTGGCATGGAGCTGCTTGTGGCCAGTGACCTCTGGCAGTGGCTTCATTTAAGTGTAGACTTTATATCAAGCCAGATCCAACTGTCAACACTGGAATAAATCTCATTTCCTCTTGAGATACATTAATGGTTGGATGCCGCAATTTTGCTGTGAATCCAGCAGTGTGTTGTCTGGACTCACCACAGCAGCTGAAAGGGGACTCAACTTTATTTTGACCATGTGAACATGGCCATTGTTTTATTTGTGTGTTGCTCTGTGAACCCACAATAAAGATTGAGTCATAAATATTTTAATGGATAAATAATAAATTGGATTTTAGCCCATTTTGTAGCATGTGTGCTTTCTTTTAAAGTGGCATGAGTCAATAAAAAGGAACACCTATTGGTTTTATAGCTTTAGCCCATCACCTACTCAGAACATTAATTAATTTCGATAGGCAATCCTAGATGTATGCTTTGGTAATATAGTGGGTATATGACCTTTCTTCAGATGTACTTTCAGTGTAAGTATTGCTTTAGCATATTCAAATATGATAAGTAACATTTAAAGGTTAGCCTTTCTGGATGCCCACAGTATATCTTTGCTTTTGTCATTTTTTTTTTTTGGGGGGGGGGGGGGGAAACAAGTGAATTATCTTTTCATATTTAGATTTGAAAGGATTCATTTTAAGTAAATTTTACATAGTATACAGTCATATTACAAACTGAGGTTTTTACTCCAACAAATTCTGCTAATTTTAAATAAAATGTGCTTTCTCATTATAAATGGAGGGGGGGGGGAGATTATCTCCAAATGTCCACTCTTTCTTCTCTTCTAGTTCTAATTTTTAAAATTCTATTAAAATAAGATGTATCAAGCTCATTGGAAGCTACTGGTAAGTTCCACTTGAAATAATCTGTTAGAAAAGTATAACATAACTGCAGTAAATATTGACTGGATTTCTAAGCTGAGGCCTTCTCAAAACCACCCCTGATGATTTGAAAAGCTCTTATTGTTCCTCTTTAGTCAGCACTTCATAGCTCAGGCTGAAGTATGAATGTGTTAGGAAAAGCAAAAAAGTGGTCGAAAGGGGAGATTAAACAAAGAACACAGTTGAACTCCAAACTGCTCAAAGCAGAAGAAAGGAAGCTTGCAACAAAAAGTGCAAAAACTTATTCTAGGCAGCAGAAAGCTCTCCAGAGGTAATGGAAAATGGTGGGTGCTATCCACCATCTATGACAAAGTAGAGTGATTAATGTAGTGCCTTGTCCCACATGGAGTTTATGTAAAATGTAGCTTGTTTGTTGACCTTGAGGGAACTGGGGGCGGTGACGGCCGACAGGGAGCTCTGGCATGAACTGGTCCATGAGGTCATGAAGAGTCGGAAACGACTGTGTGAATGAAGAAAAAGAAGCTTGTTTGTGGATGGTTGTATTTGTAGATTATTAAAATAGCCGGGCCTGTAAGCTTTTGAGGTGGTTTCTCATGAGAAATGGTTTCTAGACCACCCTGTTGAATACCTTTGGCTAATTTTCTTGCTTGAATTTGTGCATACAACTCGCAGACAAAAACTTTAAATTTTTTTAATTTCAGATGACAGGCTATAACTGCTATTATGCTCACTTGTCTTATTTATAGAAGGGATTTGTTTATAGCAGTGGTTCTCAACCTGTGGGGTCCCCAGATGTTTTGGCCTTCAACTCCCAGAAATCCTAACAGCTGGTATACTGGATGGCAGGGCCGTAGCCAGAAAAAAATTTCAGGAGGGGTTTTGAAAATTTCAGGGGGGGGGGTTTGAATCCCTAGCACACACCCCCCCGCCACAAACCTGTCAATATCTGCTTGAGATAGTGCCTGGAGGGACTCTTAATGTTTTGCGTCTCATAGACTTAGCATGGGGATTTAGTTAACCAGTTAAAATTCATGAGTAAACCAGGATTTTTTTATAACCTGAAAAATTTCGGGGGGGGGTTGTTGAACCCCTAATCCCCCCCCCTCACTACAGGCCTGCTGGATGGGATTTCTGGGAGTTGTTGGCCAAAACATCTGGGGACCCACAGGTTGAGAACCACTTGTTTATAGAATGGGTTCTCGAAATAAATTCCTGTTGTTGTTTGTAACATCAACTTAAAAGATAATTTTGTTTATAACAACTTGGAGAATCCAGTTGGTGAACTACACTGGAGTAACTACAGATATAGGAGAAAGATTTTCCCATTGTTCCTCTCTACTGCTGTGCAATCCTGGCAAAAGGGCAACCGATAGGCAAAGTATGTGAACCAGATTCTTGCTACTAACTCCAATGTCATCATGAAATACTTAGACAAGAATAAAAAAGTTCTGTATTCAGTTAGTTCCATGTTGACAGTGCTTGAACTGAAGTTGTTTAAGTCCACTTTGTCCCTAGAGAACTAAGCTTACTGCTTATTGCTAACTTCATTATTAAAAATAGTCAAATATATCATGTATGTATAATTAGTCTCAAAGAGGATGTAAAAGACAATTCTAAGCTGTTTAAGCCTTTTAAAAAGTTCTTTTTATGGTAATTATTTTCAAACCTTTTACTACAGAAGCCTCATTTCAGTGTCGATACTAAAGTTAAAGTATCTTTTTGTATGTCTGAAGAGCTCTAAAAACAAACTTCCCCATTACATGTACAACATATTCAATTATAATACAGCCACACACAGTGGTTCCACACCATCAGCTCGTTTTGGAAGGGCCTGCCTTTCTTCATCATTTGGATGAACTACAGGCCACTCATTCGGCGGTGGCCATTGATGTTGAACTAAGGAGACGTGTGGATCTCTTTCAGTCCTCATTGTACATATCCCCTCTAATCCAGTATATTTTTTTCTTGCAGGTACATGTTGAAGTATCCTTAATTTGAAATGCTTGGGCCAGAAATGATGTTTTGAATTTGGGAGTGGATGTGACGGAGTTGGAATGTATGCATATCCATAATGATGTATCTTGAATATGGGACTCCAAGTATAAACACAAAATTCATTTATGTTTCATATACACCTTATAGACATAGTCTGAAGATTATTTTAGAAAGAATATTTGTAATAATTTTGTGTACGAAGCTTTAGAAACCAAAGGTGACACTATCACAGACACCCTTGGGGACAATTTTAGATTTTGGAGTACAGTATTTTAGATTTCCGACTAAGGGATACTCAACCTGCAATAATATTTTTTTCTGATTTTTGTATACTGTAACATTTTTAGCAGTAACATTGTTTTGCAGTTGCATTTTGTTTAGTCAGCCTGATATACTCTTAAGTACAATACATTTAAACAATTTAAACAATACATTTCTTAAAAACAAACAAATCATCAGCCTTTCCCCTTTTATTTGTTTACTTGAAGTGGTTTATAATTTTGTGTGGCTCTGTCTTGGTATTTATGACCAGGAAACGCTTTTCTCAATATGGATTGGACCCTGAGCTATCAGTTGCTGTTCCCAATAATGCCCAGGAAAGAAAGGAATAGGGAATGGCTGCAAATATGGTACCAGTCCCTGGCATGCTGCAGAAAAATAGCTTATTCCTCCGTATCAGTTGAATTAAGAAACACTGGCACAGAAGACTCACTTCGATACATTGGAACATCCTTTATCTTGTTCAGTTACAAGTGTTGGCATATTGACCCCATTTTTCTGCTTTGGTCAGACCACACCTGGAATACTGTGTCCAGTTCTGGGCACCGTAATTTAAGGGAGATGTAGACAAGCTGGAATGTGTCCAGAGGAGGGCGACGAAAATGATCAAGGGTCTGGGAACAAGCCCTATGAGGAGTGTCTTAAAGAGCTGGGTATGTTTAGCCTGCAGAAGAGAAAGCTGAGAGGAGACATGATGGCTATGTATAATATGTGAGGGGAAGTCATGGGGTGGGGGGAGCAAGCTTGTTTTCTGCTGCCCTGGATACTAGGACACGGAACAATTGCTTTAAACTACAGGAAAGGAGATTCCACCTGAACATTAGGAAGAACTTCCTCACTTTGAGAGCTGTTCAGCAGTGAAACTCTTTGCCCTGGCGTGTGGTGGAGGCTCCTTCTCTGGAGGAACAATTGCTTTAAACTACAGGAAAAGATATTCCACCTGAACATTAGGAAGAACTTTCTCACTGTGAAAGCTGTTCAGCAGTGGAACTCTTTGCCCTGGCGTGTGGTGGAGGCTCCTTCTCTGGAGACTTTTAAGCAGAGGCTGGAGGGCCATCTGTCGGGGGTGCCTTGAATGCAATTTTCCTGCTTCTTAGCAGAAGGTTGGACTGGATGGCCCTTGAGGTCTCTATGATTCTATATATGATCAAGCTTCTATATGAGTCATTACGGATTAAGTTGCTGAAGGGACAGTACATGAGAATTTCAAATTAATTCATTTCAAATGAATTTTATTTCTCAAATATACGATTATCCATTGAGAAATCGCATGCATTTTGGACTCCCCCCCCCTTTCCAGTGTCTTAAAGGAATTGATTTTGTATATCAATCCACTGGTTTTAAAGAAACTTATTCAATATCTGATTACTTTATACCCAAAAGTCAACTAAGAATAGGAATAATTTGGATGTCTGTGAAGCATCTTGGTAAGAAAATTGTGCTAATTCAAGCAGAAACATGTTGGAGTGGTACTTTGTTACGTATTGTAATGTATTTCTTCAACTATCTACATAAGCTGAAACAAATTTGCTGGTGATGGCGGTGGGCAAAATTCTATTTGCCAAACTTATTTCAGCATCCAATTGCCTAGTAGCTCCGAATTCAGATTACTTCAATCCATTTTCTGGATTGATTGGACTAAAATCAATAGTATTTCGTGGCTGCTTTTCTTTTCAATAGAACTAATTGAAAGTGCTGAGAATAATGAGGAACAGTCAATTCTAGAAGTTAAGAAACTGTTTTGTTTACCTCTGGCTCCAGGTAGGTAGATTTGGGAATACGTGTCAGCACAACTAATTACAGATTTTTAAAATCATGTTTATGCTCTCATGAACTCATTATATTGTGTCTTTATACATTATGGTGTTGTTTTTCAGGAGATAGTGCTTTCTTTTGCATGTTTTGTCTTTTTAAAAAGTACAAATACATCTCAGCATTTTTTGAAAGATAAAGGTTTGGATGGCTTAATTTTCTTTGGAAGCAATCTATTTGCCAATAAGACTAGAACATACCTAACACATGTTCTTTTGAAGTTTCTCACTCAGAACTTGGTCTCTTTGAAGTTTTTCACATTTTTTCTATATTTTAGTGCTGGCAAATGTTTTTCTGTTGCTTTCAGTTAAATAGGGATTCTTTGTCACGTGATAGTTAGATGAGAGGTCAAATGTGCAACATTAAAATAGTGTTTATGCTGAACTGGATATAATTGATTATATAGAATTGCATGGATAATGTGATAGGTTTTATGCACTGTCCAGCTAAATATTAACATTTTATGATCCCTGGTCAGTTTGGAGTGACAGGATAAGCCAGTCTGATTGCCAAGGTGGAATTCCTTTTTGGAGCATAAAACTAATGGAACAACTACGGCTTGAATCAAATGATGTCATTGTGCTAGTGCAGGGCACATTATATATTAATAAACCCTGTATAGTGCTCCATTATGAACTGACTGTGCAAAGCGAAATACGTCTTTGTACTGGGTTGTTGTGTGTTTTCCAGAACATGGCCATACAGCCTGGAAAACACACCACAACAACCCTGTGATTCTGGCCATAAAAGCCTTTGACAACACATCTTTGTACTGTCTCTTGTGCTTCCACTTGCATAATAGTGCAATCCAGCAGAGCTATGCTAGATGTGTTTTCTTGATGTGCTAGATTGATATTGGATCTAGACCTGTTTCTCTACAGATCTCATGTTCTGTGTTTTAAGAATGAAACACATCAACTGAATGAGATTTCAGGAGTCTAGTGCTGGCCATCCATCCAAGTAATAATGGATTCTGGTGGAATTGGCAAGAGTCAGTTCCTCATTAAAGGATTTTCTTCATTAAAGCTTATACATCCCCCAAACAACCCTGGGCACTAGGAAACTTGAGTTCTCATTAGAGTCTAGGGATCTAATAGACATTGGGGAGGGGGGTGGGGGAGAGAGAGAGATTTCAAGTAGTTCATATAGTGGAATGCTGAATTTAACCCACATTTTTGTAATCCATTGCTTTTGTATTCTACTAACTTGTTTTTGTATTTGACAAAACATACTACGTATTATTTCAAGGATGAAAAATTGTGTTCTTTAAAGGCAGCACAGGCTTCCCTTAATACATTTTCTGTGTTGCAATAATAATAATAATAATAATAATAATAATAATAATAATAATAATAATAATAATAATAATACTTCTTTACTGTGTTGTCGAAGGCTTTCATAGCCGGAATCACTGGGTTGTTGTGAGTTTTCCGGGCTGTACGGCCATGTTCCAGAAGCATTCTCTCCTGACATTTCGCCCACATCTATGGCAGGCATCCTCAGAGGTTGTGAGGTATATTGGAAAAACTAAGCAAGGAAGATTTATAGATCTGTGGAAGGTCCAGGGTGGGAGAAAGAACTCTTGTCTGTTGGAGGCCATATTATATTATTTGAGAACGCAGAAATGCTGGAGCACTCTAACAACCACCATGTCAGACTCCTCAGAGAAGCCACTGAAATCCACGAGCATGTGGACAATTTCAACAGAAAGGAGGAAATCATGAAAATGAACAAAATCTGGCTATCAGTTTTAAAAAAAACTCTAAAGTTAAAACAGTAAATAAAGAGGAACTCTCTGAAAACAGAGGAAATCCAGACATGAATCAATCAGAGCCAACTAACACCTCCGAAGAAAGAATTTCCCCAGGCAGGAAGAAGCCAGGCTTTGAAGCTGGCAAGGCCATTAATGCTAATCAAGGTGATTAATTACAACATTCACACTGACCTCCAACAGACAAGAGTTCTTTCTCCCACCTTGGACCTTCCACAGATATATAAACCTCTCTTACTTAGTTTCCAATATACCTCACAACCTCTGAGGATGCCTGCATAGATGTGGGTGAAAGGTCAGGAGAGAATGCTTCTGGAACATGTGCATACATCTCGGAAAACTCACAACACAGTAATAATATTTTATTTATATTTCGCCCTCTCTCCCCAAAAGGATTCATGTTGATTTTGCAATAAAAGTTGTATGGTTCATGTGGATAGGACACTCGCTGTACTGTTATTGTGTTAAAATGTGAACCAAAGTTTTGCCGAGATCTGCACACAGTCATATGGGATGAAATACAAGTGAAAATATACAAGGCTTCTGGGGTTGCCAAATGTTGGGCTCTCATTAAAGATTTTTATAATATTGAAATTTAAGTTCCTTATATATAACAAATGTACGTTTGTGCTGGAGTTTATCCATGTGAATTGAACTTGAGAACATTTTGGTAGAAATAGTTTTGTGGCAGCTGTACAGATGTGAGCTGTTCCTTTTACATCATGCAAATAGCCCCTTAAGCCATAATTGTTCATTGATCATGTTGTTTTTCATATTGGCATGGCAACTCATCATGTGTTGCCAGATTGCATTGTTGCGGGTAAATACTGCAATGGAAATTCCTTTTAGCAACTAACCTATTGCAGTGAGAGGGCCAGAGATCAGAGTCCATGGAACACAAGAAGCTCAGTTTGGTTGACAGAGTTTATTCACACAAATTGGTTCTGTGAAGGCTTAAGGTTTGTGCCAGAACAAATAGAAAGTTACTTTTAGCATTTCATATTTCATTACACTTTGTTCAAAATTGATGGAGTATTACATAAATGAATAAACACATATGCATGAAAGAAATCTGGCTGGCATTTATAGTTCAATGTACGTTAGATGAAAGGCCGTTGTATATATACAAATCTCTCAGGGATTCTGTTTGTCTGCTGCAAAAAAATAGTCTTGTGGCAAAGACTAATAGGTTATATTTAGATACAAAACACTATTTTTCTATGCTCAATACATTTTGAAATTCTTTTACAGAGCAACTTGACACATGTCTACTAATTCCCTTTGCATTTAGTAGTACTTACTTTCAAGTAAGTGCGTATGGGACTACAGCCTTAGAAATCAGTTAACTTTTCAAGTTTACATTTATTCTAAAAGTAAATGGCTGATTTTTAAAAAAATTTCTTTTATACTTATAATGAAGGCAGTTGATAACACTGAATATACTATTTATTTTGATATAGATATGCAATTATTTTAACTAATTTTCAGAAGATTTTTTCCAAATTGAAATCACTCTCACACACATATAATTTTGGAAGGGGTAAATTGTATATATCAGTGCCACATATATTTGTCGCATACATCTGTTATTATGGTTCTCCCTTCTCACGTTTTCTTCAGTGTTTCCAGCAACGTCTTTCTAGCAATGTGTCTAAATAATTGTTAAAATGGGAACATTTCCTTGTTTGGTGTTTCAGGGAATTGATATAAAAAAACATTTGGAATGCTTAAATACTCTCATGAAAGTTAATAGATGATGGAGAACTGTAGCAATGTAGCGTTTGTCTGACGAATTTGATCCGAGGTGTCTGTCCGTCTCTAATGGGAAATGACAAGGAAGGTTTTAAGAAGTCATCCCATTCATTGTCTTCAAACACAAAAACCTTTCGCTGTATCTTTCAACTTGCTGCACCTCTTCTGAAGGAACCATGAGCAAACTGCTGAATTTTTATTAATCAGCTTATCCTAATGAGATGAAAAGACCTTTTCAAAAGGGCGAGCGAAGAGCTGCATACAGAAATAGTTTTTGAATGTTTTTACATAAACAATTTGGGAAGACTTCATAGTAGGTAGTGGGGTGACCACTTTCAGTTCTGATTTTGGCTTTCTGAGTTGGCCTTTTCTTCTTCTTCACCTAGCTTTAGACTTTCTGCCTCCGTATGTTAATGAGATCTTACACAATACAAAGAAGATTTAACAAAAGTGTGTGTTTTGTGTGCTGTGAGGAAAAAGGAAGCAGCAGGGAGAGAAATACCTTTTGGGAGCTGAGGCAAGAAAATGTAAGCTGATAAAACATGACTCCTCCACCCCCAAACTCCCTCCCCGATGGGAGTTGTTTGGATAACTTGCCCTTTTAAAAATTCTTCCTTTCTCTTTCTGCACCCCCTTCCCTTTTCTCTCTCCTCAAACCCACTTCATAAACGGTAGCAGCTGGAGATCCTTTTAGTGGCATTCAGGGATTACTGCCCTTCAGGATTTTAATAAGCCCCGATGCTTGAAATGCCTGTAAGGGTGCTCTCTGAGACAATTACCATTCAGGACCAGGAACTGAGGGCCCTTCAGCGGCCCAGATGGTTGAGGTTCTGCTCATGGGCAGATAGTATTCCAAGAACAACAGATCACTGGAGCAAAGAAGGGGAAGGGAAATGAGAGGATAAGGAAAGAAAGGAATGAGATAGAGGTGTGTGTGTGTGTGTGTGTCTGCGAGCATGAGAGCGGGCATGTATGCACACACACACTGTGGCCAATCAGATGGATTTTCTCAATTTTTTGTATCTTTTGACCTAATGCTCTGTAGGAAGTTCAGTACTTTGTTTATGGAGGCTGCAGAAGGATTGTAAATTTTTTGGAACTTTTTAAATTGCAGTGGTTCAAACTATCAGCACATTCATTTCACATTTACAGAAATTATCTACAGTGACTTACAATGATCTGTGCTGAGAATGGATAGATATTGCCTGGTCTTTTCAGAATACATGGAGTAAGAACGGATGCATCAACAAATGGAAGTAAAGAGAGAGAGAGCAAAAAGAATATTAAAAAAATAACTGTAGAGTATTGCACGACTTCAAAAAGTTTGTGTTTTCTTAGGAATGAGAATGAAGGAATGCAGGGTTGTAGACATGCATATGGTGCAGGTTTTTCTTCAGTCTGTGCAGCTAGAATGCCAGAATAATTTTAGAAAGGACCTGGAATATTTTGAAACTTAGCCTAGGTTTGATCATTTATCTTACTGCCCTGGTGATTCCTGACAGTCAGTCATTTTGGCTTCACTTTGCCACATAAAACATTTGGAAAATGACTTATTAACTGAACAGCTGTTCTCCATCTGGATGGACAGACATCTCATATTTAATCCTTTGCACTTCCTTCTGCATAAAACCCCATTTGTGCCTATGATAATTAAAGTTAGTCTCTTAAATACTTACCTTAAATAGACCAGTTGCATTTGTGTTTTATGATAGGTCTTTTAGAAATATGTTGAAGATAACATTTTTATGATGACAACAGTTAAGGATGCTCACACATTTTTTCCAGCAATAACAGATATACATTTATATATTGTACAACCTAAAAAATATACGAAGTAGAGATATATGCTTTAGATGTTCTTTACTGTGTATCTGGTAAAGTGGGTAGTTTTACTGTTAGACTTGTGATATAAATTTACATTCACTACATTGGAATTTATGGTCTTGCACATTTGTGGCCATTTTGCCTTAGTATAAAACTCTACAAAAATTGAATAATTAATTGTAATACTTTTGAGATAAAAGTATGTGTATTTCTGTAAACCTGTTTACCTAGACTCTACCTTGTACTGGTTGAGAAGTAGGGTGCTAGAGAGTAATCCAAGTTCTCTCCAGCAAAAATGTAAATTACTTCTGTGTATTATTCCTGAAATGTATACAGACACTCTTGAAGAACAGAACTTTCAGTTATTTGGCTTTTGTTAATCAATAACTATATGGTTTCTTTTTTCCTGAAGAGTAATTTAATGCATACTAGATTTTGAGTAAATAGTTGTCCATCTGTTGAAGCTATTACTTAAGGTTTAATAAATTCAGATGTGAATAGTGCTCTTGTTCTTTGCTTATGATAGATTTTGGAAGGCTCAATAATCATGTCAGTCCTTTGGCATTCAGTGGTGGTTTCCCCAATTCCCCAGAGTCTTCATTTGTCTCTAAATGTGAATTTATTTGAGCTTACCTCAGTGACTAAAAAAACATTTGTTACATAGAAAGTAATACAGTAAGACAGTTAGTTCACCTACAGATAATGTTTCATTAGACTTTTTCAAACTGACAAGCATAACTGCATTCATATTCTGGTCTTGTTAAACAGGAAGGCGCAACTTATTTTTATGCATTTCTGTTATACTTCCTACACACATACACATATGTAAATTGCCTATCTCATCAGTCATAAAGTGTGCAAGATCCAAGCAAGATAAACACACTACTACTATTGGCTATGGTCAATTAAATACTAGCACTGAAGATTTGGCTCCCCCATATTCTGCTTTGATCCTATGTTCAAGAGATATTTTTGAAATCTAAAAGATACAAGAGTGATACTATCTCAAGAGACATGACTGAACTAAACATAATTGTCCATTTCACAGGCGTAATACTATTTTTATTTTTCTGGTGACAAGTAGATTTTGTTCTGAATTACAAATTTCTGTGCGTCTGTATATAATGTTTTTCAACAGGCTGATATCCCAAATCTGAGAGTATTTAAAATGTTTCCAGTGCAGTGGCATTGAATTAAATAAAATAAAAACTATGAAACTCTGAATGATGTTGCAACATTAGTAGCACAGGTTGAGTCTCTTATTGGAAGGGTGTGGGACCAGAATTGTTTTAGACATTGCAATTTTTTATTTTTAGAATTCCTGTTTCTCATATATGTATGTGTGTGTGTGTGTGTGTGTGTGTGCAAGGAGATAATTTATTTTTCATGTATACCTTATGCACAATAGTTTTCATAACTTTATGGATGAAATAATAATATAATAATAATAACTTTATTTTTATATCCCGCCCCATCTTCCCGGAGGGACTCGGAGCGGCTTACATGGATGGGGCCATGCCTGACAACAATACAATAACAGCAATAAAACAATAAAACAAGATCGGCAATAAAACAATGTTGCATCAATAAAAACATTGAAAGAAAGTTTGTATACAATGAATCATCTTGAAGCAAAGGTGTCACTCAGCTATCCATGTGGACAATTCTGGAATTTTTGAGTATTCTGGAATTTGGAATTCTGGACAAAGAATGCTCGAACTGTATAGATAATATTTTATTGTAATCAGTTTCTTCCAGGCATGGAAGAGATTTAAGACCTTCAATATGTAGAGTATGAAAGTAGGAAATTGTCTTGGTGACTTTGAAAAAGTCTCCTGCTTTTTAAAAGAAACATCATGAAAACTAGAATGATAATATAATTTCCATTGGGCTAGGTGTCCTTATCACTAGAGGAACACTTGGTTCTGGAGGCACATTGGTTTGCCTAAATGTCCTCCTCCTCCTCCTCCTGCTTCAATTTATTTGTATCCCAATTTTATCTCTTGATTGAGATTCAAAGAAGCACACAACATTAAAAATAGTGCAATTTGAAATCCACAACATGCAAATATTAAAATAGAATGAAACAACCAGTCAATTAAAATCCCTTAAAATACTTAAAAACTACGGTATGATGGTGTGAAAGTTTATTTTCTGGAGCTCAACTAAGGAGACAAATGCAGATATACTTGGTAGATAACTTATGTCAATTTTGTAAAACTCCAGTTTTACTCTTTGTGCAGTTACAATTGAGTTTTAAACAAAGGTGTCTGCCATATAAAAATGCAAAATGTCTGGAAATTTTAGAGGCATGAAAAAAATATGTGGAATATTTAATGTAAAAATATAAATGCCTTAGCATTAGAATACCAGTAAGAATCAACATATCAAGAGATGAATGTTAAAGCTAAATAATTCCTAATCAGGATGGGAGTGAGAAAGAATAAGGTAAAGGTAAAGGTTTCCCCTTGACATTAAGTCTAGTTGTGTTCGACTCGGGGGTGGTGCTGTACCATCTCCATTTCTAAGGCGAAGAACTGACGTTGTCCGTAGACACTTCCTAGGTCATGTGGCCAGCATGACTGCATGGAGCACCATTACCTTTCCACTGGAGCGGTACCTATTGGTCTACTCACATTTGCATGTTTTCGAACTGTTATTTATTTATTTATTTATTTACAACATTTCTACCCTGCCTTTCTCACCTGAAGGGACTCAAGGCGGCTTACAGAAACTGGCAAAATTCAATGCCCAGAACAAAATTCTGGGCATTGAATTTTGGCAGAATTGTTAGATTAGGTTGGCAGAATTGTTAGGTTGGCAGAAGGTGGGGCTGACAGCAGGAGCTCACATTTGAAGTTGGTATGTAGATGAATTTTTTTAAGATGAGGCATCTATAGTTTCACATTTCAAAAACATGATTTACCTGTGTTGAATTTTACATATATATTTTTAGATCAGCAATATGGCAACTCTGCTATATTGCTTTATAGAGGGTTTTTTTTAAAAAAAAACACTGTTAGTCATCTTATTATGCAAAAATATAATCTGATATTATGATGTAATAGTTTCATAAGATACAATCTGTATTATTGAGTTGAGGAAAAACATGAAAGTTCATTTTGATAGCACTTCTGAATGGCAGTATCTCTTTTCCAACATCAGTTTCTGTCACTAAATGGTACTATCTACTTTCTAACATCAGTTTCTTTCACTTAAATCTGAAAATTAGGGAACTGCAGCAAGGGAAAAACAAAAGAAATGGAGTCTACATTGTATGAAGATGATAGTTTTGCACCACAGGAAAACAATTTTGGTTTGCAGACCTTTTGATTTTCCTTCATACTCTGCAACATAGTCTGTATTCTGCAGTATATAAACAGCATTTTGCAGCAACATATCAGAAGAAAAATATTTGTTATTAATCTGATTAATTAAAACAGTAATCTTCAGAATACCTTCTACCCAATTATGATTATGATCGTATTTTAAACAATAGTTCAAAGAATGATTTAGCTAGTATTTAAAATTAGAGAATATTTCATAATCTCTCTGTTTCCTATTACATGCTACCTCATTCAGAACTCCTCAATGCTTTTTTTCCTGAAAAGTTTTTGTTGGCATCTCTTCTCCCTGTGTTATGAGAAGAGAAGTTTATCTGCTCTCCTTTTTCTCTGCTACTCTCGTCATGGTATTTTTTTTAAAGGTGAAGAAGAGTACTTCTTACATTACAAATTTTAGATGGGCTGTATATTTCTTTGATACCTTCCATCTTTAAAACATGTAACTGCATTAAATTTTAAAAAGTAAGATGTCTCATCCTATTTTGGATGAGATTTTTATAAGAACTGAAAAACAAGTTGGGTTGTGTATTCTGACTCTTTTAAAACACCTAACATATTCCTATTCAGATGTTTAAAAGGGGCATTATTTAAAGATATTTTAACCCCCCCCCCAAAAAAAAAACCTGTATAAAAATACCTTGATATCCAGTGGTGTTTGGTTCTAGGTCTCCCCATGGATACCAAAACGTGTGGATGCTCAAGTATTATTGTATACAATGGAATAGTAAAATAGTGTCCCTTATATAAAATGGCAAAATCAAGATTTGCTTATTTTTGCTTTTTTTCTTTTTCTTTTAAACTGAATTCATGAATGCAAAATCAATGGATACATAAGACCAATTGAATTTATGGTTTTCTTTGTTTAGAACATATCTGATTTCTTTTAACATTTTAGGTTTTATACCAATGAATTGAGGTGGAATTTTGATTTGCCTAGCAATATATACCACTGCCAGATGCTAGAAGCCTAATGGATTCTGGAGCTGTGGTATAATGTTAGTCATTCTAGATGCTTTGAGCTGAAACTACTTCTGTAACTTGATTAGTATCAACTTCCAGTTCCGATGTGTTCTGCTGCTTACTTTATGTTTCACCAAATACTGTAGAAGAGAGCTTTGCAAACATTTCATATTGGCGAAACACATCATTTTGCAACACAGTTATTCAGTTTACTAGCAAATCAGAGGTTAAACCAAACCCTTATAAACGGACACATATATAAATTGTAATTATGAAATGAGTGGACAAGACCTCATGAAAACTTTTATTTATATTTTTAAAAATATATGATTTATTCCTTATTTCACAGAAATTCAGAGGTTTCTCATTACGTTTATGCAACACACCCACAAACTGCAGATGACACACTAATGTGCCACGACACACAGTTGGGAAAGCTCTGCTGTAGAGGAATAATGGAGAGAAAAATAGAATTGTAATTCTGTTTGTGAAATAAAACAAGTACTGGGATACTTACGTTCTTCAAACAAGAGTGTGACCATACTTTAACATATTTGTTATAATATTGATAAAGCAGTGTTTGTGTATGAGAGAAAGAGTGCGATGAGTGTGATGGGGGATTGGAAAAGGAAGGAATGATGGGACCAGATGTCTGTTCTCCCGTAGATGACACATAAATTTGAAATAGTCCCCTGGTGAAATAAATGTTATGCCATTGTTGCATCTTCTTTCAAAAAGACAAAAATGCTTTCTGTATGTGCAATTAAACAAGTATTTATTAAACTAGCATACATTTAGGAACTAAAATGTGTTAGCAATATAACCTTTGTTCCAGGTATTACTAAACCCTTGTGTAAATTTGTTCTCCACCTCACTTAATCAAGTGTATTCAACTTAAAATATAAAAATTCAGTAGAATTAATGTTGAATATATATTTTTGTTTCCAGAATTAATTCTAGTTGCTAGTGGACTTTGTTTTTGTATATATTGTAGATAAATGTGTTAAAACATTGGCCAGTGCCAGCTATACTTAAAACAAATGGCTCTTTGCTTGGTGGGAAATATTTCAACCAGAGTTTTCATTCATATGTCATTTCCTTATTGTGTATTAGGTATTGGTTGAATTGCAATAAAAATATTTAAAAGTGCCGTCTACACGTCATTTCCTCAAAAATTGCCACCATTCCCTGGTGCTTCTGGCTTTGTCAGATTATTAGCCTGTGATGGAAGAGATAAAGCATTTCCTTGTATTGAATTTGAGCACGCTTTGTGCTTTGGGCTGAATTAAATATTAAAGACTGTTTGCGATCTTACAGGCAAGCAGGGCAGACTGACTTTTGCACGCACATGGAGAGAACGAGAGAGAGAGAAAATCCCAAGAAAGTAAAGTAAAGGACCCTCAGATTTGATTACTTCATGTTCTTTCTTTTTAATGTGTGCATGGCAATGAGGCAAATGCCTGACACAGTAGGAATAAGTAAATTGCCCCAAAAGTATGTTTTCTTTATATGAAAGAAGCTCGAGAGTACTATAATTTGGAGCAGTGTATCAATGGAGGCAAGGGTGGGTCTACTTCACTAGATCAGTTTTATGGAGTGACTTTAGGTTATGAGGGAGCAACATACACACTTACACAACTTGTAAATGTTCTGTTGTGAATTCTACTGTTGTCCAAACTACTGTGAAATAATTAACGTTCCTAATGTTTATTAGCTCTTTCCCCACTCATGTTTTGGGGCTGCCAGAAGCTAGATTTATGTTCACCTCACAAAGTACCAAATGTATTTCTTGGCACTTTTCTATGGAAGAAATGCCATCTCTAGCAGTGTCTTCATGAACGTTAAAGAGGCACAATTTTGGAAAAGCCTGGTATGACAGAGATCTATGCTAAATGGGTATTTAGATACCATATTTATTGGATTCTAAGATGCCATTGATTGTAAGGGGCACACTAATTTCAGTACCACCACAGCAATTATAAGATGCGCCCCATTTTTTAAGATCTTTATATGGGGAAAAGTGCATCTTAGAATCTAAGAAACAGGGTATATATTTGTCTAAAGTGGATTAAAGTGACTTTACTGTACAGTAGTCATCTTTTGCAGGCCTAATTGACTATAGTCACCTTGTTAATGGTCTCTATGCTGTGTTCTTTCATCCCATGGGTGGCTGGCTTTACAAATTTGGGCTTATCTTTCATTCTCTATATGTGGAGTTTAGTGGAAATGCATTTATATTACTTAATTAGAAACTTTGCCTTTACTGAACCCTCTCACTATGTGGCTGTCTATTACCTAAGGCTTAAAAACCATGATAATTACTGCGTCTATAAAACGCCTCTCATTACAACACATAAAATGTGCTGGATTAAAAGGACTGCTATGAGCAGATTGTTTGCTGTATTTTAGTCAGCATAGAATAAAATTCCTAGATAAAAATTAAACCTTACACTTAGTGAACTATGCACATTATGTGAGAAAAGACCTCAATTTTTTCTTCTCTTTCTTGGAGTCAAAGAACGTATGTGCAGACAAAAATTCACATATACAGCCATTCAGTTTGTTTTGCAGCTGTAACACCTTCATGGTGGGTCACAACCTGTTTTTTAAACCTGATAGTAACAGTAAATTATGTTTAAGTGGATTCACTGGTCTGAGTCAAAATTCTTGGTGAGACTACATTAAAGTAGTGCAAAGTGACCCTGGATTTTTTCAAAGTTTGAAAAGTGACCTTGCAGAATATTCCGTTGGGTTGAGAAAGACTGTTCATTTTTCTAAGTATTTATAAATCTCAGCTGGAACAAAGCAAATAGCTTTGAAATGTTCCTAATGCAATACAAGTGCAAATCTTCTACCACTTACCAAATCTGCTATTACACCCTTTCCTTTGGCACAAGAGGCCCAAGTTAAAGATAATTCTGATGAGAAAAAAATGTGAAAGGCCTTCCCCTTAATTACAAATGGTTAGCTCAAAGCAAATAATGAAAACATGTCAGAAAATAACTCCAAAGTTGTTTATTGACTCTGGCCCTGTGGATTGGCTATATCATATGGATGTCATTAAGTCAGTTTACCTTTGTACCACACTACTACATCTCCATTTGAAATTAATGTGGCTAAATCTCAATGTTTTGTAAAAACCATATTTTTTCAAAAAGTCTTTTAAAATGTTTTTAGAGGGGGAAGGAGAAGCAATCCTAATATCTATCAGGTTGCTAGCATGCGTCCCTTCTCTCCTATTCCCTTTTGCTTTGCCTCACTTATGACATAGCTTTTGTCTGATGGTCTTCCATAGGAATTAGGTTTGTTTAAGCTGTGATCTCCATGTTCAGAATGAATTTTACTGAAGCGTGAACTGTGCTTCTCAAATGGAAACATTCCATTTGCAATGTCAAGTTATTAGTGTTTTTCAAAAGCAAACAGAAAGTGTAATTTAAATCCATTCATCTCAACTGCACTTCATCAGATAGATCCCCAGTTAATTTAGAACAACACTAGATGTAGCTAAACTGTACTACTTACTGTAAGCTACTAGTGTTGAGAATGCTGAATCATGAAACTGGCATATTATTATAGTGAAACCTTGTCTGTGCTTCCTAAACTAATATTATATTATTTCAAGCTTGTTCTTCTGTTTCTTTTGTCTGAGCGAGGCCCTGGTTTTGAGCCTTTGTTATACAATTTTAAGGGTAGTGTTGCACAACTAATCCTTGGCAGGGAAAGAAATCATTTTGAATCCTGTATTTAAAACAAAACAGGCTATTCAGTATTTGGAAACTATACTTTTTGTTTTGGTGCACTTATCTCAGGAATGAATTTAATGTGGGAAGTTGAGATTATTAATGACACATTGTTTATTCTATACCTATCTCCAAGTATGCTCATTTCCTATACTGTTAAATCTAAACTGTGTTAAATATTATACCATTTATGGTTCTCTTTTTAGTTCCTTTTTGTTGTCTTTTGTGTTTTATATCATATTTCCTCAATGGGAACCTTTTGCAGATTTTCTAACCAGCATTTGTTAAATTTGGTCCTTTGAAACTCTAAAATTGAATTTTCTGTTTGAATTGTTTGCTAATGAAATTAGCTTTTAAGACCAACTATGTTATACTTTTCTTCTGGGCAATCATTTGCAGTAGCCTTAAGGCCTAAGTTATGCACCAGCCATAGCCACCATTAAACTAGGGACCTCTCTGTACATTAGATTGAACCTTTTCTAGCAATATGTTGTGTTCCAACAGCTTCATATCAGTGTTAAAAAGAACATGGCACGCAGGTGTTTAAATTATTTACACTCATAATCGGCCTTTATGTTACATTGCTGAGCCAGGCCTCAGTTATTCTAGTGCATAATTGATGGTGCTCAAAAGTGGAAAAGTTAGAAAAGCGGAAGTAATATGATGCGAAAGTGCAGTGAGGCAGCTCCAGCTGGTGTAGCCTATCGAGGCTGAGAGTAGTCTGAGGATCGCGTGTGCATGCCCACCAAGGAAAAGCCATCAGAAATTAGAGGCTCTGATTCTGGCATGTTTTGGGGAATATATGAAATTGAAGGAGTTGGATTCTTCTTTTTTGCTAAGTCATATGACTAATGGAAAAAATGGAAGGTTGTAGCATTTTGCTTTTATGTAGTAGAGACATGGGTATTTCTAGGCAAAGCTAATCTATAACTTAGTTAATTTAAATTGGAAACAATTTCTGATTAAAAGAACTAATTTGTAAAACGTCCACATGCTTCTCTGCATGTCATAAGGAATCTAATAGTCACAGAGCATCTTCAAATAAAGGACTCAGTGTCTTAAATTTATGGTCTAAGTCCATGTATGAACTTGATTTATACTAGAATAAGGTTAAAGATTAAATAGTTCTCAACTATGAACTATTATTTGTTGAAAACTAAGGTTGGAGTCAACTTTTATGGCGGTCAAGAAAATAATAGTAATAATAAATTTATTGTTGCTGATTTACTATGAACTCCTTGAAAGACTTCATATTTCAGTAATTCATAGCTGAGATATTCTAAGCTTTGAAAATCATTTGGGAGCATCTTAAGATGTTCACTAGGTTGTATTGTGTCTTAGAGTTTATAAAAGTGTATGATTAGCATAAAACTCATATTGCTAATTATCCAGTTTGGAATCTTCACATAAAAGCATCTATTTGTCGGAATATTAAAATGGGCGGAAATTGGGTGCTCAGGATGTTGAACAAGTAAGGGACAGTTTAGGTCCCAAACCTAGTAATAAACAATACAGAGAAGGGATTCCCCGAAATACAGAGGCAAGAGGCCACTATAACCAGATATCTAATCTAATAATATAAACTATAAGACAGTATTTCCTATATATGCTATACTCATAGAACATTCAATGTCTAGACAAGGATTATAGAAATTCAAAATATACTCAATGCTTCAAAATACACGTCTCTAAACCAAAATCTTCCTTACATAGGAAATACAAGAAATTCCTAAATTAGAGTCCAGAAAAATATAATCATTGTGTTACAAACACACATACACTCATAGAAAGCACAACTCTTATACTTAAGGTTTGTGAGTCCAATGACAATCAGAGTTCATGTTCCACATGGAGGACCGTGTAAATCACAGATTGTAAATCCAAACCTATATGTCCAAGTTAGTAAATCCTTTTCGACTCTGTCTTTTGCAGCAAAAAAGAAAGAACTTTTAAAGAATTCACTCCAAAGCTGACAATGAATAGTTAATGAATAGGACTCTGTTATCTCGTGTAAAATAAAAGCTGCTACTAAACATCTTTGATAAAATTAAAAGATGTGGAATCATGTAGAATATGTGATGGAAATAATTAAATAGTGCATACTTCCTTGTTATTTCTTTTTTAAAATGAGAAACAGTGCATTTATGCAATTTGAACTATTGTGATAGAGTCACAGATTTAGCAGTCTTATCTTTATGCATTTATATCCAAGTTATGAAGAAGCAGATATGTACAAAATAACACCATGGTATTAAGCCTATGCCTGCTTGGATTACCTTTTTACACAGTAGTTCTGATACAGGCATTTATATGCTAAATGCTCCCGCTGTGACAATTCTTCAGGTGATAAAGTGGCTAATAACTTTTATTATTTCTGTGCTACAAAAATGAATGCTTTGTTCTCTATTTGCTGGGAAGAATAGAGCAGAGATCCCAAATCAACTCATCCCCATGCTTTAATAATCCAGCCTCATTAACATTTCCTGTATTAATTCAGCCAAGTAAAGGAAGCTAACAAATACCAACAGAGAACAATGAAAGATGAATTAAGGAAATAATAGAAAGATTATTATGATACTAAAAATGACAGGAAGAAGTATATGATTCAATATTTCATACAGAAAAGACAGCCTCATAACATTTAATGAAGCAATACAAATCCTTACAGCTTCTCTGATGATTGTGCTATAAAATACTATATTAATAAGTTTTTTTAAAGGATCCTTTGTCCTCTTTCAAAAGGTTGGTTGCTGTAACATCCCAAGCCATAGTGTTAAGTGGAAGGAGTAAAATGTTTTTATTTGAATAGGGAAAAACCTTCCTAGTGAGTCCCCACACTGTTGAGGCTATACCTGCTGTCTTGAAATAACTAATTAAAATCTGTCTTCCAGAAGCTTAGAATGTTAAAATGATATATCTGATGGTGACTCATATCTTATGTTATCTCACCTCAGGTTGAGTTTCCAAGCACATTTATTAGATATTAAGCCTCACTGAACACAGTGGAACTTTTCGTACATAAAAGTGGATGATTATGAAAAACATAAATGCAAAGGCTGTACTCTTTTAGACACATGTCCATCAACGTCATTCTTGATATTTCTTTATGATCCCTTATTACTCATATGAGTGGATAGCCAGTAATTAGTAAACTATTTGCAAAGTAACCATAGCATTTTCTTTTTTCACATCTAACCTCTATCTTCTATACCTTGAGGTATCATATACTTTTTATAATGATAACTAGGAAACAATGCGTCTCAACACCAACATTTGTATTATTAAGTGAGCTTGAATTGTGTGCCCAAGAAACAAGCAGGATATATATTGAATATATAAAATAGATGAAGTATCTTGACTACACCACGTTGTACATAAGAGGATTTAGTCTGCAGTTCAACTTTGGTCAAGTTTGGGCTAAGTGCTTTGCTAATGCTGTCCATTTGATTGCTTTAGGTTAAGTCTCATTACATATTGGCACTAATGAGGCCATAGGGATATCCCAACTTTTAAAATTCCTCCCTTTTTCTTTATAACGGACATAATTGAGGCACTGTTGTCAAATTGGAAAGGCTGAGATTATCTCAAAACCTTGGCTGGAATTTTTCCTAAACTGGCACAAATGCACACTGGTAAAATACTTGAGCACATCTACTGAAATCCAAGTTCATAACTAATTTTTTAAAAAGAAATAATATTTAAAACACCATTTATGTGATTCTTTATACCTTTCAGTCATGCAAAAAATATTGAATGAATGCAAATATTTTTTAAAATGGGAAAGTCTGCAATATTCTGATGCACAAAAGTTCATTGGATGGAATCATTTTCTGCTTTGGATTCTTTTGTCTCACAGAACATGGAAAGAATGATACAGAACAAAGAGTATAGTGGCAAATAAAGTGACTGTCTTATTGGTTTGCAGTGGGCCCTTGATATCCATTAAGGTTTGGTTCCTGGATAATTGGTGATTACCGAAATCTGTCGGTGCTCAAGTCCTGTGGGTGCTTATTCTTACAAGTAGAAAGAAAGACCTATATGATTTTCATCATTTTTTGCTAGTCTGGACAATCACTAAACTTGGTAATGTTTCAAAGAAGGATTTAGGAACATGAGATTTCCTTAGAAGTTTCCCATGACACTTTAGAAAACTTTTCATATCTTTTAATAAATAAGGAAATTAATCCGTTTCCATTTCCTATATTCCAAATGGGAGAGTAATATTTATTAATTTCATGTTTTTATTTTAACAATTGTGTGGTCATGTAACAACAGTGTGATAGAGATATTTGAAAGTATTTATAAGTTACATTTCATTTTAAAATACTTAAATTAGAAGTAAAAATCAGTGAAGCTGATATTTGTTGTTTTATTTGATTATGTTTCTGGCTATTTAACATTTATAAATATGTGTATAAATATTATATGTTTAAATATCATGTGATGCACTAATATGCATCTTGTCAAAATGTGTTAATGTAGCAAAGCATTTAAATAATATTTGTTATGTGAAATATGTGGACATTTTTATGTGCACGTTATATTTTTGTAGTTAAAATGGAAGTAATGTGGAATAATGGATAATGAACCTCATTGATTTCTTCTGATTCTCCTTAATAATAATCTCATTTATTCAGTAACCTTAATCTGCAAGGTTACTTTAGAAGCCTGTGGGTTAAGTTATTGTGCTTTAGGTAGTGATTCTTATAATTTTATAACCCATCTCTAAAAACCAATAATTATGGAATCCTATCCATTTTGAATAAGTAGGTATTTCAATATGTTCTGCTAATACAGAAACTCTTGCAATATTTTGTCAAGACAGGCTATGAACCACTCACAATCTATTGCAGTTATGTTATGCTTACTGTTGTAGCTGTTGGCCTCACAGAAGCACCAGATATTTCTGAAATTGTCAGGCATGTCTCTGCTTGCAGTTTATGTAGAGCGAGTTCAAGTAGGTCAAGAAAGTCATTTTAACACACAGTTACCTGTCCAGAAATAAGCAGTGTATAGTAAATATGGAATGGAAGAGTTCTAAAGTTTCCTAGAACTTTGTTTGAGTGTTCTTACAAAATTGCAAAACAGAATAGTCTGATTTGTTGGAAAGCAAGAATTTGAAATGTATTTCTCTATCCAGGAAGGATTTTCAAAATATAACTTAGTTCAATTTAGGTAACAACAAAGGGCATAATACCCGCCCCCCCCTTTCCTGCTTCATGCTGTATGCATCCTGAATTCACCTACTATTTTATTAATTTCTACCATTTCTATTCTGCATTTTTTCTATTAAAATGTGGTGAATTGGTTTTTGACACAACATATTTTCTTCTGTATGAAAGAGATTGGATAGTTTTTAATAATTTTATCACATTAGTATTTAAAATTATTGTGATTTGATGCAGTTTTAAAAACAGCATACAATAGATTGTAGAAAAGAGTTGACTGTATACAATATTCTTCCTGCATAGCACATATAAACTGGCTTTTGGATGATCCCTGTATTTTATTTAGCACAAATGACCAAAGACTGAAATAATCAGTGTATACGAGAGAGTATTTTCTGGCAGACTAATTTTTTGGAGTTGACCTAGTTATCCCCCCCCCCCCCAGTGGGTAATGCCTAATCATAGTTGCTAAATGATAAAGCAATACTACAAATTTGCTTTCTTTGGAGCTGGTCACCAGCTCATCCACTCTGGCTCACAGTGCTTTTTAGAAAGTCTTGTTTAGTGTATCTTAATGTTTTCATGTGACTGAGAAGTATTTACGTGTTTTGATGGATTGGTAAATTTACAAATATCTTGCAGCTCCGAATTAGCTTTAAAGATTAGCAGAGAGTGTGCAGTGTCAGATATCTTATATGGTTTACTTAACTTGAAATCACCTTCCTGGCAGCCTGGGCATCCATACAAGGTTTAGCAGGAAGATTTAACAAATAGCTACCATACAGATATGTTTAAGACTGTAAGAAATAGAACTGCAGTAACCAGCTTTTAAAAGAGATTAGATGTAACAACCTAAAGTATTGCTGTGTATAGTCTTGTAGTGGTTTAGTCCTCAGTATCCTCAAAGGCTTTCTTAAACAGAATGATCTTTCAACACTGATAATCACACATAAGGCCAAGTATGATTCATATGATACTGCATATTTGTCACTATTCGAAACATGAGAGCAAACCTTTATGTCACGTTTGCCGACCACTGTGATGGATGGTAGTTTCTATCAATGTGTATGATGTCTAGATTCCCTAAACCTCACAAAAATAGGCTGCACCGCTTTACTAGATTGCCTTTGAAATATTGTTTGAATTGTCAGTTTCAGTCCTCACATTTCATAATGTAGAGATTGTGTTGTTGTGTAAGTGTAGTGTTGTGTCATTATTGTCAACTTGTAATTTTTATGGTATTAGTGAGAATTCTTTTTGATATTACCTGTTGGCTTTCAGATTTAGCTCTCCTCTACTAAGTAATGCTAATACATGAACTCCTACCGTCCTTTATTTATTTATTTATTTATTTATTATGAAGAAAATTGATAAACACCAACAAAGAGATTGATTTTTCTTCTTATATAAAAGTGAAATGGGGGCTAAGCATCTGTCAAATAGTTGGACTATTTGGGGAGGGGGCTTACATTTTTATTTGGCTTTATGGTGTTCCATTTTGGCACAGGAATGCATACCTTTCATGCTTAAAATAAGATGTTGATCTTTGCATGTGCTAGGCATTTCAAAGTATTATCTGGAGATAAAATGGAATGGATCGAGATACAAGATTCTCATAATGATTGACATGCTGTGCTAGATATACAGTGGGGAAAAAGTACAATAGAGTGTCACTTATCCAACATCAATGGGCCAGCAGAATGTTGGATAAGTGAATATGTTGGATAATAAGGAGAGATTAAGAAAAAGCCTATTAAACATCAAAATAGGTTATGATTTTACAAATTAAGCACCAAAACATCATGTTATACAACAAATTTGACAGAAAAAGTAGTTCATTATACATTAATGCTATGTAGTAATTACTGTATTTATGAATTTAGCACCAAAATATCATGATATATTGAAAACATTGACTACAAAAATGCGTTGGATAATCCAGAACGTTGGATAAGTGAGACTCTACTGTATTTAGTCAGATAACAATTGTACAAGTTCTCCCACTTAAAAAAGATGAGAGAGGCCTGTAATTGACATCATAGGTAGACCTCAACTATGAGAGACAACATGAGAAAACACATTCAGAAAATCACATTGTCTGATTTTTCATGAATTTATTTGCAAATTATGGTGGAAAATAAGTATATTTGGTCAATAACAAATGTTCATCTCAATACTTTGTTATATATCCTTTATTGGCAATGACAGAAGTCAAACGTTTTCTGTAAGTCCTCACAAGGTTGGCACACACTGTTCCTAGTATGTTGGCCCATGCAGATGTCCTCGAGAGCAGTGATGTTTTGGGGCTGCCGCTGGTCAACACGGACTTTCAACTCCCTCCAAAGGTTTTCTATAGGGTTGAGATCTGGAGACTGGCTAGGCCACTCCAGGACCTTGAAATGCTTCGTACTAAGCCACTCCTTCGTTGCCCTGGCAGTGTGCTTGGGATCGTTGTCATGCTGAAAGACCCAGCCACGTTTCATCTTCAGTGCCCTTGCTGATGGAAGGAGGTTTGCACTCCAAATCTCACGATACATGGCATACAGATCAGTCACCCTGGTCCCTTTGCAGAGAAACAGCCCCAAAGCATGATGTTGCCACCCCGCTGCTTCACAGTAGGTATGGTGTTTTTTGGATGCAACTCTGCATTCTTTCTCCTCCAAACACGACAAGTTGTGTTTCTGCTAAACAGTTCTACTTTGACTTCATCTGACCATATGACATTCTCCCAATACTCTTCTGGATCATCCAAATGCTGTCTAGCAAACTTCAGTCGGGCCCGGACATGTACTGGCTTAAGCGGGGGACACGTCTGGCACTGCAGGATCTGAGCCCCTGACGGTGTAGTGTGTTACTGATGGTAGCCTTTGTGACGTTGGTCCGAGTTCTCTGCAAGTCATTCACTAGGTTCCCCCCGTGTGGTTCTGGGATTTTTGCTCACCGTTCTTGTGATAATTTTGACCCCACAGGGTGAGATCTTGCACGGAGCCCCAGATCGAGGGAGATTTTCGGTGGTCTTGTATCTCTTCCATTTTCTAATTATTGCTCCCACTGTTGATTTCTTCACACCAAACTGCTTGCCTATTGCAGATTCAGTCTTCCCAGTCTGGTGCAGGGCTACAATTTTGTTTCTGGTGTCCTTGGACAGCTCTTTGGTCTTCACCATAGTGGAGTTTGGAGTGTGACTGCTTGAAGTCATGGAAAGGTGTCTTTTAGACTGATAACAAGTTCAAATAGGTGCCATTACTACAGGTAATGGGTGGAGGACAGAAGAGCCTCTTCAAGAAGAAGTTACAGGTCTGTGAGACCCAGAAATCTTGCTTGTTTGTTGGTGACCAAATACTTATTTTCCACCATAATTTGCAAATAAATTTGTGAAAAATCAGACAATGTGATTTTCTGGATGTGTTTTCTCATGTTGTCTCTCATAGTTGAGGTCTACCTATGATGTCAATTACAGGCCTTTCTCATATTTTTAAGTGGGAGAACTTGTACAATTGGTATCTGACTAAATACTTTCCCCCCCCCCCCCACTGTAGGTTTCTACCTTACGATGTCATTTGGACTTGCTGCATATAAATCTAATAAATAATAGCAGAATATTTTAAAGTTATCGGACCTTAGGATGTTACAAGATGTTTCAGAACCATAGTTTTTTATATCGTAATATTTCTGTATATATCTAATTGAATAGATTACAATGTTGCTATTAACATTTTATTTGGAGAGCAGGCAGAGAGAATGCTAGAGACTTTAAGCCTGATCTTTTGAATGGTAGACTGAAATATGAGGTTGACTTGTGAATATGATGTATAAGACCCACATGCCCCTCCTAATTGGGTTCCTGAGAAGGAATCTCTGCATAACTAAAAAGGACTCCATATTTGTGGATCAAATTTAAATATTCATTTCCCTTGGCATATACACTTTTTTCATTTTTTGAGAACTTTGACTTTGAATAATTCACTTTGATTCGTTTGAATTCACTAACCAAAATTCAAGATGCAATATTAGATACTATTACAGTAAATCAGGGGTCCTCAAACTTTTGAAGCAGAGGGCCGGTCACAATGCTTCAGACTGTTGTGGGGCCGAATTATCATTTGAAAAAAAAAAAACAAAAAAAATCCTATGCATACTGCACATAGTGCAACAACAACAACAACAACGAAAGAACAATACAATATTTAAAAAATGAAAACAATTTTAACCAACATAAACCTATCAGGATTTCAATGGAAAGTGTGGGCCTGCTACTGGCCAATGAGATAGTCAAGTTAATTAGGATTGTTGTTGTTGTGTGCCTTCAAGTCAATTCAAACTTTGGGCGAGCCTAAGTCTAAAATTAATTATTTATTTACTGCATGTATTTACTATATTTATATCCCACCCTTCTCACCCCGAAGTGGACTCAGAGCAGCTGTATGTACATACAGTATATTATTAGCATAGCACAATATTAGCATTATATATTACTATATTGAACTATACCACTATACTATTATATAATATGTAATATATAACATATAATTAATATTATTATATGGTATTATTATTAGTATTATATTGTATAACATATTATTATCAATATTATACGTATATACAATATATTATATTATTAAAACTGATATAAAAATATTATATTATAAAACTGAGGGCGGGGGCCAGGTAAATGACCTTGGAGGGCCGCATCTGGCCCCCGGGCCTTAGTTTGGGGACCCCTGCAGTAAATAGTAAAGTAATAGCTAGCATACAAAAAGCAAGATAGTGAATTTTGCCCATTGTTTTATGCATTCATTAAAAATCAAAGGAAAAGTAGGCATAATGAAAACTTGTTGGCAGAATATGGTGTTTAGATCTGGTTTTGTAATTCTGTTTTAATTTTTATGTGCATGAATCTATAATGTGCTTGTAAATTAAAATTAAAATACTCTATCTATCTGTATTGCTGGGATCTTATACCCACTTATCTAGGAATGAGCTCTCTTGAGGTCATTTGGACTTCTAAGTATAGGACTGTAGTGTATAACGAACAAAAATTAACTCCTATATTAACAAAACCAAAATTAAAATAAAAATGGTTAATTTTATTAATGAAAAACTGAATGAGGATAAAATGCCCTAGAATTATTGAATGCCCTATAGATTCATATTATCTATTGAAATAAAAGTAAAATAAAATACATCTTTTTCTTCAGAATTGTTATTGGAAATGAGTCCCATATTTTTTTTTTAAAAAAAGTGTTGTTTCAGTTAGCAGTAAGGAACTATTAAGTCTTTATTGAAATCAATGTGAATCTTCTATTTGAGTAAATTAAAGTATGTGGATGTTTGTATACTGTGCCTCTGTACTACTATTGTATTTCTAATGCACATTAACATTGTTACTATTATAGTAGTGACTTTAGATTGCTCCTGTATGTCTAGCAAACATATCCATATTTTTAAATGATATGATCTATTTGAGTAAAAACCGACCTTAATAAAATTGAAACATGGAGAGCTCTGTGGTTGAGATTCCACACAATATGTGTACATTTCAGTTAATTTGAAAATAGTTATAATTATTTATGCATTATGAATGCAAACTCCAGGTTAGAAGTTTGGATTGTTTCCTTGTTTTTCAAGAATAATAGTTATACACTGAAGAGCAAAATGTAGTGTTGGCTCATAATGCTGGTATAAACACAAGTCCAGATTTATTCTATGCAGGAGACTTAGAATATGTCTGAAGATGTGAGCACATATTGGACTGGTATAATAGGAATCATGGACAGATGCTGGAATGACTGTGGTCTTTCTAAGGTTCATAAGGTTAGAAAAACTGCCCCTCAAATTTAAACAGGGCAGTTATTTCATGTCAGTTTAATTATGCTTATGTTTTACGAGACAGTCAGTCAAGTGGTCTGGAAACCTTGAAAAATTGGAGGCTTTCACAGCTCCGAGGGCAAAGTTCTGATTGGGTTCGTTTGGTAATCTTGCTCTTTGTGAAACTCTTAATGTGAATGATGGGCTGTTAGAACCACAAGGAACGCTTAGTGTCAGAACAAGATTTAATCAGTATGTTATCTTTTAGCAGGAAATGCTTTGCATTCTGATTTTTTTCTCCTGTTCTGTGAATTTACTCTGCACCTCAGTAATCTCTGCTTGGGGTCATTACTTTGATTTTAACTTAGCAATTTAACTCCTGAAGTGTTTTGAATAAAAGCCCCCTTGAAGGGAGTAATAAGTTTTTAAACAGCTTGGAATCGGCTGAAAATGGGATTTGAGAAAAAAAAAAATCTTGCTGCTAGCACATTGTGGCATGAGCACCGGAATTCGGAACAGGGAGGGGGAAAAAAGGAGCATAGTGTTTAAAAGGAAGATATTTCTTTTATACTCCTCTTGTAGTCTTTTAATTTATATATCCTGATTTGAAAAAAAAAATCCCAGTATGTTCACTGTGCCTTATTCCCTGGCCTGTGTGCCGGTATCAAGTAATGTCAGATTTATATTTTGTCCAGTATTTATTGTTTTGTTTTGGTTCCGCTAGATAGTTGAGAGATATAACATTTAAGAGATATAATAAAATAAATAATGTTTGTGTCATAATTAAACACATATAACCAGTACACTCTCTCAAAACCATACTATAAATAAAGTAGAAATCCCTTAATTGTTTCTGCTAGTCCCATAGTTTTTACCAAACACGTAAGACTTTATTTTTATCACTACTGAGACACTGGAAAATGAGTAAGTAGTAAATAAAAAAGAGATAATTCTAATTTATATTGGTAAGTTAATACACCCACTTAAAATTGCATTTCCTAAAGTTTTTCATTATTAGCATTTTTTTATTGCAGACTAGATTTCTTGGGCTTACACAGTATCAGCTTTCATGAGAAAGAACCCTTTTCTATATTCTTTTTTATGATTGTAATACAGTGAGCCATGTTCTTGAACTTGTGGACAAGACTGAGCTTTTCTTTTTAAAAGGCCTGTTTCATCTGGGTAGTTCTATTGTTCGACCTCTGTATTACTCTGTTCTTAAGTAGGTTTTTGAGGTAATTTTGCAGTCTACTAAACAGAAAATTTATTCTTTTTTCCTTTTCTCTTCTCTTCCACTAAGTAGGTTGCAGTGCATTTATACAAAGGAACATCAAGAGGTGTGCCTTTCTTATAATATGCTCATCCACTTCTTGACTATCCGTGTACTGTAGTCTCTTCCATCTGCTTTTGTTTCTTTTAGCTGTTTTGTTCAGTGAATCAGTTTTTATACATTTTTTAAAAAAGCTTTCCCTTTTTTATTCCTGATCTTTTTATTCCCATCCATGCCTCACTTAAGGCTAACTAATTTTAGAGGTGTGCTACAAGCTTTGCCTGAAGCTTTTTACAATGATCAAGGTCTCACTCCATTCGAAACGCACTTCTCCTTTATTAATTTCTGTTAGGGCTCTTCAGTATGTACTCTTCAGTAGCATGAAATCTACTTCTAATATGAAGGTATTGTCTGTGAACATGCCAAATGAAGTACCCAGACTATATCATTGTAGCTGTTGAGCTATAATTTAGGATAAATTAGAATTTCTGCATTAGTTCTTGGTTCTTTTTTTGTAAACTGAATTTGCTTAATCCTTTGTTAAAAATATCCAGAAATGCAATGATAATTTAACAAAAAAGTGATAAAGATTCCAAAGAACTTCATATAGTACTTAATAAAGAGTAAATGTTATAATACAGAAATATAGAAAACAATATTTCAAAGGATTTCTTAAAAAAACTTTTAAAGCTTTGGCTGACTTAGTTATTTTTACTGTACTTAAAAATTCCTCACGTGGTGAGAAATCTCTCCCCCTCCCCTCTCGCCTGGCTGATCTTGGTGTTTTCTTTTAGTAGCATTTCTCTTTCATGATCCAATTTGTTCACAATTAATATGTACTGTGTGTCCTTAGCATTTAGACCAAGTTCAATGGAGAAAGAATTGCAGTAGATTGAACAGTTAGTATTTTTCAATTAGTGTCTTGCAAATTAGACTTAAAAGAAAATTGAAGAACATTTTTGCCTTTCTTCTTTGATGCAAATAGCTTTATATGGCACAGATAATAAGCTTTTTCAAGGTGATGGGAACCGTAATCGCAGTTATTGTTGCCACTGAGAGCCAGATTTTTCTCTCAAGCAAAATCCCAATGTATGTTTTAATATTATTTCCTTTTATCCTGCTCAGTTATTGCAGTGTTTCATGTTCAACACACTTATTGAGTTAGTCCACTCTTCCATCTTACTTTGTGTGAAAACCATTCAAGCTGATAAAGGGTTAATTTCCAGTGAATACAGGAGTAACTGTCTGGTATTTCGTGCTAGGTTATGAATCTGTCACTGCCCCTCTTTCATGCTTGAGTGAGTATGGAAATGGTTTGAGACAGAATATTGTGAAGAGTGGGCGAATGGGAGAAGTGCCTGAGCCCCATGACCATATATTGCATCATCATGAAAGTCTCAGAAGATCTCCCCCAGTATTCTTAGCATGCAATACACAAGGGAAATAGGGTTGAGAGAGTACAGATCAAAATCTGCACTTCTAGAAAATTCTTCATCATCCCGTAGTCGCCACCTTACATTTCTGAAACGATATATTCCACTTTTCTGAATTTAGATGCATAAAGGTTGCTGTGAAAAAATATCATCAATGAAGCAATTAAAACAGAACAGCATGTTCGGTTAGTGATATTGTTATTTTAATGGTTAATGACCTTGGATTTTCATTTCTAACACATCAAATGAATTGCCTTAAACCTTGTTATTTTAAGTCTTTTTGGACAGATAAATCTACTAAAAGGACAATGACCTATATTTTCTCATCTTTGTGATCTTTATTTTAAAAAGAGTTACCTGAGATAAAATAGGGAATATGATTCATGAGTCAAAATAACTGGTTTTATGTCTTCTTTTCTGTAGTACGGAATTTTTGAAACCTTTATACTCACTTTGTTTTTTCCTTTACTTGTTTCTAGTAATGATGTGAATTGCTTTCTACATCTAATGGTTCTCTTTTATTAGAATAAAGATTGCCTTTTTGACAAGGCACTGAACAGAAATTTATAATGAATTTTGTACTGTTGCTTATGGACAAACTTAAGGTCCTGGTAATATGACTGGTAAGATAATGAAATTCAAAATGTTCAAGAAAAAGATAAAATTTTGTATATAATGAAGTCTGCCACAACAGATGTTGAAATATAAATAAATTATTGGTGTCCTTTCTGTTATTTATATTAAATATTGAGTATCTTGCTTAAATTAATAGTGTTTGGGTTTGTCCTCATTGAAAACCTTTGTTACCAGAGCTGTGTGTTTAAGTTACTTTTAAAAATTGTTCTCTGGATAGAGCAATAATGCTGGCGCTTTTGAAATAACAACTAAATGCAATTATTTTGTGCTGCAATTTAATCACATGGGCAAGAATTATAGGACAACAATAAATTGGGAGGAATGTTCCAGATATTGTAGTGATTCAGAAGCCGCTGTTACCACCTCTGTGCATTTCTACAGGCATTTCCATAATCGTGCAATTTAAGGAGCCCTTCTGATAGATTAAGTAGATTTTTTTCAGTTTAGAATTTGATTTGTTAATATAGTTTACTGTCCATTTATGCGTCTACTTCAGCTTTCCTCTAGTTAGGAATTATTTACATTATTTTGACTTGAACTTGCTGTTCCTGCAGCTTTTGTTAATAACATGGATGGACGGATCAAAGGAAACAAAGCTGGTGAATGAAAGAAATGGGGCATCCCTAGTTGGCATGGACACTACTGCATATATTGTATATATTTTTTAAAAACTGGCAATCTCATTAATGGTCATTTTAAATGAAATTTATACTAATAAATGTTACAGATTCTGAATTTTTCTTAAGATGTTTCCTCATCTTGTGCTGGGGTGAACAAAAGCAGATGCTTAGATTTACTACTTCAGGCTTCTCAATTTTAATAAATAAAAATAAAGTAAATGGAACTATATTTTGATAGAAATTTTCATGAGGGGACATTCAAAGAGACCCACAGGATGTTTGAATTGCAATTTAGTTTTCATTGTCAGTTTTGCCTATTTTATCTAATTAACCTGTTTCAAGATATTTTTTTTAAAAAAGCAGTTTTTGAACAGAATTTGAAAATGAATTTTTAATTTGAGATGAGAGAGAGAAATAATAGAAAACACAGAATTATGACAGGGCAGGTACCTCACTTCACTAGAACACCGGGATAGACTTATTCTCATCTGTCTTGAATAATAAAGAAGTCTCCTCCCTCCACACAGGAATTGTTGCAAAGTCCAGCAAAGAGAAGGAAAAAGTGAACAATCTTAAACATGCCTTTTTGCATTTTAGAGTGATAAATTATGAATAACATACAGTTTTATTGTTCGATCTTATTGCCATTGAGCAGAAAATAATATTTTTATGCATTCTTACATTTGGCACAGAATTTCTGTAAGCCAGTAAGAACTGAAGTTGCAAAACTTTATCCTGTTCCCCAGTAAGTTTAATAGTTCCAAAGTGGATGTATTTTAGGATGCTTCCACACTTTCAGTACTTTACACTGAAATTTTGTTAGCTGCTGTCATCTTTCGACTTCATCCCAATCTCTTGAAATGATTCAGTTAAGGAAACCAGTAGTGACCTCTGTACTTTGATACATATTGGCTACTGTCTGCTCAAGAAATATGGAAAGCACTCCTGTGGAGAAGCTGCTGGACTTCCAAAGTATGATGGATTGTTTGTTGACCCTTTTCTTCATAGTGTTTTGTCCAAGTTATGGTCCTGTTCTATAAATACATTTGATTTTTTTTGTTGGTATATTTATGACTATTCTTACATTGCAGTCTTATGCATGTCTACTTGGAAAGAAGCCACTATGAATTAAATGGGTCTTACTCTCAAGTATAAGGTTTAAGCAATTTATTTAAACTGTATATTATTAAAATAATCTATGTTTGTGAAATGATTCAGAAATAACACAAAATAATAAAAAGATTTGGGTCTAAAAATTATACAAAAGTATATTTATTTATTTGATACAAAGTTACCTATTCATTTGGGAGTGAGATTTCAACAGGGGTTGCCTCCCAGTTCCCCAGTGCATATTTTGGCAAAATATTGCACCAGTTTAATTTGTTTTGGTTTAACATGCTGTATGATTCCCACATCTATCTCGTAGTTAATTAAATATTTTAATTTCTTAGAAATGACTATATCAAGAGATGCTTAGCATTCTTCAATTATTGGATTGATAATTACGATATATATTACATTACTACATTAATACTATATATTAATTAGGTATATAAGATTGAGTTACTCATTATCATACATTGGGCCTTTTATGTGTGGGATACACTTTAAAGATATCCGAAAAAAATAACTTTTATTTCCTAGAGTAGCTGAAAAATACTACATAAATTTCAGGACCTGGCCTTTATGTCTGAGAAGCAGCACACAATTCTGCCTAGTAAGATTAAAAAGGAATCAAAGAAAAATGATTATACACTTATTTTGGCCATTTGTGCATAGTTGATTTCATCCAAGTTGACATGGACATTACTTATGCTTAATATTGTTGGGAGAAAGGCATAGATTTGCAGAAATACACACACACATATCACAATCAGAAAAACAAGTTAATCCTTTCCCTTTGTTGTAGGGCATTGAGTGTAAACTATGTGTGTATGAATATATCATCATCATTACAGTGGTAATAAAATATTTAATACATGACAGGTAAAAAAGCATTAATGCAATATTTTAAAACAAACCATTTAAAATTTAAAATATTAAATATTAAAAATATTAATATTTATTAAAAGACCATATGCCAACCTTTAAAAAGCCCAGCACAGCTCAGCATTTAAAACTCAACCCTACTCAGTTTGTAAAAGGCTGATGGCACAGAAATGTTTTGACCACCTGATAGATGAAAAGCAAGGATGAGGCCATCCTGGCCTTTTTAGATAGCAAGTTCCAAAGTCTGGGTGCAGACACCAAGGTCGTTCCCACCAAATGAGTCTGAGAAGGTGGTGGGACAGAAAGAAGGGCCCATTCTGATGATCTTAGAGTTCTAATGGATTCATCAATGAGAGATGGTCCTTCAAATAACATTTAGCCATTAATAACATATAGGCATTGATTCATAAATCTAGTTTTAGCAATTATAGACAAATAAATGAGTATTTCTTAGCTATTATGGGTTTTTTTGTAAAAAAAAAAGATGTAACTTTAATTTACGAACAACCAGATGTTCTGATAGCAAACTCTTCTTTATAGTTAATGCTTCAAAATAGATACAGAAAGAAATTCTACAGGGAGCCCCCAAAATCACCAGGCATAGGGAAAATGGGAAATTGTAGATAAATGTACCTTTATTTAAGAATTATTCACAATATATAATATCATATAAAATATAATATGGATTTGTTAATTTTTCCTATGTATAAAGACTTTGGGGACACTTTGTAGTCACTAAAGCCCTAGTCCTATTTATGCATATTCCCAAGTTGTAGATTGAAATCAATATAGCTTATTTCTGAGTAAATTAATTAAACTCAAAAGTTCTTATTTCTGATAGGAAATGTTTAATTAGTTATAATGTAATCTTAAGTATGTCTTATAAAAGGGAACCATATTATGTTTAAGGTTGCTTGCTCCCAATTAAGAGTGTGTATGTAGGACTGCAGCTTCAGTATTTGCTTTGCTTTTGTTAATATTTTATTTATATGCATGTGAAAAAAGAATAAAAATATCTCATATGCTTCCACATATCAAAATACGAGGCCAGTATGGTTGCTTTTTTGTCTGCAACAAACTGTGAGAGGAATGCATGCATTGTGAAGCATATCCAATTCATGTATTTGTTCACCCAGCAGGGAAAACCAAACCATCTGAACTGTTAAAGGAAAACCACTTTTGATTGCTTTGTTTCACATGGGTAAAGTCATTGCAGTTTGAACCCGGTTTATTTTTTTTATGATTCCTTACTATTGTTGAATTCAAATCTGGAATAAAGCAAGTTCCTCTGATGCTGCTATATCCTTTTATTTGGATGGCTTGGTGGATTCCTCTAAGTATCAGGGTGCTTCAGCATTTGATCTGCATATCATTACTGTGGGTTACAGCAGAGTGGAAACAGTAGAGACGGGTGTTGTTTTGTGTCACTGAAAAGGTTCAACATGCAAACTATACTTTGTCTTTTCTCTCTGTCTTCTGCCTCTCTATATTTATAAGTTTGCTTTCTTCTATAAATATGCCAAATTAATATTGTATAAAGGGCAGAAGCACATGGATTTCTTTAAAGGAAATTGGGGCTTGCAGACAGAAATGGTAATTAGCTGTAATGGATATTGTACTGTTCTTTGGGGGAGATAAAATATAGTGAGGACTTTATAACTGAAACTGAGGTTAACTTGGGCTGAGATAAAATTCTGAATATTTTCAGAATATAGTAGTATAATTGTTATTTTTTCCATCATGTCTTTATCCTGGTACAGGACCTTCCAAAAGTGAGAATGTACCTAGTGCAATATACTCAAAAGTGTTAATGCAGTGATTAGGTATTAAGTAATTGATTTTCAGTTGATGACATTAAGACAGTAAAGAATAATAAGACACTTAAAATCTTTAGAATAGGCTTGCTTTCCTGTCTGGGCATTTGCCTCCCACCAGTAAGGTTACATTCTCATGACTTTATTAGGGAGACTGAAGCTGCTCTTCTTACAGGTCACACTTACTCTCATAATATCCACCAGGAATTTGGGAGTGGGGCGGAGGTGGATTATAAACAAAATCTACATCCTGACAGCTGCCTCCAGTTAGCCCCGTACTCCCCCTTCTTATCCCTCTATTTCAAAATCATGCAGGAGCATTTAATTTGTCCCACATGAGCCTTCTCCCAATGGAGCAGTTGTCCGTTTCCTTGCTTTTTCACTTGATCCAAAACAAACAGTTAATGAAGAATAAACCAATTCAGGCAGTCACCAGTTCAATGTTGGTTTTCAGGTGTCAGGGGCAGGAAGAAGGGAACAGATTATTTGTTGATTGTGGGGACAGTTAAGAGGGAAATGGGAATTCCAAGTTAATGCCCCGATATAAAGCAATAAAGCATTGCTAGATCAAGTTTTCTTGAGCCAGTGAAGTCACAGTTTGTCATTTACAACACTGTTATGCCTATTAACTCACTGTTTCCACTGTTTTCTTTGGGGCCTACTCCTCGGTAACAGTTTAGAATTAAAGGGAACAGGAAAGAGGGATCAAGCAACATCTTTGAGACTGAAATGGAGCTGAAACTCAAATGCCATGTACTTGTGAGAATATGATTCTGGGCAAGGCACATTCTCTCAACCTCAGAGGAAGGCAGAAGCTAACCCTGCCTAAACAAATATTTCTAAGAAAATCCCATAATAAGTTTGCCTTAAGGTAGCTATAAATTGGAAATGACTTGAAGACACACAGCCACAAAAAATCTAATGGAATATGCCTGCGGGTATAACAATATATACGATGTGCTGAGGAGACACTACCTTTTGAACTGAAAGCATTGCTGTAAGCACTTGACTTCTGCAATATTTCTACTTACAGTAATACATATGTAAATGCAACTGTTAAATGAATGACATTGTATTTATACTAGTAGGATATTTCTACACTAGGTGTGTTCAGGCATCTACATTTGACACTAAAATGAAATCAAGGCTACCTTCTAAAGAGGTATTAAGGTAACTTGCAGTTGTATATGTTACAGATCTTTAAAATTAAAAGCTGATTTTTATAAAGGTGAAATGTAATTTTTTTTTACAATATACCAGATCAGCTGAATAACTGGAGCATTTTATAGAAAAATGGATTAATGTGTTCTTGTTGCATTTCCTTAGAAGAATATATGGTCTAGTAGTATGCATTGTAGTCTATCTGTTGAAGCAATAGTGCCAGTTGTAGCCTTCAAGTCATTGCAGGTTCCATTGCTGGAAACATATCATCATCGTGAAGCAAGCTTGGGGGGGGGGATTTCTATTGTGCAACTTTCAGCTGGCTTCTGGCTGCTGTAGAATAAGTGACATTTATCTTTTCCACAAGAAGGAGTAGCCTGCTTTTTGGATTGTGTTAAGGAATAATTCGTTCACTTCAAAAAGACGCTATTAGTCAGCAGAGTTAAATGCAATAAAGCAGCTAAAACTAATGGGCTCAACACTCCGAAAAGCTATGTTGGAATGGGCTCCCAGGGTGTTGCCACTCTGAATGGTACCCTGAAGCAGAAAGGAAGTTCTGAACAGAGGACAACTTTTTTCTGAAGGAACTGACAGATGGGGAACAAGGATTAGCCTGACTTTCAAAAACAAAAAATAAAGGCTACAGTACTGTACCTGAGGAGCTACGGGAAGGGCATATGAACTTCTGAATGGGACTGAATGTTTTAACATTTAGGGTGGAGTGGTGGTTCTCCTGAAGTTTGCAGCTCCTATCACATCTCAAGTGAATTATTTGAGGGCCATGAATTACATTCCCCTGCCTTTCTGTAACTAGTTGAATTAATCATTCTAATGGATAGATAAAGTTTAGGCATGTGGTATATGTTCAGTTAATGTATAGTGTATAATGTGGACTTCCTTTAAATCGAGGACAATGTTATAACCTCCTCTGCTATATTTGGAATTTTAGTACAGCAATTTATAGCATGAAATATATGAGAGAATAAAAAGTTTAACATGAGGAAAATATTTTATGCTTCTCCTGCAATGGACCCCTTGCCTATCCCAGAATATTCCCTTTCTAATGTCAGTACCTTTAATTCATCTTCTGAGATCTTATTCTTTTTATTTTAATAAACTGTATTATAATGTGCTCATGTGTTGCTGAATTAGATTGGTACCCCGATTTCTCCCTTTTTAAGGTGTTTCATTAAAGTTCTGTTGACACAAACTGTACTTGGAGCCAAAGATGTTTCTTTTCACACAGCTCTGAAAACATTGGATATCTGTCAGATTTCTTCCACCTAATTCATGTGACAATTTGGTTTTACCTATGAAATATAGCTTATAGCAATATATAACTTGTGGATTCCCCAGAATCCATTGTGGTAGAACTGGGGAGAGGGAATCCATAAATCCCTTTTGTGATCTCTTGTTTCTAGATAGTATTCTACTTTTCAAAAAGTATTTGCTGTCTTCCATTGCCATACATAAATTTCTCTTTCCATCCAAAAGGGACGATTTGTGCACTTAGACCTATGCTACATATAAATTTTCTAGGAAACTCCCAATTTCCTCTCAACTAGAGAATTAGCATAATTTCTATATTGCATATTTTTAGCAACCTTCTCTTCTCATGATTAGCGCTGAAGATTTTCAGGTTTGAAAAGTTTTATAGAAATAAAGCAAAAATAGGAAAAAAGTATGATGAAAAGGAAGCATTTTTCAAGTGCAATCATGTAAGAACTTTGGCATTAGGATTCTGCTGTTGTATATTTCAAGTTCTGACTTGGCAGGTAGCATGCCTGATTTTCACTAGATTTCATCTTTAGCTTACAAGTTGCCATTGATTTGGGATGTATGTGGATGCCTAAATCGCCACTAATGTGATGAGCTACCCCTCTTCTTAGAGTAACCAAATCCATTAGTTTAGCTCTCTTATGCGGCTCACTGAATATTTAAATTTTCCAGCCATGCATGAGATAGCTAGTTGCATGGCATGGACACAGCATCCCATTAGGCATATCTATTCCATCAAGATTTATAGGATTGGCCTGAAAGTTTAGTCTTATAAATATTCACCTTAGCCATGTTAAAGTTGCTAACATGAAATCAGGTCCAAAATGGCCAGGCTATCATTATTAAAAAGCCATGCAGTCTATGTTATAACTGATTATACCATTATGGAATGACACAAAGGATTTCCTTTTTCTAAAGTACCATAGCTTTTTCTACTTCTCAAGAGTAATATTTTTTATCTTAATTAGGTTCCATCTGCTATTCTCATCTTGAATTCTAAAGGTTATAGTTATTACTATATTCATAAAACCACTCAACTGTGTAAGAGAACTTCAACAACAATTTGAGAAGTAAGATCCTCCATTATGCCATATCCAGTGAACTATTTACAGCTAATGGAAAGAGGGTTGATTGCTGGCCACGTTGTTATATTGTCCTTTCCATTTTTTATCATCTTTGTAAAAAGGAGTGGCAGGGAAACTGCTCTCAATTTCAAAACCCTAGAACTATGATAATTTTAAAATTAAAATGTGAAAATTTCTGAAATGTCTCTTGTCAAAAAAAGTTCTTAGTAAGTTCATTGGTGGGTAAATTTGTACTGTGGGAAGATATGTTGGCTTTTTAAATCAATTACTAACCCATTTAAGGCCCTGGATAAGTATTGTAGTCCTTTAGCAATTATTCAGGAATAATGTTTTCCTTTCTGTTGATTCACAGGTGCATGGGAATATTCAGTTTATGTTTGTGCCAAACACTCCTTTGCCCTTAAGATTTTCCCCACCCACTTTCACTGTAGTATGGACATCAACTAGTCACCTTTAAGGGTTAAGGGGATTTTCTTTTAACCATACTATGTGGCTTAAAAAAAATGACTTAATAGATGTGTTGCTCTGTCTTGAAGTTTGTGGCTGTTTGCTGTTATGTCACCATGGTGGGGTAATTCAGCTCATTTCTATTTGAGATACTCTCCAGAGGAATAGAAAGCTGAAGGAGTCTTGGCTACAACCTACTTTCAGTGCCATTTGTCTCAAGGACTAAAAGGAGATGGTTCCTTGATTCAGTCTTGATGTCCGCCTCAAGAATATCAAAGGATGCCGGAGTGGGTGGGGAGGCAATTCCTACTTCCCTTACACAGCAATTAGACTAAGAATCACAGGGAATTTCCTTGCAAGTCAGAGCTATAGAACTTCTTACTTGGGGAAGTTTGGTTTTACCCATCTTTCACACACAAGTGCTTGCTCATCCCATTTGTTGCTATATCGCAAATTACTGTTTGCTAATAAAGTGACTGCCAGTTTTATCTCAACACTATTGTCCCGAATCACCATTTCTAATGAGAGGCCAATCAGGATGAGGTTGAGAAACAGTATGACAGGAAAATATAAGCTTACTTTGGATTTTTATTTGACTGAATAAAATACGTATATGATATATGAAGTTTGTTCAGGCAGATAGGAGTTGTGAATCCTTGTATCAATGAGATGCAAGACTAAAAGTACTGAGAAATATTTCTAGGACAAAGAGAAGTGCCATAGAGTACTTTAAGATAACATTAATTATCTTTCAAATGGTCATTAGTAACACAAAATCATAGTCGTGTGATTTATGTGCAGAAAGGACAGGGTATGAATTAAACAAATGAACAAGCAATTCCTGTATTCCTTGAAATAAAGTTAATGCATGTTTTTAAAGCCAGTCATCAGTGATGAGTACAAGTTTCATCCATTTAACCATCTCTGAAAGGTTAAAAGGGTAACTTGAAGGCACGTACACAGAGTCAAACCAGGTATTAAAACTTTGATAAAATTGAGAATGCATTTTATGGTGTTATTTCGCCTCTCCCAGCAAGTGTCTCTTTAAGATGAAAAGTTACTGAAAATTGTAGATGCATTTCAAGAGGATGTGGGCAATTCACCTTGTTTAAATACCATGAGAGTATTTTAGCTTAGCTTGTGGAGTGAACTTTCTAAAATCAGGAAGAATCCTGTTTAAATCCAGTAGTTAAATGAAATTTACATTTTGCTGATTCCCCCTGCTCTGAAGATAACATGGGAAACATTTTGAATGGAAACATTTTTAATTTAAAAAGGGGGTGGTTGGGGCTTAACAACAATCTGCAGGACACATGCATTCCACCTCTGATATATTGGCTCTGGTTTGTTGGTTAAGGAGCACCTGTTCAAACAATTTCTATCATTCTTAGAAAACCTATCTGTTATTGGGATTTCACTGTTTTATCATTAGATGAGGTATAAGATAGAATATGACATTCAACAGCTCTTTGACTGTTGCTGAATGGAAGAATACACCATACGTCTGTCTTTATGGTTGAAGGGGAAAGGATTGCAGAATAATTCAATGTGCTAAATATTTGATATAGCCATATGATGAATAAAACTATTTTTTGTATTTCATTTTAGCTGTAATGCTCTGATTTCAGTTACTGGTTACGTTTACTTTTGGTCACTCAACAGAGATTTGTTGGAACAGTATATGTTGGAGTAAAGATAACATCACACTTGATAGAGATGCAGGATGCTGACATTTGACACTGGGTTATAAATGTGTTCCCATCAGTGTCTTGTATTCTCGTTTCCCCTAGGCATTTCAAAAACCCTGTGCTTCTCAAAGCTTTTTAGGATTTAAGGAAGAAATCCATCTTGGAAAGAGATCAAATTCTTGGTTATTGCACTGAAATGTGGTCCTTTGAGCAAAGACAGCATAACAGTTCTTATCAGTGATATATTAGAGATAGCACAATGTAAGTCATGCCAAAATGCATATGTTTGGCAGAACCAACACAACCTTATTTGAGCATAACCTTTGAACAATCATGTTCTTATCATGTAACCCTTCTTTTTTCCTAGGATTAGCGAAATTTATCAGTGTTGGTTTTTTTTTACAGAACAAGAAATACCCCTGTTATTATAGGAACATGTATGTGTGTGTGTATAGCATGGTTTCAGCCAGAACTGGACAGGAATACCACCTTTCTCTTATATTAATTTATTTATTGCATCTATTCTTCTCTATTGATTTTTGCTCTCTTCGCCTTCTATATCTGCCCTCTTCCTATACTTATCTTTTCACACAAACAGAAACCCAAGCTATGGATACGTATCTCAAACATCACTTTTACCCTCTTCTCATTTTCTCTATTCCAGACCTAATTTTCTACCTCAATTTGCACACTTTTCGTCCATTAGCATCTTTCAAATTACAGATAATTTCCATTTTCCCATCCCCGTCATAATGTGATCTGTTCCTGTTTCTCCACCAGCAGCTCATATTCCTTCCCTTCTTTACTAGAAGGAAGACATCTTTCCTTGCATTCTCCAGTACAGAAGGAAGGTGAGCTGTTGAAAGAGAAGGGGGTTGATTTTTTTCTTTTCATTGTTGCTTTGATTTTTGAAAAGGGGTGGAAAGAATAATAGAATTCTAGCCGGGAAGGAAAAGCGGAAACTTGACAGAAAAGTTTGGTAGTGGTGGCACTGTGGTCTATATATTGGGCATATATGTTATATGGCAGTGGTCCGTAACCTGTGAGTCCCTGATGTTTTGGCTTTCAACACCCAGAAATCCTAACAGCTGGTAAACTGGCTGGGATTTCTGGGAGTTGTAGGCTAAAACACCAGGTTGAGGACCACTATTAAACAATTGTTTATGGTAGGCAAATAGTATATAGTATATATTTGAATTAAGACAAATTTTCAAACTCCTAACTATAGAACTTTAGTTTGAATACTTAGAGCATGATCATATACAGTCTGCTCAGAAGTGAATGGGGTTTACTTACAGGGATGGAATTAGTATGGAGCTGCAACCTTAATCTGTAATCATGTAAACTTAAATGGTAGACTTACTTGATGTAGGTAAGACTGGCTTTTAAGTAGATAAAAGATTGCATTGCCAATCAAATCAGAATAAACAGTAATGATTTTTCTTGTGCATATGAAAGAATGCTGATTCATATTTGGTCTATACCCCTAGACAGTGGATTGGTGTTAAATGATCCTGCTTTCTATTGAAACTGAAGCACTTTCTCAGTTGGAAAAAATCAACTAAATTACCAGACATAATTGATCATGAAACCTTGGTTTCTCTGTCTTCCAGGTTAATGCTCACCATGAGAATATAAGAGAAGATATATTTTTCCCTTCTTCAAATCTCATCTTTTCTCATACCTGTTAACATCTTTCTCCCTTCTGTTTTGTGGATACGAACAGTTGCCAAATAGCTTTTGTGCAGGATAATATATTTAGAAACCAATTGCCATTCAAGATTTTAACTGCTTCCCATCTCTTTCCATGGCTTGAGCAAACGGAAAACAAATACGACACAGTTATTTTTCCAAGCTTCATGAGCACATAATATATAGTTTTTAATAATAACTTCTGCCATACAGCATAAACTAGTTTTGGAGCGAAGACAACTGATGAAACTTGGCTTTGCAGTAAACATGGCTTGAGCAGAATCAGCCAATTTCAAGGCAGATTAGTGTCAGTACAGTGTAACTGGCTAAGGGGGAAATGAATATTAAGGAGAATTTGAACGTCAGTTCAGGAAAAAGAATATTTGCACGTGGTCACTTCTTACTGGATGCAAAAACTTTTTATACAATACCATTTTGTCTCATGAATCTTGATTCTTAAATAATTGCAAGCACAGTGTGACATGTTGAAAGCCTCTCCAATGTGGCATGGATTCTCAAAGAATATAATAGTAGCTTTTTCCATGACACATTTCACCACAGTAGCACAAGCAAGTTTGCTTTTTAAAATCCTCTTTTCTGTATGATTAAGTAGTAAAAACATCATGCTTTTTATTTTTAAAATGGAGGCTTCAACATACCTAAAGAAAAAAGTTCTTGGTGACTTCTCTCTCTTTATTATTATCACATGCAAATATCTTACATTCATTAGTCATCCTACCATTTGATTATTGTCCTAAAAGGCGGGAAGAATTCATCTCAAAGGGAAAGAAGGGAACTAGTTCATTAATTCTTAAAGCTGCCAATATTGCCCTTAAATATGTTCTAATATAATTCTAGAAGAATCCTAGATGTCACAACACTAAATATCTAAAATTCAATATTGAGCTTTAAAATTTTGAAATATGTACACATAGACTTGCATGCATGTAGATTCTCATCTTCTAAAGCTGCTGACTATTAAAGCTTGATGATGATGATATTTATTTCTTACCCACCTTTCTGCATTCTTTTTAATGCTTCATATGGAAAATATGAGCCTCCGGTGGCTCAGTGTGTTAAAGTGCTGAGCTGCTGAACTTGCAGACCGAAAGGTCCCAGGTTCAAACCCGGGGAGTGGAGTGAGCGCCCGCTGTTAGCTCCAGCTTCTGCCAACCTAGCAGTTAGAAAACATGCAAATGTGAGTAGATCAATAGGTACCGCTCCGGCGGGGAGGTCATGGCGTTCCATGCAGTCATGCCGGCCACATGACCTTGGAGGTGTCTATGGACAACGCTGGCTCTTCGGCTTAGAAATGGAGATGAACACCAAAACCCAGAGTTGGACACGACTGGACTTAACGTCAGGGGAAACCTTTACCTACTTTATGGAAAATAGAGAATGGGGGAACACTATCAATAGCAATTCCTTGCCTTTGCATAATAATCTATAGGTATCAGTGCCCAATTACGTTCAGTAACAGCCTGCCAATACAATTATTCAGCCTTGATTATATGCAGCAGACAAAAAAGAAATCCATCAAATTGATTACCACTTTCAAAGCTGAATAATACTTGAAGGCTATGTGCATGGATGATGAAGGCAGGCATAGTGAGTAGTGAACTGCTCATGTGACTAGCACTGAGAAAATGGAATAATAATTGTTGAGACTATTCTGACTGCATCTTTTCCTTTAAGGATAAGATGTAGGTGAGAACTCCATAGCTGTAATGTTCACTTAGAGTAGTATGGAATATACTTTTGTCAAGCACAAATCCCTTTTCCTTGTCCTTTGGACAAGAACGCAACCTATGCATTCTGAAAAACTTATTTATAGCCATGACTTTCTGCTGCATAACCATTTGGGGAAAAATAGACAAATTTGTTTCATAATCCAGATAATTTTTTACTATCACTACTATTAGTGGTAATAATATTACCACTACTGCAAGACTGAGATATTTCTTATCTGAATGGCTTACAAAGCACCAGATTGACCAACACCAGAAAAGACTTGAACAAAGAAGATAAATAACTACATCAAAACATATCCAGTTCCATGTCCAAACTGTTTTTGACTAATTCTACTAGTGAAAGGTAATCCATGCTATGGAGACTGCTTCAGCCTTCAGTGAAAAAACTTAATAAAAGGAAAACTCACATAGCAAACTTGCCTCCTATCCGTTATAAACTAGACATTATTACTCAGAGCAGAGCAATCACCTACCAACGGCATTCCCATCCTGTCTAAGTTAAATGGCCTTCATCTAGTCTAGAACAGAGCTCAGGGACCAGTTGAACTCTTTCACCTGAATCATTTATAAAGGGGAAGTAGAGGTGGATGACATCAGCATATTGATAATTCCCCATTCCAGATCTCTACATGACCTTCCTCAATGATATCATGTATAGATTAAACTTCACATGAGGGTGGGGAGGAGGAGAGTGTGTATAAAATAACATAGCAAAAAAGCCAGAGAGCTACCTAATAATGCTGTTGTCAGCACCATTTGGATTTGACCATCAAAGTAAAGAAAGCAAGGGAAATAGTGCAACCTATGCAAGGATACCATGATTGGTAGAACTGAAAATGAAATAAAAACCCAGGTGAATTAACAGGGCTGTCTTCTCATTTTCCTGAGAAGACCATACCATAAATAAGAGGAACCAAAGTAGTTCTAGACCAAGAGTGAGCTTCAAGACAAAATCCTGTGACTTCAAGGCAACTGCCTGCTTGAGCACCTTGTCCATAAAAAGAATATTAATGGCCATCACACATTTCTATTAATACCTGTATGCTTTTTCATTATTCCTTGGCCACAACTGAACACAATTAGTGCGTGTATCTTTGATAGAAAAGGGCCCAATGAGAGGAAGACCATAGTTGTCTGCTTTCTGTTTCTTCATTATTTTTGGGGAAAAATTGAAGATATGTTTACACTTCTTCTTATGCAGTAGATATAACATGTTTTCATGCATGATGTGATAGCAGCATTACAGAGATGAGTCTAGATGAAGTACAAGGTTATTTAGAGGCCTATTCTCAAAATGGATTTATTTTTAATCTTGATCTTTTATACCTCAAGTTCATAGATCCTGTAAGCACCTGTAAGCAGTAGGACCTTCTCTTTGAAACAGAGAGCGTTTTTTAAAAAGAGGAGAAGTGGTGGCAGAGGAATTTTTCTGGATGGATAATTGAATATTGTGTCTCATAATGAGAGGGGAAGTGACAATGTTCTTTAAGCAAATTCTGCTTCAAAAGTGCAATTCTTTGCTTTGTTGAGATTAATGCATGTTTTAGAACAGTCTTTTTGCTTACATTCAAACTGTCTTGATTATTTTTTGAGCTTTCAGAATAACAACAAAGGTATTCAGTCTCGGATCTGACCTGCACTCCAGGAAGACACAGTAGATGAGAGATTGCTTTTTTTTTTTTTTACATCTATAATACAATCCCTATCGACTTTCGTGCAGCTATGATTTTTGTCTAAGTATTTTTTACAAGTTGTTTTGAAGCTGCCTCATATTGCTACTTTGAAGTCTCTGGCAGAACTTCAAAAGAGTGAATATCTCCAAGTTATTAAGTGGTTTGTGACATCTGTCCATTTGCTTTCTTAATATATTGATAATTTTTTCCTCAGTCTTCTTGGACTTTTGTTGCAATTAGGCTGTATGTCTTGTTGCAGAATTTGAATTATTTTGGCTTAAACAAAGCTACCACCTCTGTTATTAGGGAGATAAATCTTTCAATAAATAATATTTGTGGAACATAGCTAAAATAGAAATTGGGGCAATTATTAACTCAACCTGAACAAATTTGCTAATTATTAACAGAATTCACTTAATTGCGTTTCATATAGCTTGTCTCTCTCTGTGTGCATGTGTGTACTTGAAAATATTTTATCTTACACATGAGCAGGATAAGAAACACTTATCAAATATTATTAAGAATATTATTGTTACACTGTTACAAATGTTTAGAAGTGTGTAGGATAAAAACATTTTGAGGACAAAGAAAGTAAGAGCAATGATTTTAGGGGAAATATTCTGGTCAAAAGCAGTGGAAAAATATGTAATGCATGTTACCTTGTGAACCTGCTTACAAATGTTAGTGGTGATTTGACAGAAGGATAACATTCGTAATGTTCTGAATTACAGTTATTTGGTGATCAATATTTTTTCATGTCACTATCTTTAACAGAGTGACCCCCTTAGCTCAACGTTGGGGGTCACAAAAATTTGGCAACAGTAAAGGTTTCTGAACACCACCCGTTTATACAAATCTATTACCAACAATGTGCAGTGTATACAGTGGACTCTGCATAAAACACTTCAGCAATACTTCACAAAAAGGAAAAACCAGCCTGTTTAACAAAGCCTTACAAATGCTGATTTATTATCAGTAAGTGTTTGATTTTATATCTGTTTTACAGATCTATATACCTGGGTCATATATAAATTTCTTGGGCAGAATGGGGTCATGAGTGGAAAAAGTTTAAGAAGCCCTGCTCTCGACTATAGTGCCCACATTTCCAGTATTCTGAAATGCCAGCTGACATACTTGGCTAAGAAAAAGCATAAGGCTGTTTATAATTCCATTCTAGGGGCTTGTCTACACTGATGAAAAAACGTTTTGGCACTGATTTTTTTCCAATCAGCATGGACCCTCTTTTGACTCTGCTAATGCCATACACTTAAGCATCACAGTGAGATCGCCATAACCAGCCATACAGTAAACTCATCTTTCTGGTAGGGGATGGTTCCAATTTCTAATGCTTCACTATTTTCAGACACACAATCAGTGACACTCTTCTTTTTGCCTGCTAACATGCATTCAAATAAACATATTTTTGTTAATAGAGGTGTACTATTGCTAATATACACAACTATTCTTTTTTAAAACATCAACCTGAGAAATAGCCATTTCATGGAGAGAATACTCCTTCCCCACCAGCCAGTTCTGTGCTAAGTCCTTCCCTCAAGAGCGCAGTGAAGGGATGTCACCAGGAGCTATCGCCACATGTGTAAATGCCTGGAATTTCAGTAAACACATATACCTCTGGATAAAAAGCAAAGGTTTTTGAGTGTTTTAAATTGTAAAGAACCTCATTGCAAATGATTTATCATAGATCCAAACCCCTACGGATGAGTATGATTTTTAAGTTGATGTGGACAAGTCCTATGAGACCATTATTATGTTGTATTATTATTAGGTTCCTTTCATCGGGGTATTTTAATCTAATGATTTTATCTTATATTGCTGCTATAGCCCCCCCCCCACCTTTGAAGTTGACGGATTTGTATTGGTGGTTGTTTGATATTATTACTATTGTATAAACCTTTGTTTTAACTTCTGTTAAAACAAAGTACATCTTCTTGTGTTTTAAACTGTGTATATTGTTTAATGTATTTGTGCTGTTACTTTTGTAACGTTGTGAGCCGCCCCGAGTCCCCATGGGGAGATGGTGGCGGGGTATAAATAAATTATTATTATTATTATTATTATTATTATTATTATTATTATTGTGAAGAAGAGGTGGGATGCAGCTTCTGTAGGTACATATTATTGTTGACAATAAAAATAACTTGCATATTTAAAAATATTAATAATAAAAACGTTTGCAAATGGTTTTCATTGAGTTGGCCCTAATATTAAATGATTTTCCAAACCGTTTTAATGTAATTGATTTAACTCTTGCATGATGAGCATAATATTGACACCCTTAAAATAATGGATAAAGTAAGTTTAACTTCTCATGATGGTAATTCCATACAGTTTTGATTCAATGATTATAAAAGGTGATATGTTCTTAATGAGAAGATGTTTATGTCTTAGCTTTCCTTAACATGCGGGAGTAACCTCTGCTTTGCTTACAATCTAAGCTAAATGTGCACTAGCTGTGTATTTCTCCTGACTTTGGGTCCTGTGTGGGTGAGTCAAGGTGATTGGGTTGTGTTTGGTTTAACAGATTAGAAGTTGTGCAGTTCTGTTTGAAAGGCTTCATATCTGTTTCATATTGTTTCTTCAACAACAGAAACTGAAATTTTCTGTATAAGACCATGTTTGTTTTAATCAGAGTGAGAGCGCTTCAAGTGTAGAACAGCTAGAAAAGGAGACCTGGGGACTATTTCTGATCATGGTTTATTGTCCTCCTTTGAAAGCACAGAAGACTTTTTATCTCCCATTCTCTCTCCCCCCCCCCCTTTAAGATGTTCATTCTTATGCCATAGATTTAGGAAACGAAGCTGTTTAGAAAGTGGATTATCTCCATGGGTAGTTGTACTCACACAAGCATGAATTTCTTCAAAGAGTGAATTCTGTGGCATGATCCATACTTAAAACCTGCCTTGTGAGTGGATCCTTGAAACACAACTGGGTAAGCCATTTACTGAAGTGGCTTTACCCAGTTTTGGTATTTTAAACTAATGGCATCACAGTTCATGAAAACAATGAGCACTTTTGTTCTTGTTTCTCACACTAGAACTTGTACCTGAAAGTTTATAGCAAGGATTCTTACAATAATGAGGTCTATTCAGTGAAATGAAGAAGCAAATTAATACTGATACTCCAGGACCAGCCCCAAAGAGAAAAATATAACAGAATACAGGGAATGAATGGGTCCAGATTCTGAGCATATGAGAATACTTAACAAATACAAATAATGAAATTGCGGATCTTCAGACTCAGCCAACAAGAGAATGGCCTGCTTAATCCTAGCTTTAAAAGGGTATTAGGTGTGTGTAAGAGATTGAGAAGATTACAAGCCAATTAGATTAACATCTGTTTCAAGTAAATTGATGGAAGGCATTATTAAAGATAAAATAGCAAGCATATAGAAAAGCAAGGCTGGAAGAAAAAGAATCTGCATGGCTTCTTCAAAGGCAGACCCCTTTTCACTAACATTTTAGAGTTTCGATGCACACATGGGCAGGGGTGATCTAACTAACATTTTTTTTCCCCTTGAACTTTTGGAAGACTTTTGACAAAACAAACCGGAGACATGAATAAGGGTAGCAGTTCTTTTACATATTGGAAGCAGGTTTAATCTGTTTTCTAATTCGCAAATATGGGTTAGGCGTGTTCTTGTTGTGTATTTCCTTTCCAGATTTACTCCAGGGTTTTTGACAGCCAGAAGAATGATCATCTAAGCTAAATAGTTTGATTCTGTCCCCTTTTACACTAGTTTGACTAGTGGATCAGGGACAAGATGCATTTTCTCATGAAATCATGTCAGGTTTACTATGGCTGTTTCCCAGCCTGAGAATGGTCAGAGCTTTGTACCAGGAGGTGGGAATTTTACCCACTGAGCTCTAGGCCAGCACAGTGAAAGTTTTTGTAATGGAAAACCCTTCCTTACTTGTGCCATATCCCTACGTAGAGGCATAGGTAAAGGTAAAGGTTTTCCCCTGACATTAAGTCTAGTCGTGTCTGACTCTGGGGGTTAGTGCTCATCTCCATTTCTATGCCAAAGAGCTGGCGTTGTCCATAGACATCTCCGAGGTCATGTAGCCGGCATTATGGCATGGAGCACAGTTATCTTGCCGCTGGAGCTGTACCTATTGATCTACTCACATTTGCATTTTTTTTGAACTGCTTGGTTGGCAGAAGCTGGGGCTAACAGCGGGAGCTCACTCTGCTCTCCGGATTCGAACCACCAATCTTTTGGTCCACAAGTTCAGTAGGTCAGTGGTTTAATCCACTGCGCCTCTGGGGGCGCCTTGTAAAGGCATATATGTGTTAGTTTCAATATTTTATTATAAGTTATTGTGATAATGTATTCCATGAGCATGTTTATATATACAAAAGAAAAATAAATTAAAAATGAACCTCAATAATTTCTTAGGATCCTTATATTTGTCATGGTTTATCTTCTTTATGGTTTCTGTGAGTTCTGTAACTCACACATTCTGTAACATGCAGAGATATTTGTTAGCTTTGGGCACTTAAAAAAAAACCCTTCCTTGTTGCCTGCACATACATAATAAATAACGTTGATAAGACTAGACCAAACATGGTTGTTGAGAAAGAAGACATGCTTTTTGGCATACTCAGGGGAATTCCAATGTTTTAGATGAGCTATTCCAGAAATGGTTTAGGGGGAAACCATTAATTAAATATATATCCAAGAACAGCCCAATGAGGACAGAGCATGGTCATGTCTGTTGAGTGTGTAAGCGTTGGAAGATAAATGGTGTATCATAGAATGGCTGGCTGGTTGAGCAGCAACAATCCACACTGTTTGCTATATGTTCCACTTATACAGAAAGAAAATACTACCCTTTCATAAGGACATGCATTTGGTCAAATACTCCACCTTGTTCCCAATCTTTGGGCTAGCTGCAGTTGTTTGGCACCTCCACATTAATTTTAATTTGAAAACTGAAGTATCAAAATGTTTTTAATATTTAGTTTTTTTTTAAAAAGGTTATCACTTCTCAAAAACACATTGCATCAGTTAAGGAGATGTCTGATACTGTGATGTAATATCATTAGGATTCATTTCCTGAAACCATTTTCTAAACTTGTTATCTGATTGCATGACTCGATCGGTTATTGGGTTTTAGGAAAGCTCATTTATTGTTTAGGGATTTAGAGTGTATTTATCTTTCCGCTTCTAAATCTAAGCATGAAAAATTATCTTCCACTAGGAACATTGTTCCAAAATGTTGGAATGTATTAAAGGAAGATTAGATTAACAATTGTTCTGTTCTTACACTGCGCTGAAAAGAGTAACATTTTTGGCTTTTATTCAAGTTGCTTAGGATTGAATAACTTCCTAGGTGAGTATTTCAAGATGGTCGTATTATGATTGGACCAATATTTATTTAAAGGACAAATTCACTACACATTTTATGAGCAAGTAGATTTATGTAATATGACACAAAATGTGCCATCAAGAAGGGAATATCTTTTGCAGGAGGCACCTTGGAACATGTTTGTGTCTGTTCATATTAAATTCAATTAATTTAATTTAATTTATTTCACTACTTTAAGGAATACATTACAATGTATCCACAAGAATCATCCTATGATACATTTAGAATGAATGAGCAACATATAGCCCAGTGTCACGTTCAGTCCATGGCCTGATCTTATATGCTTCTTGTCCCTATTTCAAAAACCAACTAAAAACACTTAACTTAGGCTTCTACAAGAATACTTTGTCCTTCCCTAAAAACTCACTATGTGGAGAGGAAATTGAGTGGGGATAAAATATAAGGGTAGGTCGAGAGAAGAGAAGGAAGGAAGTAATTTTTTTTACTCTGCTCCATGCATAATTCACACATACCTCCTAACAAATTATACTGATAGAAGGTGGGCCTCAAAAATAGGTTGGCAGCTTATATGAATAATTTGTTGTAGTATTCAGGCTTTGATAATCTTGTTTCCCTATTCATAGGTTGAATGATCGAATGTGCGGTTTTCTGCAAATCTTGCTCTAAAGAGGAGAAATAAAAACCTATGTCCCTTTTCAGTGTCAAGGTTCATTTGACACTTTGAAGTTGTGTTGGTGCTGTGCTTGCTGAGCCATGTAAATCTCCAGCCATCATATCCCATTGTGAGCTCAAGAATTGGAGAACAGTGTGGAAAAAATTGCAAACTGTGTTCATGGATAAAAACAGAAATCTGGGAAAAATTGATATATATATATATATATATATATATATATATATATATATATATATATACTTGATATCAAATTTAAATTATTGTTTTAGCAGTATAAAACTTTCCATTTAGGACTAGGCCTATATGGTTGTACTGTTAGGCATATTTATGACATTTAGAAGGGTTTGTATAAGATACATTGTGAACATACTGTAATATTAAAGAGGTTGGTGCAAACTGTTTCATGTTATGCTACATAACCATATGTGTTGTAATTTTGAACATCTGAAAAGTAGATAAAATATGAAAATATGTCTTCATAAACAAAACAAAGTATATATTTTGGATAGAACCTAAGCAATCATAATATGTAATAGGCTAATAGTGTATTTCGATATAGTTAAAATGAGTATTGAGAATTGTGGAAATCTTAGTCACACTTAAATAGTAATGATATTCTGGAAAGCACTAGCCTTAGTAGTCTTCCATCCCTTTTTGAAAGATTAACATCTGAATTTGGCCTTCGTTTTTATTGTCATGGAGTTGAGAAAGCTCAAGGCTTTCATGAATTGGTAGTCCCACTAGGAGCAGATATGCACATTGGATCTGACTGTCTGAGTATTGTATACATCTACAGTTTTCACAGAGCTAATCTTATCAACAATCCTGCATACATATTTTTGTGCTATGCAGTTCCTGGCACTGTGAAGGTCTACAACCTTGTCTCAAAAGCAGTTTGGATCCCGCTCCCCCACACACACATTCCCCCAAGATTCATTTTCCCACTAAAAATAGAAAATATTTGTGAGGCAAAGGTGATAGACAACCCTTCTTCCCCCCCAAAAAATACCATTCTCCCAATTTTTGGATTTCGTCCCTTGGAATTTCACACCTCTAAAAGGTAGATGGAGGAGTCATGTAGACTTGCTTTTTTTATATCCACACTCTTGATGCATTTCAGAGAAATAGTATAAGATCAAATCAAAAGCAGCCTGAGCAATGGTGGAGTTTGGTTGATAACTGAGGTTGGTCCAAACCTTTGACCCAACTTTGATTCTCATTGCCTGATTAATTTTTGGTGTATTTTATTTCTCAAAGAACATGTGTTTAGACATGTTCTTTGAGAAATGTTCTCACTTTGATCACCTACCAGGCTCTTCAATTGATCAGCACTGAAAACTTCCACTTTCTCATTTGCTGTATTTTTTAGGATCAATGACAAATGTTGTCGTGCTTTGTCAATAGACAGTTTTTCATATTAACATTTTCAAAGAAGAGACAGTGCCCTATACAGTGTTTTTTTATCATTTTAAACAGGAATGTCCTTCAAAGTCTTTTTCAGTGATGCTTATAAATCAAAGTGAGAGAAATACATACTGAATTTAAAATTAATGCATTTTTAATATGCAAGTAGGCTTAACTTTTCTTGATTTTAAACCCATCAAGATCAAACTCAAGCAGGCGTTCACATCCACAATTGAAACTCACCAACCTTTTTCTTTAAGTTAACATTGGTCCAAACTATCCCCACTGCTTTTGTCAATAGATCTTTTAAAGGCAGGCATTAAAGTGGAGTTTGCATTAGTCTTTTTTCCCCAACAGCTTTGGGCCTAGGGGCTTCTTTTAATAGGCATTAGTAAGGGACCAGAATTGAGTAGACGTTTGTGAAGGAGACTTGAAGTTTGGAACAGAATTGTCCTTTATAGTTTTTCCATGGGGGAAAAATCTTCTTATGAGAATAAAGGCTTTAGACTAATCTCCTTCCATCTGGAAAATGGAGAAGCCAGAGGTTGTTGGCACTAGGTCACATCCCTTATGTAAACTGTCAAATTCTTTTCATATTAATGGGGTATTAGCTTAAACACAAGGAAGGTGGCTTTCATTTATCACCCTTATTTTGCTTTTTTGTACAAAAAATAGACAATATTGACTGATGATAAATGTTTGTGGTCTGTTTAGAAAACAATTTTTGTTGTTTGAAATCTTGTTGACTAGAAGTAACATTATATTGGATTTTTTTTCCTACTGACTCTTGTAGCTAATTAAATTGAAGCTTTAGATGGCTATTCCATGCAGTGATATGGTTTGTGACATATGTAATCTTGACATTGCAGAGTGCTGGAAGGATGCCAGCACTAAATATGGGAGCAATGAGGAAATTAGGCTTTATAGAACATTAAGCAGCCAGTTGACTTAATGTGGCATTTTTGTTTTAGCTAATTTTGTCCAATTACCTGAAGTCTATGTTGGGGAGATGAAGGGAAAGGGTTAACTTTCTGGATATATTAGATGTTCTGTTCATGCAATTGACAAAATCAAGACATGATGCTAGGTGGCACTTTGATGTGACTTCAGAACTGGGCATTAAAGTTGTTTCAATAGCCAAATAAAATGAGTCAAGTTATATATTTAGAATGTTTTGTAAACTTAAGGCATGCTTTAATCATTGCTGGAAGCTCTCGTTTTCATTATTTCGTCGTTAATGGAAATGATACTTTAAGGCAACTGGTGATTTCCCAGATATTTCTGGACTGTAGCTTGCATTAGTCCTAGCACAGGTAGTCAGTGGTAAAGGGGATCATGGGAGTTGCATTCCAACAGTATCTGGACAATACTGCCCATTCATGTTTTATCTAGTTTGAGGTATCTTTAACTCTTGAAAATCATACTTTGGAATGAAGCAGAAATTCAGTTTGAGTTTTTTCAGACTTTTCTACTTGTTCGGGAGAAAGTAAAAACTTCATCTTCTGCTTGACTTTCTGAATATTTCTAGAACTTCTGTTTCCAATACATGGTTAGGTTGGATGGAAACAGACAACACTTCAGGGAAGTTTGTACAGATTAAACTAAGGAGTTTGTTATAGTGTGACTAACAGGCAGAAAGTTTGCTCAGGAAACTATGGAATGGTGTATCAGACAAAAAGGGTGGAGGGAAGAATGGTCCTGAAAGACGATCAAAGCTCCTGCCGTCAGGTTAAGCGATGCATATTTTTTACATTGGGGCTTTGTCATCTTAGGGACGTAGCTGTCTGGAACATATTAGCAGCAGTTTTCTTTAAGTAAGCGTTTCCAATTGATGATGGTGGGAATGTGCTTTCAGACAATCTCGCTGCTTGTGTTACACAGGATTTTCTGTCAGACCCCTGAGATACTACAGCAGCAGTGATGAAAGGAGAGCTGCCATGGTGGGGCAGGAAGCTGTTGCTATGTAACATCAGTATGATTTTTGTGAAACAGCAGTTTTGTCCCTGTGGAAATGGAAACAAGATTGCTAACATCTATGTAAAAGAGACAGTTTCCCCAAAACTTTTATACTTTAATCCTAAGCAAGCATCAGTAGAAGCAAATTGCATTTATTTTACTAGGTTTAACAATTCATAAGATTATATTCCTAGCATTTGTCATAGTGCTGCACTATGGGGGTCTCAAGGTTTCTTTCAAAATTATAGGTATTGCCTGTCTCTTAAATTTCAGTCCCAGAGGTTACTTTGTGACCATGATATAGTTTGGACTTTAATGCAGAATACAGCAGTACTGAATCAGTTTTGAAGGGTGCATTTTGTGTTCTCTTTAGAATGATCACAAACAGTAGCCACACTAAAAGATCATGCCTTGTGTATTTTGCAGAGAAACTGCTTCTAATCAGTCCACTTTTTAAAAATGCTTTTGTACTCAGGTTTCAGGCCAATCATGTAAATCCAGGATAAGAAGCAGCACTTGCTGTGAATCTGTTACTATTCTTTCCTACCAAAAAATATAATACAGCTAATTTCTGATTTCTATTAGAATTCTCTGAATGTATTCACTCTCTCCTTTCCCCTTTCTCTCTCTGTGGAGTGCTTGTTTTCTATTAACCTATAGAACAGATAACATTTCCTTGTAGGAAGTTCATTTTGGATTGTGCCCTGTGATATATAGTGAGCAGATATATTTCAATTCTTGCACATGCTGTGGAAAGGTCCATTTCACAGTAAGCGTTCTCTACACCAGTGATTCCCAAACTCTTGGTCCTCTGGATGTTTTGGATTTCAATTCCCAGCAGTCTCAACCATTTTGGCCAATGGTGAGAGATTCTGGGAGCTGAAGTCCACAATATCTGGAGGACCATAGTTTGGGAATCACTGCTCTACATCATTGGGGAAGCTATATAGGGCGGCATTTGTCACATGATGCTGGGTGAATATTATCGTCACAAGATCTGAGGGGGCTTGTTTAGTGTGAAACAGCTAAAGATAAAGATGTGAAGTAAAATCAATTTGTGACACAGTAGCTTTGTTTTAGCTTGGAGTCTATGTAATGTTTGCAGAACAAAAATTAAAGTGAAGAAAGTTCAGAATACAAGCCAGCAGGGGGTGCCATTGCCAGTTAAAGCCAGATAGTGTATGCGTATAATGCTACAAAAGAACAAAAAAATCCTCTTCCAGTCATTTTGTATTCTCCTATCCTTTTTGTTAGATCAAACAGCTGTCAGTAAAACATTTCCAGCTACACTTTCCACCTCCACAAAAAAGCAGCAGGTACAGCCCTGCTGCTTGATATCTGTGGCTCTGCAGCAATCAGTGGAGAGTACAACCCAAGTTGTGTAATCTTTGCAACACCAGCAAGTGATGCCTCTTTACAATGTTTTGCAGTGGATTCTTCGGCTTGCAGCCTCTCAGCATAGAAGTATCCCCTCCCTGGCTGAATGGTTCAAAGACAGGCAAAAAGAAAGGGAGGAAATTCTACAGGGATCCAGAACAAGTTACCAGATGGGAGTATATCCGTTACATTATGTAGTTTCGAAGGAATGTCAGATCTTTCATCTCTTGAGAATAAGGCGAGCCTCTTTCACTGCAAAGGAGGAATGCTTCACGTCTTCTTGTGCTTCACACTGTCTCCCTGTGGATGTGAGGTTACAAAAAGGTGTTAGCAGTTTGAGCAGGAAAGTTCCACTGAATGATTGCCCAAGCTTATTTTTCTAGCCTAAAGAATACTGTCTGGTTTATGTGTTGTTTGTTTGGGTAGCAAGTAATGACTTTTCAAAAATAACAAAGGCTTCTTTCATTCCATGCGCCCTATTGTCTCTCTCCTCCCCACTTGCACAGGGACACAGATGGGTGTAGGAGGAAATATTTTGGTCTATGAAGGCAGCAAGTTATCAGCACAGTGGAAGTTCAGCGGTCGTGTGATCAGCACTTGTAATCACAGTGTGGTTTATCTGCAAGAACCTTGGCTTGAAAGCCTGACCCAGTCAGTTCCCTGCACTTTGCTCCCTGGCTGGATTATGCACAAACAGCAGGCTGGAAACTTTCCCACTCTCGCTGGTGCACACAGAAGCAGCTCCACATGCTGTAGATGTTTGGATGAAGCTTTATGAACAAATCCACTGAGCTCTGTATGGGAACAGTCCTTAATCAGGATTGCCACTGCTTTCTCCTTTCCCTTCCTTGATAAAATCCTAGAAATAACTATGCACTTCTTTGATCACATCTTTGAGACACTTACAAGGATTCACAGATGCTGTGGTGTACTAAAAAATGTCTTAATTGAAACAACCTATAAGATGTTTAACTGTTTTAATTGGATTAAAATTCTTAGAAAGTACTGGTTTAAAATTATGTCCCATTATGTGTGGGGATTTTTAGTTATTTATTTCTTTTTGCTGGTTTTCTCCTTGTTAGTGAAACTCATTGAGCCATTCAGGTATTTTACAGAAGGTTCATAGATAAAGGTAAAGGTTTTCCCCTGACATTAAGTCTGGTCATGTCTGACTCTGGGGGTTGGTGCTCATCTCCATTTCTAAGCCAAAGAGCCAGCATTGTCTGTAGACACCTCCAAGGTCATGTGGCTGGCATGACTGTATGGAGTGCCGTTACTTTCCCGCCAGAGGTAATAATTGTTACCTATTGATCTACTCACATTTGCATGTTTTTGAACTGCTAGGTTGGCAGAAGCTGGGGCTAACAGTGGGAGCTAACCCCACTCCCCGGATTCGAACTGCCAACCTTTTGGTCAGCAAGATCAGCAGCTCATCTGTTTAATCCGTTGCGCCATCGGGGGCTCCACAGAAGGTTCATAGGACCCCTTCAACAGCTCAGGTATGATATAACTCATGGGGCTAAAGAAGGAAAGAAAAAAATACTATGCCCTCTGCCTTTAATAGAAACCACAACTGCATTGGAGCCCCAACCACTGACAGGGCAAACAGCTCAATATCTATCATTTCATTATTTCTTATGGATTTAACTTAGTGTTTTAAATCTTTTCTCTTTAAATGTTGTTGCAAATCATCTTGGATGATTGGAAAGGGATTTTTTTGGAATATAAGAATTATCTATCTATCATGTTAACATGTTGGTTCTTTTTAGGCACAGACCAGAGATAGCATTTCATTGATAAGAGACAAGTAAAACTTTTTTGCTGCAGTTCTGCCCAGTGATGCTAGTACCAATGAGACAATACTGCAGGTTAATATGACTGTTGAAGATATGGTATTTGCTCTGTTAATAAAGTGGGATGACAAACATTATTTTAAACTCACCAATCTGTTCTTTCATTTATGTGTGCTTTAAGCAGAAACACAAATAAGACCATCAATATTGTCTGTCTAGATCATTTTTGTTCAATATTGCCATTTATATGCAATGTGAAATATTAATCAAGACTAATTATAAGCAATGGCTATAAAACAAATTCAGGGCCAGTAAAGATCATGCTTCTTTATGTATTTATTGACTTCAGTGTGCTGGGGTAATTGCTAGTAATTAGATGATCCTAGACATTATGCCTCCTGTATATCAAAACAGTTTTGTTCGTTCTTTATTACATTTGCATCTTTTGCTTGTTAGCAGCAATGCAGTTTAGTACTTAGGAATTATTGATTGCATTTTGGTTTTATATATGATTTTGTTTTGATGTATCAAACTGTGTAACTGTAAAACTATTCCAAATGCATGTGTTTATAGTGAGATTGTGTCTGTTAGCATGCCGTGCCAAATAAAATAAAATTGTAGTATTGCCTAAATAATACCCTAAAAGTACCAGATCCTGTCTGATCTTGAAAGATCAGCAGAGTCAGCACTGGTTAGCACTTCGATGGAAGATCACCAAAAATACTAAGTGCTATAGCCTGGCAAAAACACCTCTGAGTATTACTTCTCAAAAGAACCCTATGAAATTCATGAGGTTGTCATAAGATGCTATGAGACTTGAAGACACACACGCACAGACCTATGTCATTGATCCAACAGTATTAATGAATTGAAGGTGGTTTGATCACAGTAAAAACAAAGACCTTTGACTATTATTGTGTACAAACTCTTCCCATGCCATGTGGCATAAGGGTGCCATCAGCATATGAAGTACATTTCTCAAGAAAATTGGTGATAATATCTTTCCTTGACTAGGTATGGAATTATTATTATTATTATTATTATTATTATTATTATTATTATTATTGACACAACGACGTTGTATGACACAGCAAACAAGATAGATATGCTGGATTTCGTTTCACAAAACCACAAGTCGAACACTTCCCAAGTGTCTAGGACTGTGTGATGTATTTTCGGATGATGCGTGCAGATCCCAGCAGGGTGGCCTTTTGCAGTTGGCAGATCGCAATTTTGTCAATGTCTATTGTTTCCAAATGCCGGCTGAGATCTTTTGGCACGGCACCCAGTGTGCCCATCACCACCAGGACCACCTGCACTGGTTTCTGCCAGAGTCTTTGAAGTTCAATGTTGAGGTCCTGATAGCGGCTGAGTTTTTCCTGTTGTTTTTCGTCAATGCGACTGTCACCTGGGATGGCAACATCAATGATCCAAACCTTGTTCTTTTCCACAACTGTGATGTCTGGTGTGTTGTGTTCCAGAACTTTGTCAGTCTGGATTCGGAAGTCCCACAGTATCTTTGCGTGTTCATTTTCCACGACCTTTGCTGGTTTGTGATCCCACCAGTTCTTTGCTGCTGGCAGGTGGTACTTGAGGCATAAGTTCCAATGGATCATTTGGGCCACACAGTTGTGCCTCTGTTTGTAGTCTGTCTGTGCAATTTTCTTACAGCAGCTGAGGATATGATCAATGGTTTCGTCAGCTTCCTTGCACAGTCTGCATTTTGGGTCATCAGCTGATTTTTCGATCTTGGCCTTAATTGCATTTGTTCTGATGGCTTGCTCCTGGGCTGCAAGGATTATTATTATTATTATTATTATTATTATTATTATTATTGTATGACACAGCAAACAAGATAGATATGCTGGATTTAGTTTCACAAAATCATAAGTCGAACACTTCCCAAGTGTCTAGGACTATGTGATGTATTTTCGGATGATGCGTGCAGATCCCAGTAGGGTGGCCTTTTGCAGTTGGCAGATTGTAATTTTGTCAATGTCTATTGTTTCCAAATGCCGGCTGAGATCTTTTGGCACGGCACCCAATGTGCCAATCACATTATTATTATTATTATTATTATTATTATTATTATTATTATTATTATTATTATGTACTTCGCTTTATCTCCTCTGAAGGAAAGATATTCCTTGCCTAAATAAATCATGACCATACGTGGCCTTACATGGCATGCTGCTAAATCATGATTAAAATCTTCCTCTGCACCCATATGTAAGGCAAAGGTTTTGATGTTACTATTCTTTTTGTTAAAAAAAAGTTCCACATCCAAGTAGAACAGGTTTTCTTTGTAATTCCTTTGCATATATTTAGCATTTAATTATGGTTAAAAAGTATGTTTCTTTGAAAAAAAGTCCCAATTTCCATTCTTTAACCAGAAGCTTCAGATCTAGCATAAATTGTCTGTTGATTGAGTTTAACCTAGTCTATTTCCATTGTCTGACGTATGAACACCATAAATTAACCAGCCCTAAGGCAAGAATAGAAAGCTTTCACACGCTTACGTGCCTGTGAAAGCAGCTTTGAATCAGAGGGAAAGAACCTATCACACACACATGAAAAATGGTGAATTTATGAAGGAAATGGAATTGTGAAGCTTGACTGGGCTTGCATGCCACCAAGTGTCTGCGAATGGGAGGAGAGCTGGAGAGAGAAGACAAACAGTCTGTGAGATTTTCTCCTGAATGATCTCATTTAATTGATTGATTCTCCTGAGGTCATAAATGAGCTCCTTGCTGAGTCAGGGTTGGAGGTCAAAGTGTAGTGCCAGCTGCCTAGCCAACCATAAAACAATAGCAGCTTCCTTCTGTATGTAAGAAAGAGGCATTCCAGGGTAATGTTTTATTAGACTTCAGGGTAACCTTTCTTTTTACACGCCTCAGGATTCCCTTCAGTAGAAATTATATAGTGTCACTTATAATTAACCTTTTCTTCTCCTTAGCCATTTGCACTTGAAAGTTTCCAAAAATAAGCCATGTGTGCTTTGCAGTAACTACTTTAGCATCTCTTTCATTTTCATCTCTTTTTACACTTCCCCTTAATGCATTTCCTTTATTATTTTCACAGTGATTTAGAAGAAACCAGGCATGGTTTAGCTAAAGCACAACCAAGGTGAATTCTTGTTGGCTGCAGCATTCTTTTACTTTATGCTGATGATGCTTGACATATATATGTGTTCATATTTTAGACTTCCCACCCTGATTCTTTGTCTCACAACTCTGGTGAGTTTGCATTATAAAGGCAGAGCTGAAGTAAGATAAACTTATCGTTGTTAGGGGTATGAGACTTTTAGGAGAGTATGTAAAGTTGATTCAGAAACTAAGCAGGGTCAGCCCTGGTCAGAATTTTGATGGGAGACTACCAATGAATACCAAGTACTGTAGGCTGTAGTTAAGAGGAAAGAACGAATGGCAAAACCACCTCTGGTTATTACTTTCCTTCTGATATTGAGACTGTATCCTCAAGCTTTGAGGATTATCTGGGAAGGAATCCCACTGAAGTATTGCAGCACACCAAAATACTTGGGAGTTACCCTGGACTGTGCTCTGACTTACTAGAAGTACAGCTTGACTATCAGGCAAAAAGTGGGTGCAAAAAGAACATCGTACAAGAGCTGACTGGCACAACCTGGGGATCACAACCAAACACAGTGAAGACATCTGCCCTTGCGCTTTGCTACTCTGCTGCTGAATACGCATGCCCATGGAGCACATCTCACCACGTTAAAACAGTGCATGTGGCTCTTAATGAAACATGCCGTATTATCACAGGATGTCTACACCCCACACCACTGGAGAAATTATACTGTTTAGCTGGTATTGCACCACCTGACATCCTCCGGGAAGTATCAGCCAATAATGAAAGGATCAAGGCAGTGACATCTCTGGCCGTTCCCTTGTTCGGATATCAGCCAGCACACCAATGCCCTAAATCAAGAAATAATTTTCTAAGATCCACAGAGATACTACCAGGAACCCCCCAGCAAGTGAGAGTCCAAAAGTGACAGGCTAAAACCCAGAACCTCAGGCCATGGATGATACTGAATGAGAGACTCCCTCCTGGGCACACAGAAGACTGGGTGACTTGGAGGGCGCTGAACAGACTGCGCTCTGGCACCATGAGATGCAGAGCCAACCTTAAGAAATGGTGCTACAAAGTGGAGTCCACAACATGAGAGTGTGGAGAAGAGCAAACCACAGACCACTTACTACAATGCAGTCCGAGCCCTACGACATGCACAATAGAGGACCTTCTTATAGCAATGCCAGAAGCACTGTAAGTGGCCAGTTACTGGTCAAAAGGCATTTAGTATAATGCCAAGTTTTTTAACTTTGCTCATGTTTTTAAATACATTACAAATGTACCCTCGGTTTGCTTCTGATATGATAAATAAATAAATGGAGGCTGTAGGATTTCTATAAGTGCTGCTGTGCTGTGATAGTGGCCCCATCTATGCTGCCATATAAAGCAGTTCAATGTTGTTAAACTGCATCATGAAATCACATTATATGGCAGTATAGATGGGGCCAGTATTTTGACAAACATGCATGAACATTCTATATATTGTCTGATGCACTCTGTTTAAAACTAAAGTTCTCTGATTTCTGTTTGTTATCTTAGTTCTTATTTATTGTTATTCCGCAGTCTAGTTTTATTGTTTGCCAAAATTACAGATGACTTTCTATTGAGGTATAAATGTTAAAGCTTTAGATCCTGCTTCCTGAACTGTTCCAATTATTTCCTGTATGGACTTGTTTGGTAACCATGTCTTGAGGCTGTAGTTGTGCTGTAACTGGACTTAAAATCTGCTGGAACAGCTTTGGTTTTTAACCTTAAGCCCCAAGTCATGTCAGAGGTCATACTGCAACCAACCCAAGAGGGTGAATCATGAAGCAAGGAGTATACAGTTTCTTAAAGATGTGACCCTCCTCTGTTTGGGCACTTGGAGACTTTAATATAATGATCAAGCTTAACAGCTTGTAAAAGCACAAACAGCTTGAGGTTAGCCATGTTAAACAAATGGCTAGCTCACATTTCTTTGTCCCTATCAGATTTATAACCCAATATCCAAATGAGAACTTGGGAGGGGGATAGGAAAAAAAGATTAGTGAACTGATAATGACAGCAGATCCTTGGTCATACAAAATTTGGAAAAAGAAATTTAGCTATCACAGTTTTACATCTTCATTGGTTTGTGTGTGCAAAACTGGGCTTCTGTTTTAAAAAGTTGGAATTCCTTTATTGCAACCAAGTAATGATTTTGAAAATGACCATTGTTGGTCAAAAAAATCATTTAAAATATTTGTGTCCGTGTATGAATATTCATCCTTATGAAGCAGTTCATATCTAGAATGAATCTTTATATAGAGAATTACCATATGTAATTGTGTATAAACTGACCTCATAGAAGGGCAGGTTTTGGGGCCCAATTATTGATTTTGATATGAGCCGTGGATAAATAGAGTATTTTTCTTTCCTTTCAAAAATATTTAGGAAGAGCTAAAGAGATGAGGATCTTGTTTATTTGTGAAAGGAAAAAAGGGGGAGAAGAGCAATGAAACTAACCTGTACTATTAGGGATCCACCATGAATATAGTGATAAGAGATGTTCCTCTTGGTGTGGTGAAGCATGAAAGCAGCCTTTTAATTCCATTATTCCTCTGTTGCCCAAACTGGAAAAAGAAAGCCAGCCCTTCCTTTCCCACCTTCCTTTTCAGCTTGACTAGTGTTCTACTATGTGGGGGAGCCCAAAAAATGCAATGCACTCACTATTTTGTGATGCTTTGGGGCAGAGTGGCAGTGGCCATTTTTCATAGGGGCTTGCTGCATAAACTTCAGTTGTCAAGCCTTGGGAGACTTAGACAGTAAGCCTTTATTAAAAATAGTTGCCACCAGTCTGCTCTACTTCAAGTGTTCGAAATGGTGGTGAGTAGAGAACACCCTGCTCATTGAGCAATTGTCAGCATCTGTTTCTGGCTCTGACCCATGGATATGTTGACTCAGCTTTTTGGGATCAAGGTTTTCCCCATTTTTTCCATCATATATACGAGTATATGGTATGCATGAAGATTCAGAGTGTTAAACCTTGGTGAATTCCTTTGATATTGGTCACTTCTCCAATTCATATCATGTTGTTGCAATTTTTGTTGTGTGCTTTATTACTGGAAGATGGGAGGATGAGAGGGCTTGGGAATGAATAAGGGTCAGGTAGACTAATTTGTGTTTTTAGCTGTGCTATGATATATTTCCTGGCTGTACTTTTACTGCCAAAATTATGGTGTTGAGAGAGTACGCTTCTATCTAAAGGAAATGCACATCAACACTTTTGGTCTTGAAAAAATGGTAATGATAAATTATGTTTGAGGTATGAGGAACAATGGCAGTATTCATGATGATTTTTTGTTTGGACAGACATCTGGAATAATGAAGCTACTATATTTTTTATCTGGGAAATATTTGAAATCTTGACCTCTCTCTCTGTTCTATCTTGTTGTTAGCTATAAAATGCTTATGTGCTAAAATCCTTTAGAAATTTTATTTTTCAGTGCACGATAACAGGAGTAGAACAGCTAACTGTTTAGGCCAAGTAGTGTCTTCCATCAGGATTCTGCAATAAGTAGGTACACTGTATGATTTTACCAAGGATAGTGAGGTTGTCATAAAAAGACATTAGTGTATTCACACCTAGTTACTTTCTTTACACTGTATTAAAATACAGTACTTTTTAAAATTGTCAATATTTAAAACAGGAAGTGTGTGAGTCTATGTGTTTGTGTCAGAGAGGAGGGGTGAGTAGGTGACCAGTCCTACTCATCGAGCTGGACACACCCTGGACTTGATTTTTAGTATTGGAATACAAATGACTTTATCTTCAGTTTTAGAGATTCCTTGGTCTGATCATTACATCCAGAGCACTCAAATAAAAAGTGCGCCACCACAGCGTCCGGAGACTGAACAAATTTTTGCGTGGCCGAGGAAGCTGATGGATCCTATTAGACTTTTGAGTGTCCTTAAAGAACTGGATTACACAGCCAATTCTCTACATGAACGGGTGGAAAATTGGAATAAAAATCTATCAACTGCCTTAGATATAGTTGCCCCTAAATGGGCTTTTTGCCCTTGCCGGAATAGATCTCCGTGGTTCACGGATGCATTACATCAGATGAAACTTGAGCGGAAGAGATCAGAACGTAAATGGCGCAAGTAACCTGATGAAACATCGAAGTCAGCTCTCGAAACACATCAGAAAATCTACAAAGCAGCCACCAGAGAGGCCAAAAAAGAATATAATTCCTCACTGATAGCTCCCACCAGATCTCGACCTGCTCAAATATTTAAAATTGTTCGTAACATCATAAATTCAACCCATCCAGCCAAAGATATGGCCAGTCAAGATATTACAGCAGAGACCTTTCAGAGCCACTTCATAAATAAGATCAATCTGCTTCGTGAAGGGCTACCTCCCACAGAGGACACATTGAGGGAACTAGAAGCTTTCTGGCCATCTAGTGACAAACTTCTAGAACTTTTTGTGCCATTAGAAATGGAAGATCTGGAAAAGACTCTACCTGCAGCAAAACCAACTACCTGCTCCCTCGACCCTTGCCCCACCCGGTTGGTTAAGGAGTGCTGGGAGGGACTACGAGATCCCTTAAGGAACATCATTAACAGCTCCTTGGAACAAGGAATTTTCCCAGAGTGTCTTAAAGAAGCAGTGGTTCACCCTCTTCTGAAAAAACCAAGTCTAGACGCTGCCATACCTAGTAACTACCACCCAGTTTCAAACCTTCCGTTTTTGAGCAAGGTGATTAACGGACAGTGGCGGGACAGCTACAGCAATTATTAGATGAGACTGCGGGCTTCGACCCCTTTCAATCAGGCTTTCATTCAGGTCATGGGACAGAGATTGTCTTGGTAGCTATTACTGACAAAATTCGTTGTCAGTTAGACTGGGGTGGATCAGCGCTATTGGTACTCTTGGACCTTACAGCTGCACTCGACACCATGGACCATGACTTGCTGATCCATCGATTGGCTATTTCTGATGTACGAGGTTTAGCTCTTAAATGGTTCAATTCGTTTCTCCGGGACCAGAGACAGAGGGTGGAGTAGTTAGGCCAAAGCTCTGACAGCTCCTGCCTTTGCTGTGGAGTTCCCCAGGGTGCTGTTATTTAACATCTACGTCCGACCACTTGCTGGACTAGTGTGGAGCTTTGGCATAGAGTGCTACCAGTATGCAGATGATACCTAGCTACTCTTGCATCTCGAACCTGGGACAACCACGATTCCTGAGAGCTTTAAGCTGTGTTTGGAAGCAGTGATGAGTTGGCTGCGAGCGAGTAGACTAAAAGTGAATCCCGCAAAAACTGAGATACCCTGGCCCGGCCAGCCACCAGAGTTAATCCAGTCACTGCCTGATTTTGATGGGGAAGTTCTGGTTCCGTCTGCTACTGTTAAAAGCCTTGGGGTTATGTTGGACTCATTGCTGACAATGGAGGCCCAGATCACTGCCATAAGTAAGCAGGCCTTTTTTCACCTTTGCCAGGCAAGGAAATTGGCATCCTACCTATCGACAGAAGCATTGGCAACGGTAATCCATGCAACAGTCATCACTAGGTTGGATTATTGTAATGCCTTATATGTCGGCCTTCTAAAGACAAAAACCCAGAAGATCCGAATGGTCCAAAATGCGGTGGCCAGGGTGCTAGCGGGATCATCTATAGGATTCCATATTACACCGATTCTGAAACAACTGCATTGGCTACCAATAGAACATCGGATCTCTTACAAGATACTGATGCTGACATTTAAAGCTCGAAATGGCCAAGGACCATTATATCTTAGGGACCGCCTCATTCCTTTTTTTCATCAGTGGTCACCTCGACCCTCCCAGGAAAATCTCCTATATGTACTGGGCCCTAGAGAGGTACGCCTGGAAGCTACAAGGTGTAGAGCCTTTTCGACCTATGCTCCAATTCTGTGGAACTCATTGCCTCCATATGTTAGAGCAATGTCGGAGTTGCGACCTTTTGTAAAAGCGTTCAAGACTTGGCTGTTTGGTTGTGCATTTAAGTAATTTAGATCTAATTTGCCAAATAGTCACTGTTGAATGTTTTTATGTTGAATGTTTTTATATTGTGGAATATTTTAAATTGTAAGTCGCTCGGAGCACTCTGGTGGAGAGCGACTAATTAAGAAATAAGTGAAGTGAACTGAAGAAGAAAGAGCACATATCTCTAAACACATAATTTCTTGTTACAAACTGAAGAGCATAAATGTTAAGATACTGTTTTTGCTGATGTCTCATGCAAAAGAGCACATTTTTATCACCATTCTTCTTGGCTAATGATTAAGTCCTGGCTTTGTGTGACATGTTGACATTATTGAAGAGATGGCCCTTTTATCACTCCTCAATATCATATTGTGCTCACTGTTTAAATTCTTTTAAATATTTAAAGGGCCAATAACTTGTACTAAGTAATTTCACATGAATTTGCGAGATTTCCATCCTAAATACATTAATGAACTTTGGAAAGGTATAGGCATTGGTGCCTGGATTGCATATTTTTGATAGGGCGAAAGGTACATATTTTGGTGTTTGTGCTCTGCTTTACTTGAAGTTAAAGTATTCCTGCTGTAATGGGATTTCATTCTCAATAGGTGTCCATAGGATTATTTGTTCAAGAACCTGATTTTTGTTTTTCCCCCCTGAATGCAAAGACTTATTAACTGTGAGTTATGCTTCCCCTCACACTATTTTCTTTGTGCTGCCTGCTTGAAGGGTGCTGAGCAGCTGTTAGTTGCAGTCAGTGCAGTTCAGAAGCTCTTTAGCAGTTAAACAGCTGGTTACCACTATAGAAAAAGATAGTAGCTGGTCACTCATCCAGCACTTGGGATGTTTTGACAGATCCAAGTATGTATTGAGTTTAACTGATAGTCAGATTTTGACAGGTGCCGTTATATAAAAAGAATGCTTTGACTCTTGAGAGTGTGAAAGGTTTGCCCTTTTACTCAAAGAGATGCCACTCTCTGGAGTCATGATTTCACTATAAAAACCCTGTTCTGGTAGATTTATATGAGCACTGGTTATATATGGGTCCATTGGTTTTTTTTTTTAATATATCAGCCATTCTGAAGTTCTTTTTAATGGAAAATCTGGACAGTTTAAGGTGATTACTGCTTTGTGAAAATTTCCCAACTAGACAAAAGTTTCCATAAGATATCATTGTATGTGCAAAAATAATAACAAAAACATATTTGGATAAAATATACATCCCAATTGCAAGACTAATGCTATTTGTGGTGCTTCTCTCAAGCTGCTTTTTGTGCTGTTGTTGCTCTAACTACTCCTACCCAGTGATACCATGAAAGAGGAGAAACAGATGGAAATGATTGGAAGAAACTTCAGTGGCTTCAGATATTTTCATAGGGTATCTGACTAGATGAGGAGAGAGTTTAACAGTGCGATGACTTTATTAACAGAAAATAATGAAATAGCTCTGTTAGGCAATCAGTTTTAAGAATATTAGTCATTTATGAACCAGTGTGTTGACTAATAAGTCAGTTCTTCATTTAACCTTTGCATTGCATATTAATGATTTGTGGTCTTACTGAACTGTTTTAATTATATTCCCACCTCTGACATTTTGCTCATTATAGCTCATTTATAGCACGTAACAATCCTGAATTGGGCACAGGCAGATAATTCTTTGGTTCATTCCCACATGTAAATCAAGCAATAAATACCACAGTGTACAAAGGTGTACAAAGCTGTCTAAGGAGTTGTTAAATGTCTTTGTCGCAGGTGAAAAGATTCTCTTCAGGACACTGACAGGTGGCTGGCTTTTTGTCCTATTGTACTTAACATCTAGAACCAGAACTAAAACTACAAATGTATAAAATTAAATTATATTTCCAATTTTATAAATCTGGTTAACATATGAATTGGTGTTCTAGCACCAGTCTCTTAAAGGGTTTGCTTCTCCTTATTTCCACGCAGAAAATCTCCAAAGTAGGGCTTTTGACTTTCAGGTTTTATTGTTCAATATAAGAAAAATTTGAAGGAAACTATTGCCTCTTGCCTGAGCTAAATGACACACCTTAATTGCTGCTGAATGTCAACTTCTTTATAAACTAAGGGAAAGTTTTAAAAGCATCTTAGATGTTCTGAGTTGGCAGATACGAAGGAAGCATTTCAGATAATCTGAGAAGCATTTTGTGAGAAGTCTTTCTGATCAGAATGGTTTCAGATTCAGAATAGTGTTTGTCATGTTTAGTTTTTTAAATCTTGAACAGTTTGTCATTTTGAAAAGCAAAGGATTGTTGGATTTATTTTGTCCTGTTCAGGACCAAAAAACCTAGCATGTAGAGTGGAAGCAATGCATTGGGTCCAAAGACTTTTTGTCCTAGAATATTATACCAGAATAACATTTGAGATAGTTGTGGTCCATAAACACAGTGATTGTTCTAAACAATATGAGATTCCATGTTTTTTATAGATCCATAGTTCATACTGTGTCTTTCTAAACAATCCACGTCCTCCAAATGATCTCTAATTGATCAATGGGAGTACCAGTCTTTTATGAAAAAATAATTTATGCCAACTGCCAAATAAAATACTTGTGCTTATCTTGGAAAATTAACACAACATATTCACAACCAGGAACTGATTAGGTAAAGGTAAGGTTTTCTCCTGACATTAAGTCTAGTCGTGTCTGGGGGTTGGTGCTCATCTCCATTTCTAGGCCGAAGAGCCGCCATTGTCCATAGACACCTCCAAGATCATGTGTCCAGCATAACTTCATGAAGTGCCATTACCTTCCTGCCAGAGCGGTACCTATTGATCTACTCACATTTGCATGTTTTCGAACTGCTAGGTTGGCAGAAACTGGGGCTAACAGCAGGAGCTCACCCTGCTCCCTGGATTCGAACAGGCATCCTTTCGGTTAGCAAGTTCATCAGCTCAGTTTCTATTGATCAAGTTTCTGAGCAGCTGAACTAATGTTCATTTTAGTAGCAGTTTGCACTTTGTTTCATTTAGTGTGGATTTTGCCTGATATAAAGCTTCACTGTGCAGCTAAAGTATACATATGTAATTTGTTTATATCCTGCCTTTTTCCCAGCAGAGGAAAATAAAGTTTTAAAAAGCATCTTTCATCTCAGGTTGTTTCACATGTTTTACAACATTGAGATGAGCTCTGTGGAAAAACTGGCTAAACAGCCATCTAGTAATAAAATCTAACTTTATCTTTCAGCACCTACGGAATTTGGAAAGCAAATACACTGACTAGTTCAATAGGTGAAGTACAGTTTCATAGGTTTTCAACACTTAGTGATGCATAGTTTTTGTGATGTGGATTTCTTATTATGGAGAATTTTATTATAGAGGAAATAATGACTTAAGGAACTTGTATGAGTCCCAGTTTTTAACACATTTCAGAATGTCAAGATAAGTAAAAATGGTGGGTTAGTTAAACATGAAAGGAAGTTTTTATGAAAATCTGTATATATATTACACACCTACTAGCAAATTGCGAAATACCAGAGCTGTGTGGCAGGCTTATACACCCTAATCAGATCATCTTTGCTACAAACCTAAGGTGCTCATTCCCATTTTAGAGATGAAGAATCTGAAATGAAGAACATCATCCTCAACAATCTGGGGTGAACATGGACACATCAGGAGAAAATACAGTGTTTTAGCCATGCACCTTGGCAACTGATTGAGGAATAGGATTGGTGTGTAGTTTCCATTAATTGTGTTATTTGTGTAAATATTTACCATTCATCATATTTCTCCAAGCATTGAGTGGCTAGGATTCTTTAATTTTTCAAGCTGCAAAATGTGTTTCACTCTAACTTGTATAAGGGATAGGGAAATAGCCAATTAACTAGGATTAATTTTATATGTTTGGCCTGAATACCCTAAAGGCATCAGATCATGTATGATCTTGGAAGCTAAGTGGAGTTTCTATTTGGATGGAAGACCACCAATGAATACCAGGTGTTGCTTGATATATTTCAGAGTAAGGAATTGATAAAGTATTCCTTGCCTAAGAAAACCCTATAAAATATATGGGGTCACCATATGTTGGCAGACCTGGAAACACACTCACTCACTCACACACACACAATTTCACATGGAGGATTATTGAGGAAAGATTAATAAATATAGGAAAATGAGGCAAAGTAGAGACCAGAGGCATGAAGGCTAAATGAAGGCCACAGAATAGACATTGGACTTAAAAACAAATCCAAATTGGAGTTCAGAGAAAAAACAGAAAAGAGGAGAGGAGGCAGGGAATTGAAGTAGGAAAGACTTAATCAGGAACAGGCTGCAAAGAGACTTCACAGTGCTGTGATAGAATCATAGCATCAGAGTTGGAAGAGACCACAAGAGCCACGCAAACCACAGCAATGCAGGAACACTCAATCAAAGCACTTCTGGCAGATGTCCGTTCAAAAACACCCAGAAAAGGAGACTCCACCATGATCCATAGGTGAGCTTACGCTTTGCAAAGGCAGAAGAAACACCAGAAGACATTTGATTGAGTTGGCTTAAGAAAACTGATATTTAACTTAAGGGGAAATGAGAACGAGGAAAACATGAGTTGTAGAGACATCTAAAGATTCGGCCAAAACTATACACAGAGCCTGTGTACTTTCCTCCACATGAACCTCACCAGCAGATGTCTTAAGTTATTTATAGGCAGTTCACAGAGGATATTTATATGGGTCTCCGAAGCCACTGAAATCCCTTACTTTTCCATTCAAAGTGGTATGAGGCAGCCACTTGTTGGCTTATATGTGAGCAGAACTTGGAGCCCAGTAGGAATTGTGCTTTGAGCGCTATGAATTCTATATGGGCTAGTGTGAAGTTTTGAATCAGGATTAGTGCAAAATATACAGTGTGACCTCTTATCCACAGATTTGATATACATAGCTTCACTGAAATGTTTGTGGGCATCTCTAGGTCCTCCAGTGTGATTCTATGGTATACTTCAAACCTAAGTATGTAGTAAATATATTTGCTATTTTCCATGCTTCATGTATCCATAGCAGGCCTTAGAATGCATTTCCTGTTAATATGGGGACTGTGCTGTAAATATATATGAAGCTTTATGCTACATAGAAGTACATTACATTGCATAGAATGTTTCTAATGTTTGAAGCACCTCTGGTTTTAGCAGAGAATCTAAAAATGTGTTTGTCTTGGAGCTGAATCCCACATATCTCTTGAATCCCTTAACGGGATGTTCGCACATTGTCATATTGGTTCTTGGAGAAGAGCATGCTTTGTGTGTTCTGCGAAGAGATCTTTTTTACTACTTCATCATTTATTATCTATGGCACTTACTAAGGATAGCTGAAGAAGTTCCGTTTTTCATTTGAGCACTCAGTTTGTTCCTGTTTGACTCTCCTTGTTTGTCATTGCCCGGAGCATCACACGTAGAGTGCAACTACAGTTACATGTTTGTTTAGGCCTTGGGTGCACAACTGTTTGCTATCAGACCTGCTTAAAGAGACTGATAACTGAATTGTTAAACTTACAATTCAAGCAACTCTTGGTCTAAGGGGGAATCCAAATTCCCAAATGAAAAATAATTTCAAAATATGTTCTAAAAATGTGGGGAGGGTGGGAAAAGGTTGCATGAAGCATTTTGTTAAATGATTGTTGTTTCATAATTAGAGCTTTGCTTTCAGTCTGGAAAAATGTGTTCAAAGTAAGATGACATCAATAAATCCTAAATCCTATTGGCAAGCTGTTCTCCATATAAACCGCTCCTTATTTCATAATGTATCTCTGAAACTGAGGCAGCTCTGGGTTGAATAACCCAATCAAAGCAACCAGGTGGCTTGGATCTCTCTTAATGTACTGCTTCGGACACAATGCATATGTTTCGCAAATATATACTGAATTAGTGAGCTCCTGCTGGAAGCGTTCAGTAAGAACAAGTGATTTGTCTTGCTTATGAAAGGCACATATATTTTCCTTCATAGTTGTTTGTCAGTTTGCACATTACTTTATTTATGAATTCAGGAAGGGCAATTGCCATTTTTCAGCTCCTGAGCAGATGTGCTCCAGACGGTCAAATTGATCACAAGAAATAAATGCAACATTATTACCAGGGTTGGTGGAAGAGATGGCTATTGCAAATCGTATTTTCTTCATTCTTTCTCCCCCTTTTAATGACTGCTTTCTGTTAAGCTTTCTTTGGGAGGTCAGAATGACTGAAGAAGGTATGGGTTTTCAGAAGCTTTCAGGCACATAGCTGAGGAAAAGGAGGAAAGCTGGCAAAGGACAATTCCATGAGTGAGCTCTCTTAGTTGTAATCTTTTTGGCAGGGAGGCTGAAAGTAGCATTTAATTCTGTATGTCAGTTGAAAGGCCACAAGTGTCAGCCTTTAAGAGTTATTTGCAATTACAACACTCATACCTTGGAAGGTATTTTTAAATTGTCTGTCTCTATAGATCAAATGTCTAAAGAGAGGTCATGGAAGGTGGATTAAAATGTTGCAGAAGAACCCTAAACAAGTAATCTATTTTGGAAGAATTCAGCATTAGGCATTAGGCCAATCCACTACAGATGCTTCAGCTGCTTTGATGTGCTTGTTACCACTAATTTTTGTGTATGTAAGTCAAGAAAAGTATTGTGTGAGGAATACTATCCAAGACACAGGTAGTTTTTGATCCACCAGAACCAGTCTCCTAGAATGAGACTCATCATGTCTTCAAGCCTGGAAGTGACCTGTAATTTTTCCTGCCATTTTAACTAGTGGGAAAGAAAGTAATAGTGCCTTACACAGCTTGGGAAAATAAGGAAATGTGTGTGTGTGTTTTTTCCAGCTTTCTTAGAACAGTTTAGTAGTACTTGGATGATACGGTAATTGCAATGTACATTTCCTTTTAAAATTCCTTTAATTTATTTTTAATTTAATTTATTTTTAAATTAACAATTTTCTTTTAAAAATATGAGATATCAACATGCCATTGGCAGAGATTATGTTGGAAACCAGTTCGTAGATTAAGATCTTCCAGGGAGCTCCTGCTCTTGGCTCCACTGGCCTCACAGGTGCGGCTGGTGTGGACGAGGGACAGGGCCTTCTTGGTGGTGGCCCCATGGCTATGAAACTCCCTCCTGAGTAGGATCAGGTTGGCCCCCTCCCTCCTGACCTTTAGGAGACAGCTAAAGACCTGGCTGTGGAACCAGGCATTGGGCCCATCATAGGAATATTTAAAGTGAAAGTGAAAGTTGAAAGTGCAGTGACCCAGGACTCTTTACGGACAATGGCTATGTCTTTGTGTGAGATATGATGTTACTTTATGTGATGTGTTTAATAATGTTTAATGTTTTATTAGGGGAGGGAGAACTTTGATGTTTTATGCTGTTTTTTATCGAGGGCATTGAATTGTTGCCAACACTGAACCGCCCTGAGTCCCCTTTGGGGTTGAGAAAGGCAGTATATAAATACAGTAGAGTCTCACTTATCCAAGCCTCGCTTATTCAAGTTTCTGGATTATCCAAGCCATTTTTGTAGTCAGTGTTTTCAATATATCATGATATTTTGGTGCTAAATTCGTAAATACAGTAATTACAACATAACATTACTGCGTATTGAACTACTTTTTCTGTCAAATGTGTTGTATAACATGATGTTTTGGTGCTTAATTTGTAAAATCATAACCTAATTTGATGTTTAATAGGCTTTTCCTTAATCTCTCCTTATTATCCAAGATATTTGCTTATCCAAGGTTCTGCTGGCCCGTTTAGCTTGGATAAGTGAGACTCTACTGTACTGCAAATAAATAAATAAATAAATAAATACTTTTTGAACTGTGAAATTGTCATGGATGTGTTTGGGATTGTTGAACCTATCATTTTTTTTAAAAAAAACTACTAACTTTTAGAAGCTCTAATACATAAACATACAAATGAATAATTGAAACTTTGCAGACATATATATATAAGATTCCACTGGAAATAACTGGGCACGATTTACATGAAAATGTCAAATGCTGATAATTCCCATACAGAACATCTAATGCTGATTATCTCAATTCAAATAACAGGTTGAAGGTACCTAATCCTTTCAGAACATGAATTGGAGAGTTGTCAGGATAAGTCACTATCTTGGGTTGAAAAAAGAAGTGAATTTATTTTAAAATACTAGGCTTTCAATCTGGAATTCCTGTAGTGATTTAAAGGCTTCATTGGGATAGGGACATTGCATGTTTCCTCTGTGAATGTTTCCCCGCGTACATTAACATGACTCACCCTATTTTAGCTCAGAGCTAAAACAAATAACATACTTCATTTCTGCAATTTAGAACTGTACTGCTACCAGTCTTCTGAGATTGTAATTGATGGATTTTAAGCATGTTTGGCTTATATCAAGATCACAGAATAAACATAACCTCACTCTTCATGCTAAGACCTGCTATCTTGACAGACTGGTAACACTTGTGAAAGATGTGGATTTGATATAGCAGCGAGTAGCTTTTATTACCTTGTTTACTGAAGACTGAAAGTAAAACTTCAGCAGACAAAATAGGCGTGTTCCAAACGTGTCATTCAGCTACATTGTCAACCTGCAAGTGTTTAAATGTGACATTGTAATTTCAAAAAGCATGATTCTATGGAGTAATCACAAAGGCTGAACAGTTATGTAGAAGCATGAAATTGCTGGAAATCTTGGGTATAATAGATACATGTTGGGATAATGATTATGAGCACTGTTTGCTCCTGTTGCCTCGTCACTATCTTTTAAATGTGTAAAATGCAGATTACTTTTTAGTTTGTAAGACTTGTTGGAGATAAGCATTCTATATCTGTAACAGTGAGTTCTCTTAGCCTGTATTTAGAAGATTCATTTTAAATTGGTAAAAGGAAGTGTTGAAATCCTTTTTTTTAAAAAAAAAACCTATTTAGTTCAAATCTATAGACCATTTCTAAATATTTATATGCAAACACTTTTTCTTCCGAACTAGTTTTCTTGTATGTTGCAGACTTTTAATGAAAGGTTTGTCTTCTGGGCAAATAACTTGTCAGTCATCATGTGAGCTGTGATTAGGACGCAGGGATAGTCTCCTTGTTCAGACGGGCTTTCAGGTGTTTAAGGGTTCCCATGGATGTTGTATTTCAAGTGCGCTGCTGTCCTCAATGTAGTTCTCATGAGGAACAAAAAGACTTCTCTTAAGTACTAGCACTCAACTCCTTTTGTTTTTTCTTCAGCAAATTCTACACTTCCTCTGTTTTGTTGAACTGTGTTGATTGAATACTAGTTAGTCCTCTTTTCTGCTTCCTTTCTAGTAAGCAACATGCCTTAGAAGAGAAGCATTTGCTTTTAAAGCTGGCATAAAAGGAGGCGTCTTTCTATATTTTTAGTGAATAGTGGCTAGTACAGTGGTATTGCTTCTGTGTGGGCTTAATAGCCAGACCTGGCACAGAGTTTAGACAGTAACTGCCGTTTTTCATTGCCCACATTTGAGTTTGTCTCATCTTAACAAACTGAAGAGCAAAGCATTTTTTGTATAGTAATTCAAGGGACTACTTTTCAGTGGCAATAGAAGCCTCTAGTTCCTATTGCCTTAATTGGTAGTTGTGTGTCGTTATGAAACAATGAGTTTCCCAAGAGATAATATATAAAGGCAATCAGTTCCTAAAATGTGACAGTGTTAACTGAATTATCCCACTATCACTGAATTAAGTGCTATATAATTGCTGATTATAAATACACCATTATTTAATTTAAAAATAGAGCATGCCAGTTTCACATGAAATTCAATTCAAGTGAGGCAGCGTTGTTATTTGGACTAATTTGTGCTTTAGATTTGCTAGGAAACAAGTTTTCAGATTACACATTTTATTTCTACATATTGCTATATATACAGAGGACAAAAAATAGATTCTTCCATAGATTACTCTGTTTGCCTCTTGGTTGCTGCAGAGTTTTCTGTTTTCTCATTTTTTTTTGGTCAGGCACAAAATATTTTATTACCCATTGGCCATGTACGGCATGTTGTAATTTATACCATGTTGACAGGCTGATTCATTGTGGCATATGGGGTTTTCTGATAAGAGGTAATTTATTGCTTGATCTTGAAGAAACACCTTTTTTTTCAAAAACATCTTTGTATAGGTGTTCAAATAAGTGCTTGTTTAAAAACCTGTGTTCAGTTCCTGCATGGGGGAATCAAGTTCAAGTGAACGTAGATACTTCTTACTTGGCTCCAAGCAGTAAAGTTTTGAGTTACGCTTGTATTTCACCAAATGTGCCTCCCTTGTTTCCCTTCTTTACATCAATTAATAGTTATCTGGAAATTCTGGAACAAGCATCAGCATGTTGCAATCTTTTCACTGGTTGTGCAAATTCTTTTAACCAAACCCTTTGAAGGTCAGTAAGAATAAGGTGCTGTGGCTGAAAGATCTGATGCTGGAAATGAACACTTAGTTCTTTGTCATGCCCTCCCTTGGTTCAGCATAATGATACTGTGAAATAAGTGTTGCCAGGAAATCCCAGCCAAATTGGCAGATGTGTTGGAACGCCTGTATGACATAGCATTGCATTCCTTGGCCTCTCCCTTTCTGTGTACTCCCTTTGCTTTTGCCAACACTGTATGCTCTTTTCCTCTTCACAAAGTGATAGGTCTCCCTGTGAATTCTTGTTCTGCTCAATTTCAACATGCAGATTGATAACTACTAGTTTCTGGCTCAATTTGTTTTTGGCAGAGATCCATTGTATCATTTTTGTTGGATTCTTAAATTTTGTTCCGTAATTAAATGGAATGTTATTAAAATGCTTTTGCATTTGGAGTTGGTGCTGTGTTCATTCATTGATGTTTTTAATGCTTTGCTGGAACAAACCAATGCTATGCATTCTGTGGTGTGACTTGGTGTGACTTGGACTATGACTCTGGACATCAGGGTTTGAATCCTCGCTTGGCCATAGTCCCTATTGGGTGACCTTGGACATATTTCATTTGTTCAACATCAATGAAAGGCAGTAGTACAGTAGAGTCTCACTTATCCAACATAAATGGGCTGGCAGAATGTTGGATAAGTGAATATGTTGGATAATAAGGAGAGATTAAGAAAAAGCCTATTAAACATCAAAATAGGTTATGATTTTACAAATTAAGCACCAAAACATCATGTTATACAACAAATTTGACAGAAAAAGTAGTTTATTACGCATTAATGCTATATAGTAATTACTGTATTTACGAATTTAGCACCAAAATATCATGATATATTGAAAACATTGACTACAAAAATGCGTTGGATAATCCAGAACCTTGGATAAGTGAGACTCTACTGTAATCCCATTCTGAACCAATCTTGCTAGAAAAACCCAATTATAGGTTCATAACTCATATAGATGACTTGGAAGTACACAACTAAAAGGTCTACTCTCTAAAAATATAAACAGTCTCCCTTTAAGTTACATTGTAGAGGAAGCCAATTGGTTATCTCCTTTTCAAGAGATTAGGACACTGAGTAATGGATTCAGACTACAGGAAAAGACATTCCACCTAAACATTAGAAAGAACTTCCTAATGGTAAAATCTGTTTGACAGTGGAATATGACTCCACAGTAGCTGGATGACCATTTGTAGGGAGTGCTTTGATTGTGTATGGCAGGGGGTTTAGTGAATAGTTTTTGGATTTTTTTCCAACTATTCCTTAGATTCTGTGAAATTCTTTTGCAGCAAACTTGGTAAACTCTGAATCTATTCACTGCCAGTTTTACAGGGTGACATTAATTCTAGTATTTGTGAAGATTATTTTTTTTTCCTCCATGGCCTTTGACTTTAATCTCTCATCATGAGGAAAATACAGTCGTGGTTGTCTTTCTCTGTATCCTTTCTAGTTTTACAATATTCTACCTGAAATGGACTGATCAGAACTTCACACAGCATTCTAAATTTACTTACACAAACGTTAGTCGTAGTAAAATAGTGAGGTTGATTAATTCAGTGATTGTAATTTACAATAGGTAAATAGGTAGATTACAACAGGTTTATACATATTTAGAGTGAACTTTATTGAATACACTGCAATTTATTTTTAGAGGATCTACATGCTATAGCTACTCATATTTAAGCCAACCTCATGTATAAGTCAAAGTCATTGGGGAAAAAATTTGATATGGCCTGTAGATAAGTCTAGGGTCATTATGCATAGAAGGGAAAACATCAGTGCAGCTCCAGGAGGCCATCACTGCCTCATTGCCAAGGCTTTGAAAAATTCCAGAAACAGTGCCATGACAGAGAGAGTAAAGGGAGTTGGTGCTTCCTTTAGGTTATCCTGGATATACTAGTCTCTTGCTTTTTACCCCTCTAATTGAAGAAGGGAAAAGTTCAGTTTTTGAGAAAGGTTTAGGCTCTTATTGACTTATAAATAAGTCAACTCAATTTTTGGGATTGGTTTTTTTTTAATTAAAATTTCTAGACTTATACATGCGGTTAATCATGTCTTATATACTGAAAGTACATACCAAGTTTACTTTTTTTTTTTTTTTTTTTTACAAATGGAACTATGATTTCTGGCCTGCAAAGAACTTCTGAACCTCTGTCTTCTTCCTGAGATAGCCACTTCAGAAAATGACTGAAAGTTGCTTTCACTGCCTGCTACCATTTTTTTTACTTAATGTATGCTATGTTCTATGCTATATTTATATTTATTCTGCCATTGTGTAAGGCCGCTCTGGGTCCCCCTGGGGGAGAGGTATGATATCTAAATTAATTAATTAATGAATTAAAATATATATGACTTAATTGTTTGGCTTCGCCTAGAAATCTTTCACTGATTTGCCAGTTTATGACAATGTTTTAAATCTGTGATAGAAAAACATGCCCTATGGATGATGAAAATATCCAGATGTTTAAATGTACTGGAGAATAACTGGTTTCTTTCTGTAGGAACGTCTAGAAGACAGTATGCAGTTTTTTCCCTTCCAGAATGTGAATAACACTTTCATTTTTAGTTCTTCTAATATGTCTTCATATTTTGAAATTGTTTTTTTAACCTTCCTTAAGATATAGGGCTGCTATATTTAACTCCAAGGCTTTGAACACATGGCTTGATTTAATGCTGATGAAAAGTTGGTGCTTGTAAGCGCATTTGTGAATAAAATATATTAGAAAATGTTTAAAAGATATTTCCTCAAGCATATCGGTCCGTATATTCAGGTTCTAATCTGTGATACCTCAGCTTGTCTGGTCCTGTGTTTCGCCTGGGCAGAGGCTGCTGACTGTAATTAATCCGTTTGCGTTGAAATAAAAGCAGATATGCCAAATGCATGTATAGTTTGTCATATTCTATTGCTTTCTAACTCTTGTGAGTCCTTAATTTTTATTTTTATCAAACACAGGTGTAGATTTTATACTGTTCATGCTTATTTTAATGAACTATCATCCTCCCCCCCCCTCTCCAAGTTTGGTTTGTTTATACACCAGTATCTAATTACTAACCTTCCAAATCTGAATAATTAAGAAATTTTCCATTTATCAACTCTGATTCAGTTCAAAATATAGGCTGTGATACTAGATTCGCAGACATAATTACAATGACAGTTCTATCATTGTTGCTACTTCTGCCAATGCCCATGTCTTCCATTTTCTGAAATTTGGAGTTATGGCACTTTTCCAGCCCTCTTCCATTTCCTGTGTAACACTGGACTAGGGGGTGTAAACACTATTTCCTTTTCATAATCCTTAATGTTTGTTTGATTGGAGCTGGAATGTGACTCCCCTTTTCCCAAATGAAATTAGGAATATGGAGATATTCTCTGACTATTAAAGTTTGCTGCCATCTCATGCTTGCTATCTCATCTTAGTCACTTTATTTGTGAAAGGCCTTCTTCACATTTGTTCAGCTAATGGGATGATTTGCAGAGAGGACTAGGCACATCAAACCAAAAGGTATTTGCATCCTCCCTTTTCTTTTTCAAGCAGGGTGGTTTTCATCATCTGGATTGTTTCATATCACCTGTCTCCCAGTTTTCTTCTTAGAAGATCTCTTGCAGCAAAAGGAATCAAGTGGGACAGATAAGAAAGGAGACTGGGGTCAAGAGGTGTTTATTACAGCTGCTTGTTCTCTTCATCATGTTCCATGTCTCTCTGCCAGTCTGCCACTGACTTTCATGCTACCACCTGCACATTTAGGCTATAGGGCAGAGAGAGACAGGGTCTGGTCTTAGGAAATACAGTCGTGGCAGTTAATAGGCTATGATTTGGTGGACTAGATTCTGTGCTCCACTTTTATGGCCACTCCTGAGTTGGATTATATAGCACTTTTGCCGTTGTGATCAAATAGTGCTTAACAATTTTTATTAAGAAGGGTATTTCAACAATCATGACAAAGAACTTATGTAAGTCTATAGTTAATTATTTGAGAACAGATCTCAACACATGATAACATGCTAAATAAGACTGAAAATTATTCTCTTCTCTTCCCCCAGTCCCAGTTTTACAAATGAAGCAACCAAACAAATTCAGCCTAAGACATGCAACATTAAATTCACCCGATGATTATCTACTGTAATGTTCCTTGGAATTTAATAATAATAATAATAATAATAATAATAATAATAATAATAACAACAACAACAACAACAACAACAACAACAACAACAACAATAACAAGATAGATATACGAAATAAGATAGATACACGAAATCCAGCATATCTATCTTGTTTGCTGTGTCATAATAAAATAATAATAATAATTCATTTCTAACTCACGCCTTTCTCCCTGAAGATATCCAGGTCGGCTCAGGGAATAAAAATTGGTATCATGCAGTGAAAGGAATAGCACAGTATAACACCTCATACAGATCCTGAATATGCTTCATAGATAGTAGCAAAACTAGTGAGCACAGCCAGAACAAGATGGTGAGGAATTGGTTTAAGCTAATAAGTGTTTCAGATTTTCAAAGTAGCAGCTTAAGTACAATGGTTTGGTTTTTAGATTATGAAGGCAAGGCTAGAAAATCCCTTGCATATACTTATGGAATTGGAGCAAAGTTGCCTGGTTGCTGCAATCACCAATTGTACTTTATCCTAGACCATAAGTCTAATTCAAGTAGGGTTTGAAATTATTCAGGTATCCCCTTCTTTCCCTTTGATCACTTCTCTTTTTGTCACCATATCCTGGTGATCATGATAACCTGGGCTTTGTCTGGGTTCTTTTTATCAGTACCCAAAACAGGTATGTGTAGTGCTAGTAGTAGTAGTAGTAGTAGTAATAAATTTATTTTGTTACCCTCCTCTCCTTATGGCTCGAGGTGAGGCACAACACAGTTAAAACACATCACCATAAAATATATAAGATGCATAAATTAAAACATATTAATATTATATATATATATTTTTGGGGCAATCATTAAATTACAATAGAGTAGAATGTAAATTTAAAATGTTTGGTTTCTCCCAGAGGACCTAAGTGTACAAGGCAGATTATTATATGGGAGAAAGCAGGAGAGCCATATTTTTAAAACTAGGCAATTATAAACGAAGTTTATATGGTTGCAGTGAGCATTTTCACTGAGAGATTCCTAGATGTCATTTTGATTTTCTTTATATTGAATAAGTTGTTTTTCAGCTGCTGCATTGTTTGCACACATGTTGTTGTTGATTTCTGGCAGAAGACATGCTACTTTTTCTCTCAGCAGTGGGTGGGACGAGCAACTCAGCAGGCAAACCTCTCACCAAGACTAGAATTCATCATTCCCTTCTTCATTCAAAAGACTCCAGGAACGTGTATCTTATCTCTGACATGAAGAATCCCTTTATTTAGAACAGTGTGAACTCATCAAACCAATGGGCAAACATGAAAAAAATATGTTAGATATTTCTTCTCTTTGCTGTTGCCAAAATCTTTTATGACCTCTTGCTTTCTTTCTTTTCCTGCTGTCTTTATGCTCTCAGGTAAAACACAAAACAGAAAAGTAGAAATTTGGTAAGACGCATGTGAAGAAGGAATTAGAGAAAATAGTCTATTATGATACTTCCCATTTATTTTCATATCAGTGTGGACCGAAAGTTACAAAGGGGTCTGTTGTATATGGCACATGATGCTATGGCATTGGGTGCCATTTATGAGATTTGATTTTTCACTCCTAATGTAAATGTGTTTTTGTTTATTCGTTCAGTCGCTTCCAAATTTTCGTGACTTCATGGACCAGCCCACGCCAGAGCTTCCTGTCCGCCATTGTTATCCCCCAGCTCCTTCAAGGACAAGCCAGTCACTTCAAGGATACCATCCATCTTGCCCTTGGTCGGCCCCTTTTTCCTCCTTTTTCTTCCTTTTTCCTTTCATATTCTCCAGCTTTAATATCTTCTCCAAACTTTCTTGTCTTCTAATGGTATGGCTAAAGTACTTCATCTTTGCCTCTAATATCCTTCCCTTCAGTGAGCAGTCGGGCTTTATTTCTTGGAGTATAGACTGGCTTGATCTTCTTGCAGTCCAAGGCACTTTCAGAATTTCCGTCCAACACCATAGTTAAAAAGCGTCTATCTTTCTTTGCTCAGCCTTCCTTATTAAATGTATTTACTGTTTATACTGCATATGTTGCCATGGTATTGTAAATTAAAAGCAAAAAGTTAAGGAGTTATTCAATATTGAAACCCCTTTAAAATTCAGTGCAGTATATATACATATTCTCTGGATCTGTGGAGTGGTTTCCAAAAAAACTAATCAGATTGCTTTAAAAAGCATTGTGGACCAAACCATTAGTTTACACATTGTGAGATATTAATATTTTCTGTTTAGTTTTGTAGACAAGATAATCACTAATGTTAGAAGCATTTGCATTTCCTACCAACCATGTGTATAAATGTTTGCCAAGTCAGGCAACAATCCATGCATCTGATAAAAAAGCAGCAGTTCAGAAAACCTTATGTCAAATAAATCATATTGTTAAAGGTGTAGTTAGATCTTGTTGTTTTGTTGGACTGACAGGGCTACCTTTCTTTTCTTTTAAAAATACATTTATTACTCAAGGTGTTGTGGGGAAACTCAGATGTTTTTCCCAGCCAGTTTCGCAATATCAGCAGTATATGTTTTTGTGTTTGGGAAAGATTTATTCCTTTTTCTTTCTCTTTCCTCCTTTGGCCTGTCTAGCTGTTAATTAGGACTAAGACCATAACTGATATTGCCAGAGTGCATATCTCTACTAGCCTACTTACACAAGAGATCTGGAAAGTGACAACTGTTAGGTGGGAAACAATAAGGGAACTCTCCCGGTTCACTTTCTAGCCAATCAGATATTTGGGTCATGATTGGTGGAAGCTACACCCTAATAACCCTCCTTGTAACCTCAAATTATACTTAATGTCATTCATCAAGAGGTTCCAGTCAAAGTGTGCCTTGTGAAATGTGATTCCTTTAGCATTGCTGGCATGTTAGATAGTGCTCTTGTTTTCATTACTGATGGGTGACAGCTCACCTGTTTCCTTTCTTTTAGTGTTGAGTGTTTCTGCTCAAGAATGGAAATCACCAAGATCTCCCCAAGTTTTCCCACGTTCTGCATCAACCCCGTGACATTTTGCATGGTCAAAAAAGTAGTTTGCCTGATTCTACCTTTCAGCATTCAACTACTCCATAGCTGACAGGTTTGGGGGTAGTGATAAGACATTGATCAAGCCAAGCTTATATGGATAATGGTAGAAAGGAGGCTGAAGGATATGATTGTGTGATCATAACTGTGATGACTGTGGTGGTGATAATGATGATGATGATGATGATGATGATGATGATGATGATGATGATAATCTGGTACTGTAGCCAAAATATCTTTATTTAAAAAATAGAAGAAATTACTTGCATTAATGCATTAACATTACACATATAGGGATCTCAAGCCTGTTCTTCCTGCCTCTTCCTATTATGCTTGAACTGTGTAAACAATCAGGGAAAAAGTCAATAACATGAAAATACAGGAATGTAATTTATGTTGCTGAATTTTTCTTCCATTTGACTTTCTCTATGGCTTGCATTTTAGAAGCAGGAAAATGGTTTTTAAAATGGTTGGAAAGCTTGTAGCATGAAAATGCTCATACCGAGCAAACAATAAATACCACTCCTTTTTTTCTTTTTTTAAAAAAAATCATGAATGCAGACTTGCAGCTTGAAAAGAATTATTGTCAGAATCTTTAAATGAACCTATACACCCAAAGAGGATTTTACTTAAAGGAAAAGCTTATTCATTTAAAAAATACAATCTGTACCTAAGATGTGCCTGTACCAGTACAGGGAACAACCTTGGTATTTCAGCTTTCCCTTTCACGTTTTCTGAAGGTACTCTTTCCCTTTGTTTCACTGCTTTCCTTCAGATATCTTGTGAAGCCATCTGTCGGAGTCCATAGAATTTCGTAACTGGCTTGAATAGGACTGGAGCAAAACATCCCATAACTAAAAGGAAGCTGATGAATGCTTTAGTGTGAAAGGCCAAGTAACATAGCTTAGTCCTTGAATTAAGTGGATAGAGTAACTCTAGTTAAATCATGGGTTTAGAAATGTGGCAGGATTCAAAGCTTTTCAATAGAGAAGACATTATTGATAGCAAAAAACCCGCCAAAATCTTTGGTTCCATGCTTATGCTGCTGCACTTTGAATACATATAGTATGAAAAGAATCAATCCATAGTATTGGTTGTTTCCAGGTCTGATTGGTTTTATCTATTTCTGTACTCACAGCCTTATCTTTATACATGATTGCACTACTAATACAGTAGCTGAGATGAAAATGAAAATTCAAATCCTGCCACACAGTGACATCTGACAATTAAATGTTGTTTGTTATTTCTGTCTGCACCTAAGATGCTGCCGTGCTCCTGTCTCTGGATGACTGTGTTTATTGCATCGTAAAAGTGTTCTGGGGGAAAATCTGGATGGCTTTCTGAATGGGAATAAGTGAAAAAAAATCAAAGTGAAGCTCATATTCCAATGTGTGTGCGTGTACCTTCAAGCCTTCGGTTGACCTCATGAATTTCATAGGTTTTTTTTCAGAGAATGCTCAGAAATAGCTGGCCTAATAATTGCTTATTACCTGGTGAATATGCAGTTCAGGTCTCAGATGAATTTATTTATTCCTCTCCATTGAATGAAATAATAATAAATCCTTACAGCTCCCTGACATGCCAGTATGGGTGGACGTTTATTAAATGTTCATCATTGCTTTTCTGTTTTGTTTTTCTAGTTAGGTTTTCCATGAAAAAATAAAATAAAATGCACTGCCTATGAAACTGTTGGCTGCTAGTGTCTGAAGATACATACCAAATTAATTGTATTTAGTCCTCCCTAACTGATTTACTGGCCGATTAAACACTTCTTCTCTTTTCATGCATATTTTCATTGGCTTTTCTCTTGTTATATTGCCTTACTGAAGAAAAACAAGGCGTTGTTCAGTGCAGTGATGATAGCATAATGAGGTGCTTGACATACTTAGACAGAAAGCTGTTGCACCCTGCTTTACGATTGACTGATTTCGATGTTTCATCTAGCTATGATGGAAACATGTTTTAAGAATGCACATTTAAAAAAGAAAATGTAAAAAAACAGAACTGTATTTTGTGACTTGTTTTTTGAATATAAGTTACCATCCCTAGAGAATTCCCTCCTTTTTTAATGCAGATTAGGACATAAACAATAGGATGATAAATGGAATTGCTAAATGGAGCACTGATCAATAGAATGTGCTGTCCATTTCAGTAATGGATATCCCTGTCATATTGGCTGTTAAAGAATTCAGCTGAGAGAGCTCCCCAAAGATCTATGAAATATAAGCTGTTCTGTAGAAAGAAGGCACTTGACTAGAAAGTTTCTAATAAAAGTTTCATTAGAAAGTTTCGTAATGAAAATGCTCCAGAGGCCAACTTTTTTTCCTTCTGCTATGCCAAGCACTTGCTCTAAATGCTGCTTGTTGCCAGGAATCCAACAGTGGTGACCCCAATGTATCCTTGGCCTGGCCAGCCAACTATTTGGATGGCCAAAGGGACCCAGAAGCCCTTCTAGGTTGCATCAGGGCAGCTCCAGAGTGGTTGCCTTGGATTAAGAATAGATACAACCAGGATGTAATCAAGATGTGTGCTACTATGCCCAGATAAAAACTCTCCAGATTTAAAGCTAAATCTGGGAGTAAACCTAAACTCCAAATCTGCATCTTTAGGGGTAGCATGACCCCATTTAACACTGTCTGCATATCTATTCCTTATTCCCGTGTTGTTGTTGTGTCTGGGGCTCAATGTGGTTTACAATAATTTAAACAGAAATAACTAAAAATTCACATGTTATGAATGTCAAATTTTCAATTTAATCCATGCAAGCAATTATATTTTGAGTGTTTTTTCTTTTTCTGAAGTATCCCCCCCCCCCGTTGCCAAAAAAAAAAAAAGCATCAGAAGCAGCAAAGAGACAGGTAGCACCTTTAAGATTAACAACTAACCGTATTATCCCATAAACTTTTATAGACTTCCAAAATGGACTTAAGACATGACATCTTAATACCATAATAAATGTCTTAGTCTTTAAGATGCCACACAACTTATGTTGTTTTTGCTGCAGTGTAGACGGACACAGCCACTCCTTTAGAAAATTGTTTGGTCACACTCTTCTGCTCCCAAGAACCATTGCCTCATCACTGCTTTTCAGACACTTGACTGTAAACTTTATACTTCAGACTTTCAAGCTTATTGCGGCTATCTCAAAACTACTCACTAGAAGCCCAGATCAGTATCATTCCATTATTTCCCTCCCTATCTCCTCCAGTAATTGGAATGAAAGGCGGAAAACCCATGACTCTGGTGTGTTGGGCACATCTGTCAGCAAGCAAATTAAGTAAAGCTTCTTCCTATGTAGTAAACAGGACGTTTGAAGATCTGGCTTCACTAGGAACAAAAGAAATCCTCAGTGCTTTTGGAAAAAGCTGATAATTGATGTATTTATGGAGGAATTATTTGAAGCAATATTTCTCCCTTAACTTCATCCAGTTTAAGCATAGAGACATTAAGTTCCTAAAGGAGCAGTTTTAAAATGGTAAATCCCACGATATTTAAAAATAGTAATGTACAAATATCTTCTTTTATGTAATGACATTGTGTGTGGTATGTATGTCATTATTTATTTCAAACTCTATGAGGAACTAGAATATAGGGTGGAGGAGATCCAACGCAAAAAGCAATGGAGAGAAGGTATTTTTTTTCTGTTTTCCCTAGTTCTAATGAAATAAAATGAAGGGTTTCATTTTCTTTTGTTGCATATTGTATCCTTTGTCTTATTTATCAACTTTCTGTACCTTTCTGTACAAGAGGAAAGAGAACAAGTGATTGAATGGCAGATTTTTTTCCCCTCCCTTGAGCATGCATATGACCACAGCTTTGGTCTTAATTATGATTACCAATTATGTTGGGAGTTCATTAAACCTGGTTAATATAGGTCCGAGCATTTTAGTGTTGTTTTAAGATCACAGGGTGCATCTACACAGTAGAATTAATGCAGTTGGACACCACTTTAACTGTCATGGATCAATGCTATGGAATCCTGGAATTTGTAGCTTGGTGAGGCATCAGCAGTCTTTGGCAGAGAAGGCTAAAGACTTTGTAAAACTACAATGCTGATAACTTTGTGTGTACAATAATTCTGCACACAGTCACCAGAAGCTGTAATTGAGCTAGTGCTCTATACGCTATAACTAATTTTGTGTGCTGTAGAGGAATTTCCACATAGATGGGCTGGGAAGAGACCATGCAATCCCTTTACTTCTTTATCATTTTATAATGTTTACATCTGCACTAACAAGGAGATTTATGGAAATTACTGATATAGGTAGAATGTAGATTTATTAGACCTGAGGTCTTAATATGCAGAAATTTATTGCTCAAATGTAAATACAATAAGAAAGATGAGAGAGAGATTTGGAAAGAGATGCAAAAAAATGTTGTTAAACCTACTCGAAGGGAATAAATCTTATATCTGGCTTGTTCTGGTGTCCTTGCTGTATATCAAAATTAATGTATTTATTCATTTTTAGTATCCCAACTCTCCACCTCATAAGGAAACTCAAGGAAGCTGCCGTCATAAATTAGAGGCACAAAATAAAAGTGTCAGAATTCAAAAATAAAACACAGTAAAAGTAGCAGTAGCTTTTTAAAAGTTCTGAAAATGAAGCTGGCAAAAGAATTGTTTTCATACCGAAAGAAAAAAGGTTGTTAGATTGCATTTTTTGAATCAAGCAGTTTCACCTGTTATCTAGAACACAAGTCACACTGTCTTAATACTTGGAACTTCTGATGCTAGGGCTATTCTAAAGAGGATGGAACATGAGGAGCAAACTCCCAGACTAAACCCAGCAAGTAGAGTGAAATAGGATCATATGGGAGAGGTGATACTACCATCATCAATAGGAATTGCTGTTTCTAGGAACATTTCTTTATTGCCAATCTGATTCAGACAGAATGCCATCCTATCCAAACAGAATGAATCCCTAGGCTGATCTAAAAGTTTTGCTTGCATCTTACACTGTAAGATTAATGCAGTTTGACACCACTTTAACTGCTATGGCAAACAGTTCCCATGCTTCCACAGCACTTAGCCATGGCAGTTAAAGTGGAGTCAAGCTACATTAATTCTACAGTGTAGATGCATCTGCATTGTCTAGCTCAAGCTGATTCATTAGCTGACTTCCAAACCATTACAAATTCTACACAGTTGTCCATAATATCCACTGCTTCCCTGCAGTGAAATAGAAGAAAGAAGTAGACCTGACTCTACTGTTAGCAGATTCAGCAACTTTGGATGATATGCTACCTAGTTCTTTTATACATACATATTTAAACTACAGTGAACACATGAACTCTGCTAGAGACCACTAGCCAATTATCTCCCCTATACCCTTTTTGTGGAATCTACCATCCAGTTAAAGCTAGAACCACCATAAAATAGTGTTTTGAGTTCAGTACTAGCCAGACATCTTAGGTGGGTAGCATAACTGACATGGCCACACAGCCCGAAAGACATACAACAACCCTGTGATCCCGGCCATGAAAGCCTTCGACAACACATATAACTGAAGTTACTGATTCTGCAAGAGATTTAGCAGAATCAAAGGGACACAATGTCAAAGGGATTTCCCAGAAATCCAAACATCGGGCTAAAACTAGATTGAAATTGGCCTGATAATCCAGCTCACCAAAGAATAAAATTGAATTTCTGCCATTCAGTCCAGAATCTTGCTTAAAAAATGGAAAATTGAATGCTGGCTGGAGATGATCCAATATGATCATCCAGTGAGATCTTTCTTTAGCAAAAATTTCATCATAACTTCTTCTAAACTCGTATTTTTCCTTCTTTCAAAAAACTGTTTCTGTCCTCACTTTACTCATTTAGCTGCTCATTTGTTGGCTGCCTTAAGAAGCCAGGGGGATGAAGACAGAGCACAGAAATGGTTGATCACACATCTATAAGAACTCTGTTTTTATTTTCAGCTGCATCCATAACTCAAAAAGAAAGCTGACAGCAGTGCATAAAACAAAGAAACATCTCTGTTAGATCTTCATTTAATATAGAGCCCAAGTTGAAATGAATGTGAATGACTTTACCTTTCATTTTGTCCTCTAGGAGTGGTTGACCACACTGCTTTGTTTTCAGTTTTTTTCCTATCATTTTGTTTCTATTCGGCAGATGTTAAAAACATACAGGGAAAACAAAGGAGAGATACTTACAAGAAAGCTTAGATTCCATCTGTACTCTGATATAGCTGTCAAAGTATGTTTTGGACATTTAAACCGAAAAGAATTATTTCACAAGCAGAATTGTATGTAATTCCATTTTATTTTAAATGCTATCTTTACACCTTTCATAGTACAAATTACATTTTAAAGCATTTCCATTGTAGATTGATTGAGTCAGGGACAGAGGTAAGTAAGCTTACAAACATCAGGGAAGAAGGAATCGCCAACAAAGCTTAGAGAGGCATTTGAGTTTTATATTTTAGTATGTAACTTTATCAAAAAGTTTTATTTAAACCTATAGGGAAAAGATGAATTAAATGAATCCCATTAAATGAATCATGGGCAGGCTAATAACATAACATTTTCTTAAAATAATGTTTCTAAATCCTCAACTAAAGGCAGGTGTGCAGCTGCATGAGTGGGCACGGATCGATTGTGCATCGGTTGTATACATTTTCGGATGCCTAGCAGCCATTTTGGGGTAAATTTTAGGATCCTGAGTTGTCCCTGAATTACCTGAACAAAATGAGATACAGGTACAGAGGCTTTGAGGAAGTAGTTGGGTTTTGAGGGCTAGAGGAGTAGGAGGTTGGTGGCTACTTGCAGCCTATGAACGCCCATACTTTCCCCATCTTGGCCTTATGGGGGCTGCTTTGGGAACCCAAGAGACTGTTTACCATTCAGATTATTAGCCTCTCTAGCTCCGTGCTATATACAGATGGCTGGCAGTCATTGTCCAGGATGTCAAAAATCATTCTGTGTTTTTTAGCGCATTGAATATCTCTTCTCTTCATATCTCTTCCTAATGCTAATTTATGGTCTGGTAATGTATGCGTCATTTATGTATGTATATATGTGGATGTTATATGCATTAGAATAGATGCGCTTAGTAAGATTTCAAACTATTTATTACTTAGTTTTCAGATGCTGTAATCATTTGCCTTTTAAATGCGCAATATGACCTCTGCTACTTTGTTGTATTCTTATCCTGTCTTAGCTGCATATGATCAGCTATATCTGATAGTTACTAGACAGATTTTGAAGGCTATTGTTCTGAAGAGTAAACTTTGACAGGACCATTCAGGTAGAGATCATTAATTTTCAGATCTTCTGCTCACTGCTAATGAGGTTGTGGCTTAGGGGCAAGCCAGGCTTGATTTCCTGTCTGCATGACTTATCTTAAGTCCCATGTACAATATTTGACAAATTATATAAATGTAGAGTGTCTAAGAGCTCTATGACATATGGAGAGTACAGCTGTCTGTTTCAGTGAAGAAAGGACCAAGGGGAATAGGAAGAGCAGTTTAAAAATAACTTGGATTAACACCTCTGGAATATGACTTACATAATTTTCTGTAGCCTTGTTTACCACATAGTGCATAGCCCACACTAGAACAAGGAGAAGAAGTAGCTTTAGAAATCACCATCACCACAACCATCCTTGACTCAATTCATTTTTGTCACCTACTTTGTTCTTTTTCTACTTGTTTACCAATTTTCAGTCTCTCTATAGTAAAATGCATAAGATAATTCTCAGTTGTCAGCAACTTTGTCAGTACTGACATTGACAGCAAAATTCAATAAACTAAAAGGAATCCCTGCAATTTCACGTTTCATGTAGTTAAGATAGGATTCTCAGCTCTGCTTATTGTTTTGTAAACTGGTTTCACTCAGATTAGGCTGGAATGCTGACATTGTGGGATAGGTGTAGTTGTGAGACACATCCTGTGCCTGGAAAGGTTTAGTAGATTTAAAACCAAAGTGATGCTACTCATTATACTGACTTGGCCTTCATGACTTCAGTTCCATTGAGATAATGTAGTCAGTCCCCTCACCTGTAATTTGGGGGATTCTGAATTGTGTGATCTTATTTGTGAAGCTGTACAGATACATTGCAGCCTGCTGATCTTCTACTATTGATTTCCATGTACAGTTCATAGTACTGTGTGTTTTGTTGAAACCTTTCAGCTCATAGTGTTATCTTTCCTAATAGCTTCCCATTGTACACTTGCGCTGATTGGAACGTCCCTCCAAAGAATTCTAATGTGATCATGCAGTAGTATCAAGATTCCTGTTTGCATGCAGTCACTGTGTCTTAAGCCAGGATGTGTGGCGGACAGAGGGTAGGAACTCAAACTGCCCCCCCCCCCATTATATATATATTAAAAAACCCTGAAGAAATAGTAGCAAAGTGAAACAAATGATACTTGCTCTTCTCTAGTTATCAGTAAATGACCAGCATCTTGGTTCTGGTTTACTTTTGTGAATCTTTTGTACAGAACTCTGCAATATCTGCTCTTCTCTTTTTATACTTTTCTGGCAGAGATATTGGGGGAGAAAGCACAGGTAAGCTCGTTTGCTGTATTTAATTTAACAAACAAGGTGTCCTTCCCCCTTCTCCTACTTAAAAAACCATTCATTTGTATCTGTCTTCTAGCGTATGATTTCTAGTGTTGTTTGTCTTGCCCAAATTAGTATTGTAACAAAACTGAGCAAATGGAAGCCAGGAACTGCATTATGGTTTGTAGGCAAATGATGCTGTTAATTTCAGCACTCTAAAATCTTGGCAAGACATTCCAAATAATAATATTGTTGCTATAGCAATTCCGTACCATTAGAGGACTGAAAAGGACTGCCATGCAGATGAGCAAAGAGTGCTTATTGGCACGAGTAACCTTTTTATTTTTAAAACAATCTTTCTCACGTCTTGAAGCAAAATACATTTCAGATTGGAAAAAAGGATGTGGCAGTGCTAGAAAGGTGCACACATTACAGTAAAAGAATGAAGTGAAGTTTCAGTCCTAGACTCCCATATTTGAGAGTTAGGTCCATTGGAAAAAATAGGACTTCTCAGGAAGCAGATACTGTATAGGACTACACTGTTAGTAAACTAGACAACCCCAACTCCTTGCACAAAAAGTAGTGAGACCCGTGATGATCATCTTTCCTGTGTATGTTTCTTCTACATGTAAAGAAGTTTTGAAACTTAGTAATTAATGCATAGAACCCATAAAATGAGTCTAGTAGGTTTAAACATTTCCAACTTAAAGTACCTGTAAAGGATGCATGCATGTGTATGTGAGAAAAAGACAGAAGGTATTTTCACATGATACAGTCACAGGAGCCCCTGGTGGCACAGTGGATTAAACCGCTGAGCTGCTGAACTTGCTGAAAGAAAGGTTGACAGTTTGAATCCAGGGAGAGGGTGAGTTCCCGCTGTTAGCCCCAGCTTCTGCCAACCTAGCAGTTCAAAAACATGCAAATGTGAGTAGATCAATAGGTACCACTCCGGCGGGAAGATAGCGGCACTCCATGCAGTCATGCTGTCCATGTGACCTTGGCGGTGTCTACGGACAATACCGGCTCTTCAGCCTAAAAATGGAGATGATCACCAACCCCCAGAGTCGGAAACGACTAGACTTAATGTCAGGGGACATTAGCTCTTTTTGAGCTTTTAAATTTGATGTTGTCCACTAAGCTTCTCTTGGAGCTACTTTACTAAACTATTAAGATTAAATGAAAAGAATTCAGTCTGAAACTCAGGAGAGAATAAAATCCTGATTCAAAAGCAAAGGTATCAGTATAGTTTAACTAAGCATCTTTCCATCCTGGTTTTTTTTTAATGTAAGAGGCCTCACTGTGCGATTTTTAAAATTTATTCCTGGAGGCCTTCTTATTGCCTTAGTGAGCCCGAAAAGTCCTCAAAAATTACTAACCCACAAAAATGTTTCATAGTCCACTTTCCCACATGCGCTTCTTTTGGGCTTATGTAGTACATTCTTGGCTTGAAAGGAGAGGGAAAAAAAACCCAATTGCCTTCCAGCAAAAAAAGGCTTTTTGTCTTGATATCTGGGGGTGCTACCTACTTGTTATAGGTAAGAAGTCTTTTTTAATGGTCTAGTCCTATGTTTTGCAAATGTTTGGGGACTGGATACTAGTGAGAAACTGTAAGCACTGGCTCCTGGCAAGATTTAAATAGGAATTCTTTCAACAATTGGTCAGCAATATATCCTCTCCCCCACTTACTGTGGCATTTAAAGGCAGCTCATGGATACTTGTAGGACAGTAGCAGGCACAGGTCAGGCACCTCAGTTGTTTTTAGCCTTTTTGCATTTTCTCCTATGGATCTTTTGTGGCATCTGTTAGCCATATTTAACCAAAGAATGTGCGGGGGATGTTGACTAAGAAGTAAGAAAGAGACAGATTAGCTATCAGTATTCTGTGACTGACTAGTTGCTTTTCTGTGAACTGATGTTTGTCTTCTTACATCCCTAGGAACAGCCTACTATTGGAAATCATTTTAACAATGCAATTTAGAGTGCCACCATTCAGTTGCAGGCCAGTCACATGGACTTTAGGCCTCCGTGTTTAAAAGAGGAGCCATAAAACTCAGCTTATCCTTATTGAATAATCATGGCATAGGAACCTACTTCTGAAGAGAAAATAATTTGTCACTTACAAAGGGAAGCTTACTAATCTTGTCTAGTGCTACAGAAGCATTTGGTAGGGAAACTGTAATTCTCTGCTGAAATAGTTAAGATAATTATTGGCTGTAGTTGCTAGCCACCCATTTTAGAGACAAGATGTCTCCTTGCTAGAAATGTGGGAAAGATGATACATGTGTTGATGGAGATAAGGAGGGGGTGCTTTCTATAGTCTTGACAGCTCCATACTCATCAGTTCTACACAGGCCTGGACTAATGATGAATGGCTTTCCCAGATGTTATTCTTGGGCTTCAGCTTGACCTGTGATTCATTTCTTTCCATATGGTAGCTATCATATGTTGCTATTTTATGTCATAGCCTTTGAGAACATTTCTGCTGTGTCTGTAGAATAAAATAAAAGGAACAGATGAAGGGAATAAGGGAAAATGACACATTTGGGACTTAGACATTTGTGGAGGTCAGTGTGTTTAGAAGTGGTGCAGGAAAAAGGAGAAATTTTTCACCTTATGTTGTTTTCCCATCTAGGCTAATTACTATTACTATTGATATGCTTACCTACCATCATCTGTTTCTCAGTAGGGAGGCTAAGGGCTAATCCAAAAGAATAAGTGGCTATGAGGATATTTGGGGTTTGTGACCTAGGCTTACAAACAGATTCTTCTACAGCTCCTTCATGAGATTAGGAGGGTATGCCTTCTGTCCATGCTGTGCACATGAAAAAAAAAACCAAGAGGGGTATTCTGCAGGAGGCCTCAAGATATCTCTTTCTGCCTAAATTAAAGTACAGGCAGAGATATACAATCATAAGTGGGAGCTTTGGCTGCATTTGATAACACCCTTGTTTGGCACTCACATCTATGAGTTTTCATGCTATTTGCTTTGAAGAAAAACATGATCATATTTAGGTAGGTAAGAGTCACCCGTCACAGTTTTGAGTATCTGGATTCATGAAGTGTTTCTTTCAACAAAATTGTAATGATACACTGTCAATACTATGGAACTAAAATCCCACTAAAATGAGAGGTCAGTGTAAAACCTCATTTCTTTTCTAATACTACAGTAATACTAATGGTAATATTATTAGCCACTTACATTTAAAGAGAGTATGAGTTTTGAACAGCTCTTTGAATAGTTGCTACTTAGTACTGTTGAAAAGTTATGGTAGCATAACATTCTGAAAATGACCCAGATACACTACTGTTTGAAAAACATGGCTCCGATGTTTCATACAAAGGAGTCTTAAAACATTGTAAATGTTAAATGTGTGTGTGTATATATATGTGTGTGTGTATGTGTATATGTATGTGTGTGTGTGTGTGTATGTATATATATATACACACACACACACTAGAGTCTCATTTATACAACCTTCGCTTATCCAATGTTCTGTATTATCTAACGCAGACTGCCTTTTAGTGGTCAATGTTTTTGTAATAAATGTTATATTTTGGTGTGAAATTCGTAAATACAGTAATTACTACGTAATGTTACCGTGTATTGAACTGCTTTTTCTATCAATTTGTTGTAAAGCATGATGTTTTGGTGCTTATAATGTAAAATCATAATATAATTTTATGTTTTATAGGCTTTTTCTTAATCCCTCCTTATTATCCAACATTTTCTCTTATCCAACATTCTGCTGGCCTATTTATGTTAGATAAGTGAGACTCTACTGTATATATATGTGTGTGTGTGTGTGTATGTATGGCTAGAGTAACATTCAAAAAGTAGATGTTCTGACTTACATACAGATCCAACTTAAGAACAAACTTACAGAACCTATCTCATTCCTATATATCTAAACTAAGCAATAGCATTTGAAAGCAGGGTCAGCACATTGCAGATACATGGTCAGGGGGATCTTACCTTATGCCATAAGGCTTATGGTTAGATAATGCTTAATGCAGACAACCCTAAGAACATATGTTCCTGACTTAGCCTTTCAATAACAACAAATCATTATACTTAAGTCATTGTAATGCGCAGTGTTAAAACCACAGAAAGGAGGAATCTGTCAAATAACTGAAAATCTAGGATGACACAGCAGTCTTCTGTAAAATCCTGTAGCTCATGTTAGGAGAAAGATTAGGAATGAAAATGCAATAGGATAGGGTTAATTTTCTCAGTCTTAACCATGTATTCAATCAACTACTTTTTAAGGATTACATTTTATTTTATGCATTAGTGTAGTATATAGAATGGTTCCTTGGCATCTAAAAGAACACAGTTGTGCAATATAAGATATAGGAAAAATTTAATATTGAAATAATATAAAACATCATAAATCCTATACAGGACAATGGAGCTTGGATCCCACATGTAAGCTTACAGAATATCAGCTCTAGACTCATGATATTTCGTAGTGCCTATTTCTTGCCCTTCCCCTATTATTTAGTGGTGCCCTGACATTCTTCCCAGTATGTAATTGTGATGTTATACACTGGCAGTACCTTTAAGAGTAACATCTATTGTAGCTAGGGCTAACTGCTCAGATGATTTTCAGGTTCTGATGTGTCAGGACCAAAACTTGAGTTCTAAGACTTGGCTGCTAGTGATGCCATTCTGACATTCTGAAGTTTAATATGAAACTGGTGAGTGGCTGCAATGCCATCTAGAACTTAATCTGCTTTTTCAGCCTTATTCCATTTATTGAATTTAATCGAATGATGTTACAGTAGAGTCTCACTTATCCAACACTCACTTATCCAATGTTCCGGATTATCCAACGCATTTTTGTAGTCAATGTTTTCATTATATCATGATATTTTGGTGCTAAATTAGTAAATACAGTAATTACTACATAGTATTAATGTATAATGAACTACCTTTTCTGTCAAATTTGTTGTATAACATGATGTTTTGGTGCATAATTTGTAAAATCATAGCTTATTTGGATGTTTAATAGGCTTTTCCTTAATCTCTCCTTATTATCCAACATATTCGCTTATCCAACGTTCTGCCGGCCTGTTTATGTTGGATAAGTGGGACTCTGCTGTATATACAAATTATGAACAAACTGGTGTAAACAAGTATAGTTTTAGATTACAGTGGAAGCATTTAATATTACTACTCCAGCTGAAACTTCGTGTTAGAGCATCAAAGTAACTAGATTAAGAAGATGTTTACATGTATCCCTTTGCTGCTAATTGCTACAGTCTGCCTGAGACTGAAATGGCATTGAGATCTCTATGTAAATAAGTGAGGGTACATTTAATAATGTAGTAGGTTGGTTATTATGTGAGCTCATTCAGTGTGGTTATGTTTATACATGGAGAGCTTTGGATACAAAGGAATCTCTCAGGAAGACTTACAAAATATATACCTCACAACCTCTGAGGATGCCTGCCATAGATGTGGGTGAAACGTCAGGAGAGAATGCTTCTGGAACATGGCCATACAGCCCGGAAAACACACAACAACCCTGTGATTCCATCCATGAAAGCCTTCGACAACACAGTCCTACACAATGTCTAGGGAAGTGTCCTCTTTAGGATGCCAGCGTGATTCTATGGTGAACTTTCACCAGAAGCTGAACTGGTATTTAGTAGTTTTCACTACCACTCTCCATTTGTAAAAGAAGGCAGAACTCAGTGGCAAATGTCTTCAAATCAATTGGAGTCATGCTCCAAAGCAAGGTACAAATTAAGTAGTTTCAATTTTAAAAAGAAATAGTAGAAAGTTGCTATTTTGTGGTAGAAAATGTGTCATGGGGAAAATAAGTACTGACCTTTATATCATAAATATGATGGATCAAAGCATTATTTCTATCATTTACACAGAACAAAACAGGAAGGAAGGAAAAACACAAACCTGTTATTATGGAGAGGCTTCCCTCCCCTGAATTTATACACAGAAGAACATAAGGAGGTAATAATATTCCTTAATAAAAATGTCAGGCTATTTAAATATAACAGTTTGGAGTTTTGTCCTTGTCCAAAAAAATCTGTAATAACAACAGATCTTCCACACACAACTGTGCTTTATTACCATACAATAGAAAGCAATCACCTACAAATACATATGAAAAAATATAACCGAGATGTTGCAAAACCAGAATAAATATCTCAAGAGCTAGAATTGGCAAACCAGCCTCTGCTGTTTCTTCAAATGTATTTGGTTTGAAACAAAAAAACTACTTTGCGTTCACAACATGGAGTTCCTTTAACAGGTTTTACTTCTGCATTCCTTTTATTTATACCATGAGTTTCTGTTTCTTTTCTGACTTTTATGAAAACTCAGTCTGAGTGCTTAAGTTACCATAAGTAATAGAAACTCAAACCTTTGCAACCAGCTCCAGTTGCTTTTTAAAAGAAACATTACTGGCGTAGTGTCAAATATAGCACATTGTCTCTCATGGGATCTCAGGTAAGTGTTCACAACTGTTAGCTGTACATTTTGGGGACAGATTTCAACAGTAGCTATAAAAGAAGAAGAGAGAGCCAGGTATGGATTGAAGAGAACGCTTGTTGCTGTTTCCAAGAGCATCCTCCTGATTTCTAATTGGTACTAATTGGCCGAGGAAACTATTTGCAATATTTGAGTTATCTTACTTTCCTCCATTGTTCAAACCACCAGCTCCCCTTCTCCTCCTAAATATGGTCAGCTGTAGTTAGAGCTCTTATGTCTCAAGAGATGATAAGTGTATTATCTGGCATCCCAGAGCTACCAAAGGCTTGTCAGTCACTACGACCTCTGAAGACCTCTGTCAAATAAGGCATTGGGGTCTGAAATGACCCATCAGCCCTCCTTTTTTGTTGTGAGTGAGACAGACCTCTTAATTATTTGGAAGTGTATTCAAACACCAAGAAAGAGTAAATACATTGCTTTTATAAATAAATATTTTCCCTTCAGATTCATCTGAACACTATTTTCTCCTCAGTCACTTAGCCTTTCATCTCTCTAATAAGAAAAATTATACTATGAGACATTTTAATGTGCTGTTTAGAATAGTTTAAAGCAATGGAGAGTGTCATTTATAGTGGCTGTCATTTCTTATAAAGTACCTTTTAGATTTGTATACCATTTTAGAGATTTTCACTGTAGAACTCAGTTGCTCCTCCGTGAAGTAACAGAAGAAAATCCAAATACAACAAACAAAAGTGGACTGAAACTCCCTTGTCTTTTTCATACCCGTCTGGATTGCTTGTGGCGATAATGCCACCCACTGTTTCTACATTTTTTCTAGCAATCCTATTGAAGGCAAAATTTTCCCACTGCCAATCCAGTTGTCTTGGCTGCAGGAGCAGTGTGAAAAATGCATGTGTGGTAGAGGAAGCCATATTTTTTGTATATGATTTAGACAGAGCTTGGAAAGATTTCCTATTTGGACTACAACTCCCATTACCCTATCCTGTGTCCCTCTCCAGTCCAGCTGACATGGTCCAAAAAAGCTTTGGCTATCTCACTGTATTAATGATTCCATTTGTCCTTTCAAAATTGAAAGAAACACACAGAATTGCTGATCACTTAGCAATGATTAGAAGACATGAAATGTGTCTATATTAGTTGGCCTGGACTGCAGTAAGAAAAAATTGAAATTGATTTCAGTAAAGCAACAGCTTGAGCAATGACATCACACTTTTGCTGTCTCAATCCATATTTAAGCAGACATCGTATGTAGTTCTAGGAATGCATTTCTTTTATGCTTGAAATAGAATCCACTCAAATTCTAACAAATCATTCATTTCAGTATTCTTTGCCATAGTTCAAAGTGAAGGAGAAAATAAGAGAATGGTAATACTCATGTATCCCTAAGAAAGGCTGCTATTTACCAGGGACTGCAAGTTAGTTGATATGCTTATCTGTGGATCATCTATGTTGAATACGGTGAATACTTCGGTAAAATATTGAACGATGTGTCATAGAGAGAGATTAGAAATGCTAAACACAAAATTATGTTATACACGCTGAATATGGGCTTTCTGAGCTGCCATTTCCCAACTTTAAAATAATTGCCTTCTTTGGAAATGCATATCTATCTTAGAGTTGGCCTATTGACTGTTGAAAAGAATCTGTAGAAAGCAAGCAAGAATTTTGTGCTCCTGCTGAAAGAGTTTGAAATGTGGTGCAAGTCAATATACCAGAGGCGGAATGAACACTGCCAGCAGGATCCCCTTGTTTTATATCTATGTGTCTTCAAGTCACCTGAAAACTTATTGAGACTCCCATGAATTTTATAGTGTTTTCTCAGACAAGGAATATTCAAAGGTGGTTTTTGCCCATTCCTTCCTCCGAAATATAGCCTACAGCATCTGGTATTCATTGGCAGTTTCCCACCCAAGTACTAACCAGACTGGATCCTGTTGAGCTTCCTCAATCAGACAGGATCTGGTGCCATCAAAACCCCTGCAAAGTTGCTACTAAGTGGTGATGTTGCTTTAGGAACAGTAACATTTTCAAGGCATAGAGCAGCGAGGAACTGGCATTGATTCTGCTTCATCCAAAGCTATTCAATTTCCACGTTCCCTTTTAGTTTTAAGAATGGATTGTGTGTGCTGGGTGGGCTTGGCTTGCTCAAATGCATCTGCTACTCTTCTCTCTTCCAATTCCATTTAGGATTGGTTTGATAGTTTATATATTTTTACAAAGCTTATATTAATGCACTAGGTACAAGGCTGTAAAACGATTATGTAAAAATAAGACAGCAGGAGCTATATTTTTGGCATACAAAACATTCTCTTGCACTGTCAGATAACACTAAAATAAAAGCTATACTGATAGCATGACAGCATCACATCACTTGGACTGAAGTTGTTGTTTTGTTTTGAAATTCTAACACCTCTCAGGAGAAAGAAGATGACCCTCCTACTATAATTCCAAACACATAAAAATAACTCCATGAAGTTCAGCTACAATTGTCAAAGGATCGCAAGCAATTTTCAATATTTTATAGAACCAGAAATTATAAAATATTAGCTGGTGGAGTACCTATGTAGTGTGAGCACAGTTTTCTGCTTGTATTTAATCCCCCCCACTAGTTTGTAAAAACGTATCACTTCTATAGTATAGACACATCAAATTAACTCCCAAATCAAACAGATATATCTATGAACACAAAATTTCACTATTGCTAAGGTATGAATTTTCTTTATCAAATTCAGTTTAATTTATTAATTTATTTAATTAGAAACCATTTATTTTGTTTAATTGCTTTAAGATGTCCAAAACAATTAAACAAACAGTAATCCCATCAGAATAGACTGTGTGAGAATATGATCAAGAAAACCACCAACAATGTATACATTTAAAAAATCTGTGCTGCTTTAAAGGCTAATCTTCCCAATGTCCTCACAACATTGCTAAAATATAAGAAAAAATATTGCACCGTTCCATTCTATAAAATCACCATTTATAAAATACTTAAATTTCAGTCTATATAAGATTCCTGCAGAATTTAAAGAGCATATCAAGAACATATATTCACTCCTAATCTGAATTGGCCGAGACCCAGGAGGACCCTAGACCAGTGATGGCCAACCTATGACACGCGTGTCAGCAGTGACATGCCTAGCCATTTTTGCTGACACACTGCCGCATGCAGATTGATTGGATGACTATGTCTTTTGTGGCCAAATTTGGTGTGATTTGGTCCAGTGGTTTTGTTGTTTGATCCATGGGAATTATGCACATTACATTTATATATATATTATATCATTCTATTATTATTCTATTATTATTGTAATATATTATCATATTATTACAATTATATTATTATTATATTATTCATTATTCATGACTACATTGAAACTAGAATAGAGAGAAATCAGCGTGGAAACTGCAAGAGGTACCATAGATTGTTGTACATGGAAATAAGGGTAGTAAATAGTTTTTGATTTATTAAATACAGTTATATATTATGATTATACATTTTTGTTATTTAAACTATACATATTGTGAAATTATGTTTTTTTTTCGCAAAGTGACACACCACCCAAGTCATGCTAGGCTTTTTGGTGAATTTTGACACACCAAACGCAAAAGGTTGCCCATCATTGCCCTAGACTCAAGCTAGGCTAAACACATAATAAAGAAGAAAACAAAAAGACATTATTTGTAACTGAATAAGAGATTGGTAGATAAGAGCCTCAGTGGGTGACAGATGAAATTTTACAGTTGAGGACAGTTGGAAAGCAAAAATGAAAGGTGACGGAAATGCAACTTTTGGGTGACTTGTGCATTTTTGCGTAGCAAATTATTATAATGATCAACATCAAGAAACAGAAGACAACCAAAAATTAAGAATGAGAGACCTTTTAAGATCTGAGAAATGAAAAGGAAATGTAAACTAAGAGTAGGGATGACGTAGGATTAGAACAAAATAAAAGATGGTAGAAGCAATACAATTAAGAACTATACAAAAGAGAGACAGATGACAGATTCCTTCAGGGAAAGACCTTTGGCCAATGAACTTGCAGTTTTAGGAGGTGAATTGAAAGCCTATCCCAAAACACTTTGAAGAAACAAATCACTAGGAACAGATGGCCTACCAGTTCAGCTGTTGCAAGCAACAGAGAAAGAACCCACTCAAATTCTAATAAGCATCTTCCGAAAAACCTAAGAGACGTGTACTTAAGACAGGCTTGTCTGAATCCCCTTGATGTTTTTCATGATAATGACGAGGACTTACATGGGGCTACTTGCCTTTTTTACTTCGGTCTTTCTCCTTTGTATCTCTAGTAAGGATGACCAGTGGCATGGAGTGTAATTATAGTTGGAAGAATAAAAATCTTCATATAATTATTTTATTTATTTATTTAAAAGATATTCTGCCCTTCTCACACAGAGGTGACTCAGGGGACGCACAACATACATACGGCAAACATTCAGTGCCGGAACATAAAATAAACTATACATATACATAAACACTAAAATCACTTATTTTCACATTTAAACAATTATTTAAAGCCATCAAAAGTCAGCCGTACCACATCTTGTCAGCAGGGTGAAATTTCCTATTGCTGCCATTATTGCACTGCCCCAAAGGCTTGGCCCCACGGCCAAGTCTTTACCATCTTTCTGAAGGACAGGAGGGGGGAGGTTGATTTAATCTCACTAGGGAGGGAGTTTCACAGACGAGGGCCAATCACTGAGAAGGCCCTGTCTCTCATCCCCGCCAATCGCGCCTGTGACAGTGGTGGGCCTGAAAAACCAAGATAGCTATGTGGATTGGGCCAGGGAATTGTGTGACGTGGTCCCTGAGTCCAATCCATACAGGGCCAACACATCTGCTAAGACCTGGATCTTACCATAAGATCTAGATGTTACCAGATGTTTAATTAATTCGGAACAAACCAGGAAAACCCTGGTTTGTTCCAAATTAATTCAGTTTTACCAGAGGCATCATTTGAACACCTCCGGTAAAACAAAGACAGGTCCTGCTTTTCGTGCCTTTCTGGATGGACCCTTAGTAAGCAGAGTTATGAATTTAGTTGCTGTTTTTAACAAAGCTAATAACTTGAAATTAATGATGCTTTCAGTTGCTAAAAAAGTCCAAATACTATATTCTTTTGAAAAGGTTATAAGATGTTATTGAACATTTTGCACACTTTCACAATGGGGGTATTGTTACTATCACATAGCCCATAAGCTAAAGACAGTTAAAAACTGTCTTTTAATATTAAAACATATTATGTAGACTTCCAGAGGGAAAAACATAGGTAGAAAATAAACAGTTTAATTAGCATGCAAATCACAATACTTTTCACCTAGCATTTATCTCAAAACAAAAAATAATGGAACGTATCTAACAAATTATATACATGTAGGCAATAGGAAGGTCTCTACTATGCATTCCTCTGGAGAAATGCACTGGTTTGTGAAAGCCTGTTATAAATTGATTTTGTGTTAACACTCTTGTCTACTATGCAAGATCTAGATTTTAATTTCAGATGGAAAACTAATTCTATTGATTAAAGGTTTATTTAGGAGAAATTAACAAACTGCTCCTTTAGCCAGGGGCCATCTGTTGATGGTGCAAATCTGTGTAGTGAATTTTTCTTCAGGTAATAAATGAGGGGAAGGATTGAGTACTCCCTGATATTAGTAAGCAGATGCATGCTATCAGAGAGCATCCTTCCTGCCTCTCAGTCTGCCAGCTCTCTATATTGATGGAGTGTCTTATGCCTATAAGCCTTTTCATGCGAGGGCAATGAGAACCGCTCCCATTCATCAAGTATTTCTACAGGTGTTTGTTAGAAAGGAAATCTGAGTGTGTGGTTTTGCACATGAAGAGAAAACGAGGGCTTGAAACATTTTCACATTGTATATCAGCTAACATTTGTGCATGCTCTTCAAAAGTAATAGCTATGTGTTGCCGAAGTAACCTCTTTTAAGTACAAGAAGATTCAGCTGCTTTTTGTAATGTGAATAACTCTCAACATAACATGTGTAGATTGTTTGTAATTCTTTTTTTCTTCTACATTACTTACACTTCACTAGCAATAGAGAGGAGGAAAATGTGTTACTATGCTAGATATGCAGGTTTGAGATTGACCTAATGGGAAATGTAACATATTATTGAGGTTTCTACCATTTAAGAAACTGTGATTAAAGTTGCAGCTATATCTTCAGTTAACCTTGTGGGTGACAATTTCAAAGAAGTAGTTAGTCTCTTGCAGCATAAAAAATGAGGAAAAAAGGGGGAGGGAAAAAAAGACTATTTGCAATTGCTTGTAGATAGTTGCTTGTAGCTGTAAGATTTTTATTTGCTTTATATCTAGTTTGAGCACTTGTTTTTACTTTTGTTGTGGATAGTCATACATGTTTTGATCGTGTGTGGATTAAAATAATTAACAGTTGTTGTTCAAGGAGCGCGTTATGTCCACATCTTTATATTTGCTTTGCAATTCACCTGGCCTATACCTTAATCCAAACTATCAAGGGTTTTTCCCCTAGCATAAACAGCTGTTTTCATAACATATTAACTGTGATTCTTTTGTGGTCTTTCTCTTTCTCTTCCCCTATATCTTCTTTTACTGCACACTTGTTTTCATCATTACCAGGTGTCATGGTGATGGTGATAAAGCTGTAAGTGTGTTCTTTTGCAACAACTTCTTCTCTCCTGATTTCCTGCCATTGCTCAGATGATTTCTGGCCATCTTGTATGGCACCAATATAGCAAACAGTAGTATCCATCTAGTGGCAGTAATGTGGAATGTCCTTGTAATTTTATCGTTATTGCTTAGGTCTAACCTCCCAAGACATGAACTCCTTGAGTTGAAAGTACATACAGAAGCTATTTATTGATCACATTAACTCCTTACGGAGGTGGAGCCATGAACCTTTTCACCCTTTCTGTAAATGTAATGAAGTACACATTAGCATACAATGGATATCCCAAATTATGCTGGATTGCCATGAGAAATATAAGCAGAGAAAAACTTTTAAATTGAAACCTAAATTACAGAATATACAGGAATGCTCTCTGTTTGTACTTTCAACTGTTAAAATAAAATACTATTAGGTAGTGTCTACTCTGAATGTTGGCTGAGTTTGATATGAATTGTAGTTTAACACATCTGGAAGGTAGCAGGTTGAAGAAGCTGCACTGAGCTGTGTTTAATTCAAAATAGAGGGTTAAAATTCCATACTCTTCTCAGTCACACCAAATGGATGGTAATGGTGGGGTGGGAGAACATGAGGCTAAGACTCACTATATCTTTTTCCTGTCATGCTTAAACAAGATGTTGCATAAGCTTTTGTGTGTAAAAAGTATGTTTCTCTGTTGCATATGTTCACACAAACTATGTGGAACACCAAACTGATAAAAGAATTTGGTGTTCTATACAAACATTCCTGCTGCTTCCTTCTTGAGTCTTGCCCTTCACATTTATTCTGTCGTTTACTGCCTAGAATAGGCAGTGATAACCCTGACATGTTGTTAAGGGACTTTTCTGAATTCCTATCCCCTTGGTCAGTTTCTGTTTTTATTTAACGTACTAGCTGTGCCCGGCCACACGTTGCTGTGACGAAGTATGGTGGTATGGGAAATAAAGTATTGAGGAATTGGTGGTAGTTAAGGTAAAGGGTAAAGGTTTTCCCCTGACATTAAGTCCATTATAAATGGGTTATATAGCTGTGTGGAAGGGCCTTGAGTCTACACTGCCATATAATCCAGTTAAAATCAGATAATCTGTATTTTATAGGCAGTGTGGAAGAGGCCTAAGTGAGGCCTAACTCTGCCTGTCCCTGGGCTGAGTGGGTTGCTAGGAGACCAAGCGGGCAGAGATTAGCCTTCTGACAGGCAGCAATTGGATAAAAACAATTATTCCTCTCCCTCTAATTAGGACTTTATTTTTCTTCTCTTTTTGTTGTATGAACGTAGAGGCATGGATGAGGGGTTGTGCTGCCAAGTTCAGTGTTTCTGGAATGTGTAGTTTTGTTGTTTTGTCCTAGGCCGAAATTTCATTACCCTTTTATATATATAGATTGGTGTGGTTGGGAAGAACAACCAGCACTGCCTAGACTACATTCCAACATGTTGGACTATATTTTCAAAGTTTATTTCAGTTGTTCTCATATTACATATAGTTTATTGACACACACACAATTCAGGAATCACAGATCTGTGAAGACATATGGACAATAGACACAGAAAATTAGTGAAAGAGAATTTTAATAAGCTTAATAATAATAATAATAATAATAATAATAATAATAATAATAATAAGCTTTATTTATATCCTTCCCTCCCCAAAGGAACCCAGGGCAGCTTACAACAACACAAAAATATTCCATTATGTTGTTATTGCCATTATTATACGGTAGGTATGCCACCTGTCAAATGATATATGTTGTAAATAATACATAATGATAACTAAGTAGGAAATAAATAAGGGTCTGAAGAAATAGCCTTTAAAGCCTGGTTGAAATGTAAGTTAATAATAAGCTTTCACTTAAAAATATATATTATGAAGCAGTATATAAGGTGTTTAGTGTTGCCACCTTGCACTTTAAAATAATATGTCTCTTTAGAATTTGGTAATTTAGTGCCGGTAGAAAAGCTAACCTGATGTGATTGTGGCTATAGTGAGATGTTTTGGTAATAGTTCTTAGCACGTTTTACAATGGCCAGTGCATCCTTACTGCAATGTTGATTTATCAGCCGTCAGTGAAAAATAATGTATGGTCTATAATCAGAAGTGAGAAGAAAAAAGATACCTTGATTTTTTTAAACAACTCTATCTCTTTGGTAGAATGTAAAGAATCAAATTGCTTCTTATTGATTATTATTTATTGAAACATTTGACAGTGCTTCTAAAATATTCAAATTGTAGGAGAGCATGCTCAAATTGTAAGAGATCACATTGTGGAAGTCTGTGTTGTATTTTAAAAGAGGTCACAGTGAAGCATAGTGGCAGCTGCTGAAGTAAGAAAATTCAGAATAGAGCATGGTTGGCAAGGAACAAACCGTGTTTAAAAAAACCCCTCAGGTTCACCGTAAATCGGAAACAACTTGAAGGCATGCAACAGCAATATGGAAAATAAAACAAAATTACAAGAATATTAACATTGGTTCTCTGAAAAGAGTAATTGTTTACTGTTTCTTTCTTTCTTGTCTTTTCAAAAAAATAATAATAATCTAAGCGAACAAATGAAAGGTTTCACGATGAAAAAGATCCCTTTTTGCATTGAGCTGATACAAAGCAACAGCATATGCCGATCAACCTTGCAACAGGGGTCAGCTATAAAAGTATGGCATTTGATTTTAAAAAGCAGCCTTTGCTCAGTAGACTGTCTCTGTGCCAAGTCACAGTTTCCTGCTAGCTATTGATTAGTAGAGTTTCACTAGGGAAAATATTCCTTGTAGAATATCTTCAAAGCAAGTTGGTTCTGAAACATTGGCTTGGTTTTATTTAGTCTCCCTAACATAGTCAGTTTGCTTTTTTTGCTTTGTGATACTGCCGTCATTCCCTGATGTAGTTACATTGGTTGCAGATATTGGCTTATTCTGCATGGGGGAGAAGAGATTTTACAGGAGAAGTAAAGTTACATCTTGAGTTATTTGTAAGGAGCTTTATTCTTGTTTATTCATTCAGTATTCACTTAGCAGAGTTGAATGAAAAATTTTGCCAAAGAGATTTTAACCTCGTTATACACATCAGTTCTGGAGTCTGCAATCGCTCATCTTCTGTCTGTTCCTGTTAGTTTCAAGAGAGGGAAGCTGCAGCTGTAGATTGAAAACACATCAGGGTTTATGCCAGAGATAGCAAAAAGCAGTCATGGATGGAAAAATGAAGAAAAGTAATGTAAGTATGAGCCACAGCAATTGAAATGGATACACTCTTAAGCAACTAAGAATAATTTAATATTTGTTTTGCAGTTATTTGCTAAGATCATATTTCTTAATCAAAAGTTTAACTGGGGGGTTGTGAGAATTGACTTAAAATGGCCCCAGTGACTCTTGAACCAAAGAGACTGTTTTTGAGTGAAGATTGCATTACCATAACTCTTGAAACATGATTTTTCATGATGTATGCTTAAATCAACTGAGAAAAGACTAAAGGTATACAGCTTCCTGCATCTGATGCTTGGATCCATTTCAACAGATTGAAGCCTCTGAAATCCCCTCTCTGTAGACCTATCTGCGTCATCTCTGGCCTGGATCAAGCTATACAATATTTAACTTATATGACCTTCAACAAACTTCGCAACTATTTCAGAATTCATAGTTATGATGAGAAGTACTTTTGGAAGTGACGCTAATAAAATGAAGAGTTGGGGTTTATTGGCTTACAATGTAAAGGAGTAAGGCTTAAAGGAAAAGTAATATGCTTTGTAATATTGAAAATACATTAAAAATTGTGATTGACAAATTTGACCAGTGTTCCATCATACTGATGCTGTTGGCTAAGGTAAGGTCAAGACTGGCTGTGGGGACCCAGATTCTATAGTTATCCCTCACATTTGCAATTTTGATTTTTGCAGATTTCATTGTTCATGGATTTGATTAAAATGTTATTTTTAGGAATATCTAGGTCCTCCAGTGTGACTCTATGGTCTAATTCCTCCCATCAACCTACAGATTTCTAAAAGAGAACACCTCTCTAAGAATTTCAGGATCATCCAATGTGAGTTTAGGGTCTGCTACCAGGGGAAGTTGACCATAGAGTTGGGTTGGTAGATATAGAAATTATTAGAGAGGTGTTCTCTCCCATTTTTAAAAAAGCAATTTCTTTATTCACAGTCTTTCAGTGCCCCTACCCCTGCAAATGTGAAGCGTTTACTATATCTCTGTCTATGTGCTGTTGAACATTTTAACCCCCTCCCTTATAAGTCAGATAACTATTTAGATAAAAGAAGCCTTAAAAGGTAGTTTCTTTATATCTTTTCCAGACTGCTAAATAGAGTTGGTTATAAAAGACTAAACAGAATGTCTAACAAATACAAAATGGAAATGAATAGTAAATTCTAGATTGTATTTGAAATGATATTTGCTGTTCTCAGATCAGAAGGACTTTTTCAGTGTTTGCCCTTCACCTTTTCTCCATGGTTGTTTCCTCGTCATAACTTAAATGATAGTATTCAAGTGAAGTCTTTCTTCCTATGTTTTGTATGACTTGAAGGACCTGACCTCTTTTTAATTAGTATTCACTTCAAATAGCTCATCACTGTCCTTTCCAAGTGACGTCTTGTCTTAGGAGAGAAACATGTGGAAGACTCATTAAAAAGCCAAAAGGTTCCTGTGCAAGACTTGAGGTTAAGATTATCATTAAAATAGGGAAAGTATGTGCAGTTCTTTGTGTACATTTATTAAGATTCTCTTCACAAATTCAGCTTCCGGTAAGAGTACTTACCAAGGTGTGTTTGGTTTCTGTTGGCAAATAATGATTATAGTGATCAAGCAATCTCCTTTTTTCATATTGTGAAACGATACTTGTCACAAAGTAAAAGTACTTGGAATGCTGAGTAGTGGAAGGATGTAATTAACAAGTAGTTAGGTAGGGCATTAATTTACAACATAGCGAGCTCTAAGTTCTAGCTGCATGCATGATATTTTTCTCTGAGCTTTGGAGATGTTCCACATGTTATATTTGCAGAATGTTTTTGCTGATGAAGATGACTGACCTTGAAAGAACGCAGCTTGACTTTCGGAGCCCGTGCTGTGATTCCAGAGCTAGTAGTATAGGAAAAAGGTATATTTCTCCTGTAAACAAAGCAAATTGACTGTAGTAGTCACTGAAACACAATAAATATGGAAATTCAACATGTCTTCCTTTTCAAACATTTCCTAAAATGGAAATATAATTCAGACATGTATTTAGTTAAGATGAGACTGTATCTTTTCTTTAAGTAAACTAGTCCAGGAATGATAAAACATGGTACTTTCTTCTAACAAAAGAGAGCTTTCTTTAAATAATGATATTTATTAGGTAATGCATTGCATAAACCTCAGTGGATATTAACAATTAACTGCATTATATTCTGTATTCTTTGTTCGAAAAGAAAAGAAGGAAGCTGTTTAAAAACATCATTTTTAGTACAAATATTCAAATGCTACTGTAAGAATGAGTATTATTAGTTTCAAAGGTTTTCTTATAGTTATTCAAATCTGTTGCAAAAAAAGTTTTGTTCTATCAAACAATAAAGGTCATCCTTTTCTTTAATACAAACTAGGGTCATTGAGTGTCTTATCGCTTTGGAAGTGAAACCAAAAATTAATATAATTGTTTCTACATACTTGAAAGAAGAAGTTTGCAGATTAAAAGGAAAAAGTAGTCATAGGGAACACTCTGACAAGGACTTCTAAGCTTCCAGTACAGATAAACTTCAATTAACAAAGTAAGTGTATTAATGTTACATCCTTAAAGAAATGGTAGTGGAAGTAGAAATAATATGGAAAGAATAGAGATAGATTCTTCTGCCACAAAAAAGAGAAGCAGTTTGACATGTGTCAGGGTTTTTTTTTCTATAACTAAGAATGTGTACATGTGAAATGAAGTTTATGCAGGTAATCTGTGCATAAGTAAATAAAAGCATTTCAAACCTTCTGGGGACCTCTGGAAAGGCTTCTTGCAAAATGAATTCAGGGACATTCTTCCTTTGTCAGTTTTCATTACTCTTATGATTTTCATTTTGATAAAAAAAATTATAATCTATGCTTATTTAACATGTGGGGAGGAGCTGTGAAGTTAAACTAATCTGCTTTCCCCTTTTCGTTTAATTTTGCTGTTTGTGCAAATCAGCAAGGCATTCTTGAGGCAGCTGCTGCTCACCTTGCCTATTGTGTGCAGCAGCATGCAACTACAGTAGGATTGGCTAGAGTAGATTCCTTCTTTTTCCCAGCTCAGGTTTTATTGCATTTACTATAGACATGCTGCTGTAAAAGATTTATGTTTTCTTAGCCCTGCTTCACCATTCTCTTTGTGCTGCTGCTACTAGACAGAAGTTAGAAAGAAAATGTGATGAGTCCCCTTGGGGAGAAGGGCGGGGTAGAAATATCGGAAATAAATAAATAAATAAATAAACTTACAGCAAAATCTTTAGAAATAAGGCTTTCATGAGCCTTGGCAAGATAGCAAAGTGAAGACCCCACCCTAGAGTTTTCTGTGAGGGGTAAGTTATCATTTGCAAAATCACTGTTCTGTGATATCTTTGGACTGGTGGAGTATTTCCTCCAGGAATGGAAGGATCCGTGACTTTCACAGGGCGCAGTTTCTACCTCTGTTAAGGCATTTGTTTTGACATCTGCCTTGGCACCGAGGTTAGTCAGGCACCAAGAAAAGGAGTTCGCTGTAGCATCATTGCTGTGAACCTACAGCACAAACAATGCCAATTTGTCCATTGCAATTAAGAGAAGTCTTACATTCTGTTGCTCTCCCAGAGCTTTTGCTCAAGATATTGCTCTGATGCGTTATTATATGTTTGACTGTTGTTGTGATTCTTTATGTGAATATTACCATATGCTTAGGTATATGTGCCTTCTAGTCGCATGTTGACTTGTGGTAACCCAATGAATTTCACAAGCTTTTCTTAGATGAGAAATACTCAGAGGTGGTTTTTCCATTTACTTTCTCTGAGTTCCTATAGCACAGTGGTTCTCAACCTGGGGTCCCCAGATGATTTTGGCATACAACTCCCAGAAATCCCGGCCAGTTTACCAGCTGTTAGGATTTCTGGGAGTTGAAGGCCAAAACATCTGGGGACCCCAGGTTGAGAAGCACTGTTATGGCACCTAGTATTCATTGATGGCCCCACCCATGTATTAATCAAGACCAGCACTCTTTAGCATCCAATTTCACTCCTGTCTGTTGGTCAGACAGATTGTCTTCTACATGCCAAAGACTGTGAGTAAAAGTTGCTGTTTAGAATTTAAAAGATACTGGTGGTGATGAACTTTGTAATATAGCACATTGGTGATTTGTTTCTTTATCAAGTGACTGTATTGAGGAAGCAGGGGAGAAAAGGGGAGGAGGAGGGCTGCATGCATAGAGAATGGAAGATGAAGGATGACGACAATGGCTGATGAAGACTTGTTAATCTGCTGAGATGGACAAATTGATTAGCCTGACCAAGGAGAAATATTTGTTCAGTTACAAGCAGAACTGGGATTTGCTAATTAGTTTATTATGATAATGAGGGAAGCATTTATCAATTGTGAGTTTTATGAATTAGTAGAATGTTATTAAAACTACAACTATGATTACATAGTTGATTGCATTTAAAGGGAGTAGGCTAATTAAAGATAAAAACCATCCAATAGTGAGTGAGAGCTTTGTTGGCTAGACTTTTTGTTAGTTTTGTTCTTTTAGCGTATGTGTGTGTCCTTAGTTTTACTTTTGTGTCTGTGTTCTGCTACCTGCAATAGGCTTTTAGCTAGAGTGTGGTATCAATAGTGGTTAGCATTTAGATCAGTAGGGTTTTGTTTTTGTTTTTTTTAAAAAAAACACACCCTACAACATGTAAATATGTTTGTTTGTTTGTTTGTTTGTTTGTTTCTTTCTTTCTTTCTTTTGAATGAAAAGTACTTAAAGAAAAGCAGCTTTTACATCAGGGGACTTGTTAATTGAGGGATGCCTATTCAAGTAGCCATTTCTTATTTTACAGCACTGGTTCTCAACCTGTGGGTTCCCAGCTGTTTTGGCCTACAACTCCCAGAAATCCCAGCCAGTTTACCAGCTGCTAGGATTTCTAGGATTTCAGGGAGTTGCAGGCCAAACATCTGGGGACCCACAGGTTGAGAACCACTGTCTTACAAGTTAGGGATTGGGGGTTGAGTTAGGTTGGGTTTCCACCAATAGACTTTGTAAAAAGGAGTTTCTTTGCCAGATACATTGGGTGCTTGTACATAATAGAGATCATACACAATGACATCACTTTAGCTGTCATGGCTCAGTGCTATGCAATTGTGGGAGTTTGTCACGCCCTGGTAGCGGAGCACTAAGAACCAATACACGGAGGCCAATAACAATCTAATATCTTTATTAAGGAAATAATATAGGAGGATAAAAACAAGTAGAAAATGTAGTTCAGCAATAGACCTTTCAGGGAAGGTCAAATATAGTCCAGAAATATATTGTCCAGTATATAATATTAGAGTTCAAAATTATAATCCCAAAACCGAAACACACTCAACTTCCAAGCAGTTAGAGTGGGGAAAGCGTCCAAAAGTTTTACTAGAGTTCAAAGTAAGTCCAAGGCAGGAAACTGAAGACAAGACTGGGTACTTGGCACAAGATGCAAGGCTGGGAACACGGTGAGACCGGTCAAGAACACGGCAAGGCAAGGCACGGAGAGACTGGAGATAGCGGACTCAAAACGCAGTCCACACTTAGCTGGAACCGAAGTTAATCCTTCAACTGACTCGTTGACTCCGCGCGGGCTAACCCGTGCGGGAAACTTTTAAAGAACTTCAAATCTTCCTACAAACAGGTGTCCAGAGCTTCTTTCCCAAGGGAAAAGAACTGAAACACATCTTCATCCAGATGCGTTCCTCCCTGAAAAATCCCAGGAGAACCGAGCTAATTAGCACTCTGTCTGGCTGCTAATCTCGCGCTCTTTCTTGTTTGCGCTTTCTCCAAGCGACTAGTCTCAAAGAATTCCCTTCTCGTGAAGGGGGGAGAAGTGCTTGGGATAGCTTGTTCAAGGTCCATTTTAATGAGCTCTTGGCAAGAATTGTCAACAAAAGGCATCTGGAACGGACCAGTCTCTTGCTGAGATGGCAGAAATCCCATGTCTTCATCTCCATGGTCCATAATGGCGCTAGGGTCAGGACTCGGAGGCCCATGGGGCATCACAGAGTTGTTGTTTGTAGATAAGATTAAATATTTTGAAAAATGTCAACTCCCATGATTCCTTAACACTGAGCCATGGCAGCTAAGTGGGGTCAAACTGAATTAATTCTATAGTGTAGATGCACCTCTTGGCAGGAGTTTCTGTGTTTGGTGAAGATTGCCCTTTTGCAACATGCTTATTCAGAAGTAAGTCTTGTTGAAATTAATTCTCTGGTTTTCTGAGGGAAGTACTCAACAAAAGGCAAATAGATATAATTTTTCTTTATGAAAATCTAACTTTAAGTGCATACTGCCTTACTTTTCCTGCGGCCATTGATCTGTCCATATTCTTTACCTAATGAACTACTTCCTTTACTTTATGGGTGCTACCTTTTTCTCTAACTGAAATTAGTAATTTAAAGACCTGTTGCAATATATAATCATAAAATTTGAGCATGTTTACATATTTCTTTATATCACATTAATACATTCTTTATCTTTGCACTATGCTGAATTATGGGCTTGTTAGCTAGTCTTGTTTCATTTGACTGATCTGAGAAGTTCTGCATTGGAAAGCAGCATGACTAGTTTGTCATTAAAGATAAGCCATGGGACTTCACACCATTTAAGCCTATTGAGGTAAAGGATTGGATCAATGCTGTGGAAGATACTTAATTTGTTTTGATTAACCTAATTGGTTAATTACACAAATAACAAAAGCTGATCACCATTTTAGTTCAAAACACATCTTCAACATTATGGAAATAGATTGTTCATATACTGCAGAAATCAGCATGCTTCTCCTATAATATGTCAAACGCCACCGAATTTCATTTTTGATTGACATCCCTGCTCAAATCTTAGTAAAGTTACATTTTGGATTTCACAAAATCCCCCAGTCAGCATTGCGGTTGGCGTAAGAAACAACTATCCTATACTGTGGTAACATTTGAGTTCTACATCATATTTTTCATACTATGGAAACAATGAGATTATTACATCAGGAGGAGTATCTGGATGATCTGTGTGATTGGACAGAGATTAAATATAACATAGGGACTCATCTTCCTTCAAATGTGATGCTTTAGAAAACAACATTAGCCCGAAATGTCTATTCTTTTAGCCTGCTCATGTGAAATCATTTTATGTAGGATGAACATGCAGTGTCAGTTCATGATTAAATTAGTTGTATTGTAGCTTGTTCTTAGTGGTGAATCATGTGTAGAAACAGTGTGCATCTACAGAATGAACTATAAAAAGCATTAATACAGCCCTGTATTAATTTGTTAATTTGGAATCAAGACAAGAAAAACAAGGATACACAGTAGGACTACTATTTGACATGTGCCTTTATATTCATTAACACCCACTTATAAACATATGGTCATTCAATAGCTAAGCAGTACTAACTAGATGTTGGCACCATCTACAGCAGTTCTTTTGTGCAGTGTCTAGAGCTCATACTTCATTGCTCACAAAACCTTTTTATGAAAAACTCCCCAAAAGAAGACTCCCATCTTCAGACTCTTCAAGGGAGCATGATTCTTTAGTAAACAAATTTTAGGGGGCATATCAGTGTGGTGCAGTGGTTTGAGTGTTGTACTACAATTCTGTAGACGAGGGTTCAAATCCCTGCTTGAAGATGCAAGCATTTTGGGTGACCTTGAACATGTTGCATTCAGCTTGAAGGAAAAATCTCTGAACAAATCTTCCCAAAACGTCCAATGAAAGGTCCACCTTAGGGTCACTATAATTCAGAAATGACTTGCAGGCACACTACATTGACAGTGTTTTTCAATGCAAAAAAAAAAGCATTTTGGAAGATTTTAGTTACTATTGGTTTTTTCATAATGGTTGATTTCAGCGCAGGAAGGTTCATGGGGAAACGGGGGCGGTTCAGACCCTGGAGTCTCTGCAATTGCCCATATCTAAAGAATTACGGTTTAGTACATAATGGTTGATAGTTTTCTGACCAAACTGCTCTTTATTCATTTACAAATATGTGCACTCTAGCCCTAAGAACCTTTGAAAAAAAATGCTTGAAGTGATCAGGGGTTTTGTTTATGATGCATTTAGATGATTAGTCTGATTTTGAATTATTTGCAAACCCTTTGAACAGTGGGTTATTTTTCCTCACATACGGATGTCTTTCTCTGTGTTTATTTGGAAAATGTTGTAAATCCATTAAATGTCTAATTAACATTCTGATGTAGATTATAAAGAGCAAATGCAAAATACAAAGGCTTCAGTTAAACTAGAAAGCACATGAAACAGCTTTTTGCAATATCTTACAATTAGCTTTAGTTGTGATTTTCTTGATGGCCTGTCAGGTTAAGTTATTTATACTGTGGGGAAATGTGTTTGCGACTTTGTTTTCAAAACTAAAAGACTGTTTGATTTTCAAATATGCAAAAAAAAAAAAAAAAGGTTAGTCCTTCAGAGGCCAATGGGATCAGACTCTATAAGAGTAAGCACTTCTTACCACTGTTTCTTCTGAAAGTACCAGTTTTCCTGTGGAGACGGTTTTGGTTTTATCTGCTCTTTTTTTTTTACAAAGCTTAATTTATTATGCTGTATTAGATACATATTATGATAAAAGCTGGAGGAAACATGTTTTAAATAATTTATAATAAAATAAAACAATTTACCAGTTGGCTGAACTGTGTAGAATCAGCAACACAGAATTGGCAAACAATGAAATGTGTTCACATTTGGTTCCAGTTTTCTTGTTGAAGTTTGAATTGGTATTAAGAGATGTTAAAAGCCATTGTGGATTTCTCTTTACACGATTACTGTTGAAAATGTAATGTATTACTAGCAGCTTGCCTTCAATTTGTCTACTAGTTAACATGTTTAAATGCATCTGTTTAGGATGAAAATTTTATGTTTCATTAAAATGCATTAACGAATGTAGTAACTCCTTTCTTGAATGCATTGGTTCTATAACCTTTCTTGCATTCAAAGACAAATCTTCTCCAGTCACCCCGTAAATCCCCAAGTAGCTGTATTACTTCAGGTATCTTCACTTACACAGCCAGAATACTTGCTTATTCTTACTGAAGTTACAGTCATTAACCTTGGGGGAGAGTGGAGAAGTCCCTTGAGCATAGTCGGTCACAGATCCCCTATGTACATGGGGCTCACAAAGTCACAGCTGTGTTACCTGTTCTGTACTAATTAAGAGTTACTATGAATCTGTTTGACAATTAAGGACAGAATGAACTTTAGTGCAGATAGGCTCAATGGGACAGTAAATAGTTCTAAAGCAAGCAGAAAGTCAGCATAGGAAATACTGCTGACAGCGTGGACTTTGTTTTAATGGCATGCAGAGTAAAATGTCTGAATTAATATCAACACTGGACATTCCACAGCCATTGCAGAAATAAGTATCTTGGGTTTGTGAGTATATATGACATATAATACATTTAGTTGTAACAAGACAGACATATTTCATAACAATAATCAATTATATATGGTAGAAATTCACTGCCAGTAGGATTAATAGTGGTCAGAATTCTGTCACACCACTATTTTCTAAACCAAGTATCAGTGGATTACCCTGAAATAGTCACTTTACACCTAATCACACTATTAATAGGGATTCCCTCACTAAGTATATGGAACAGAAACCTATTGTAGTCCTAAGTATGTAGGACTCCAACCTAAACTAATCATGAGTGAGCTGAGGCATGGCTGGTATTACTAAAATGTGACAGTTTAACAGATGTTTTGTCCATCTGCTAACCTGATCTTTAAACAGTTTGACCTCTATTCCAAGTACACAGCAGAATATATAGTACTTTATACTTTCCAATTCCATTTTAAAAATAAAACACAATAACACAATTTTTTTTACATTTATGCATGGTAAGGAAAGGGTAGGATAGGACATGTAGGCAGGGTTTACAAAGAGTGAGAAGGATGTTGCTACTGGAGAATGCCGTGGTGTTAGTGGCCAACTGCTCAGCCGGAAGGAAAACATATGGATATTTATTTCATTTCACTAGGTTTTGTGTAGGTTGCATATTGCAGCCATTAGTTGAAAACGCACTGAATAAATTAAATAACTGAGGTGGAGTCATTAACAATAAAAGAGCTTAGCCACGGTCTGAATGTGGGAGGCCATTTGAAACACATAGAATTAGCATTACCTTATTTATCTCCTGCCCTGAAAAGGAGAAGAGAGACAGTTTGATGTCTAAATGAAGTAATCTTAGAAAACAAAAAAGATTATATTTGTTAAACTGTATAAGGAAAAAAGTCCAAAGATAATATGGCTTTGTTCACAGTATTACATAAAGAAGATTAAAGACGGGAAACAAGCTGCTTAAACACTGTAAACTAATTAGTTCGATGAATTGTTTTCCCGAGGTTCATGAGATATGAAACATTGGCACCAGTGCGTGAAATACACTCTGCCTCAGTGCTCTTTTCAATTTATTTTTCTGTTAGTGTCATACGTATATAAAAAGAAAGCAACCAAAAAAAGAAAGAGGTTACAGAAGGAGACCAAAGCCTGGCGTATGATTGAAGCTGACATTTTGTCATTTTAAGCCTGGTGCGGGAGAACCTTCCTTGTAATACCCTTGTATAAATACCAGCTTCATTTTCTGCCATCGCTAGCTATATTGCAAAATGATGTCATGACAAGGCCCATAGGAATTCCTTTTGTTGCTCAGAGCCACTTGGCAGCTCCAAGCTAAACTAATCATGAGCAAGCCGAGGCATTATTAATTAGTCTGCCCAGTATCAAGGTATTTAGAGAGGAAAGGGGAGGAGGGAGAGCCCACATGGTAAGAAAACAGGGGCAGGTGTTTGGCATGGAAAACTTTGTGTTTGGTTTGTCTGTTCTTCCCTGTAAACTGATGTGCACACCATTTGATGTGGTGACGCATGTATGCGCTCAGTGGACTCTCTTGGGAGTGCATACCATTGTGTACTAAATACACCCCCCACCAAATAAAATCCTGTTATACATTCCAATAATTGTGAAACTGTTCCCCATATTTCTTTGTATTTGTGTTAAAGAGCTTCAAAACATCACATGAAGTTGTTTGTAGTAGTAATTGTCTCCTCACTGGATTCACATCTGCTTGCCATTATTGCAATTGTGTAGAAAAGCGAAATTGAAGCAGAGGATGAAAGGATTTTGGCAGTACTGCAAGTAAAGGAACAGAGAGCTGACAAGGAATCCTGTTGCCTCATGTGAAACACCTGAAACCCATCCTAATCTTCATTTTGTGTCACAAAATCCCACCAAATTGGCAATTGAATCTTACGGCAGTGCTGATACACCGGATCCCATCACACACCAATAAATAAACTCTGTCTAGCTTTAGACCTAGTTATTACTTGGATGGGAAATCATGAGGAAATGCTGAAAATTTAACATAGAGCTAGGGGAAAAAACTAACCCGAAACCCAGGTGACAGTGCTGCCATAGTTAGGCTTATGGTTTTAGCTTTCTTTTTTTTTTCCTGTGGTAAAGAGGCCACTACTTCAGGTCTTCTGTCTAATAATAATAATAATAATAATAATAATAATAATAATAATAATAATAATAATAATAATGCTTTTAAGCTATAAAAATAGAGACTCAAATTGGCTAACAATGCTAAAAACAATACAATGCAAAGTCAAAGGCTTACATGGCTAGAATCACTGGGGTGATTCAACACTCCAAAACAATGTATCATTTAAAATCTAAGACATATAGACACTAAAATAGAATTAAATATTAGAGTATTAAAAATAAATAGTTAAACTTAGTAAAACCATCAAACACTTATACACCTATACACAGAACACTATATAGCATCCCCAGATCTGTCTTAAAAACTTTCTTCTTTAAAATTCTGCTGAAATAAAGTATTTAGCTTGTTGCCAGAAAGAAAGCAGGGATGAGACTATTCTGGCTTTCCTGAGGAAGAAATTCCAGAGTCAAGGGGCAGCCACTGAAAAGGCCCACTCTTGTGTCCACACCAACCAAGATTGCGATGAAGGTGGGGCCAACAGAAGGGTCTCTTCTGAAGGCCTGGGCAGTTTTGTACTGAGAGATGCAATCTGCCAAATGTCTTGGACATGAGCCATAAAGGGCTTTATAGGTCAAAATTAGCACTTTAATTGTGTCCCAGAAACAAACTGGCAGCCAGTGGAGCTGTTTCAACCTGGGGCCATATCGTTTTGGACCAGCTGAAATTTCCAAACACTCTTCATAGGCAGCCCCACATAGAGCATGTAATAGCAATCCAAACCGTGTGTAATTAAGGCATGTACTACCATGGCCAGGTTTGACATCTCAAGGAACAGGCACAGTTGCTGCACAAGTTTTAAATGAACAAAGGCACTCCTGGCCATTGCAGAAACCTGGGCCTCCAGGTTCAATGACAAGTCCACTACCTCCAAACTATGAGCCTGTGTTCTCAGGGGAATTGTCACCCCCCCCCCCATCTAAAGAAAACAATGATTCATTTGTGTCCTGCCTTTCTCTCAGTCATGAGGCTCAAGGTGACAAACAGATTAAAACTATGTAAAGTCTTCCATGAAAGTATAAATATAACAGACACAATTAAAGAAATGCATTAAACATGAAAAACATTACAATTCATTAAAAGACTACATTCAACCTTTGAAACAGCAGGACACAGCATCAAAAGCCCACCTCACTAGGTTACTAAATGCCTGGCATGATATATGTGGTACAATGCTGAAAGAAGGAGATCAAGGATAGGGCCCTCCTGTTTCAAAGTCTGGGATCAGCAACCAGATTTTGTTCCCATCAAATGAGCTTGCGAAGGTGGCGAGATATAGAAAGAATGGCTTCTCTAGAAGATCGTTGAGCTCTGATGGGTTCATAAAGAGAGATGTGGTTCTTCAAATAGCTTGGACCCATGGTATATAGGACTTTATGGGCTGTCAGCAACACATTGAATTGTGCCTAGAAAGGGACTGTAAGCCAATTATTTACTGCTTTGCCTATGGTAGCCAACTGTTGTGGTACAACTCTGAATAAATCGCACAAGATATGGATGATCCATATCAATATGGAGAATAACTTTGCATAATTAATCTTAAGCATTATTATATTTTATAAAAATGAAGTTTCATCCTATTGACATCCTTTTCTCTTTTGCACAAATCTATTGTACATAGCTATAGGAACTGGGCTAGGATTATTTTCAAATTCTGTCTGATATAATTTTAAAGATGTAGATGCTAAAAGCAGTGACATCTAGCCATTTCAGGATTTGTTGACAGGTTAACAAAAACTTTGCAGCATCAGCTGAGAATTCTTTAGTGAAAACAATTCTAGCAGTCCACAATATATATGTATCAAGAAGTGATATATGCTGTTTTTTTCCTATCCATACTTTTTAGCAAGCTCATATCGTATTCAAAAATATTACTGTGTTTCTCTTTTGTTTTTGTTTTTTTACTAGGCAATGTGCCATAAAAGCTGTTAGTTTTCAGTGTACTTTTAAATATTTCAGGGTGCACGAAAATTTAAGTATGGAGCAAAACAAGTCTTTCTTTCTTAGTCAGCTCGGTAAAGGTAAGACACAGTTATCTAAATGTGAATATTTCATTTAGAAAGTTGAATGCAGAATCTGACTAATTCACAGTTATGCTAACAGACATGATCGGAGAATGAAACCCTAGTCTTTTTCACAGAAATAATTAGTTACTGAGGGACCTAGATAGATTCCAGAAGGAAGCCTGTGTGACTCTACCTTGTTTATTAAGGTTTCTGTGAACTCTTGTTAGCCTGTTTACTGTTTCCCTCTTCCATTATTTCTCCCTCTTTTTACAAGCTGTCTAGAAGTTTGCAGCTTTTATGCTGGATATGGTTTTTCCATCTAGGTTTTATTACTTTTTCATAACATTTATTGGCAGTCTGAATTTAACAAATCCGCAACTACTTAATGGGTCCTGGCTACATGCAGCATGGTGTGATTTTTCTCCCTTTCAGACATCTGCGTAGGTAACCTCTGAAATTTACAAAACCTTTGTGTAATCCCACAGCCGGACCTGCACATTAGAAATCAGGACCATTGTTTGTTTGCTACTAATTAGTCTATGTAAGCCTGCGGGAATTGATTCTGTATTAATATATTTCAGGAAGTAGTTAGAAATCTTCATGTCATTTTAAGGAAATTACTTGTCTAGTTGTTTTGACTTTTTCCTTCTTGAAAGTGAAGTTACAGTGATGCTGATTTGATTTTATTCATTATTAATTAGGGAGAAAGAAAGGCCAAGAAATAAGAAATTTTAGTTGGCACCACTGTGTAACAGAAGCAGCTGTGTAATGTGGCACCAGTGGGTTATTAAATATGACATAATGAGTAGTATTTCTATCATGGCATTATATATCTGTCATAGATTTTGTCAGGCAATTCTTTTTCAAAGTTGGAAATCTTTCTCATTTATTTTCAGTGAGTATCATTTAAAATGTCCAGAAATCCCACTGCAACCAATCAGTTTGTCTTTTTCTAAATACCTTAGTTTGATTGATGGCTTGTTAGGTAAATAGTAAGCCATAGGGAACTCAATTTACTTGTTATATGATGCAATAATAGCTTGACATGGGTAATGTTGGTTAGCTGCATTTGTGGCCTGTTTTCTTGCAGTTTGTGGCACATAGAATACAGAGGTGTCTAATTATTTCAATATTTCAGTGTGAAATATCCTTGGATTTATTTTCATTGCATACATTGCTTCTGTTTGGTTAAATATTTTTTTTAAAATGATCTTGTCCAGACTTAGTCACAGATCCATGGAAATAGATAGGAATTAAGTTATATTTATTTTAGTTCTTTCTGGATCTGAATCATTACTTTAGTGGTTCAGGCCCAACTATAGGGATGTGCAAAAGACATGGGTATAGAGTTTGCCAGGGAAGCCAAAATGGTTTTAAATCACTGTTGTAGGAGGCAGAAGAATCAGGAAATTAAATTCAGCTTTCCCCACCTTTTTGAATCCCTCATATGTGCATACAGGTCTGTTTTCTTGATTATATGTTCCTTCACTTTAATGGTCTGATAGCTACAACTCATAATGTAATACAGTGATTGCTTTTAAAATCAACATGTCGATCATCATCATCTAAAACAGTAGACCTGTATTGAGTTACAATATTCTTCAGGTCGCTTTTGTCAGGTCTTTGCCCCTTTCTTTTTAATATAAGCTAGAATTAAGTCAGCAAATGTTAATGTACACCTGTAATATTTGATTGAATTAATAACATATACGGAGAAGCATAGTAGTGATTGCATCTTTACATTATCTGATGTTTTTTAATTATATTTTAATAAATAAAGTGTTTGGGGATATTGGTATAATATATACACATCTAAGCAATGAAACTCTAGTGTGTGTTTCTCTGGTGCAGCCTCCTACTTGTGGAGTCCCCTCCCTTTGGAGGTCCTGTTGATACCCATATTGTGCCAAGTCAAAACATAGCCTTTTATTTTATTTTTTAAGAAAGACATAATTTACTTTTTAATATAAATGTGCATTGTTTTAACTGTTTTATCATTTTACGTATTATAACCTGTTGATTTGATAACTTTTTATCCTGTTTATGTTATCCTCATGCTTGTAATCTATTTCAGACTGTTCATATACTTGTACAGTGCTTTGAGAACCTATGATAAAGGGCAGGATAGAAATATTTTAATGCATAAATACATAAACAAGCTGTTGTTATAGCAACAGAATGAACTATAAAAATATATTATGGCCCCAGTCCTGAAAATTCATTGGCCCATAATCTACCTCTAGCATTTAGCATTGCTTGGAGAAGACTTGGCCCAAAAAGGTTGAAGGGTTGTGATTGCCTTTTCAGCTTTATCATAGGAAACAACTCAAGATGAGCCAAGGATTGGGTGGACAATAGAATGGAAAAATCAGCATCAAACACTCTTATAAACCAATATGGATAGGCTGTATGAAAAGTGCTGGCAGGTGGCTTTGAACTCCATTTACAGTGTTAAAATTCCAGCATATCAAAGTGTTTGCTAACAGAGTATTTCACTCTTTTCATCAGCTCTGCATTTGCATCCCATCAGTGAATCAAGCAGCTTTATTCCAGAAGTGAATATGGCTCAGATAACTGTTCAGGCTCATGTTGCTGATCCATATCTGTTTGCGATTCTATTCCTTTTACCTCCCACTTGGGTTGTACCTTTCTAGTGCAAATAAGCTGCCACTGGTTCCTCTGCTTGATCTCTATGCTACAGATGTCTCTAATTAACTTGACTGTGACAGGCCAACAGGATACAGTTACCAAGGTTGACAAATCCCAGTGTCCTTAGAGGTTATACCATGTCACCTGACACATTCCTTGTGCTAACATCCTTTTGGCAAGCTCTTTTTAATGACTTAAGTCCATCTTGTACCTGCGTGTTTAATATGAGGAGTGTAGAGTGATAGCCACTAAAAGATAACAAAGAATTTATAGTAGCTGAGCAATTACAGTATCAGCTTTGATTTAGTAACATAAGAGGTGTGCCATTAGATCCCCTTTGAAAAATTCTAATACAACACTGCACTCAAAATAGTGTTTCTGAGACGGTCCTAAGCTCAAGTAATGAATATACAGAGCAAATGTTCTCTCAAAGAGTTATTGTACTCTGAACTTCATTTTGTTTTAAAAAGGGGGGGGGGGGGGGTATGAGACTGAAGGGAAAAAATCTGCTATATAAATGTAACTATTTCTTAACCAACTTGATTATCTGCCAAGCATTGCAGTTTCAAAAATTTCAAAAATAATCACATCTTCTAAATGTATAAAAGGTGCAAGAAATCTACTGTCATCTCAACTTGGAAATGTAGATGGTTATAATTTACATCATCTAAGATGCTTCAAATATAAGAAGTTCAGATCACTAGAATCACTAGAATCTTTGAATTTTCAGGCTCAGGCTAACTTTGAAATTGTGGAATTCATGAGTTAGCTGAATTTTCTTCAAGGAATAGAGTTAGACAGGAGGGGCCTGGAAAATGTAGGTCATGTGACTGATAAAAACTAGTTAGAACCAGAGTATAGAACTGTTGAAAGGGATGGAAAGTTGTCAATTATTTTGAAATTGGTGATATGTGTGAAAGAAATGGAACTAGGGAGCCTGCAAAATGTATAAAAGGCTACCAAGAACAACCAAGGAAACATGGATTCACATATTAAGGATCTGGAAAACTGTCTTATTGGGCAGTCTGACCTAGAAAGGTGTGAATGAGTCAAGAGGAAACTCAGAAAAGCTCTGCCAGACAATAAGAAAATCTCAGGAGACAATATAAGCTCACTTGGCTGCAGGAAGCCATTTTCCCCAAATAGAAAAATCATATATTTTAATTAAAAAGAGAACATTTATAGGGGAAAACCTGTAACACAGAAAAAACCTTTCTAAAAAGGAACAAATTCCATGAGGGGAAGAGACCTTTCAAAATCACAATGTATCACAAATGGAGGAATAGCTTCCAAATACTGTCCTTATCTGGTGTTTTAATTTGATATAATATAGCAATCTATCTTGTGTAATAAATTGATTTCTAAAAATGTTAGTAATCATTCAGGTTGTTTTAGGCAACATCACCCTCCTTATCTTTGTTGTCCACTGACCATCTTCAAAATTGAACTTGTCATCTCATCCCCATCTCCACAAATTCTGCACTAGTGTAAATATTCACATAATCTGTCTGCCTATAAAGGTCTGTTTCTAGACAATTCACTGCATGCACCTGAGGAACCAGACAAAGGGTGCATCTGTTTCTGGGCACAATTCAAAGTGCTTGTTATGACCTTTAAAGCTTTAGATGGTTGAGGTCCAGGCTGTTTGGGCGACTGTATCCTCTTGTACGAACCTGCCCAGGCCCTGTGATCTTCAGGAGATGCCCTTCTCTCGTTCCCACCTCCATCTCAAGCTTGGCTGGTGGGAACGAGAGAAAGGGCCTTCCCAGCAGCTGCCCTTCAGCTCTGGAACTCTCTGCCCAGGGAAGCCAGAATGGCCCCCTCCCTGCTGTCTTTCCAGCAGCATGCCAAAACCTTTTCATTCAGACAGGTTTTTAAAGATGAAGATTTTAAAGATCAGTTCAGGGGGTGCTGTGGTTTTTTATTAGTTTTTTATTATTATTTAGTTTTTAAGTGGGAATTTTTAGTACTGTTTTAATGTTCACATATTTGTTTATTTAAATAGTTATGCTGACGCTTTTATGTTTTTTGTTATGTTGAATCCTCTTCAGGGGAGATAAAGCTGGGTATAAATAAATATAACAACAACAATAATAATACTGTATAATCAGTGCAATTTGACACCACCTTAACTACCATGGTTTAATGCTATAGAATCATGGGAACTGTAGTATTACAAGGTCTTTAGCCATCTTTCTACTGGTGCCTCAAAAATGTAAACTCCCATGATTCCATAAACATTGAGCCATAGCATTTGAAGTGGTGCCAAACTGCATTAATTCTCCTGTGTAGATATGCTCTAGGTCAGGGGTCCTCAAACTTTTTAAGCAGGGGGCCGGTCCACAATCCTTCAGACTGTTGAGGGGCCAAATTATCATTTGAAAAAGAAATACAAATCCCTATGCACACTGCACATGTCTTATTTGTAGTGCAAAACAACAACAATGAAAGAACAATAAAATATTTAAAAATGAAAACAATTTTAACCAACATAGTAAACCTATCAGGATTTCAATAGGAAGTGTGGGCCTGATTCTGGCCAATGAGATAGTCAAGTTAATTAGGATTGTTGTTGTTGTTGTTGTTGTGTGCCTTCGAGTCATTTCAGACCTTGGGCGAGCCCAAGTCTAAAATTATTTATTTATTCATTTACTACATTTATTTACTACATTTATATTCCACCCTTCTCACCCCGAAGGGGACTCAGAGCAGCTGTATGTACATACAATATATTATATTATTAACAAAGCACAATATTAGCATTATATATTACTATATTGAACTATACCACTATACTGTAATATTATATGTAATATATAACATGTAATTAATATTATTATATGGTATTATTATTAGTATTACATTGTATAACATAATATTATCAACATCATATGTATATATAATATAATATATTATATTATTAAAACTGATATAAAAATATTATATTATAAATGAGGGCGGGGGCCAGGTAAATGACCTTGGAGGGCCGCATCCGGCCCCCGGGCCTTAGTTTGGGGACCCCTGCTCTAGGTCTACAAAAGTTGTTAACTTTGTTCTCTCAGTTTGTCTCTAAAATGCTACATGATCCATTTGCAAACATTGTTCAGATTGTTATTTATCACAGCTGATAAGCTTATATTAAAGATATTGATGTTTGGTTTGGGCCACAGACTTTGTTTTTTCCTGTGTTAGAAAGAGAATGGGACATTGTATCCTCTTGTGTTCTTCAGAAAAGTCCTTATAAGACAGAGCCTGCTAATGTTGGATTGCATCTTCATGAGCCAAATCCAGTAGAGATGATGCTGACTTGCATTCTAATAATATCTAGTTTCCTTTCTTTGTATGGTGCTTGGACCCATACAATTATAACTTTTCAAAACACTGAAGTTGGGTGACCTTCTGTTACCGTAGCATCTTGCCCCATAGATTCCAATGGATTGAGCAAATTGAAACGAAGCATATTTGATAGTCTTGGTTGGCCCTCATCATTACCAGGCAAATTGGAGACTTCAGAGTACAATGATTAAAGTAACTATTATTAAAAAAAGAGAGAGAAAAGACTGTTATAATCCTGGGCTTGTAATCAAAGTTGCAGAACCTACCTAATGAATTTAAGATTGAGAATCTAATTTTCTTAGAACTATCACTTGAGAATCAGAGTAATTATTTCCTATTGCCCTTCATGGAATATAGTTATAATTGCATTAGCGTAGGAAGATTCACATAAACAATTAATTGTTAACATCCTAATTCAGAGGAAATAATCATCCCTTCATTTTTCATTGTGAGAAAAGGTGCTACATTAAAACAAGAAAAAAAGCATGGTTACATCTGGAAAACAGTGTGCTGGGAATAGTATCCCTATAGCTCCAAAATAAGCTCCTGGAAGAGCACTAGGGCTGTAATCTAGGATGGCTCAGCATAGCACAACATGTTTGCAAATGGACCTATGTAAGACAGCGCCATATATCATCTGCTTTAACTTTTCACATAGCTTCTGGAGCACTTCTCCATGGTTATTCTCTATTTTGTGTATAGCTGGGATGAATATAGAAGTATCTGGCTACCCATACTCGGATGCAAAATTATTACAGCAATGTTGAGATCTCAGTAGGGCCCCAGTTTAACTCGTGAGAGATGTTATCATTTTTTTATCTAGTTATGGAGAGATGCTTCAGCAATCCTCATTGCTCACCACAAAGCAGATAGTGCCTATGCCAGAAGCCTTTGGTTGCTGCGGAGGGAAATGCCAGCACCCACAGTTCACAAAAAAGTTATATGTACAACATAAGGGAATCTTATGTATATGTCTCTACCACAATACCAGTCTAAGAGTATTTTGATAACATATATTATTTGGAAGCTAATACAGACATATGCATATATATATATACACACATACACATACACACACACATATACAGATGCATCTCTGGAAAATTTTGTTAGTAGTACAGTACGATTACCACATCTGCTGACTGCCAGGATACATTCCAAGATACACACATATCTGTGGATACTTAAAACCGTGGATAATAGTAAATCCTATGCATTGGCTATCATTGTTCCATAAACACAGCAAAATCACATTAGAGGACCTAAAAAGATCTGCAAACACTTTCTGTGCTCTGTGAAACATCTAGAAGAGCCTGCTGCGGACTCTGAGAAACTTTCATTCATTGCCAAGCTAGCCATCTTGTTAGCTTTCGGAGATACAATAATGAATATTACTGCGGGATGGTTTGGCACTTTTTGCACTTAGTCCCTGGCTGGAGATCAGACTGGCCTCAAAGCCCATGAACTGGGTATCAGGAGGACGATGCCATATTATCCATTTCCTGTTTCACCTTTTCACAATTCGTAATTCAAAATGCATGGAGTGAGCTGGAGAAAGATAAGACAGTAACTGGAAATGCTTCTGTTTCCTGTTAAGTAGATTGAAAATTATTTTTATCTAGATGGTATTAATTGCTCACATATTAGGAATAGTAGACTATGGTTCTTTTGCCGTACACAGCTGCCATGGCTACATCCTATTAATTCCTGGAATTTGTAGTTTAGTGAGAGACTAGTTTTCTAGCTGAGAATTCCAAGTGCCCATCCCTAAACTGCAGATGCCAGAATTCTGTAGAATATTATCATTACAATCAAAGTACTATCATAGTGTCATAACCATGCAGTGTGAAAGGCTAGCCATTGGCTCCATGCTTTGGAAACAGTCCCCTCCAAAACAAGAGTGGAAAAAGAAGAAATGTTCCTTCGACAATGCAAAAGTTCCTCTGATGACGATGATGATGATAATGATACATTTTATTTCTTATACACCTTTCCTTGAGGCGGGGTATAATATAGTTAAAATTTATAGATAAACATATATATTAAAAGACATAGACGTAAAATTCATTACATTTATTTGATGAAGAAGGTTTTTAAAATTAGTCTATTTGCATATTGCCAATCTGTTAGGTTTAAGTTTGAATTGTTGAAATCACCTTCATTCATTGGACATTTTCTTCTGAGACCAACCAGGGGAAGAGATAGTAGTGATTTGTTTTTGGAATAAATCAAGTTAAGCCTCATTTTACCATGATTTCCCCGGTGTATTAAATGCCATCTCTCACCAGCAGAGGGCACATTCAAACAGAATAGTTGCCATGATAAAATTCCCAGGTAGTTTATTTTCCATCCACTTATATAATGAGATCTAATTTCCAAATTTGTTCCAGTTTGTGCTGTCAGGTGCATTTAGGGTCTAGAAGTAATTCGGGGATGAGCTATATTCATAATTAAGCGAAGGGTGGAAACTAGTTTCCCCTTTCACTCTGGAGTTTCTCAACCAGAGTTCAATTGCACCTTAGAGTTATTTAAGAGATTGCTAGAGATTGTAATTGGGGAAAAATTAAGATGTAGATATAATAATCTTTATGCAGGAATTCTCTGACACCTAAATATTATTTCAAGGTTTCCTCAGGGTTGAAAAAAGACACCTCTAGGGACAAATTGGCAGGCTTTCATTTCATTTTTGTGTGTGTTTCTGCTAACCCTGCATGCAAATCAGAATTCAGATGTATCTGTCATAGCTATATTAGTAAAAAATATAGAAGGCATGCAGTTTTTTCCCAGACTGAGTTGGCCACATGTTGCTCATAAAGAACAATTCCCTTTGTAGGACTGTCAGAGGATATTCTTCTGTTTGAAGGTGCCCTCTATGTCATCTTCTTAAGAATCCTTTCTAGGAAGCCAGCATCCCCCCCCCCCCCAATATTTACCAGACTCGTACAATTTTTGCACCTGGTATTATCATATTCATATAGTTTCCTGAAAACATGCCATGAACTGGCAGCTGACTTCTTGTGAACCAGCTCCACACCATGGACAATAATTTTGAATGGTATCGTTTTATGTGAAGTGCATATCCGAACCATCTGATTTTATGATAAAAGAACCATAAGGAAGGAGACTTTGGAGCTTGAGGTTGACCAGCCATGTATAACACCTGGACAAAAGATTCAACAGATGCACAGGTCATCGGGTTGCAGTCTTCCCAGTAAAGTGAGATGTTTTCCCTGGAAACCCATTGGGTGACTTTGGGCAAGTTTCACTCTCTCAGCCTCTGAAAAAAGCAAAGGCAACCCTTGTTGAACAAATCTCGCCTTGAAAACCTTGTGATACATTCACTTTAAGTTCAATGTAAGTCAGAAATAGCTCAAAAGTGCACGACAACATATTGTGCTTATATCAAAATTGTAATAGTCATTTGTGACTTTACACATTTGCCATTTTGGGATGTTGTGTGAATAACAAGCCTAATCTAGACACCAATTTAGACTTCTATTTTTCAAAGATTTTCCTTTCAGGTTCTTTAGATAAAGAACAAGAAGGGTGAAAGGCTACAATTGAAATGTTATTTAGGTTGGATCTACACTGTCATATAATCCAAATTACCAAGGCAAAAAATCCATATTAACTTCTTTCAACTGGATTATATGAGTACCGTATATTCCAGTTCAAAGCAGATAATCTGGATTGCATATGGCAGTGTAGATGGGGCCTTAGTAATAGATCAATGTTTTATATTTTAGTTCTTATTTTAACCATTGCTTTATTTCTTACTTTTCTAAGTTTTATTGAATAATCAAGTGCAGAAAGGATATGCATTTTGCTGTAACGTTAGACTTTCAACAGAAGGAACAGAGGAGAGAGTTTCGTCTGCTGGCCAAACAGGAGGAGTTCTGCACATTTTATTGAACTGCTAATGTAAACTGTAGCTGGAAAGTGAACGGTTAATCTTGTTTGAGCCTATAATTTCAGCACAACAGGTCTGTCAGTATTGCTGATTCAAAAGTGTGTGCAAAACACCAGAGGATATGTGTATGTGTGAGGGAGAGGTTTTAATGGACTTTTTGAAAGACCCCGGGGAACTCCTTATTTTCTAAGGCTGTGATAGCTCAATACTGGGATATTTCAAAAACACCTCTAGAAGGGGAGCCCCCTACTCAAAATAAGTTTGACTGACATAATTATAGTTCAGAAACGGCTGTAAAAGGATTTCTCCTGTCATGAACTGATTTCTTATCAAACTGTGCACTGACAAGTGAGAAACAACAAGCTTCATTTTCTTCTGTTCTGTGACTCATTAGTTTTGTCTCATAAACACCTCATTCCCTCACCTTAAATTCTTTTTAAAGTGTGGGATGAAATTTAATACCCCCAGTAGTTTTTTTTTTTAATCCTTTCTAGCAGAGTGCCTTTTTGATATGCATTTTACCTATCAAACGTCTGCTGCGGTACAATGCTTCTTATGTAATGATAACATTCTTTTTCTTCCATTCTAACATTTAATAAGGAATAAGACACAGTATTCTTTCCTTAAATTTAGTTTAGTGTTATTTTCTCACAGATAGATGTATGTAGAAATAGTTGAAGAATAATCATTCTGCATTACACTGTCATCTGCAAATCAGATACTTTATATAAGGTAGGAGTAGATAACATGAGACCCTCCATACATTGAAATGCAGTACCCACCATTCTTCATCATTGACTCTGGGATTTGCAATCCAACAGCATTTGTAGGGCTGCATAACTCACAACACTGTTTTAAACAGAACACACCAGTTCTATCTATGTCCACTCAAAAGTAAGCCTGAATACATAAAATCATATAGAAACCAAAGAATGAAGATATACAAAGCAGCATAGTACTTTTGAAAGATGTGATGTAAGCTCAAAGCAGGTTTTATACAGACCGATACAACCTCAACTTGTTTAGCTTGGAGAAAAGAAGGCTGAGAGTGGATATGATAGCTATGTTTAAATATTTGAAAGGATGTCACATTGAGGAATCTGGAGACTAGGACACAATGGAGCAAGAGATTCAAATTGCAGGAAAAAAGATTCCACCTAAACATCAGGAAGAACTTCCCAGTAATAAGTGTGGTTCAGCAGTGGAATATGCTTCTGGGGAGTGGGGTGGAGTCTCCTTCTCTGAGGATTTTTAAGGAGGTGCTGGATGACCATTTGTTGGAAGTACTTTGATTGTGTGCATGGCAGGGGGTTGGACTAGATGGCCCTGTGGTCTCTTCCAACACTGTGATTCTATGGATGTAATATGTTGTTGTTGATTTTGATGGGATTATTTGAGTATGGATCCAGGTTGGGTAAATCTGGAGAATGCATTCCCTAATAGGGTACACACCCTGAAAATTGACAGTCAGGGAGCCAGAAAGGAAATGAAATAATATCTGGTTTTCATTTTTGACCATTTAGAGGTGGGATAGATGTTTTTCCAAGGGTTTTATTTCTCCCGGAGTGGCTTTTGAGCAGATTCTTTGTGAAGGGCCCAAGAAGTCTGGCAGGACAAAAACCTCAAAGGACGTGAGGAATTTTCTGGTAGACATTATCTGCAGGATAGCCTTCATTTTACTTCTAAATTTTCTTCCGTTGGTTTACATATACATATTTTAATGGGGAAAATTATTTTCCCCCATGCAACTAAGTTTACCTCCTCCATTAGTTATTTACATGGAAGTGATTGTTCCAAAAGTGATTTGCTATATCCATATCCTTAGTTATTTACTCACCTACCTGCTCACAACTTGTGGTATGTTTTTTCTGCTTTGTACATTTTGTGTGAAGATATATATCAGTAATGCATACAAATGTAAAATGCAAGTATGTCTGAGTACAGCAGGCAGATGATCAGCTTTGACTTCCTTTTGATTGTAAACTATGAGACAAAACCAGACTTCTAAAAATTTTACTAATGTAGATTACAAACTAAAGTTGTCCCATCTGTCTTCTATACAACATTCTGTTGTTAACACTAACACAATTTCCAAGGGACATACACAGAAAAAAAGTCCCTTATATGGAATAATAGCATACATTACAAAATCAAGCACATTCTTATATTTAAACGTAATTATTGACTTTCCAAAGTTTTCTCCTCCAGTAGTATTTCCACATTGAGTCCAAACTGGCTATTTCAAAAGATAAAAAGTCAGGCTGTGGTTTTGACCAGTAGCAAATCAAATTTAGAAACCTTTGAACTAAGTTTGAAGCAGGGCTATGTGTGTACTCGGCTAGTGTAGACAATTGTTTCTTAACTTCCTTTTTTAAAGAAAACTGTGGAGTATTAATTCAAACTATTGGCATCATCCAGTCTTTAGCAACATAATTGAAAAAATGTTTTCATGCCTGTATTGGGAGGGAAAATATGTAATATATTTTTATAATTATCCTGCACCAGCACTTTTATTATAGCTTAGAAGCTTTTCAATATTGAAAATTTGTGAATATCCTTTACATTTAAGCTGTTGCTTTTAATAACTTTTCTTCACATACAGACTCATTTTTCCTACTCACAGTTAGTGCCACTTCTCCACTGACTGAAAGTGGACCTGAAGAAAGAATATTGCAGCTATACTTCAGGAAGAGATTTGCCAACAAGGCGTTTTATTCTTAGATATATAGTGCAATATAACAGCATTCTTTATATTTAAGTCATTCAAATATCCATGGGTCATTTAAAGTCATGGTTATTTAATACTAAAGTGTCATTTTTCATCTTGGGGATGGCGGAGGGGGTGGGACACTTTCAAGTACTTTTAAAAAGTGGTAGAACAAACCAAAAGGTCCCAGTTTTCTGAAATTTTTGTTTTTTTAATTATTTATATGAAATTTAAGAATGTTTTCATTTTAACATTGGAGACATAACAATGTTGGACAATGTAAACTACATTTAGAGACCCATATGTAGATTTCTGCTCAAGGATGAAGGCTTCAGCTTCCACCAACAGCAAAGGGGGAGGTTATTTTCCTCAATTATTTCTGTAGTCCTTGCTCCCTTCCCCAAATATAATCCCTAGGAGGTTTCATTAACTCTCTGTATCTGTGAGGGTTCCTTCTTTCATTAACAGGAATGTCTACAGAATCAAAGTTCCTTTCACAAATGGAAAGTCTCTGCTGGATCCAACTGTTATTAAATTTAAACACGTGCTTTCTTGCTTTATACGTACGATTCATCTTGAAAAGGATGACAGACAAATATATTAATTGGAACATTTTTGTAACGTGTGGCAGCTCATTTGAGGAGTACCTTTGTGGGCCACTTTTGCATAATATACAACAAACCCATAATCATTCATTATTGTATGAGCTGTTTTATGCTTCTTAATTTTCTTTTTAGAAAGAAAAAAAGAAAAGTTTGTCACTTCTTGAAGGAAAATCTAGTACATAGAATCAAAAAACCCATCAAAACAAATTTAAAAAAATGCTAGGCAACTAGCGTTACTGGGCAAGAAATCTCTTTAAAAGTTCTGGTATTAAGTACGAATTTAATTATATTTACACACACACACACACATATATATACACATATACATACATATATTTATATATATACACACACTCTATCTATCTATCTATCTATCTACATATAAAGCTAACATGCCATGCATGACTCAATCACTAAAAGCAGACCAGAACTTTAATATTCAAAATGAAAATGTCATAACATCACACAAGAAATCCAAACTCCAGCTTCACAGGTGCTGACTTTGTTTTTGGCCTCTAAAGATATATTTTTAAAATCTTATCACAGTGGTATTCAACAGTGTGCGTGGTGGCTGGCAAGGGAGAAGGATTTGTATTGACTTTAAAATAATAACACCAAGTGGACCAGAGCAGATGTTTCATTTACTATTTTATTTGCTACATGTGTTCCAAAATGGAAGAAGAAGAAAAAACTTGTGATATAAGACCATTTCTATCATCTGTCTTTGTCACCTTGTTCTGTATTTTCCTTTCCACTTCCCTCCCTCCTTCTAGTCTCCTGCATATCAAGGTGTTTGCATGCAAATGTTAAACATTTTTTGAACTCAGAATAGGACTGAATAATCAAGCAGTTTGGTTCCTGAGGAGTATTCTGAATGTCACTTATTTTGAGCGTGTGGCAAAGCATAGTTTTCCCATCCTTTTTCCAAATATAAATTGTCTGAAAGTATTTTTGCTAAATTCTTCTTGCTTATAGATTTAAATGATCTACCATTTATAAGAATATTATTCCCATCATTAAATTTAATTATAATTCGATTAGCACACTGTTTAAAGCATCTATACTTTATTCACATTAGCCCAACATGAACCACAAAGGCGAAGTTTGTGGCAAAGGGAAGCTTTTGAAGACCCACATGAAGAAAGCCAGATAAGGCTTTGAAGGGATTGTCTGATTTAAGCCTCCCCCCTCTGCATGTCACAAGGGGTGGAGGAATCTGTACATAGATTCCACTCCTCACAACGTCCTTCTTTTTAACTTGTTTGACCCACCCTTCCACCCTCAGAATAGTGTTAGTTAGAACTAGTTGCGTAACGGACAGGTAGGACTCCCCCCCCCCCCAAAGTTTATCTGGGAGGTTTTTCACCTATCCCACACTCTTTCTGTTGATGGTGGAAAATGGCTTTAGGTGGAGTCAATTAAATATGTTGTCACTGGTATGTTAAAAGTTTAAATTAGATTCAGTAGGCACCATGGCACCCCCTTTGTGGAAAAGGGTGGCCTTCTGGAATGTTCTCTCTAGGGCAGGCACGAGCAAACTTCGGCCCTCCAGGTGTTTTGGACTTCAACTCCCACAATTCCTAACAGCCTACCAGCTATTAGGAATTGTGGGAGTTGAAATCCAAAACACCTGGAGGACCGAAGTTTGCCCATGCCAGCTCTAGCGTCTTTGACTTGGATAGTTATTATTACTTTTATAACTATTTGTTTAATACAATTTAAATTATATGTTATTTAAATTGTATAACTTACTTATTACGGTACAATACATTGAGTATTTGTCTTTTTATGTCTGTGGGCCATCCTGAGTCCCCATGGGGAGATAGGGCGGGATATAACTAAAGTGTTGTTGTTGTTGTTGTTGTTGTTGTTGTTGTTGTTGTTGTTGTTATGTTGTTGTTTTCTGGCTGGGAAAGAGGCCATTCTTGAGGCTTGAATGGGGGTTTCTTACTCTTGCAAAACCCTGTGGTTTGAGAGGGAGCGCCCCCAGGATGTCCTTCCCTTTAAGCAATCAAAAATAGTTTGGATTGCCCCTTGGAGTTGAGGTGCTTGCGCAGGATCGTCTGTGTAGGTAGTCTGTGAAGTGAAACCTGGTCCTTGACTATACCTATCAGGTGGATTTAGCCCCCCCCCCCCTTTTTCTTGCAGGTTGCAGAAATTAAATAAATAGATCAAATAATGGCCCCTTAATACCGTATGTTTATTGTCTGGCCTCTTTATTTTGTGGTGGGTTTTAAACAATTCCTGCTCTTTAAAATATCATTGGTAGCACTCAAAAACTAGAACAGACTTATTATTGGAACTTTGCTTTTTCTGGAAACAGATATTCAAATGTTTGGTTTCAGTTGTTAAGTAGGACTTCTTATTATTGTGCATTAGATAATGTTTCAAATGAAACCCAACATTATTGGGGGAATAAAGCACATCATTATACTTTTAAGGCTAGAGAGACAGCTTAAATTTGGAGTCCTCCAAGATGATTTGGGGATGGAGATCCCATTTCCTGTTATTAGGTTACATGGATCCATACTTTGGTTTCAGAGAAATTTCAAGCAAGATCAATGTATTGCTGCAATGTATTGTTTTTAATAGGCTCTGTGAAGAAATAGAGAGAATATCAGTTTTCATTACAGTATCATCATATAAACCTATATTCTCTCTGCAACCTGTTCGTTTACAGGGCCTGCTAGAATCAAGCAAATTCTTAAACTGGCAGCAAAACAGTTAGGCACAAGCCTAACTATCCTAAAGACAGTAGATCCTACCTGAACTTGGAAGCTAAGTGGCGTGAACTCTTGTTAGTACTTGGATGGGAGACTTGCAGTGAATACCAGCTGCTGATAGCATTGGAAGGAAATGGCAAAACCAATTCTGAATATTTTTTCGCTAAGAAAATCCTATGAAATTCATGGAGTCACCCACATTGGAAACAAAATCATGTCCCTAGACTTCTCACTCATTGAAATGAGGATACCATTACGGCATGGTAGAAGCATAGAAGAATAGCCACTGTGTTACTTCTAGAAGCACTATGTAGAAAATGAAAACATGTCTACATTTTATTTTAATATATATTTTTAAAATCTTCCAAGAGGTACTTATAAAGATAATGTGTACCCTGAATATTTACTTTCTGGTGAATTAGATTTTACTCACTCAGGTTTTCAATAAATCAATTAGACTGATAGGTTTTCTTTGAGACAGACAGCTAAGGAATTTCATTATTCATACAACTCTGTGATGCTACTGAATCAATTCATGCTGTATGCATTTTGCGGTCATGAGGAGTTTACCCTCCCTTATGAGGATAAATGTGAGCACACAATAATGGAAGATGCAGAACAAAATAGGATGAAGTCTACCATCTTGTATTTTTTAGCACAAACATTTTTGCCTTTTACTTGCTTGTGTGTGGTAGCAGTAACTGAATTTAAATGAGATGCTCTAGCAGTTTACTAATCAGTTCACATACAATGTAACAAACATAGAATTAAATGAGGGTCTGGAAAAAGGTCTTTGTATCATCTGATTGCCAAAGGAGGGTAAAGCCTGAATGTAATTGCTTGTTGGGTGTAATTATCTTAAAAGACACTGACTGAAAAGTTATTTCTTAGGCCCCTTCTGCACAGCCATATATTCCAGATTATCAAAGCAGATAATCCATATTATCTGTTTTGAACTGGATTATATGAGTCTACACTGCCATATAATCCAGTTCAAAGCAGATAATCTATGTTTTTATATGGTAGTGTAGAAGGGGCCTTAGAAAGACCTCATCCAGAAAAAAACCAAAATGTGAGTTCAGTATAAGATTGTGCCAGTGTCACGTGTCTTTAGTTACAGATCTGTTCTGTTCCATTTATATGTTCTACGTGTGTAAAATGTAATGTAATCATGTTAAAAAACAGAGTACGTTCAATTGTACATCGTCATCTGTAGTGAATCTTACCTGGTAGGCCGGAAAGGGAGCCTGGATAACAGTATGGCAGGCCTCCATTTTGGGAGAGAATGCCAGGGAGGCAGCCATCTTGAGTGAGGATGGTTGGAAAAGGGAATGAGTTTGGAGACTCCTAGGATTGGCCAGAGGAGTTGGAAGGAGCCAAGTCTTAGAGAGGGGAAGAAAGAGAGCTTCAGAGGGGGAGTGCGAAAGAGTGTGTGAGAGAGTGTGGAGAGCTGAGAGCTGGTGTGTGAAGGTGTAGAGTTTGAAACTAGGTTTTCAGGGAGAGAGTTGAGTGCTATGAGCTGACAGGAAAAAGGTCAGACAGCAGTTTGATTTCTTGTGAGAGTTAGCACAAGACATTGACTCTCCAGGCTGGGCTAATTAACAGGAAGAACTCTAGGGTAGAGTTAGTTAATAACCCAGGGGCTACCTAGATAGGTTAGTCAAACTCGTCACTATTCTCTGAAATAGAGCGAGGGTTTTGTTACCAAGTTAGATCGGTTTGGTTAGATCCGTCTGTAACAAAGTGAAGAGAACTGAACAAGCAACCAATTCAAGCTGAAGAACTTTTGTAACAAATCATGCCTTTTGTACCTCTCAGGAGTAGTTAGTTGTCTGTTTTAAAATAAATAAATTTTATTCTATTTAACGGTCAAAAGGTCTCTACGGCGCATCATTCAATCGTCAAGCCTTTGTGATAGTTCCAACATTAGTAACATCCAGTTACTACAGAAAAACCTCTTATTTGTTTGGGAGTCAGGGGTGGAAGCAGTGTTGGCAGGCATGGGAGCAGTTTACCTCAAATACCTTGGAAAATTCCTAAAACCTATTAGGTTGGTGGCAGCTTTAATTCATAAAGAAAGTTTAAAATACAAGCAGGGTTCACTTTACCCTAACACATATCCATCATCGTTCTACTATCATATTGTAGGCAGGGGTGGGATCCTTTAAGTGTGTGAAAAGGTCTGCCCTGCCTTAATTATAGTTGTCCGTATCCATGATCTCTCTTCCCCTTTGTGATATCATCCAAGTTTGTTTTTAAAAGCTATACCCATTTACATAGGTAATACTCATTCCAAGTGGTTAGAAGAAACAGGAGTCATAGATCGCCCTTACAGATAACATGACTTCGCTTTTCTCATGTCAGCTTCTCAAAGGAGCATCTTTCCTTGAAGAACTGGTTTGTGTTGAAGAATTTGGAATATGTTTTGCTGACTGAAGCAAGTATTTCTGTGATGGTCAGCTGGTTGCAAAACAAATCTTCTCACAATCCCAATAACCTTCTTTTAGTAACTAAACAGTTTGTTTTAATGATTTCATGAATCTGACTTAACTTTATTTATTTTATTTATTTACAGCATTTATATTCCGCCCTTCTCACCCCGAAGGGGATTCAGGGCGGATCACATTACACACATAAAGGCAAACATTCAATGCCATAACATAGAACAGAGACACAGACAAGATGCAGGCATGGGCTGGCCTCGAACTCATGACCTCTTGGTCAGAGTGATTTGTTGCAGCTGGCTTGCTATCCAGCCTGTGCCACAGCCTTTAAACATTGTGTATTCCTTATAGAACATCAGCAAATGTAAAACATCATAACAGCCTAAAGGTTGATTTTTGAAACATCCTCACCTTTTTTAAAAATAAGTTGATTATGTTCAGAAAATGTTTCTTACATGGAAACTCTTTAATGACTCATTTCTCCTTAACCCAATTACCAACTGAAAGCCTCAGAAGAAGAACCTCAGTTTTTTTTAAAAGAACACATTTTTTTGGTATAGATCATTTGTACATTTAGTGCACTTCAGTCTGACATTTGACTATACATATTTAAAGAAATGCAATTTCACACATTATGTTAATAATTGTGAAGTATTAGACAGTCAAATATAAAGTGCATGAGAGCAATCAGAGGCATTTTTTTCTTGAATGAGTGACTTTTGATTTTGAACTTTTTCAAGACTGGAGAGACTGCTTCAATAAATCATTGTGGTCTCTATTATGCTGGTTCTGAATGGATGCAGATGCTAACTGGACCAAAGTGATGGCTTTTACAGTTCATTGGGGATCTTGTGGGAGAGGGGGAGCAATTTGCACTGAGTGAAGTGAAAAAGATTTACATTACCAAATTGTTCTGAGTTCTAACTGAAAGAAGATATCCCCGATTTTCTTAAATCTCTCTATAATAATTGTATGGAGGGAAGAACAGGAGAAGGAGATTTTTGCCTCCATACCATCATTGAAGTAGGGAAAACATGGCGTCTTTTTTATTTTTTTTAAATTGCTTCAGCTGAGAAGAAAACAGACAGAGCTCCTGGCATATAATGGGTGCTTGGATAATTTCTCTTTGGCATGCAGTTTACTTCTTAGTTTCTCACAATATGTTTGGACAGACTTAAGCTTCATTGATACTGCTGAATGTCCTTGATCTGTAGACCTATTAGCAGAATACTTCGAGTCTAGTTCCTTCATCCCCTCCCCAACTCTTTTATGTGTGATCAGCTGTAGATTTTGGACAAATATGCTGCAGGGTGAGGTAACAAGATGTGCTTCTTGAAATTGTTAGCCTAGAAACCATAATTGTTGCCACATGCTACTTTGCATGCAGAGGAATACTTGAGATTCTCTCCTGTAGAAAACAAGTAATGGAAAGAAGAAATCATTATAGTCAGAAAGCTGAAGAGATAAACTACGACAGAAAATAGCAAGTGGGAAAGATTGAAAACTTTTAAACTTTTTCTTTTACTAAAGGTGAGGAATAAAAAAGCTGTGAATGAGATTAGCACAAGTAAAATAAAATTCAAGCCACCTAACTAAATATTATCTGTGAGCGGTTAGATATCAAGGCAAATTTGTTGCGTATTACGTTGACTTAGATATCAGATCTGTCTGAAATGTTGGCAGTAATGGCACTTCATCTATCTTGTTCATAACTTTTATGTGCAGGGTCTTTCACAAAGGTGGGCCCAATTTGAAATCGCTCTATTTCTGTAACCACGAACTGTCCACAAATGAAACTTTTACCACTTGAAAGGCTGGATATAGAGTTTTAAAAGATTACTACTAGATGTCTCACCCAGTGCACAAACAGCCCCTAGGCTCAGTCATTCAAAAAAATGGCCATCCCGCTTTTTATGTAATTGTAGCATGTTGCCATCATAAAATACAATTTTTAATTGGGCCCATATTTTGAAACACCCTGTATTTTGTTCAGTCATGACAAAAACCTATATTGTCTAAATGATGACAACTCCTTGGAGTTCATGTTGCATGGTGTCTTTTGCCCTGCTAACCTCTCTCCTATGAATTTTTTTGCCTATTTTTACTTTTCACAGCTAACTGTGTGTAGCATTACAGCTAACCATATGAATTCTAACCATAATTAACTGCAGTTTTTCAAACCAGTTTCTCTCCCTGGTTGGCAGGTAAATGAAGTTAACTCTGGGAAGCAGCAGGCCCAGAGCTGTAGCAGGGGGGGGGGGGGGAGTTAAAAGTTCAACCCCCCCCCCCCCAAAAAAAAATTGTCAGGTTAAATAAAACCTGGTTTGCTCATAAATTGGTTAACCACTTAAAATTCATGAGTAAACCAGGTTTGGGAGGGGGGTTGAACCCTTAACCCCCTCCCCCAGCTACAGCCCCGAATAAACCTAAAGCCATATGAAAGCATGCTCCCTATCTTGTTTCCAGCACTGATTTGATTGTTCATATTTTAGAACCTGGAGCAGTTTTGCATACCTGTGTCTAATCCAGGAATAGACATAAGCTCCATATTTTAATATGACTTTGGGAACTGATACAAGCATGTTTATGTAAGCAGTGTTGTGACTGGATTGTGTGCTGTCATCTATTTGCCATCTTACCTAGTTCTTTTTTTGGGGGGGGGGACCTAACAACAACTGAGAAGCAGAATGTTTTAGCTAATTATGAAGGTAATTATTTGCTTTGTTCATATAGAAATTCCTTTAATGTTTGAAAAAGTGCTGTAATGATGAGATCTGGAATTCATTCTGCTCTGCATCATCATAAAGAAGGAAAAAACCCTTGGATGGCATTTTTGCCTACAGGCTGCTGAGAGCTGATTATTCTTCTAATCAGAGCCGTCACAATCAGGGGAGACAATTAGCTAGGTTAGGTCTCTGTTGATTTCTCGTATGGCCCTTAGCATCAGATGGCCTTGAGCACTCTTGAATCATTCCAACAAGTATTTCGATAGTCTGTATTCAACACCACCTGCTGTCATTAGGACTCTTTTTACCCATTGAAGTGCTTGATTTTGTGCATATTTATTTATATTAAGCTGAGGATGCAAGATCTTGCCACCTTTCAAAAGAAAAGAGTCGTCCAGACCTGACAATAACAGATGAGTTTAGGTATCTGACTTGTGATGTGAAATTTGTGAAATTAGATGTTTGATCTGCCAGTGTGACAGGTGTGATTTTCTTTTGGTACTTATTATGATAAGACAATATCTCTTTAAGGAGTGCATTTAAATATATATAAAGTAAAATATATAAAATGTATCATGTGTGTGTGTGTGTATGTAAAATAGGATTGGCAATAGTAGCTGCAGAGATGAGGGACGAAGCATTGTGATCTTGCTTTGCCAAACTGAGGCAAGATCATGTCTGAGCAATTAAATAAAAGCAAAGTAGGTGTAAATAGACAAACAGACAGAAAATATTCAAAGTATTGTGTGAAATTAAGTTACATTTCCTTCATAAAAGAAAATAAAAGTTAAGGATATAAACAGAATTCCACCTTTTGCATATATTGCCTAAAGGTTTTGTGAACGTCAAAGTCTTATGTCTTTTGCTTTTGGGAACATGGAAGCCCTAATTGCCTCCCTGTAGCTTTCAAATTGAAGCAGATTTATCATTCAAATAATACTGTACACATCTTTTGTTACCACTGGGTTTTAGTTGAAGGGAGCAGGTGTAAAACAAGTTTAGATAGTTCTGTAAAATTCCCATAGCAGGTGTTCGGTAGCAAAATAACAAATTCTCTGGGCCCACAAGCTTTGCCACTCTACAAAATGAAATAGTAATGACTGCCATGGTTAAGATTTGCTGCACTTCACAAATATTATACAAAGGAGTTAACATAATGATGGCTCTTTAGAAGAATTTTCCTTTTTTGGCATATTTTATTAAGCATTTAGTTGTATTTTAACTACCGTAACCTTCTGGAAAATTGGGGTCTCTGCATTGTTCATATTTAGGAGGATCTTGAATATTTGTTTCTCTTAGCATCCTGTGTTTGTCATCTTCTGGATGTCACCGCCATTCATTTCAAAATTCAGAGACTGAAAAGTATTATTTGAAATAGCTATTCATGGATCAGGTGCCAGCAAGGACATGGAGTTTATGGTTGAATTTCCGTGTATGCAGCAGTGGTTCAAAATTCATGCTCTTCTCTTCTTAATTAGCCGTAGGCATATATCAAAGAAAGGATTTAGGAACTATTGTACCATATATCTGAAATTGCTGAGAAATGGGCATTACAAATTTGTGAAAATCTTGAAAGTAAAGCTTTCCTTGTCAAACTTACACCTCCCCAGACAGCACATTTTACGTAAAACCTGGAGTATACTTTAAATGGGCATAGCATGGACAATAGAAAAGACATGACTTACATTATCTGCTGGTTTACATTTATTTACACCAGTTGTTCACTGTCTATCGGTATATTGTTAGTGCAATCTACATATTACAGTACAGTATAAAATATGTGCCACTTGAACATGAAACATGAACCAAATTAATAGCAGAATGCTGTCATATAGTAATCTCTTTTGTCTTTTGTGTTACTTGCCTACAGACGTACGAGGGATATTTTTATACAAAAGTGCAGTTAATTTAGTCACTGAAGGAGTTTTACTTATTTTTTTATTGAACTTCACATGGAAGACATATTGATTCATAGGTTAGATTCAATTTTGAAATGGAACAGGACCTAATATCTTGTTTCATGAATGGCTTCAGTAAAGGACCTCCTCTCAAGATTCTTTTGCCAGCAGATATACCATGTCTGTCACGATCTTCAACTTTTACTGTGTCATGGAACTAACAGCCCTTTGTCCCCCACCCCCATTTCTTCTATTAGACATGTAGATTAGATTATTCCAAATATTTGTAAGTTAAGCAAATTGTACATGTTATAAATGACTGCTGAACCACCCATGTGAAGGGTGGCCATAGGACTAGTCGTTGTTCTCTTTGCTAGATCCTGCATGTTAAAGATAGCCATGGGACTAGTTATTCTACTGAATTAGAACCAGATGTTTATTACGAATTCCTACAGATATTCTATTTTTTAAAATTGGGTGTGTGGAATGATCACTGCACGTCTGCTGCTGTATATATAGTAAAATTTTGAAGCCATTAAAAAAATTAAAACAAGCTTATACTTTAATGCCAAAGTCAATTAAACAGCAGGGGCATGAAATGATGTTAACTATTACGAAATTTGTCCTGGATTCTGTGCTTGGTATTGGCAGTGCTGACAATAGAAATTATCTTGGGATTTGAGAACTGCTCATCACATTTTGTCCTGCATGTTAGAGAATCATTAGAGGATTAAAAATAGTGGAAGGACATTGTAATGCCCCATAGTTGTAACTTCAGTTATATATTGTCTCACTATTCTATTAGCAAAGGTGGAATGAGAGAATAATTGTTGTGACATAATTCTTAAAACTGTTCTCTTCAGCAGAAAATATGTTTTTAGATTAACTGAAAAGTTACCTTGCTGATTAGATACATGCATGTCCATGAAATTCTTCCACTTGTTGTAATTACCATACTTTAGATAGCTCTGATGTCAGCCCTATGCAATTGGGAAGGGAGGCAGAAGGGATATTATTTCTGAGATAAACTATGCATTTTGTACCCATAAATAAGCTGATAAAAAGCCCTAATGTTTCTTGGAAAGTATTTTAATAGACATTTTTCCTATTTTCATTCATCAATAATATTTTATAGGAGAGTGAAAGAACAAATATCTAAGAGCTACTGGGATTAGTATTGGCATAAATTTCTTATGGAGAGGCAATGTCAATTTCAACGGATGTGCATCAATCACACAGAAGGTCTATATGAATGTTGTGGAAGTGATTTTCTTTTTGGCTTTTTAAGTGTTAGAAGCAAGACCTTTATGCAGATGGGCCATTGTTCTCCATAACCATGAATAGATTGTCAGCACATGCCTCGGGGCAGGGTTAACAAATACCAATCATAGTCGCATTCTATCAAGCCTGATGGACTGTAGCTCTAAAGTTAGACACATGGTCAACGCATGTTAAACAACTCATGTCTGCATTGTTTAGCACGATGCTGTAGTCATTTTCTTAATTTTTGTTGTGTTTATGTCTCCTAATTAATTCTCAGAACTGAAGTTTTCATGTATGATCAAATAGTTTTATATTTTATCTGAGCAGGGTATTATTTTATATTGTGCTGCGGCAAAGTTTATTACAGAATGTAAACGCCAGCGACGGAGTTTCCCTTTGTTTTAAAATATCTAATAAGCATGTTTATGCATATCTCTTAAGAACAGTCACAATTATTGTCACTTTAGTATTTCCAGATTAATGCTTCAGTGGCAGAAATAACAAAGCAATATGTTTTGAATTGATATGATACCATATTTTGGTGAGTAAATATTATTAGTAACACACCCACAGACAAAATTGGCACAGTAGAGTCTCACTTATCCAACATAAACAGGCCGGCAGAACGTTGGATAAGCGAATATGTTGGATAATAAGGAGAGATTAAGGAAAAGCCTATTAAACATCAAAATAGGTTATGATTTTACAAATTAAGCACCAAAACATCATGTTATACAACAAATTTGACAGAAAAAGTAGTTCATTACATATTAATGCTATGTAGTAATTACTGTATTTACAAATTTAGCACCAAAATATCACAATGCATTGAAAAACTTGACTACAAAATTGCGTTGGATAATCCAGAATGTTGGATAAGTGAGACTCTACTGTAGCTTTTATTCTCCCCTCTTTTCTGCCTAAATCCCCAATTGTGAAGTCAGACTATTCCTGAAAAGGAATAAATGAAAGGGATGATGGGTTGGAGAAGGGGATAAACCCTGAGCCTGAACAGTGTAATGCAGTCAGCCTTGATAAAAAGTAAATCGAAAACAAGAGAAAGATGATGGGAAAAAGAGGGAGCGTGGAATCCATAAATCACTCGATAGAACATATAAAGATGTATGGATGTTAATTATGAGGTTTTTTAATTCTGCCATAGATAAAATGGGATAAATGTTATGAGTCTGAACCCACGTATTACTGCTAGATGGGAATAACATGAAAGAATTGGGAATTGAAATTCACAAGAGTACATCTCTATAAATCAGCCTGGCAAAGAGGCTGGTGTAGCCTGGATTGTTAAATTTCTGTGGTCTGGAGACAGACTGTAAGAAATCCCTGGCTGACTTTAGTTTCTGCTTGGATGTGATATCCTTCAGTTTATGTGACTCAGGTCATCAGTACGAAAGTTCAGTTGATAAGTCTAAATGATGCCTTTGACAGAAACTCCTCTTTTCCCATTCTCCTTACCATCCCTCTCCATCCCTCTCACTAAGTTAAATGCCCACAGAGATGAAAAAAAATCAATAGTCAGGTGGGGTTTGCAGTTGCAGGGATTAAAGCCATTGGAGCTGGGAGAATTTGAGGACGAAAGCCTGATCTCTTTGGAATCAAGGCTCTGACATGCTGCACAGCACGAATGTGCCCCTGATTGCCCTCTCACTTTATTATCCACATGCCTTGCCACAATTGTGCTCCTGAAACCTTGCAGCCTGGACTAGTGTGCTATTCTTGAGGCTGGAACAAGAATTCCCAAAGGATCAAAAGGAGGTTTATGACTGTTTATGCTGAAGAATGCTTGTCTGTCTGGTACACTCTCTTGGAAAGTATATTTTCTTTCCTCCATCCCTCCAAAAAGATGGAAGGCAGAAGAGGAAACATAAAAATGTATACGGTTTAGTGAAAAAAGATATTGCAGTATTAAACAGCTGGCACCTAAGTGCATGGATTTACAAAAGGGAAGTGAATGTTGCTGTGTAAGTGCTTAATGGGTAATGTAGTTCATATCTGTTACCCTGATCTCTATGCGTATCATTTTTCACAGTATTAGAAGAAAATGTAGGATGGTCATCTTAACCATACAACAAAATTTAAAATACAGATGGTAGTGATATCTTTCTTTGGCCAAAAAAGAGCTTTGAAATACATTGTGTAGTTATGAGCCCTAGAGGCTATTTCATCAGGCAAAAGTGATCTAAAAAGCATGCAGGAGAAGAACATTGAAAGCATTCAGCAAAAAAAGGTTAAAGTTATGTATGATGATTCTGTGGTTCTTAGCAGATGGGGGCTATAAGGAGACTGGAAATAATGGTGATGTACACGTAGTTAGGCCCTCTGGTGGCACAGTGGGTTAAACTGTTGAGCAGCTGAACTTACTGACTGAAAGGTTGGCAGTTTGAATATGGGGAGCAGGCTGAGCTCCCACTGTTAGCTCCAGCTTTTGCCAACCTAGCAGTTTGAAAACATGCAAATGTGAGTAGATCAATAGGTACCGCTCCGGTGGGAAGGTAACAGCACTCCATGCAGCCATGCCGGCCACATGACCATGGAGGTGTCATTGGAGAACGCCAGTTCTTCGGCTTAGAAATGGAGATGAGCACCAGAGTCAGACATAACTAGACTTAATGTCAGGGGAAACCTTTACCTTTTTGTCAAGGGTTCCACAAGATCTTTTGCATCCTGATCCAGACTAACACTGCTATGTCTTTGAATATTTACACATCTAATAATAATAATAAATAAACAAACCTTTATTTATATATTGCTCCATCTCCTCGAGAGGACTCAGGGCGGTTTGCAGCATGTAAAAAACAGTCAGTTGTCAAAACAACATATGAACAACATGAACGAACTAACAATAAAACAATAAAAACAATATCATAAAACAGCAGTAAAAACAGTTCAATCTAAAATGAAGACAGTTACAGTACCAATCAACATAAAGGAGTCCAATACAGTAATCAGGACTGCAAGGTAGACACAATCAATTAAAAGATAGATAAAGACTTGTACTTCAGAGTATGATAGGACCCGGAGTGGATAGCGTGTAGACCAAGTTCAACATGTTGAACAGCCAACTAATCTTGTTCAAAGACATCCTGGAATCACCAGGTTTTCAGTTCCTTGCGGAAAGAGGGCAATGTAGGGGCTTGCCTGATGTCTTTGGGGAAGGCGTTCCAGAGCCAGGGAGGGCCACCATCAAGAAGGCCCGTTCTCTTGTCCCCACGAGCCGCACTTGGGATGGTAATGGGAACGAGAGAAGGGCCTTCCTGGCAGATCTGCTGGTAGAAACCTCAAAAGGTCATTTCACACTTCGCAATTATACTATATATAGGGTTGGGGGTATTCTCTTCTCACTATACATTGGTCCAGGGGAATACTGGTTTGAGTATCCCAAAGCAGCTTTGTACAAGTAGAGCTACAGAAGAGCCGAGCTTTCCTAGCTTAGCCTAAAACTTTAGTATTTTCATCATGGATGTTTTGTTAAAGCTTTTAAAATTATTTTCATTTAGCTATATCAAGGCCAGGCAGTTCATGCTGATCAATTTTACCTTGTGATTTGTAGACCAAAACCGAAAGGCATCTGAGTACTTATCTGGGCAATAACTTAACACTACGTACTTTCCTTCCACTGTTGCTGATTGTACTCCCATTTGTATGATCCAATTAGTGTGAAACATTCTGCTGCCCGTGAAGGATTACAGCATGAAGAAGAGGGTCAAGTTAGAGTGATCTTTCACTCGCTGGAAATCAGGTAGCAAGAAAGTATTGATGTGAATGTGGTCGGTCGTTGCAGTCTGTTATGAGGGAGCCATTTCCAGTCTGATGTACTATTCCAGGGACCTGATTCTGCTCAGCTGTGTAATTGTGATGGAAATGGCCCAATCAATGGTAGCAACTTAGTCACAACCTTTTGGGAGTCTTGTTTCAGCAGAGTGAATGAAGAAAAAAACAAAACGAGAAGTTGCAAATGAGAAGCTGCTCTGCTTGATTTGTAATGAACAAGTAATAAACACCCTGGCTTCCCATGGAAGCCTGATGCTTACAGAGCCGCCACAGCTCTCTGCCTGTGACCATGTTTTATTTTGATCATCTGCAGCATAGCAGAGACAGGTAATTATCATAATCTAACAATTAGCCTGGCATCCTTTCCCAGTGTTTAATTACCCAGATAAATAGTGATTGAATAGTGAGGACTTAATGACAAAACAGGAAAAAAACTTTTCCTTTGCCTCTCATACTGCTTTCCTGATTTGGACTTGGTTTTGCAGAGTCATTATTTGTTATGGGCCATATTATATCCTCCCAGAAGCATACGATTTTTTTGTTGACTTCATAAACACAGATCACCTAAAGGAGGTTGCTTTCCTAGACATTTGCTGTTGTAAATTAATTGTTCCAATTTGCTGATTTGTCGGATTTTTTGTTTAAAAAAGATAAGTGTTTAACAAGAAGTACACCACTTTTTTAGTAGCTAAAAGAGCTGAAATTAACAATCTGCCTGATTATTCTATTGTTATGTGAATATAAATTAATGGTGTTTTCAACCATTTTCTGAGAACACTTTATTAGAAAGCACAGAATATCTAACAAAAGGAACATAGTTTATTTATAGGTATTTCAAAAATATTGTTTTAAATTAAATGTTCAGCTTCCCAAAGATAGCGCAGTGTACTATTTTTGCAGTGGTTTTATCCCTTAGCAAGTCTAATTAATAACTATTGTACTAGAGTTTTAAATCTATATGGCTAAAAGTACTGAGAAAAAATTGAAATGAATGTATTGAGCTGTTCAGAATAATAGCAGGATAATGACTGTGCAGTTGAGAGCTTAGTTTCTGTAGTGCGCACTGAATGTTAAACTACTGACAGCATTTTATTTAGATCATGAGAACAGAGTTGCTGGATAGTTTAATGTAATTGCATATGTACTGCATTTAAAATAATACTAATGTTTTACAATGGTTTTGTGTAATTAACATCAAGATACTTTGCTGTTAAAACACAGTCTAATTCCTCTATTGTGCATTGCATTGATTTGTCACCTTAGAGGTGATACTAGCAGTATCACCTAATACAAGTGGCTAGTTTCATAAATTGCCACATTTGGCATTTCATTTCTGTTTGGTCCCAATTACAGTCTGTCCCATATGCCTATGTATAAATACCCACTAAAGATAACATTTCTGAGGTCTCCAAAAACATATATCATCATGTAGATTGATAGTCTTTAGCTACTGAAAGGCTCTTTGCTTTATGTTATAGCTGGATTGGTCAGTTTACCGGTACAGGTTAGCTTGCTGGGAATGGCTTGAAAATCAAGAAGACACTAGTTCATATCCACTGTTCCATGTGTAATGCATTTTTTTTTGTAATCAGTGGGGGAAACATACACAAGCCATTTGATTCTGAATCATGTTTCTTCTTGTTCATTGAAGTCCCCAGGTTTCTGGCTCTACTATCTTTTCCAGAAAAGAACAGATCGCTTTGCTAAGTAAAAATACAATGTTCGTACTACATATACACAGAGAACCACTGTGTCTAAACTGATCTGTAACAAGAGATAGCAGATTTACTTCTAGGATCCATGCTACAATATAATTCTAACGGAAGCCAAGGTGGTGGGTTGCACTAGGGGCGGGATGAGAGGGGTACTTGTACCATGGGTGGTGGGATGTCTGTGTATGTGTACATGTTTGTAATGTGTATTGTGGGTGTATCATAATTTTAGAAAAAAAATATTTAAAAAAATAAAAAATCATTCTAACATTTCTATTGTGCATATTCATACAGAATGAACAAGAGATCCCTTTGCCTTCTGTAAAGCAAAATCTCTTTCAAATAAGTGGCATGAATATAAGAATTGAAAATAAAAATAAGTGGAACTTACTTGAAAACAGAGTTGTTTCTTCCAGAGCATGTGCTTTAGAATGCAGAATATGACTAATATATATGATTTGTATGGGAGGAGACACAAGCAGAAGATAGTGTTGTTTTTTTATCCATCTATATGATAATGGGCAATTAGTGTCAGTTGTGCTGTATTTTACGCTAAGATTTTATAGGGTTTTTTTGCAAGGAAGAAAGTCAGAGGGAGCAGCATGCAAAAAATGCTACTGCATTCTAAGTATCTAGTTAAGTAGATCATCTCTTATATCCACAGCCAACAAAGCTATTAAATTCAAGACAAGACTTGCATATGTTTCAGAATTACAATTATGAAAAAATGCACGTGACACTGGCCGTGCCTGCATTTTGTAATGATGGATAAACATAGCACCAGCATCAATTTCAAAACATTTTGTCAGTATTTTGTCTTTCTCCAGTTCAAAGTGTCAGGTAGTTTCTTTTTGTATTCAGCATTTGTGCTGGTGGAACAAATAGGAGGTGTCTGCGAAATGAAGTACCTGTACATATGATTCAGCTCAGAACTAATCTGTTGGGTTTGGTGTCAGTATGAGTTTGAGGTAATGAATTCTCATTATCTTGCCACTGAGATAATTTTGGTTAGGAGATACTTCATTTTCTCTGTCTTTGCCCTGTCTTTTCCACTCTTTACTGCCCATTATCTAGCTTAGTAGTGAGCAACTTTCCATAAAATTGCATGAACACCACCTGACTGAACGTAAAGGTTACTTGTGTTTGAAGAATACTTGTGTGTTTTCCTATATGTAGCATATAGCCTATGAAAGCAAAAGTGCTTGATTAGGAAGAACATTTATGATTTCTCACAGTTTCTGTTTTTGAACACAGAATTTAGAAATGTTACTTTTATTAAGCACAGCTATCAGAATCCTTCAGCCAACAAGGCCAATTGTAATTCAAATAAGTAATAATAGAATAATATTTTATTCATTATTTATTTATTATTATTAGAATGGCTTGAGGCAGGACCAGTTAAAATATATCATAATAATAAAATACATATATTTCTATAAATCATACATATTAAAATACAAGGAACAAAGATTAAAAACAATAGATACAAAATTATTGTAGCTTTTTCATGTTCTAAGCTAATAAATTTATTGGGGGAGGGGGAGTGCCAGCAAGGTTTTGAGTAAACATGTGTCTTTTTTATGAAGACATACATAAACTTACAATAAGTTAATTTCTTAGAGGACCATGGACAATAGATTTTCATGAATACTTTTGTAAATTGGAAGAAAATGGCTCTTTCCCCTCATTAAACTGCCCATGTGTCAACAAATGATTACAAATATGTGAACACAGATCTGTGCAGACTAGTGTCATTTGTAAATAAATCTGCACTGTTATTCTAGGGGCTCACATACTAAATGAAAAAGAGGAACATCTGTAGTTTTCATGGACACAACAACAACAACAACAACAACTTTATATTCCACAACCATCTCCCCAAAAAGACTTGGGGCGGCTTACAAGTGGAACCAAGCCCAATAATAACAGAGTTAATAAATAAAACACCTTTAAAATGCAGGTAAACATATAACAAGCTAATAAACCATTAAAACAATAAAGTATAAAAACATCATTAAAATAAATCAAACCAGTCTCAATACATTGGAGAATAGAGTAGCACTGTAGATAATAGAGACAGTGAATGTAAGGAGGTGATTGACTATACCACAAAATGTCGCCTGCTGAGTTTTGATTTTGGAGAGGGTTTTTTAATTTTCCAAAATATATTTGCAACATTTTATCTCTTTACATCAGCACAATACTTTCTGCTTCTTCAGAGCAGGAAAACAATTGAAATAGAAACTTTCACCTTCTTTTGATAGGTGGTTCTTTTTGCTTCCTTTCTTGATTGTTTCCTTCTTTTTAGGCAGAGAGAAGGCTTTTTAGCATCAATCTGTTTGGACTACACATAATATTGCTGATATAATTCAAACAAGGTTTGGAGCAATCATTATTATCAACTAGAAGAACAACTTTATAAAGTGCATCAGCACTTATTCCACATATGTGGAATAAGTGATAAACCATATGTGATAAACCTTGAAAGAGTTTGGGGCTGTTCCTTCTATGTACCTTCCCCAGACTGGACTGAGTTCTGATGAAGGGAACTTCCTCTGTGTCCCAATAGTGAGCACTATTGGAAGACATGAGAGAAGGTAATTCAGCTATAGTATTTCTCACATCAGAAAAGTATTTTCTGTCAAAATCCTTGAGGTCTAATGATTTTGCCCAAATCATTTCAGTTTTTTAAAAATATGTTTAATGCTTTAATTGTCAGGCTGTTCATTATACTTTATTGTTTTATTGAGATCCTGTGACATGTAATATATACATATAAATATTTCAGTCCTCCTCTTTCTTTGTTCTTAAATGATCACATCCGTATTGTTGTAAATAACAAAATACAGAAAGCTCTGTTGTGTTGATAATATTACCCAGAGTTATGCAATACCATTACTTGCTATGTTGAGATGTCTAAATAATATGTCAAAGTTAGACATAATGCCATAGGCCAGATATTCCCCTCTACTGCAGGTTCCTAGGGCCAACCAAAGTTTTTGTACAACTTGACATTCAATTGTTAAATGCTCTGAATTATGTAACTAATTTTCAACTTCAGAGTATTTCTTAATATGGTTATACAAATGAGATATAAAGTCATCAGTTTGATTTTCTTCTTTGATTTTCATTTTTTGCTTATCCAAAATGGAAAGGAACTGATAGCCTGAAAAAGAACTATATACCTCTTTGTGAAGTAGTAAGGACGGTACTGTCAATAAACATTAGGACACGAGTGGTGTATTAATGATAGAGATATCTAATTGGTAAATGAGTTTTAATACTGAATGGAGAATAAAATCAGCAAGTATTAATGAAATTAAGCATTCTAATTTGAGATATCTATGTAACTGATCATAACTAAATAGCCGCAGGACACATATGATGTCTTGTTATATTTGTTTTATTCACAATTATGCAAACAGAATACATTGGGAGTAAATAGATGTTCAGCAGGCATCAAATTTGTTAACTGCTCTTCAGATTTCCGGAGAGCTTCTTTGCCTCAAGGTTCTTCAGCATCTGCCAACTCAAAATTCTCTATGTCTCTACCTTCTTCTAATTGAGAAGTGCTACAGGCAAAATGCATATGTGCCCATTTTTAAAGGATCGTTGAATTAATTTTATTAAGAGTCTATGTCCACTCATTCGTGGTGTTCAAGACAGTTTAAACTCACAAGGCAATATTTTCATTTCTTTTTATTGGCAGACAAATGTAGGATTTTCTTTCCCCCCCAAATGCATACATTTCTCTGCAGATCCTGTGCTGTGGGAAAATGCAATCAAATTAGTGGTGACACTGCTTTTTAATTTTCACATATTTTTTAAAAAGTGCGGGCAACCTTGAAGCTATTCATTAAGAGATAATACAATTTCAAAGGCAATTTATTACTCTTAACATTTCTATAAATGCTATAGTTGCTAAAGTACTAGTATATGCTGTTTACTGAGGATCAATCTATACGTGAGAGTTCTGTGAGTGAACCTCCAGTGTCAGAACTTCCAAAATTGCGTTTGTGAAGAATAAATATGATGAGATGAAGCTAACCATGAGAAGTAGGTTGGACTATAATTGGGACCTAGAGCATTATCTTACCTTTGCTTAGTTATGGATTGCAGTATTTCATTATATTTATTAGCCTTAAAAGTAATTTTGCAGGCTCCATTTCAGATAGCTTTTTCCTTATAACATCCAACCATGGGGAGCACGGTTTCCTAACAAACTCCTCTAATGAAGCTGCTATTTATTCCCATTGGTAAAATATTATATAATTTGGGGACATTGGCAGGAGAAATAAATGCTTTAGGGATGAGGGGTCTGTAATAAAGAGAAAGGTGTGTGGACTCCCCTGATCTAGTTTGCAACAGTCCTGGCCAGGAACAGCAGCCCTTACATGTGCTTTTTCTAAATGTAAATGTGACTTCCAGTCACAGAAATCCCTTATCAAATTTCATTGATATTAATGGTTAAAGTGGATGTGAATTTGAAGAGAAATCCCATTGACTAAGTTTCTAGAGGAAACGGCGTAGTGCCCTGTGTATTGCCTAGAATTAGATTTATCAGGCTTTTGTTCCTATGCTACATGCATTTTCCCCACTGTTAAAAACCTATATTGTAGTAGCTAAATGATTGTAAGAGATGAATAGATTGCTCTGAATATATCCTTGGAGAAGGCCAGATGATCATTGCTTTTTGCCCTCAAATTAGATAGAAGGATCCACTTGGCAGATTTTAGGTCCATCAGGTGCTTAAAATATGTGCCTCAAGTGAAAAGGAACATTATAGTTAAATATGTCACGGTGTCTTTATTATTCTCTGTGCATTTGACAGTGGCTGCTGTCAAGGAATAAAAATCAGAGGTAGTGACCAAACAGTACAGAGTGGATAAGATAGCTGCTGGATATCTGTATTGGAAGAACACGCCCCACACTGTGTAGCTGTGGTTTAAAGCAACTATTTTGCATGCTTCACATGAGATGCTTTATACTGACCAGTAAACATCTGATTCTGAGTCTACTCACACAACCTTTGACTGGTTTGGTGGAAGCCTTATGCACTATCTGTAGAAATAAAGCTACAGTGATACAGTATGTTTTGCATCAGTTTATAATCCAAGAATGTTTTTTGCCATAAACCTATAGTCCGTGTACTTCATTAGGGCTAACAGTGTTGAGAATATCATGGATGGTTGGCAAAGTTACTAAATATACACCTTCCACCTGCAAGATGCTGTTGGGAGTTTGGAGTGAAATATTTTTGCTCTACCTGGTACTAATCTACTGCACTATTACAGTGACAGCAAAAACAACCTTACTACTGTTGCAGCTAATACTGCTTACCACTGCTGATAATAAAAGTGCATTGGTAAAAATGCCTTGTACTGCCTTTCTCATCTGGCTCTCATTCCAAACTGTCAGGTGAGTGCTGATAATTCATAGCCTCGAATTCTTTTATCTGAACTGCAGTATCTCTTCCATATATTTTGGCAGTAGACTTATATAGCTTTTCAAAAATCTTTCAAAGGTGTACCAGGGTTTTCTTGGATCTCGACTAAATGTTGTCAGCAGTAAAGAAAAACTCAAGATGAATGAGTATTGTAGGAAATGTATGTGCCTGTAATGAGCCTTCCTTGTGGTACAGAAATAGTATCTCCCAGCCTGTTGGACCGTTTGGTATTTTTGTTATATGCAAGTACATATAGATGTTTTCATCTTTTTGCCTAGTAAAGAAATGCAGGATTGACTCTTTATAGAAAAGCAGAATATCATACAGGTTTGGAGGCAATTTTATAAGAGCAAAGAATACAGGCAGATACAGTAGTGGACCATCTTTAAAGGAAACCACATTCAAAACAGCTGCTTTGTTTATTTCTCGAGCGATTCCCACACAGGATTGCTTTTTGAAGAAAGAGATATATGTATATATATTGCAGTAAAGTTACCTGAGCTTTGTTCTTGCTTGTTTTTATTTTCAGATTCCAGAGGGGTGATTACCATATTGATGTCTGCATTAATGACTATTTGGATGTATTCTGTCCTCATTATGAGGATTCGGTGCCGGAAGATAAGACTGAACGCTACATTCTTTACATGGTGAACTTTGATGGCTACAGTTCCTGTGATCATACCTCCAAAGGATTCAAGAGATGGGAGTGCAATCGGCCTCACTCGCCAAATGGACCATTGAAGTTCTCAGAAAAATTCCAGCTCTTCACTCCCTTCTCATTAGGATTTGAGTTCAGGCCAGGCCGGGAATATTTCTACATCTGTGAGTATATGAAGATTTATCATGTTGTGTAACACCTGGAGGAAACCATGGTAATTTTTTTCACCTATACAGAGGGCCAGTTTGCATGTACGGCAGATGTGTTTGAGTATATATTTGTAGATTTTAGCATCCCTAGATAAAATATCTCGGAAACTGGGAATGAAAATGAGATGAAAAGCACATTTTTTTCTTTCTCACACAAAACTGCATATCCAGCTGCATTCATGTGAAACAAATTAACATTGCTGGAGCTTTCTTTGCTTTTTTCCTGTTCACATACATTTAAAAAACAGTCTTATAGTATCCAGATAGGAGGCAGAGTAGTAGATGATGGATGTTGTTACTGTGCAATCATTTTTTACACCAATGATCATATTTGGTGATGGTGTCACAATAATATCTTGGAACACATGATGATTGTACAGTGCAAGTTGTGACAAAGTTTTTGATGGATCTAGGTATCTCAAGAAGAAAAGTATGAGCGGCGTACACCTAGCAGCTGCATGGATAAATAATGCAATGATTTTGATACTACAGTAGAGTCTCACTTATTCAACATTCGCTTATCCAACGTTCTGGATTATCCAACACAAGTTGCCTTTTAGTAGTCAATGTTTTTGTAGTCAATATTCTCAATACATTGTGATGTTTTGGTGCTAAATTCATAAATACAGTAATTGCTACATAACATTACCGTGTACTAAACTACTTTTTTTCTGTGAATTTGTTGGAAAACATGATGTTTTGTTGCTTGATTTGTAAAATCATAACGTAATTTGATGTTTAATAGGCTTTTCCTTAATCCCTCCTTATTATCCAACATTTTTGCTTATTCATCATTCTACCGTCCCGTTTATGTTGGATAAGTGAGACTCTACTACTCCTTTAAAAGGTTCTAAATAGTGGGCCTTTTGTATCCATTAAGGTTTGATTCTAGGACCTCCAGTGGATACCAAAATCCATGGATGCCCAAATTCCATTATATACAATGGTATAATAAAATGGTGTCCCTTATCTATAATGGCAAAATCAAGGCTTGCTTTTAGAATTTTTAACATATTTTCAAACTGTGAGTGGATGCAGAATGAGAGGACACTGAGAGTCCACTATACTTTTCATTATTTATGAGGAGAGCAGGAGTTAAAGTTAAAAGTATAAGAGTTCACAGCTAAAAAGGGAGTAAATAGTATTGTTAATAAAGCGTCATTATAGCCATTTAAACTATTCCTCACTTTGAGAGTTGCAAGTGTCTTGAGGTGAACCATAAAGTTCAGTCCTGATACTCAGTATACTTTCATTTTTTCAAATTGGCTGCTGGGATGTCCTTGGTGCCTCAAAATGGTTATCACTGAGAACATGCTGGAGTACTTGCAGATGCTATATCTTCAAATACCACAGTCTAGCATTATTGTATGTAATAGTGTCTCAGGATAAATGTCAGTTTTCACCAATCCAAGGAGACTTTTTACTCAGAGCAGCTGTTTCTTCTTTGAGCATGAGGGGATACAAAATGCAGTGGGAGCAGGTTTCCAAGCAAAACACTATAAAGGAATATGTGCACCTGCATTAGTAAATGAACACATACAATTTCACCATCAAAGCACTTTTTCCAAAGAGATTTGAAGTCATCCTTCCATGCTCTATAAGTAAAGGAAGTGGAAGAAACGAACTGTAAAATAGCAGCAGCTTTATTTTTCCATACAGAAGTATTAGCTGTTTAAAACAAGGGCCCCTTTGATTAATTAAGTTGTGGGCGATTTGGGACTCCCTTGTTACAAAACACTATTTAAAATTTGCTGTGTGTTAACAGAGAGCTTGTTTCTTCTAACCTGAGAATCTAGACACTTAATATTTTTAATACATTTTGGCAGCAGTTATTTACCATGTTCTTAGCTAAAGGAGAAAGCAGTGTACATTCAGAAATAGGACATTCAGTCTTCATGCCTGTGGTTGGTATTGCAGCTATTACTGCAACAAATTTGTAGCCTCCTTGTTCTTTTCCCTGACTGCTTCAGCTTCTTAAGAAGACTAAATAATAGGGACTTTTTGTTGACATGTATGAACTCATCATTTTCAGAGTAGATAGTGTCTTAACCAGTAGTTTATGTTTGTTTGTGCTCTCTTTACATGCCAGAGTAATGAAAATAAGTTTGAACAGTAAGAAATGAAATGCTTCACTGATGCATTCCTGTCTGTCTTGCGAAAGCATGTCAGAACTAAACTCTGATGCATATCTTGTGAATAAATATGAAAAGAATTCTAGGAAGGTGGGCATGTTTGTGAAAGGAATTAATTTACATCACATGGTACTGATTGCACTTATGTAAACATCCCCTTTTACTTTGAAGAAGTCTGTGTCTCAAAGGGATACAACTGTATTCCACTGCAGAGGGTAACAGGCTATGTATTTACTTAGTGCCAATTTTAATATTGAAAGCCCTTCCTAGCAAGTCAGACAACTAACTGAACGTATTTAAGATGAAGTGTTTCTTCTCACTCCATGTGTTTGCTTTGCACTAAATGGCCCTCCAAGTACCACTCACTGTTCTAAATTTATATAAACTTTGCAGTGGTTTTTCAAATTAGGAAAGCCTCGATAAAAGTGCAAGCTGTTTTACTGAAAACACTCTATACATAAGAAAGTAGGATGAGAAATCCCAGAGCTTATTACCTAACAGTTGCTTTTCAAAACATACATTACATTTAATAAGGAACCCATTCTATTATTCGTGGATTATTATTGTGGTTAAATTCAATATTCTGGTTTCAAAAGCATTGTGGCTTCTATAGCATTTGTTTAGGATGGATTAAAAGTAGTTCATAGATTGCACACATCTTCTGGTGCTTTTTTTTATCATGGAGGCTTCTCCATGCTCCCTGTCCTGAAAAAAATGCAGGTAGCAAACACAGTTCTTGTTCCTGGAGACTTAGGTGTAATAGCTTTGTGGGCATTTGTTGTTACTGTTCAAAGGACCCCCAGAGTTTCAAAAACAAAATGAGAGTGGAAACTACTTCAATTTTTCTCAGTTTTCCAACATTTGCACAGTCTGAGGGAAACCCTGGCATGTTTCCAGGAAAGAAAGAAGTGATTGTATCCAGTAAACATCAACATCAGGTAACTTAACATTATCCAGGGAAAGATTTGGTGATGGCATGTATTGGCTATTGCAAATAGCAAACTGTGTTAAGCCACATTTACCCATGCTTCCTTCTTTGTCTTCCCCTTTATTCCTATCCTGGTTGGGCCTTGTATCTCTATGACTAAGAGTTAATTGGTGTCTCTTTCAGTCCTGTGTGTAAATATGTTTGTATGTGTGTCAAGGGATTCTTTTATGTTTGTGGTATGGTAAGCCAGGGCTAGTAAGAATGTGGAGCTCTATTTACATATTTTAAACTGGAAACCTGAGATCCACCAACCAGAGACACATGTGTAATATCAGGGTTGAATGGAGATCACAGTCCTTAACCTGAAAGCCCACTTCTGATATCAACAAGATTTTCTTTTCATTGTAGTAGTACGTTTTAGAGATGGACAGTCATTCTTAGAAGTCCTTTTCAAGCAAATGTGAATCACGCTGTCTTTCTGTATTGAGCACTTTTCTTTAAATTTGTGTTCTCAGTCATGAACTAAATATTCATGTTTTGCTTGCAAGAAAATACAAGAACCTATCTTCCACTAATTTGTGTGCACGTGTTTCCTTTGTTTCACAGAAAAAAAACTGTTTTCACAAAGGTCACATGTGTGTTTGGGGTTCAGAACAGTGTAGAGCAGGGGTCCCCAAACTAAGGCCTGGGGGCCACATGCGGCCGATCGAAGCCATTTATCCGGCCCCTGCGGCGGCTCCCTCCTTCTCCACTGAGGAAGGCGCGTGCAGCACAAGGGAGGAGGGAAAGACCTCCTGCCTCGCATGGTGTACGCCTTCCAAAGCTTTGCTTGTTTATAATGGTATTCTAATTATTATTTAATTAATTATTAAGGGGTGCTTTGCTAGCGCTTTTGGTGCACAGAGGCAGAAGGGGGTTGGACTAAATGGCCCAAGGGGTCTCTTCCAACCCTCTTTACTATTATTATTATTATTATTATTATTATTATTGACAGAAGGACACAGTATAACACAGCAAACGAGATATATACACTGGATTTTGCATCACAAAATCAGAAGTCTAATACTTCCCAAGCATTTAGGACTGTGTGATTTGTTGTTGTTGTTGTTGTTATTATTATTATTATTATTAACAACATTGAGGCTGGGTGGCCATCTGTCAGGGGTGCTTTGCTTGTGCTTTTGGTGCACAAAGGTAGAAGGGGGTTGGACTAAATGGCCCAAGGGGTCTCTTCCAACTCTCATTATTATTATTATTATTATTATTATTATTATTATTATTATTATTAACATTGAGGCTGTGTTTGTTCCCATTTTATTTTTTTACTTCAAAATGAGATATGTGCCGTGTGCATGGGAATTTGTTCATAATTTTTTAAAAAACTATAGTCCAGCTGTCCAATGGTCTGAAGGACCGTGAACTGGCCCCCTGTTTAAAAGGTTTGGGGACCCCTGGAGTAGAGAAACCATCATGATTTTACTTTGGCTTTAAAACCCCAGAGCAGGTACCCAATAGTTTTGTTCTATTAGCTTCTCATATGTTTCTTCGCATGTTAAGTAACAGTACTACACCTAGCTCTCTGGCCTTCCATATCAAAACTTTAAAAGAAAGTAGGAAAATGTTGTGTTGTCAAAAGCTTTCATGGCCAGAATGATTGGGTTGCTGTGAGTTTTCTGGATTGTATGGCCATGTTCTGGAACATGGCCATACAGCCCAGAAAACTCACAGCAATCTAGGAAAACGTTCTCTAGATTTGAGGTATTTGACAGTGGTAATCAAACTGCATGTGACAGATATGTGTGTTGGATAACTGGAATTCTCTACCACTTTAATCTTCCCATACCATGTCTGTTGTAGAAAAAGTACTGTTTCCCAGCCTTAGTCCAGTGTTAGAAGTGAATTAGGGTAAAGTGTGAACAGCGCAGGAGGGGAAAAGGAGTTGTATGGTAGATGACCTTTGATGTATTAAAACTGGAGTTCTCCCATCCAACATAAAACTGAATGGGATAAACTAAAATAACATGATTTGACTGCTTCAGACATTTCTCAGTTGACTCAGAGTCACGTATGCTATACTCATTGGCTGTGATCCAACAGTGAGGACCATAGATGTGACCAGAGCCATTGCATTGTTATATTTGGAGATAATGTAAATTTCCTGAGGACTTGTGGAACACTTTCTCCCCCAGGGATCTCATGTTGTCTTGATCTGAGAGAACTGTGTTTACATTCTGATCACATATAGGAATGTTTCAATTGACCTTAGGAATGAAAAATAACTAGAAAATTTGCAGGATTTGCCCAACAGTTTCAGAACTTTTTAATGTCCAAATAATACATCAAGATTTTGTTTTGCTTTTATTACTAGATGCCCTTTTAACTTTTGAGCAGGGACCTGATCAGCATTAACATAGATGCTTCTCTGACAGCTGTGAGCCGCCAAAGTGACTCAAGGAATCTTGGCTTTGATAGTTAGTTCACCCAAATTGCTTTAGACATTCTGAGTGAAATCAGAATAATTGGAAGGGTTTGATAGATGTATGTTTTATTTTATTATTTTAGGTTTTTTTTTTCATTCATGAAACATTAAACAGACTGGCAAGGTGACCTTTCAAGGGAATTTTGCTTAATCCAGTGTGTTGATTAAAGGGCTGGTTGTTATTAGAAGAATTAAGTATTGGTCTTGTAAAAGAAAAGCTAGAAGAATTGCCACTGTCTAATGAATTTTGATGTCAGTCGTGTTCTTAAAATCCTCAAAGGGAGTGTTAAAAGTGATTGCATAATTTGGAAATAGGGAAATATCGCTGTAGGAGGATGGGTGTAGAAATGAAAGTAGTGCTGCCCTTAACTGTTTTCCTTAAAGATCTGTCATGTGACAAATTGAAAAGAGATTATTTGGAATCCTGCTGTTCAAAAATTCAACTGTCATTAACCCACTGGAAAGGGGAACGGAAAGAAGGAGATGGGCTGTCTCCATAATCTGCATCTTTTAGAATTGTCTCATAAGTATATTGTAGGAGGTCTCGGCCTTTGGGTCTAGGTGAATGAATGGTTGTCATTCCACTGTTAATATCCTTGGTTGATACTTCTTTTTAAAGTGAGAAAATAAAAGAACAGGGTCTTTCATTTAATAAAGCATTTTAAGAACATCAGTCCATCCCACAGAAAAAAATGGAATACATCTGTGAGCATAACAGATTTCATGAGTTAGCAAAGTGGAGAAAGAAATGTAGGAAATGTCTATGAAGAAATATCCTTAAAGAAAACTTGTTGCAGCTTAATTTCCTCTTGACATTTAACTGTGATCATCATTTTAAATTAAAAAAACAACCCAGTGCATGGCTATGCAGATTTGTAATAAATATGCTATATATATGTAATAAATATGCTATATGCTATATAATTCTCTGCTTCAGGAGCCGGGAACTGTGTTTCATGTTGAAATGCAACTCCCATCAGCTCTAGCTGAGCCAATGGTGAGACGTCATGAGAATTAAAATCCAACAATATCTCGAGGGCCAGATTTGCCCATCCTATCCCTTCTTTTTAAAATTCAAGTTTAAAAATAAGCATAGAAAAGAAGATGAGGATGGTTTATTAAAATCATGATTTAAATCATCAGAAGACTTCAGTTTCAATAGACTGAAATAGAAAACCTTGCTACTTTGGGAAATGTGCCATTAACCAATTTTATGGGACTATAAGTTTCATGAGACAGGTTTAGTTGGCATTTCTGCAATAGGTTATAGCTTTACTATTTTTAAAATAAGAGTCAAGAGAATATTAATGTTTTATTTACTGTTTTAGAAATTTAAAAACAAATATATTTTTCAGATCAGATTATTTTTATTTTCTGTTATGAGCTTTTCAATTATGGTGATTTTTTTGTTTTTAAGTTACAGTACAATAATTATTACCAAATTTACATCAATATCTATAAATCAGCATATGAAGTTTTTATTACAAAATAATTCCCCCCTTTTCTTTTAGATGATACAGCTCCTCTTTTGGCAATGCTTACATAACCACACTACACAGCTAATTATGTATATTTTTCTATTAGGTCTCTTAATAAAGCAGAAAGTTAATGTAATAAAAGAAACATTGGCAGAAGCTGATATCTGGTTTCATTCTTGTTAATTGTCTCATAATGCCACCATTAGGACTTAATGTGTTATCTTACACTTTCACTCATATAGCATACATTCTGCTTAGATTTTATCAAGCTATTATCAAGCTATCAATTATCAAGTTATGATAATCAGGTTATGATATAAGTATTTGTAGTGAGATGTCAATTATGGGCACACCAAGAATAAATGGCTTTGACCATTTGAGGATTACAAAAAATATACATAGCGTTTTCATTCAAAGCAGCTGTGAAAAGGGAAATGATGAACATATATAAAAATACTACCTAAACCTTCCATTCTCCAAAACAATATGCTAAGAGCAGTGATAAAACCCAACAAAGATCTTGCTAGAATATGTAAACCACCACTGTTATAGCGGAAATCCATATTAATTAGTGCTTTTGCTGAAATTTCAGCTTGTAATCACGGTTGTAATATATACATACCACAATTTAAACTAACTTTAAAATTTTACCAGATTGTAGCTAGAACATAGTAATAATATTTACATACCTTTCCCAAATGTGAAAAGATAGCTTAAAACATAGATAATGATATATTATTGAGTATATGGTACCCATTCAAAGACTTTGAAAGTTTATGTACGAAACCCATTTTAGAACCCATTATGTTGCTTTAGTATGGTTTCAAGAATGAGAATTGTTCCATTTATACAGCAAACCAATAGCACTAAATTAATTCAGTAATATTGCTTGCATACATCATGTAATATGGACTAGATGTTAGGTCAAATGAAAATATGCCGAAGTTGTTTGGATTAAGTGTTTATAAATAGCTGCCACAGACATTAACTTGTTAATTCCTTGTTCCTTAAACAACTTGTTGGAACTAATAAGCACTGGATACATGCACAAGATGAGTTGCCAAACCACTCTTTATAGTGACTTTAGCTTACCTCTCCAGATCTTTGCAAGCTCTAACACTATGCTTGGTTTGTGTATTATGTGCCTTTAAGTTGACTATTGACTTATGGCAACCCCATGAATTCCATCCATAGGGTTTCCTTAGGCGAGGAATATTCAGAGGTGATTTTGTCAGTTCCTGAATATTCATTGGTGATCTCCCATCCAAGTACTACCAGACTTGATCCTATTTAGCTTCCAAGATCAGTTAAGATACTTAGGATATTTAAGCACCATCATGTTTGATTAATGAATTTAAAAAATCTACCTTTCAAGACACTATACTGACTGTAGTTCAATTGATATTTTGTGATGAAAAGTATAGTAAAATCCCTGGAATATACTGCTGAAGGCTAACATAACTTTGCTATTATGGGAATAAGAATAATCTGTGTCTGTGTTAACTGAAAGATTGATGTCTTTTATTCTTTTTCCTCTTTCAAAAATATGTGCACTGATCGAATTGGTAGGACTGAAAATATTATATATAAGAAGCCCTTCCCCTTGCCTGTACATTAACTCAACTCCTTGTGATTCCCCAAGTGTGCAATCAGCCATATTTCACTGTTGACATCTTTGTTCCCTACTTGGACATCTTTGTTCCCTACTTGTTCCCTACTGCTTCCCTACTTGGAAAAATATACTGTTAAGCCAAACTGTATGTGGCTAGAATACTTTTTATATTATTATAGACGAGTTTCCCATAGGTGACTGTTACATAGGGGTATAAGGCAAGCAACTAGACATTAAAGTAGATGTGTTAAAAAGAAAAAAGAGAAACATTTCCCCACATGTTTTGCATAGATTACATATAAATTGAGCTGTTAGGACCTGCAACATTAGCAACTGTAATACCTGTTGTGTCCATACTATATACCTGTCATCTGTTCACATACTAAAGTTACATGCTTAGGTACAAGCTGTCCAATTTACATAGGCAGGCAAGTGGTGCATTTAAAAGCTACATTTAAGTCAACACAACTGCGCAGCGCTCTGGTAGTACATTGTGAGCCTTTCCACTTTGAAATACTCAATGATAGCTCAAGCGAAACTATATAAATTAGTCCCTGTCACACAGAGGCATAAAAGTGGAATTAGTAATTTATATTAATCACAAATGTTTCTCCAAGTTTTATTAACAAGCAGATTAGCTTCCAAAGTGCTCTCTGGAATACATTTCTCCTCTACACTGCCTCAGGGAACAAAACGGTTATGGATGTTTAGATAAAGATTATAGGTTCATCTGTGAAAAATATACATTTTAGTATAATTTGATTTCAGTTTCTATAGTGACAGTTCATCACTACAGGAATAAGTGGTCAGCTATTTTATAAAAATTAAAATGGAAATAGTGGGTTTTATATTTCTTGTATGCACAAAGAGAAGCCTGTTGAGAAAGCAGGGAGAGGCTAAACAAAACCTCCCTCCCCCCTCCCTCCCTCCTTATACAAATGTGAGATTTCGGCCAGTTACAATATGTCAAGTATTTTTTTATTAACCTGTAAGGTCTCTCACTGCAGAACAAGTGCTCATCGAATGTCTATATTGCCATGGAATGTTTATACACATTCAAATTTCTGAAGAAAAGGACTGAATTGGCAATATTGATAATGACAGGGTTTTTGTGATTAGTAAAATGATGTGAACATCCACTTGAGTTGATACTTTATGAGGATATTGTGTATTTTAATACAGGAGAGATACAATTATTTCCTTTCCTAAAACTAGAAGTGTAAAAAGGAAACATGGAAACTAAATCAATATTTTCCACTATTCAAAAATATTTTCGGAGTGACAGATTCAAATAGATATTTAAAAGCATATAGAATAATAGCATTGGAGTTGAGTGTACAAATAAGGAGTGTAATTGAAAAATCGAGCTTTTTGCCACTTGCAACCTCATCAGATGGGGCTGTTTTTGGCAGCATACACCGGTTCCACTGTAGTTTAGCCATGGAGTCCACTAGTTCCCATCCCACGATGTACAGCTACTTCCGTTGGGGGTCTGTGGCTAAACTACAGCAGAATTGGTGTATGCCGTGGTGGCAGTGGACCCCCCCCCCATGGGATGGGGTTTCGGGTAAGTTGGATGATGTGGGGTGTGGAGCAACAAGTTTCCCAACCTCCCGATGGGCACCACCAGGTTTGCCATGATCTGTGGCTATTCCGGAAGCCAATGTGATGAGGTCCCTAGTCTGCATTGGCAAAAGCTTTTTGTGTGAATAATGTTATGACTTGCAACATTTCCAAAAACTATTGTGTACCTTTTTGCAGAAGAAAATCACAAGTGTCTTATAAAGGATAAAAAAGTGTTTTTTCCTGTTTTGCTTTCATGAGCAGCACATTACATCAAGTGGCATTCCAATAGGCAAATCTCTTATGCATTACCATAACTAACTTAGCAATGGCTACTCCAGAGTCTAAATGCAACCAAGAAGGTCCAGAGTCTAAATACAACCAAGATTGCTTTTTCATTTGTCATTTCACCTCAGGCATATTTGCCACTTTCATTATACACCTGTGCCACTTCTTTTTAAACTGAAATGGCAGACACTGACTTATATGAGAAAAACAACTTATGCATTTGATCCTTGTCCTTCATGGCTGATGAAGCAAATCTGGATAAATGCGTGAGTGGGATAGAAGAGTGAAGGGGTTAGAAGAAAATGTCATTCCTTCTAACTTTAAAAAGGCAATAAGATTTGTTTTCAAAGGCTTCTCTGGGATTTCGCCATTCTAGACAATTTTGAACCAGTTTCAGATATCTTGGACAATGTTCTTGATCTCTTATTTTCATCTGCACTCCAGGCAGTCTTGGATAAAACAGAACATCTAGATCCATTTAACATGACATTAAGTCCATTTCTAAACATGTTTAGTGACCTTAATACAATATCTGCAGTACCATTTCATTCTATTAGAACCAACAGTATGACCCTATCTGAGTTTTATGATCTTTAAGGAGACCCATCTCTTAGAGCCCTTCCAGACATGCCCTATATCCCAGGATTTGATCCCAGGTTTTCTCCTTTAAACTGCATTATATGAGTCGCCACTGTCAGATAATCTGGGATCAGATCCTGGGATATAGGGCCTGTCTGGAAGGGCCCAGAGTCCCACCACTTTTCGAGGTATATTAGGTAGCAACAGAAGAGAGGCCTTCTGCTCATCTTTAAATTCCCTTCTTAGGAACAGGCTTTTAGGAACTTCCTGTCTGGCCTTTTAATTTGGCCCTGTCATGTTTATCTTCCATCGTATACTGGATTTTAATTTTATAGATTGTTTAATGCATTTTAAAATAATTTGTACATTTTTGCTGATGTTGTGAATGTGTTTTAGTTGCATTTGTTTTAAATTTGTAGACCACCATAAGTCCCTGGGCCCCTCGTGGTGGCGCAGTGTGTTAAAGCACTGAGCTGCTGAACTTGCAGACCGAAAGGTCCCAGGTTCAAATCCCGGGAGTGGAATGAGCGCCCGCTGTTAGCCCCAGCTCCTGCCAACCTAGCAGTTTGAAAACATGCAAATGTGAGTAGATCAATAGGTACCGCTCTGGCATGAAGGTAACGATACCCCATGCAGTCATGCCGGCCACATGACCTTGGAGGTGTCTACGGACAACTCCGACTCTTCGGCTTAGAAATGGAGATGAGCACTAACCCCCAGAGTTGGTCACGACTGGACTTTATGTCAGGGGAAAACCTTTACCTTTTACTCATAAGTCCCACTGCTGGAGGAAAATATAATATTAATAAATTAATAGTAGTAATAATAGTAATATCATCTCTAATTAACTAGTGGGGTTGATAGCTCAACACACTATATTCACTTTTCAGAACGATGTTGGGACTCCTTTCTTCTGCAAGTAAAGGCAGGCCCTTCTCTGCCCTTACTTGTTAAATATAGATGTTTTACTTAAACTTGAAAGCTGTTTTTAAACAATGATGTCTCTCTTACTACATCTATGTGGGAGGGCTTTTAAAACCTATATTGTTTTTTTAAAAATTACAGCATGACCCCCATATCCACAGGAGATAAAACCCCAGGCTTCACATGAATACATGTGCGAACTTATATATTTTATTATAATTTAATTTCAATTCCAAAAGCTATAGTTTATCACTATAGGAATTAGTAGTCATCTTCCATTAAAATGAAGATAGGGAAACAGCAGGCGTAGTTTGTACTGGAGGTCTTAAGTGAATACATAAATAAGGAAAACTGTGGATAAGGTGCTATATTGTATATTGTAGTTTTACATTATTTTAAGCTCTTCAAAATGTGTATTGTACTGTACTTTAAACGATGGGATAGAGATCTCTACAGCAAAGAAGAAAATGGCATTTTGCTCTTACTACAGAAGATGCAGCTTTTTTGTTGTTCCGCTTTGGGGAGAGTAAACAGTATTGCTGACTACTCATGTTTTTGCATACTTCAAGCGATGATGTGTGTTAACATAAGTTCCTTAATGAAACATCACACATTTGAAATTAAACTAAAAGACTAAAGATTAAGCCAAATGCCTTATTTATTTTGGAAATAAACAAATAGGTAGGCCTGGGGGCAAAAAAGCTTGCATGGTATAATCTGGAAGTAGTGTGGAGACACAAGATAGTTGAAGGAGATGTAGCAAAGCAAGCAGCAGAATAAAAGAGGGAGCTTGGGGAGAAGAAAGATGAAAGAGGGGGGAAATCACACCAGCCTAGAAATAGCATCAGGAGAGAATAGAGATGGGCTAACAGGAATAAAAGTAAAGACTTTCTGTATATATTTCAGATTTCAATATTAATGTCAAAAATACGTAGTATGATTTTACATAGGATTTGTGCTACATTAGAACAGTAAGGACAAATATCACTTAAGTAAAATAAACATTAAATATTAAATAACCAAAAAAATAAAATAAGGTGTAAACACTAAGCTAATCTGGGAATCTGCTATTGCAACACATCCAATGAAGTGGTTTAAAACCAGTATAAAAAAAGATTAGGACTAAGTACGTTCCAGTCTACTTGGAATACACGAAGCTCATTCCAGAAGCGTGTTTAAGAACTGGTCCAAGAGTCCAGAAGAGCCTTGACTCCCAGTGTGACCATCATCCCACTTTCTTTGCTAGTTAACTTGCACCCAGTATGCTTTATTATGCCAATTGTTTGCCTTAGATAGTTGAGCAAGGACTAAGGACTAGAGATCAAGAAAATATTTCTACAATGGTCTGAAATCACCAGCTAATCTTTCACCCCAGTTGTATTATTCGTGCAGTTACAACATCTTCCTATTCCTTGTCGTCCCCCCCCCCCCCCCATCATCACACACTTTTATTCTTAGCAGTTTTTTTGGGATAAGGACTTTACAGCCCTCAAAATGAGCCAGAAGAAGCCATTTAATATTCTGTAACTCTGCAAGCAATTCTTTAGAATACTGTATGAGCAATGCATGAATAATGGGACCGAATGTGTTCAGCTGATGATGAGAATGGAGAGAGCAAAGCCAGAATGAATACAGCTGGCCCTAAGAGCAATGCAGAGCAGGCTGTCAATATGACCTTCACACTTTCCATGTATTCTACAGGCAAAAATCAATTTCCCCACATACAAGCTTCAAGAGGTTTATCTCTATTGTTCTGTTGGATTAAAGGACCAGCATTACTGGTGTGCTTAATTCTATTAAGTTAAATTCACATTTCCCTCCTCTCAAACATGTTTTCTGTTTTAAGACAATGAGCAAGTTTTGAAAGGGAAATAGGAAGATGATCAAAACAAAACCATAAAGATCAAACTCCTCACTACAGAAGATACAAACAAGAAGTGGGCGGTAGGGAGAAGCTCATTATGAAGAGATTAGAAAATTAATTGATCTGTGGCTTTGACAGTTCCCACTGGACATCTGAGGATTCTGCAAAATGAAAATGCAGTCTCTAACATGACACTCTTCAGTGTTATTGCATTTTCCTTGACTAGCTACTCTTCTGAAGGATCATTAAGTTCCAATTATTTTCAGTGAAATATTTCACAAGAAAAGGGCATGATAAAAATCTGCCATGGTAGTATAATTCCCCAGAGAAGCCTACTAAGTCTCTTATCAGGACTGTAAAAGAGAAGAATCCTATTCAGCATAAAATGAAGAAATCTTGCAATGGGGAGGGTTCTCTTCTACAGAGTGCTTCAAAATACAGTGACGAATTTGTGCTTCTCAATTTCTATCAGGCAGTCAATGAATTCAGTGATAGTAAAGTAAGGTCTGGTGAACTGTCTAATGTGGATGGAAGTGAAATCTCTATTGCGTTCTATTTTTAAGCACGCTTCTGGGAGGCAATGTTGGAATACAGACTTCAATTTTAAATGCCACAGCATCTTTCTTATAGATTGTAAAATACCCTGCAGCCCTATTTCTTCTAAAAGGTTTGGCAACCCTCTAAGAAAAGTGAGAACCGGTCTATTTACTTTGTGTTGTTTTCATTGTTTTAACTCTGTCTATCTCAATAAGCTTAGAGTGGCAATAGTATTTAGAAATTAACAGTAAGTCAGGCATGTAATTGTCATGGAAGGGCATGTACATTCCTTTACATTTCCAAGTAATTTACATTCCTGAATTTTCTTAGTAATTAGGCTGCTGTGGGATATCTGTTTATCAAATTACAATTTTCTGGTGATGTGCAAGCCTGGGCAAGACTCTAGTCTGTACCATACTTCAGATTTCTAGATCATCTGGAAATAGTACTCATTTGTCATTTAGATATCCCAATGAATAACTGTTATTCACACTTTTTTTTTTTACATATAGTACTGGTAAATGAAACTAGAATATTGCAAGCATAGATAATTTTTTATTGCATATTTCCGGGCCCTTAAATATCCAAGTCAGAAGAGATTATGAACCTCCGCAACATGAACTGATTGTGGTTTGTGTTAGAATGTTGGTTTCTGTTATGAAATATGTTTTCACCCCCCAGATTAAAAAGTTAAAATAAATAGAATAAATGTTATATTATAGAATCATATAATCAGAGAGTTGAAAGAGACCTCATGGGCCATCCAGTCCAACCCCCTGCCAAGAAACAGGAAAATCACCTTTAAAGCACCCCCAACAGATGGCCACCCAGCCTCTGCTTAAAACATTCAAAGAAGGAGCCTCCACCACACCCCGAGGCAGAGAGTTCCACTGCCGAACAGCTCTCACAGTGAGGAAGTTCTTCCTCATGTTCAGGTGGAATCTCCTGTAGTTTGAAGCCATTGTTCCCTATCCTAGACTCCAGGGCAGCAGAAAACAAGCTTTCTCCTCCCTATGACTTTCCCTCGCTTATTTGTACATGGCTATCATGTCTCCTCTCAGCCTTCTCTTCTGCAGGCTAAACATGCCCAGCTCTTTCAGCCGCTCCTCGTAGAGCTTGTTCTGCAAACCCTTGATCATTTCAGTCACCCTCTCCTGGACACCTTCCAACATGTCAACATCTCCTTTCAATTGTGGTGCCCAGAATTGGGCACAGTATTCTAAGTATGGTCTGACCAAGGCAGAATAGAGGGGTAGCATGACTTCTCTGGATCTAGACACTATGCTTCTGTTTATGCAGGCCAAAATCCCATTGGCTTTTTTATCTGCCGCATCACATTGTTGGCTCATGTTTAATTTGTTGTCCATGAGGACTCCAAGATACTGCTATTGAGCCAGACGTCGACAACAGTACGACAAAATAGATTATGGATGGAGCATCCAATAGTCTGAATAGAGTCTAATGTTCTAAGTACTTGACTTTCAGATATAGCCATACGAATGGATTGAATGAATGAAAGAAAGAAATCACAGAACCTGAAAAGAATTGAAGTGGGTAGTGAAATACTAGTGAAAAACTGATATAGGAAAGAAAGATAGTTTGAAGATAGAAAGATTTGTAAGATAGTTTGAAGTTGAATGAGATGGAGAGAAGTGGCATGGAAAGAGTGAAGCCTTAATAAATTGGGTCAGCGAAGAATGATTTCCCTGAGGATGTCTGCTAGTATAGCAAAGAAGACCCCTAAATACAGACACTATTATAGTCATGTACACAAGATGTATTTACACTCAAACCTGGGAAGCCAACACATAGAGGAATGGAAGGGAAAGAGTGCTTCCTGATAAATGGAATTACCTTCTCTCTCAAGGCCCTCTCTGTCTGAGCTACTTCTTTAACACACACAGAGAGATAACACCTTTGATATTCTCATTATTGTCAGATCCAGCCAGGGTGTTCTGGTTCCTTTGATAATGGTGTTATTCGTTTCATGTCCCAAGTGGTTGTTCAGCCAGCCCTCTCTGAAGAGTGCTTAAGAGTGCTGTTTTAGAGTTCTTTTCAGACATGAGTTCTGGGCTTAAGAACCTCTGCCTCCATCTTCTCAACTTTTACATTTTGGTTCGATTATTATTGTGCTCTTTCTTTCTTCACCTCTTTCCCTATTCTGCATCAGCATTTCAAAGGTAGTTTTGTCTCAACGTTTTGCTGAAGATGCAACTTTCATGATTCACATGTTTAAAGAAGTCCAGCCACTACATTGCTGTGATGTTTGGCATGCACATGTCAATGTTCTAAGTTACAGAGTTAGAAAATGTCATTGAATTGGTTTGTTTTGAACCATACTTTCAGACTTGTATATCAGTATCAAGCCTTCTTACCTTACATAGAGAGGGCGATTGCATCGTGTTATGCTTGAACTGACGGCTTTAAAGCAGGATAATGAAAATGTTGTGAAATATATGGAATGTTCTGGTCCTTGGCACAGCTGTGGCAGTTGCTCCGCCTGCTGTGCTTCATAACACACTGGCCATTTGTTGGCGAGTTCATATTTCATATGGCAGGGAATTGGGAAGACTAAGCAGACAGGAGAAGAGTTTTATTTGCAGTAGCCTATGTATCCCTAGACTCTGATTTGACATTAAACATCTGCTTTGTGATCTGTTTCAAGGCCACTTCCCTTCCGCCAACAAAGGTTATGACTTCAGGCAAGCTGTGCTCTCCATAGCAGGGGGAAATTTGCCTGAAGTCTTGATCTAGTCAAAATCAAAGCACCCTGCCTAAAAAACTGCTTTTCCAATTATTTTAAAGACCGCAAACGTAACAACACAGCATATGTAGTCATTTTGTTTTATCTGTTAAAACCTTTGAAAACAATTTGACTGGCTATTGATGTTCTATGATGAGTAGTTGGTATTTCTGCTATTGTTATGTGCTTCAAATACGATAATATGTACAAAACATACATAAGCATTGACTTAAAATATTTTAGTATGTGAAATAATAATCCATTTCAGAAAATCTAGGTGTTTTATGCTGTTAATGGACTCATAAAATAAGGGGCTCTATTGGTTTTCAGCTGCTTATATCCAATTTCATAATGGTAATCTTTTACTTGGATCTTAGGCCAGACATATGTTCAAAGTTGAAAAATGACATTATCTGAAGTAATCAAATACAGCATCTTTTTTCTTTTGTACGCATGATGGAAATCTGATTGCAGATTTCACTTGTATTGTTCAAAATGCACTTTGGGAGTCTAATTTAGATTTCTCTGAAGAATTGTCACCTTGTTTTCTCCTGACATACACAAATTAAATGCTTGTTCATTGACTTTCAGCAATGTAGCTATTTTCAACCTTTTATTAATGTGAGAGAATGCTATCACCCACACGATTTACTGTTGTTGGTATAAAGTCTGTACTACACACGTATATTTCTTTTCTGTAGAGAATTTCTCCCTAGTTTTTTAAAAAAAAGAAGAGAACAGAAGTAATTGAATATTTGCATATCTCTAAGGAGCCATGTGGGTTAAACTCCGTATTCATTTTCTGCAGTTCTTAGGCCACTTTGCTTTAAGAGTAAGAGCTATTGCTTTTATGAAGTCCCTTATTCTATAAAGTCAAAACCTCACAGCGGTGCATAGAAAGCTAGTGGTATAAAGGAGCTAAGTAGAGTCTTTAATAGAGAGAGCTAGGTTGTAAGTGTTTTTGTTCCAACCGAGCTGATAGATTTGGCTCCATCTGTTCCATATTCATAACAAAAGAGCTCACTTACTGGAGGGCTGACTTCCTCAGAGTAGTCTAGTAATAATCTTTTTTCACCTCCTTCTTTTTAAAAACTTAGTATGAAAGGATGTGGTCACTTCAGCTCTGCAGAAAGAAGTGAGCACTTCATACCTGCTATTTTCCTGCAACTCCATTTTAGGACAAACATTTTTTTTCCTAAGATGTTTAAAATACACTTCCTTTGTATCCTCCCTGTAGCAGTTTTGTTGGCAGAATTGCTCGCCTTTCTTGTTTCTTAACCCCAAAAGCAGCACATTTGAAGAAACAGGAAATGTAAAGGGCCATTGTGCATCACACAGTGAACGTTTTAAAGATACAAATATTTCAATACTCCGTCTCTGTTTGAGTAAGAAAAAGTAAATACATTTTCAATGTCTTGTTGTTGACTAAGATTAAAGATTATTAAAGTTTTATTTCATATGATAAACTAAGCAGAGAATAAAAACTCAGAAATGATGCCAACATGGTTAAAACACAGAATCACCAAAAACAGGGTTTTCTTCCCTGTTAGCCTGTCACTCATGGCAAGCCTTCCTGTTCAGTGTGGCCATTGACAGGGCAAGGACAGGAGAAGTAGGTCTGCTTTGCAAACTTCCTTCTACCAGTAGATTCAGGAATATAAGTAAAGGGGATCAAAACCAGGCCGCTGTTCCCCAGAGTAGAATTCTGCTCTCCAGATATAAATTTCCCTCATTTCCCAAATGTCTAGCATTGCAAAAGGAAAAACATTAAAGATTGTTTACAGCTAGGAACTGTGATACTTGCTATGTTCAACATTTCCTTGGTAACTTTGATTGCCTCTTTTCTTTGGATCTCGAAACTGTATTTCTAATTGCTTGACAAATGTTTTAAGTTACTGCTAAAATAAAAATGTGAAGACTGAAGGAAAATTTCAACTGCAAGGGCAGAATTCTTATGCAGTGGAATGATCTCATTTTGTCACACCACAATGACACCCCTGAGCAAATACTACCATTATACTTTACATTTGATGGGGGAGGTGGTCTAACATTAAGTGTAACATTAAAATCAACCATCTGAGTACCAAACATTTGAGGAAAGATAATAAAAGTGAGCTTTATAGTTCACACAGATTTGAGTTCGGTTGGTTTTCTAATAAAAACTTATAAAATTCAGTAGAAGGTGGATTAAAGGTTTTCTTGCTCTCTTGACACTGGGATCATCCAGTGAAAGTGGTTGGCAGAACTTCTAGACAGATATAATGAAGTGCTTCTTATAATATTGCATACCTGGACCAAGACAATGAACAGCAATGCAAGGTAGGATATGTGTTGCATGGTCTGGAGGATGTCATGTGATGGTGTGTACCATCAGGACATTGCATGTGATTGGGGCAGAGCCAAAGGCAATTTAATGCTCAGCCTCTCACCCTTAGTACAGTGAGTTTTACTGAATGCTTTGGGGATGGTCAGATTTTTCTTCTGTACCTGGTGTTTTTTTTTTGTCTACTCCATGCTGACCTGCAGGAATTTTATTATTGCCTGAATGTGGTGTCTGTAAATAGCCTGGCAATCGCAGGTGGCTGGGGGGAGATTTAAAAGTTCACTACTTCTGGGCACCCTTTTGGTGAAGAGTGGTTCTCTGGGATGATCCCTACAGGTAGGGGGTAGGGAAGATGTCTGCTATTGAGGTTGACCTGGGGGGTTTGCTCTCACTTATAAAGTCCTCTCACATGTGGGGCGGGGTGGGTGGGTAGTACCTTATAGTTACCTTCAAGTAAAGAACTGGCCAGAAAGCAATCCAAATTATCAGATTGCCCTTGGGGCTCAAGTGTTTCATCTAAGGGATGGTTGAGAAAGTAGTCTAGGGTTGACACTTGACCTCAGCTGAACCTATATTAGATTACTCCTTCTTGCTTCTTACCAGATTCAATTCTAATTTACAGAGGTTTTAGGTCAAATAAAGTGTTATTTATTTAACCAAGCTTTATATGTCTGGTTTCATTATTCCATGATTGATCATAAAATAATTTACAGGATTTGGTACTGCAGTACACATTGTTTCAGATTAAATTGGGAGGATCAATTTAAATTTATGAAGTATGAGTCTTTCAAAGGGCTGTTAGCTCTGATAACTAGATAGACTGTGAATCATAGTGCTGTTGAATATAATTTACTGGCAGAGCACCTAAAGTTTTTATTGATCGTGTTTTACTAATTAGAACAGCAAATGTTTGGAAACATTCTCGATTACAAGGATTGTCTAAACGAAGTCTGCTTTAAAATTAAGCAAACATAAGACAGGTCAGTAGCCTTGGAGTCCTGAATTAGACTATGTTTCCTTGTATTTGTCTCTGGGTCTGTCCTCTAGCAGAGTCATGTTAACAGTCACAATAGTTACCCATAACTACTTGACCTAAATTGTTGTCTTGAATTTATGTGCTGAATCTGATTTTTCCCTGAACACAGTATAGTCTGAAGATACCAGGTGCTGTAAACTTTATTTCAGGGGAAGAAACTAGCAAAACCACTGCTGAGCATTCCTTACTTGAGAAAAACCCCATGAAATCCATATTACTTGATATAGAGATCCATTAATTATTCCTACATTTGCATCGGCTTGTGCCAGCAGGGAGAAGACAACCTGTGAGGTCACAAAAGCATTCATATAACAAACATTTTTGGACAGCATCTTCCAGAATCCTCTCCTTCTCACTATCTACTCCCTCTCACTCTTAAGCTCCAGGAAAAATCTTAAGACCTGACTATTTAAGCAAGCCTTTGGGAATTAATATGACCCATAAGTATGACAAAATCTGTATAAGAATGGCGAAAGCAATTGGTTTAATGTTTACAAAGCTCCGTTGGTGCTAGATCTTTGATATGTTTTATTCATTTGAAATGATTTATAATTGATATGTATATGTTTTTTACAGTTTTATAATATGTTGAATCTGGCATTGAATTATTGGTATAGTTTGTCAGCCACCCTGAGTCCCCCTTGGAGGGTGAGAAGGCTGGGGTAGAAGCACAGTAAATGTCATGCCTGTGGGATTCTGGGAGTTGTCATCTTCAAAAAGTATTTTTAGAGAATTTTGCCCTTTTCTCACTAAACATTTCAATAAACCTAGTGATAGGAACTTCATAAGACAAACAGAAATAGATGCTACATGCAATATCCTTGTATGTTACAACTGGCATTTAAAAAGTGTCCAGTTGTCTGACATCTGCAGTTATATTTTCTGTAGAAGCTGGTGGTCTGATCACTTTTCTTTGTACAAGTGTTTGGGTGTTTGGCTCAATTTCTATTTTTTTTTTTTTTTTAGAAAATGTACAAGACAGATGTTTTTGAGTTTCTGTCAACATTTATTGCTGCAACTTCTGCAGCTGGCATCCTCATGTTTCTTGCTTCAAGATATCAAAATCTTCCACTTTTGTCAGTACGTTGACCCTGCTGATGATTAAATGTGGAGATACAGCAGACTAGGTGAGATCAAATGTTACCAGCAACTTAAGTAATTTCCTACAGCTACATAGCAAAGCAATTTACTCAGGATGAATGCTTGAGAAACCAGGTATCAAGGATGAGCAAGTAACAAATGTACAAGACTAAGTCCTCATGAGCAATCAGATTTAGACACAATTTGACATTTAATTCTTCCATTGAAAATGGAGTCATCACAGAGGCACAAACATTCTTTGAGTGCGTAGCTTCTGAAGGATTCTTTTGTGTGTGAAATAACTAGTCTGAATGTGGATTTTTTAAAAAAATAAATAAAAATAAAACAGCAATAAATACTTTAAAGAACTTTTGTCAGTACATTTAATTCCTTTTTCAGGATCACATTCATTCATACTTTTTGTTGGCTCATTACATTTCAGGAGACTTTTTCAATAGCATTTATGTTAATGTGAAACTTTTTTCTGTTTGCATTGTGAGAAGAATATTAATGCTTAATACTGCATTTACCTGCCTAATCTACATACATTTGTGTTGTACTGTAAATCACACTAAACCCTACAGGGGAAAGGCTCGGCTCTGCTAACAACTAATAGGCTATCTTTTCTTTTGACTCTGCAAATTGAGAAATATTGCCTGTGGCAAACATAATGGGAAACTGCATTTTTAATGCTCCCACACAGACTCATTTCTTTAGAAAGAAGGAAGCAGATGGCTGTTCTTAAAAATGAAACTTCCCAAATCTCCAGGGTTGACATAGGGTATTAGAAATTTTGGTGCTTCTGGCTATCAGAATTAAGATTTGAGGGTTAGATGAGGTCATGTGGATCTTGGATTTGACTAATGAAAATGGTATTGTGCTTGAAATAGCCAAAGGCAAATTGTTGCTATAAATACTTTCAGAACTCCCCAAAGAGCTTATCCTTATAAGTAATTTAGTAATACTGTCTGAACCTGAATTTCAAACTTATCTCATTTATGATGAGGATGGTTCATCTCTCTGCTCATTTTTTGTTCTTTGATGCTGCCGACTATGGGAGAGTGGGTTTGCTTGGCTGGGTTTTGAGACTTCTAGGTATCTATTCCAGTTTTGTAGACAGCTAATTTTTAGAAAGAGAAAAACGCTTGGATCAGATTTCATTCTCCCAGCAAGGAATGACATTCTAATGGAGCTAATATTTCTACTTGGTTATTTTAAGACGAAGCAGGTGCGTCTAGGTTAGTTCCCATCATTCAGCATGTTGGGTTTACATCTGGCCTTGTGACATTATGGCAGAGAGAAGGGAATCCTCAAATAAGCTATTCAGTATTGTAGATGGTTTGCCATAGATAGACTAAGAAATGGAAAGAGAGAAAAATCACTTAGGAGAGAAAAATAAATGCAACAAGGATACATTTATTTGTCCCTGCCACAGCTGCTTGGAGAATAAATTATGATAATCCTCTTTCAAGGGATATTTTGAGTGGCCATAGAGCAGGACCTGGATATACAAAAGACTAAGAACATTGCTTACTGTATCTGTCTATCAATGGCTGTAGTTTCATTTGCCTTTTTCAGAGATACTTCAACATTAATTTCATTTTATATAGAAGAATTATAAATATGATGTATGTATATACAGTGAAGGGTGAAGGAGAGTCAAACAGCCCCTTGAAATATTCTATTTTTTAAAAAAATGGGGAAAGATTTTTCCAAAGTAGCAAATCATCTAGTTGTGACCCAAGAGTATCTCCATCTCATAGGAGATCTTTCTCTAATATGAAACCAAGGTGATTCAGATTTTTAGTTAAAACAAAATACAATTAAAACAATAGATTGTAACAAAGTTTAAAAACATTTAAATGAAAAAAACATATTAAAACATTAATTTAAAAAGTTTTAACATGTAGTTAAAATATAATTATGATAAAAATACAAATATAGCACACCCCAATTAAAACACCCTTTTCATCAGGCAATTAACACTAATAGGCCTGAGTAAGTAGAAAAGTCTTCACCTGCTAACAGAAAGAGGGTAGAGAAGTGATCAGTTTAGTTCCCCTTAGGAAAGAATTCTATAATCTGGGACCAGCCACTGTTTATTTTTTAAATAGTGTTTGGTTAAATTCTATTTTGATATCTATGGCATTTAGGTTTTATATCATATACTGCATTGATTTTAGCACTGTTTGCCACTTTGAGTCTCTGTTAAGAGAAAAGGCGACCTACAAATAAATATAATAATAATAATAATAATTCTCCTGTGTTCTCATGAAGCATGCCTATGAATGAACATCTTAAAACATGCCAGTTCTCCCCCAACCATCTTAGAATGTAGGCAGGCTCATTATGGTAAGGTACAGTTTTTTAGATGGTCTGGAACCAAGCTGTACAGAACTTTATAGGTCTTTATGGAGGTGTTTAACCAGATGAGTGCTTCCTTGTAGAATGTCACCCCTTAATAGTACATTGCAGAAGTGATGCCAAGCTACAGACATGATACCTTTGTTTTAAATAAAAGAAGCAAAGAAAGGTGAGGAGAAAGAAAAAGAAAGAAAGGCAGGTAGATAGACTGTGAAAATTGCTCTGTATGAATGTTCCTGCATATGTGCTGCTATGTATGTATATCTAGTCTGTGGGACCACTAAGAATTTTAAAGTATTGTATCTTTTTTTCAGAACCTAGATTGGGGGAAAGGTTTTAAATAATAGATTTTTTTAACCTCTCAAAACCATACAAATAATTGCAGTAAAAATGTTGTCATTTGTGGTATAAAGGGTTAGAACTAGCCCAGGGTTTAATCCAATATGATGTTTGCTGCCTTTTGTTGTGGTAGAAAGAAAGCCAATGGAAATTAATGTCTTTCTGTTTTATCAGAGGGGAAAAAACACCAGGTAATATGCAGAACAGTAAATCTCATGTTCTCTCCCCCCCCCCCACCTTAAAAAAAGAAGAAGCAATGAATAGGTTCTAAGGTTTGAATGTAAACACTAACACTCTGCTTTTGAATATTCCAAAAACTCCATTCAGTGTCATTTGTAAAGTCATTCCCAAGGCTGGATGGAGCAGGAAATAATCAAATGCACTTTTTTGCTTAGGCTAACAGAGGAAGCAATTTAGTTGTGTCTCACATCCAAGTTTTCAGGTAAAGAATACAATGTTCCTATCTTGTTAAGCAGCCTGCTCCAGTCTGAGAAGGATTTGTGTAGTCATCATGGGCCACAGGAAGAACCCAATTTCCTGGAAGCCCCTGCAGAGTACAGTTCTGTGCCCTGTAACACATCAGTTACTGTAGATGTCATAGAGCCCCCCCCCCCCAAGCTTTGATTTAGTGGAGCTCAGACAGCTGTTAGCACTTCTTAACTGCTTGTCAGAGTATGGCACAGACCTGGGAAGCATCACTGCTGTACGGTTGTGTTTGTGATTTTAAAAGACACTTTAATGCATGTTGGTTTTTCCATTTGAACCTCTGCTTCACTTTTTCTTGGTTTCTTCCTCTCCCTCGTAAACCTATCTATCTTTTTTCAGAAAATATCAACGTATGGAGGGAGGAGTGATTCATAATGCTTAAATCAGGGAAAATATAAGGAGAATGAAAAAGGAAGAAAGCGAAACAGCATCATGCAACTTTAAGTTTACAATATGCATTGTGGTTGGGGGAGAAAAGATCAAAACCATGGAATACGTGGAAATATTTGGAATGAGCTAAAATGTTAGGTGATGACAATTACCCTTGTTTTGTAAAGCAGCACATGTTTTCTTTAAAGAGCAGGTCTTCTCTTAAATCCCCATAAGCCCCACTTACTTGAAGGTTATGGCTTTGGGTTATTGGTAGACTGTGTGTCATCAGGGTCCATTATAAGTCTGTCATAAACACCATCGCTCAGTGCCTTATCTCAATGGCATTTTTAGTCTTTTAAGTCCTCAAGTTTACTCAGCCCTTCCAAGCCAACTAGCTAAGGCAGGGCATTCATGAATTGTGGCATTCATCTTCTAGTGAATAGATTAGTTTTGTTGTCTCTACTTCTGCATCCTTTCTTCTTGCTGAACAGTATATTTCACCTTATCTACTGTATCTTTGCAGCATGTTGTCATCAATAACAGCAGTTCATTAAATGGCATATCATTTTGAAATGTATTTGTCGTGCAATGCTTTTGACACGAAATAAATAAATAAATTAAATGGCATAATCTCAGTTATATTATCTGTATCCACTGGTATACTCCTAAACCATCTAGACAGAATGACACATAGACACAAAACATTCTATTTTCCTAAAACAGTCTAGGCCACTGCTTGGAATATTAAATAAAAAGTTACATCACACAATAATAGAATACTGTTCATTAATTTCTTGGCAAACTAATATTCATGTTGTTTTGTTAGTCCTTAGCAATTTGAGATACATGAAAGCAGATACATAAATCTCTTTCTCATAAACGAAGATATGTACATTTCACATCATCACATTGTCTGGGATATATATTGCCATAAAAATACACAGAGGAGGAAATTATATATTTTTCAGTGATAAAATTGTTTCACATTGCCTCTGAATGAAGAAGCAACATTATTTTGTTAATACAAATGTATTAACTTCTTAGGATATTATGTGTTATTTTCACCTGTCATAAAGTTGACTTCAACATATGATACTCCTGTGAATTAATGAGAGACCTCCATTTGTCATATTATCAGTGATGATGCTCAGATCTTGCGGACTCGTGGTCATGGCTTCCCTGATTTTCCAATATCTATAAAGAGGAGTCTTCCTCTTTTCCTACTGCCTTCTTCCTTACCAAGCATTATAGTCCTTTCTCATGAGCCATCTCTTCCAAAGTACAAAGCATGTCCAAAGTACAAAGTTCAGTATTGATTTACTCTAGGACTCAATTATGATCTGCAGCATTTAATGAATTTTATTAAATGAAACTTCTACTTCAAGTCACTTTTTGATCCTGGTCTGCACATATCATTTAGCACCAAATACTTCCTAAAATCTAAGGCCTCTTTTGAATCTCAGGTTTTGCATCATTTTTACATATTTTTTTTCAGTGCTAATACTTGGGTTGAATCTTTTGTAAAATTAATGATTCCCCAGAAATTTCCAATGGAAGAATGAGAGAAGAGACAACATTTGTTATATTTGCTAGTTTTTTTCTTTGTACAATCACCCTTAGAAAATCTGTTCCAAGCAGTTGATAATAACTTTAAAGCATAGTGAGATGACACAGGGAGTTACAGGAGGAAGGAAGAATTGGAAAAATTACCCCTCTTTCTCTTGTGGGAATTTCTGCTGAATGTTATTCCCTCTATGTAAGTGGAAGGAACTCTTTGGATCCAATTCCTTATCCCCTGAACAAAGATGTCTAATTCTGGCAGAAATCAAAATATTGATCAAGCTGAACTAGCAACATAAAGTCTTCAGCCCCATCAGAATTCTGTGCATTGTTACTTTTGACTACTTATGGAAAGGATGTGTTTGCCTGTGAAAGTGATGGGTAAAAATGATTTTACCCTGCTAAGTATTTGAAAGAAGGTCACGAGAGTTGGATCTTAACCTTCTGCATTAACCTCTGTGCCTAGAATACTGATTTGCGCATTCATGAAGTCCTTACAAAACAGCTTTTTCCTCAGTGTGTACATGCTTGTTGAGTGCCTTGTGCGTTTAACTTTCCTTATAGTTTAAATTCAAGGGAAAAAACTGACAGCTGACAAGAAGACTGGTCTAGAACCACTGCTCCCAGAAATATTGCTTTTCTAGGTGCAGGAGATGATATAATTGAGGGGATTTTTTGCAGCTTGAAATGGTACAGTCCTTGCATAATTTTCATAGTGTTTCAATTGATTCTAGAAAAGCAAGCATTTTGATTTTTGATTGGCTTATAGCAAAATCCTGTTTTTCTGGCCTTATCCATTGCCATAATTATTTATTATTGTTATTGCCATAATTATATTCCTCCTTGCTGCAATCCTGAAGAAATTTCTCCTTCCCAGGCTATTGATTAGCCTCAGGTAGAAGGTATATACTGACATCCAGAAAGTTGCATTTAGTTTACATTTACACATACTCTGAATTCCAGTTTACAAGTCACAATTGTAGAGATTTTGTTTTTCTTTTTTGGAGAAGCATGTTTGTGGTCAGTGGGCCAATTTTGTGACTCCCGGCCTCCCTTATCATCATCTTTTTTTTGTATTATTACCTAATTTATGAAGAAAAAACAGGGAAGTTATAACAGTTTACTTGTTATTCAAATGATTCCAAACATTTACGTTCTTGCTTTATTTGTGTGCTGGAGTTGTGTTACTTTGCGAAAAGAAGAATGTTGGGAATTATGTTTGTAAGACAAAAATTTACCATGTGTCCCCTTCCATTTTCTTCTCAACAGCCTCTGCAATCCCAGATAATAATGGAAGGAGGTCCTGTCTAAAGCTGAAAGTCTTTGTACGACCTGCAAGTAAGTTCTTTAGCTCTTGCTTTAGAGGGTGGCTTTATAGCGCATGCTTTGTTTGGTCTGGTAAACAGCAGTGAAACTTCTTTTTTACTTCTTAAATTCTGTGTGGTATCTGTTCTGTATAGCGGCATTTTTTCTGTTGATTTCACCATATCTTTTATCATTTTTTCACAAAGCTTTTTTCTTGTTTTAATTACATACCAGTTGCTAACTTGTTGTTTCTTATTCTGTTGTACAAAAAGACAATTGTTGTGGCATTTGGAGGCGTGCCACAGCTAAGATATAAATACATACATATAATAGAAGGAGAAATCAGATAGTTCAACAAAAACAAGGAAAATGGGGAATTTAAGGGTGTTCTCACTAACATATTTGGCTGTTATCTCTATTTTTGTTATAGACAACTGTATGAAAACTATAGGTGTTCATGATCGTGTTTTCGATGTTAACGACAAAGTAGAAAATTCATTAGAACCAGCAGGTTAGTATGCTTAGAGAATTTCTTTTAACCAATGCCTCTGTCCCCCTGATGCCTTGCTTCTCTTTCCCTCTTTCCTCTGCATGGTTTGCATGGTAAAATGACTCTGCTTTTGCTCATTTCTCGCAGTGCTAATATTGCTTATGATATATCTCATTTGCTAATGCTAGTTTCCTCTTGTAACAGATGTGAGGCAAAGTATGCTTTTTTCCATGACAGCTTATTTACTCGAACATGACATCCCAAAGTTAAAAGAATTAGTAGTATTCTGTCCCCATTCCCACCTCGTTTTTATAGTAAGTTGCTGCAACACAATATCCATTCAGGAAGTACCTATGTAAGAGAGAAAATGTGTATGTGTATATAAAAATATTATTTGTGTATTTGTTTGCTGTGTTCATTTAAAAAATCTAAATTTCTGGGCGTTCTGCCAACAACATGCAGCAGGTGAAATAATGTTTTCCTAAATACTATTCTCTCATGGGTATCAATTTTTTTTGTTCATATTGCACCCTTTGCAAAGATGTCACTGTTTGAGCTATGTGACTTCACAAGTATCCAGAAGAGTCTGATGAGTATAATCAAAATCACTGTCAGCTTTAAACCAATGAATTTTTTCCTGGTTATGATCTGTCCTTCTGTGAACGTGGAGTAATATGTAGAATAATCCCTTTGATATGAGTGGATCCATATTGGATCAGAACAAAGAACTATCATCCAAAATCCAAAATTATGTTTATATAGTGGTCAACGGGTTCCTTATGGGAAGCCATAAGCGGGGCATGAAAGTATCTGCACACTCCATTTTGTACTCTCAAGCAACTGAGGCTCAATCTACACTACCAAATAATGCAGATTGAACTACATTATATCATCAGTGTAGATGCATATAATGCATATTGAACTGGATTATATGAGTCTACACTGCCATATAATCCAGTTCAATGCAGTTAATCTGCGCTCTGAAACTGCATTTTAGGGCACTGTAGATCCAGTCTGATATGAGAGAATTACTTCCTTTGATTCTAGAAGTGATCTATGCCCATCCTGGCTGTAAAGCTATTGAAGTTCCCATGCTTCAATGAATTTTTCCAGGCCCCTTTTAAGTTGACAGTCATAGCTACATTCACGTGGCTGTGCATGCCACAGTTCAACTTTGTGTTGCATGAAGAAGTGCTTCTCTTTATCTGTCCTGTATCTCCTATCATTAACTTCAGTGAAAACACAGATTCTCATATTAGGAAGAAAAAAAAACAGGGGAAATCTTTCTCATATCATACATCATTTTATATTCATGCAGATCCTTGAAACCTAAGTAAATATATGAATGTATATTACTGTACAGGCTCATTATTTATTGGTTGTTTTTAATTGGCTGTTCAATTCAAATGCTTTCCTACATATACCCACAGTTAGGTTGAAACCTTGTTAGTAAACATTATTACATCTTTCTTAAAACCAGTGGCATCAAGAGCATACATAAGTCTCACCATTAAAAGAATATTCAAATGCATAATTTTAACTGTATTGTGCTCATTAAAATATGTATGTGTCTAAGTGTGCATGAATTCATGAGTGCAAGAATTCAGGTAAACAAATTGTCAACTGACTGTATACAAGGAACCATGCTGTACAAATAATTACTTTCAAAACATTTATTTTTGCAAGCCTTTTTGTTAGAAGGCACTTCAGAAGACCTTTCTGACTGGTGAGAATTTGGAATTGCCCCCCCCCCCCCCCACACACACAAATATTGTTTTAGAATGAAAATGCCAAGGGAATTTTTATACAAACCTGATCATATAATGTGTCTGCAGACATTATTTTTACCTAGTTAGATTCGAGCAACAAATGTCCATATAGTATTTATTGTTTTTTTCAAGCCTTTAGCATGGAAAACATTTTCTTCTACACCTGAGTATATGTTTATCCTGTCACAGAATTTTATTAGATTTCCCCCTTTGATTGCTTCTCCTGCGGAACTTAGAAAGCCTCTTGCTTGCTATCACAGAGAATGAATGGCAAGCCAACCGTTTTCAAGGGGCCATTACTTTGTTCTCTATGTTAATATTAGCAGTTTGTCTTTAAGGTCCAATGCCCTTAATTATTGTTAAGAGGTAAGGAGTGTACCACAGGATTACACATTTCTTCCTGCCAGCCTTTCCTTCTTGCATGTGAATTTTCTACCTCATTTTCCCCATTGACTTTAATCACAGTTAATGCTAACTAGGAGAGTTTTAACATTCATGCCCCAGGATTAAAAAAAGAAAAACAACTTGCATCGAGTGAATTGTGGGGCACTGTGTGACACTGTGAAAATGTATTGCTTGACCCTATGTATGGCTAGTAGTAGAGTTAGCATTGTGATTATAGCTAGGCTTCAAAGAAGATATAAATATTCTTCTTGTTTTTCCTAAGTGAACTGAGAAGCCCAGTGTGGTCTCACTTCAGAAAAGGGCTGACATACTGACATCTAAAATACGTTGCTTATCAATATTATAGTTTGTCAAAAAACAGTGTGAAATATTTTGAGCCTTTAGCATTGAGTCAAAATAGCATTCCCTGTAAAGCATGGTAGAATTATTAGGGCCATTTGCTTCTGATCCATTTTATGAACATGGCAAGTAGCTGAAATTAGGGGAAATTTTGGAGAACTGTCCAGATGTCTTTGTTGCTGAATTGTCGGTCTAGTTCCATGTAGTCTTTTGAAGTCAGCTTAAACTATGATTAAGAGATGTATTTTATGTGAAAGAGAGGAGTTTTGAATCGGTTACGCATGCAAAGTCCTAGATTATATCACCATAACAGTTAGCTGGAGTGTAGTAGCAAAATAGAATGACCATAGTTGGGTATGAGTAACCTTTATGTTCACTAGTGAGGAGGCAGCCAACCAAAGACGCATACTGTGCGGTCATTGTGTCACGTTGTTAAATTATATTTTCTAACGTTTAACCCAAATTTTACATTCTCTTTCCCTCTCCCCCCCCACTTTCTCAGAAGAAATATGAAAATTGGGAAAGTGAAAATATTTTGCAACTTTCCAAACTAGCTTCTTTAATAATTCCTTGTATGCCTCCCCCAGTATCACTTTTGCTGCTGCCTCCTTGTAGTTTGTTAACTATCCTGACCTGCTTTACTGTTATTGTAATATAGGCATCATTGGCCTTTTGAGCCACAATATGATAGTGGGTTTAAACCTATACTAACCTCTATAACCTTTGTGTTATCCAGCTATCTTCTCTCTTATACCTGTACATTTTTGCAAAAAGAAAGTGATTATTTTGATGCATATACAATCAAAAAATTTCCTTCTTTCATATGGCAATTAACTCTATTTTAAAAACAATCCCTTGTGCAAGAATGTTTCAGTGTTCTTAACTTAATACATATAGAGGCACCTAATTCTTTCAAGCTGATTATTTTTTAGGTTGGAAACAATGGCTGGATTTATTTAACTATTCTTTACATAGGCCCACTGAATTCCACTGGATTTAAATTAGTCATGACTAAATTAAGTTCCATCCATTTCAGTGATCTCCCTTAAGCATGATTTAAAGCTAAATCTGCCCAATAGTTCATGGCAAAAGAAATCTCAGAATTATTATCAGTGAATGCAACATTTCCAGTTTAGATTTTTCAGAAGTGTAGAACAATATCAACTGTGGAAGTCCTTTTCTAATCCTGATATTTTAGGGCCCTTCCAAACAGGCTGTAATTCCAGGATCTGATCCCAGGTTTTCTGTTTATCCCAGATTATCTGGCAGTAGGCACTCCTATAATCTAGTTTAAAGCAGAAAACTAGGGATCAGATCGTATATATAGGGCCTGTCTGGAAGGGCCCTCAGACAGATTAGGAATCTTTAGCAGCTTTAAGAGTTCTTAAAATGTGACATCCAATGCAAAGTCTTAGTGAAGAATAGTTGTACATAGATATAACTAGACAAAAACACACTTCATTTGATCTTATAAGAGCTTTCTCATGGAAAAGAAGCCTAAGCCTTCCTTTCAACTCTGATGACAAGGCAGATTCCCTCTGCATCCCTGCCTGTTTAGAGATGCTACTCACTGAGATGCAACCCATTAGTAGGTGAACATATTGCAGCTTGTAAATAAATGTGCAGCAAAGTCTGTTCCCACTGAGGCCTAAGCATTTCATAGGAGAAAGTATCTTATAATAGTTCCTAGATTGCTAACAGCTTTCCAATAGCATCCTGCTTCATTAACAAGAATAGTTCTGCTGGATTTTGCTGCCTAAACTGTGTTCTAATGTGCAAGCTATATACATTTGTAGTTTGCATGTTCTCAAAGGATGAAGTGTGGATACAAATCAGGTAATTGCTTGTTAGTTTCATTTGTTAATTTGTTTTATAAACATTTATGTTCTTCCTTTTAATATTGTGTGTGTGTGTGTGTGTGTGTGTGTGTGTGTGTGTGGAATGAAACATAAAATACATCTATTAATATAGCAATAAGTGTAAACTGAAAATAATACAATCAAAAGTGAATTCAATGCCATCAAAAACTTGGGCAAATCCAGGTGCTTTTAGATTAAGTTCAAGAATTTTTGGCCTTCCAGATGTTGTTGGCCCACAACTTCAAGCAGCCCTGGCCAGTTAAGCTGATGAAATGCTGAATGCTGTAACTCAACATCTGGAGGGCTACATGATTCCTGCTCCTGTATTATAGTAAAACTTTAGTTCCTGGTAGGCACCATTCTCACTTTCAAAGAGAAAGGCACCCAGATTGAAGTGTGCTACAGAAGATCATAATACACGTAAGCAAGTTATTGATAATGGTGGGAACAAATTGATTGAGTGAAAGGTATAGAACTGTAACTGTAACTAATTTTTAAAAGTAATTTTATAAGCTCCAGTCAAAATTAATTCCTTAAATTATGCCCAGAAATAAACTTGTGGACAGCTTTATTAGCATTAGGATGACTTAGACAGACTCTATAGGCCAGGTCAATAATCTAGCCAACATATTCTGAAATGCTCAATCTAATAGAAGCACTCTTTGTTAACCATAATTAATTTGGTATTACCAGGGTTTGCCTAAGTGTTGTAATATCTGGGTTCCTCAGAAAATGTCACAATTTTCTAAAGCTAGTGAAAAGCATCCTAGACGTCACTTGAGAATTCATCACATACCTTCTCAGTATGTATACACCTGCCTTTAAGTCACCTGTTGACTTATAACAACCCCTTGAATTTCATAGTGTTATCTAAGGTAAAGAATATTTTTGCCAGTTCCTTCCTGTGAAACATAGCCAGCGCCTATTATATTCTGCCAAGCTTTAACACAGTTGGCTAATCATCATCAGCAATAGATATTTACCAACCGAAAGGTTGGCAGTTTGAGCCCAGGTTGGAATGAACACTTTACCTTCAGCCCAGCTCACTGTCCACCTAAGCAGTTCGAAAACGGCTGTGAGTAGAGAAATCAGGCACCGCTTAAGCAGGGAAGGTATTTTACGGCACCATAAAAAGCAAATACCAGAAAATGCCAGGAAATCAAAGAACAGGAGGAAAAATATGTGATCAAGGGCTCATTGTCATAGAGGATGGAGTGACAGCACCCTCCTGTGGCTGGAATTGAGCACCTCCAGGACGCCAAAGTTGGAAAATTCTGACATATATCTTTATCTGTTGTTTGTCCTGTATGTCTAATGGCGTTGAATGTTTTCTGTGTATATGTCCTGTGATCCACCCTGAGTCCCCTTCAGGGTGAGAAGGGCAGAATATAAATCCTGTAAATCAATTCATTAATTATTCATTGGCATTCTCCCATCCAAGTACTCATGAAGGCCTGGGTCTGCTTAGCTTCCAAGATCAGTTGGAATCAGAAGAGTATTTATTGCTTAATAATTGGGAACTCAATTAAGGTTTTGCACATTTTTGTACAAAATTAGAACCCCAAAGAAACATTAATATTTGGGAGGGAAGCTGATTTTTACTTACATTTTTATTTGTAAAACATTCACCTGTGAACCTATCCTTCATAAACTCTACACAAACACAACCTGCCACCATTGCAGCAATTATATTAAGGGTTTGGGGCAATTCAGTAGTGTACTCAATACCATGTAATGATAGTGAGTGGGACATAATGCTATTTCACACATTCATATTATCTTATGGTAATAATTAAGGTATGTTTTAAAAGATTTATTATTATTTATCATTCTTACAATTTAATTGATGCCCTTGTCAACATTAGCCATATGCTTTAGCTCCATCTCAAAGGTTTGGCACTGGGTCATTTACATTCCCCACCATTATCACCACTACCATTGAATGTTAGGTTTTGTTACAAAATTAGTTGGGAAGTCTTCTTGCTTTTGAACTATACTGTTCCATGGAGGGCTGTTTATTTTATTCAGTTTTTGAGAAATGTAAGCTTCACAAGGCACACAGAACTAGTTGCTTGTTCTTTTGAATCCTAGTGATACTAATTGCGCTGTGAAATTAGGAAACATTATGGGAAAGGTCAGCTAGGGCTTTGGAGTGAGCTACCTTCACTAGGTTGATGACACTCAGATTTGTTCCTCTCTCTTAATTGCTTGGTACTGGTCAGTACTCAACATGGTAGTAGACCGGACGAGCTTGAAGAAGCTGAAAATAAATCCATTCAAGACAGAGATGCTGTTAGTCAGTGTAAAATCTGCTACAAACTGGTTTTTGACTTGTTCTCAGGGATATAGTACACTCCTGGAAATAACACATCAATAGACTCCAAGACCCTACCGTGTTCTTAAGTTCTTTCATGTACTAATGATAGTGAGGGATGTCTTGCAGAGCTGTGTATAGTATATAAGCTGCCCCAGTTCCTGAGTTAGTCTTAATTTGAGAAGAAATATTCATGCCTTGGTTGCATTGGCAATTTTAGCATCTTGTACTTTTAAAAAGTACCAGTAGCTTCAGTTGATGCAAAAAGCCACCAACTGATAGATTGTATGATGATCACCTTGCTTCAAAACTGAAAAGAAAATCTGCATTGGTTTCAAAGTCTTCTCCTGGTTCAGTTTAAGTTGTTGAACTTTGTTTTCATCACTAAACAATTTTGTGCCTGTTTGTCAGAAAGTCTGTCTGTTTCAGTACAAACGTGCCCAGTTATTAAGATGTGTGAGCAAAGCTCTTTTGAGGATGCACCGCCATCGTCCCGAGCTTGCAGGAAGCCTTCATGTCTTAATTTTTGGAAAAGATTTTTCCCTTGGACCATTTTGACACTTTGGTACAATTTTGACACCCATCCACACATTGTTCTAATGTTTTTAGTTCTTTCCAAATGAACATATCACTGTTTTAGTACTTCATTGCCAGTATAACTCAAAACTATTTTATACTTAACCAGATCATTGGTTTATCTGGCTGAGTATTTGTACTTGATTGGGTTTGCAGTCCCCTGAGTAGCCTAGTAAAATATCTCATGTATGAATCAATTAAAGCTTCTGTTAAAAATCATTTTTCTCAGTCTCCATGCGGCTACAAGGTTCCTTTAAATATTTGATACCGAAACAGGTTAACATGACTATGCCTTTTAACTCTAGTAAAAAGGTTTTAAAACATATTGGATAGGAATGCAGCTCAAGTGATTCTTCTTCAAACTGAGGTCCACCACCCCTGAATGGTTTTAGCAGAGAGAGGGAGCTGCTTAAAGTGGAATATTCTCTCCCAGCTCTTCTAAGGTTGACCAGACTTGATCAATAGTGGCTGCCACCAAGTTCCCAAGATTTCAAACAGAAGTCTCTCCCAGCCAGGGATTTGATCTAGAATCTTTATAAACCCAGGGAGTTACAGCCTTTGTTGTTTGTCCAATACCTTTGAGCTATAACTCATGTCTGCTTTCTCAAATGTTATCAGAACTGTTCCAATGTGGTGATAATTCAGAGTTTGAGGAGTTCCCCAGATAGTCAGCTGCTCCAGCAGGCTTTCCTTGGCATGATTTAATGCTTCTGCACTACTTCACTTCTGTAATGAAGGAGAACCATCAGTAACTCAAGGGAAACTAATAGAGCTCAATTGATCTAACCAACAATAATAATATGGAAAAGATGCCAAAGACCTATGAGTCCAGCATGGTATTATCACGGTGCCTAACCAGATTCACATTTGAATCCCACAAAGATCAAAGTATCATCTTGCATTTGTTTCCCAGGAACTGGTAATAATAAAAGTATATTGCCTCTGACAATATAGTTTGGTCATAACTAACAGCCTTTTATAAACTTTCCTTCATGAAACAGTATAACTCTTTATTTGAATCCAACCAGATCAGTAGCAATTACTACATCTTATGCTTTGGGATACCACAGTTTAACTATACGACGTGTGAAGAATGTGTTCCTTTGAGACCTTTCCCAATATTTCCACTAATAGGTGTTTGCTTATATTGGCTTTTCTTGGATTTCTTTAAAAGAAAAAAAATGTACACTTTTGGAAACATGTGTTTAACTCAGAAGTGGACAACATCCTCTGTCTATTGAGCTCTCCTTCATGCCCTCTCTTCTGACACTAAAACCATCTTCATGGTGTCAACTGTTTGCAGCAGAGCATCTTGAAAAAGCTAGATTCTCCCCTCCTTAGGCACAAGGTGTAGGGTGAGCTTGCAGCATAGTTTAAAGCAAAAATCTGTTTGCATATCACATTGTTAAATAATGTGTCTTTTTGCTCTTGTTGCTGTCAAGTTTAAAAGCAAAGAATAGCATTTAGCAGGATCTGAGTGTTGAGAGGCTCCAAGACAGCCTTCTGGTCTAAATTCTATGCTAGGTCTATCTTTAAAAATCACAAAATTTGTTTGACTGTGCTGAAATGTGCTTATGGCATTATCTGTAGTGCTCATTAAGGAGGCAAAACTTCATTAGAATGTATGTTTTCTGTTTGAACAGATGACACTGTACATGAATCAGCTGAGCCGTCCCGTGGGGAGAATGCAGCGCATACACCAAGGATATCCAGTTGGCTTTTGGCGACTCTACTGTTCCTCCTGGCAATGCTTTTGACGTTATAGCACATACTCTAGCAAGCTGTCACAGACAACACCAGGATCTTGGAACATCAAAGATCCACTTATCTGCTCATCCTAAGAATGGGACTTTATATTGCTTTTGCAGTTGTTGGTTTTTTTCCTCCCCCAATCTCCACCCCTTCTTCCTCTGCAGCCTGAACTATGAACAAAAATGGGAGAGGCCTTGCTGGCCCTCTTCCTGTTCCCAGTCTTTCCCCAGCCTTCCTTGACCCCTTCTGAAATAAAAGGACTCCAAATGAAAATGCCAAATTTCAATATTGACACTAGTGATTCTTACTTTCCTCTGCAGCCTCTTGCGATACCGCCTCCGTTAGCTTGCTGAGCCATCTGTGTGTGGAGAAGAAAGAGTAATAGCAGATGCAGGCAGTTGGAGGATAAGGAAGTTCTTTGGAAGACCAAGAGGAGTTTTTTCTTTACTCTCTTCAATACAATATTTATTCCTTCTTGTTCAGCACTGTAAGATGATCGCGCAAGGCACTGTGTCACCATGTCAGGACTGGAGGGAAGATATTAAGAATAGATCTAGCATAACACCATTTCCTCCAGGAATTTCTCAGTGAACAGGCTTCTCAGAGAGAAGAGATACTCACTCTTTTGTATGCAACTGCCTTGAAACATCGTTGACAGTAGAACTTGTGCTCCACAACAGAAGCTCTGTCATTAGGGGAGAAAAAAGTGACTACTGAGAAATGCTAGCACAAGCAAGGTCAGATTTAGGAAGCTATGCTGGAGTGTGAGTGCCTCTATTATCTCTCTAAGTGGATAGTGCACACCAGATTACTTTTCTTTTGAAACAGATCACCATGGTGCTATGACATATATATATACTTGCCCTTCAAATGCAAAGAGGCATTTTCTGTAATCTTTTTCCTTTTCTTTTGTGTGTGAATAAAGTGACCTTTCCCAAGGCTGACCTACTAGCCAATAGCCTTGGACACCACTCTGGGTGATGATGCATGCTTAGACGATAACACTGGGTGAAATAAGCCTGATAAAAGGTACAGATTCCCCAGAGTATTCATGATGTGCCTCCCTTGAAAGTTTGGCAATCATTGGAATAAAATGCTGCCAGAGAAGGACCAGGACAGGATGGGAATAGGGGTGAGTAATGAAAAGAATAGGAAAAGTATGTTGAACTTTGGAGTGAACATGCAGGCACAGGTTTTATATCTCTCTTCCTTTCCAACACAGTTGAATAGTAGAGGAAATGTCTTCATCAGCAGGAGATCAACTAGATGGACTCCCAAAGACCTTTAACTATTTTTTTTAAAAGAATCCCCACTAGAATAGAAAATACATTATTTAGGTATACCTTATGCTGAAAGTAAGTATATATGCTTGTCCTATTTAAAGATGATTAAAAGTGGTAAGATTAAGTTAAAATTATGTGATGCTGTCTTGTCTGGTTGAAATCAGGGGTTGAATACAGCCTTGTTAGGGTCTCATAAACCATTTACCAGGAAATGCCTTCTCTATGGATTTCCATTGGCTTACAGTAGGCAGGCCTTAAATTTCACTTGCAAGAAATTGAGTAATGAAAGAGACTATGGAAACAACTGTTTTGGAAAGTTACCTTCCTTCCCCCCTCAGTTTTCCACCCTACAAAGCCTTACAAGAAAGGGATTAGGTTCCACTGTATTTTAACAAAATAATGTAATCATAATTGAATACTAAGGTCTAAATGCAATTGCTGATCCTAACTAGAACAGACCTATTGAATGAATGGGAACTTGGTCAACAGTATGAATTTCTTTGAATAGGTCTATTGTTATTGGGACTAAGTTATATTTAGGCCTAAATTACCATACAAACAGATAGCAGTTTGTAAATGTCTTTTTTTGTGAGAAAAAAATGCAGATTTTTATTTTTTGGCTGAAGGATGTTTAGATCCAAAAATATCAGAAAAGAAAAATAAATACATTTAAGGCACTCTGGGCTTGCCTGATACCATATGACGTGGGCTGCATTTGTAAGCACAGAGATGCCTGTTATTGCACACAAACCAAAAGTGTCACAATCCCCACCGAGGGATGTCACTACTTTCCTCAAAATACAATATATCTTCTCTAGTGTATATACTTGGTGCACACATAGCTAGAAAAGATCTTGAAGACCGTAAAGCAAGATGAAGGGAGTACTGTACACCAAACACCAACTGCAAACCTGAGTAGTACTGATTTAAAAAATATTATTTGATGTTGACAAGGATGATAGCTGTTTCCCCAATTTCATCTCTAATGATAGACTGGACTCACTTTTGTCTCAAGAGCACGTTTTATAAAAACACAAGTTTTCACCGCAGTGAATTCAGCCCTTTGCTTTGCCACAGTGCCACTGGTAAATCTAATGTATAAAAGTGACCGTGTATTACAGTCAAGAGCCTAACTGCTGCACTGCATCAAATGCAAGCCTTGTGGGCAGTAAGTTTACAGGACCTCCATCTTTTGGACAACACTATGGCATCAGGCAACCTCAGTCTGAAGGTGTTTTGAATCTCTGGTGTGTGTGTCTTCTGTTGGCATCTTCAAAAAGTTGCCAGTGTGAAAGTTTACAGCAGCTCTTGTCCCCCAGCATGAAACTGAACATGCAGAATGCCACCACAATGGCCCCTCAACCCAGGCAAGCTGGCCCTGTGTCATCTACTCCTGGTTTGCCAAGGGCTTTGCAAAGGGTAGCAGGGAAATAAGGATTTTGATCTGTTTGGTGGATACTGTGTATCCTTTAATAGACAACAAGGTAACATTTCGTGTTAGTTTAGAGAAATTGTTTTGTACTGTACTTTCTTGGATGGCGAAGGAAAGACAAGTTAAACATAAGAAAAAAATGCAATGTTCTTTAAATTCTGTATTATTAGCAGCCTCTGTTGTATATAGTGTTTGATAATAAAGTATTAATTTGATTCTTATGTCTTTTGTAAGTGAGAAAAATAGACTTTCATGATATTAAAAATTAAATTTTAAAAAAAGTAAACCTACCAGTTATATGACAGATGCAGCTGTCATGGCTATCAAGAACTGAATAACAAGTAGCCACAACAGGCCATCATGCAGGATTCACCCATGCGACCCATTCACCCAGACGCAAGATTTCACAGTGTCAGGACTTGGAGCAGTGTGGCATTTGATGATCAATGTTTTGTCCTCAGTGTTAATGGTCGGAAGTAGGAGTCCTCTGCTAACCTTTCCTTTTGAGGTTGGGTTTCCATTAGCATGTAGATTCTTGAAGGCTTTGGGATTTAATTCTTTTTTTCTTTTTTTTGGTCAGGACGATGATTTTCCAGTTCTTTATCTTTTGCTCATTTGTTTTCATTGGATGGTTTGTTTCAAAAGGGGCCTTGCCAGCATCATATGTGATATGTACATTGACTTGATTTCCCCAAACCAATAAACAACACGGTGTGATAGGGGGTCATATGTAAATAATTTTCTTTCCTAACTAATACTGAGGGAAAGGAACAGTAGCTGTTGAGGGGATCTGATCATTTTTATATAAAAAACTGATATTTATCAAAATTGCTTTACAAAAGCAGTGGCTGTGTCAGTTTTAGAAGTTTTGAAAACATTGGACTCATTCATACTGCAATCAGTTTACATGTATTCGCTAGTTTTACTTTGCAAGTGCCCTGTATCAAATCTGTTCTTTCTCTTCCCTGTTGCCCAACTCCAGCAAGTTCTCCTTTCTCCTTCCACCCCTTTTGGAATTCAGAGTAGTGAATGGGCAGATCTGTTTCTGATTTGGCATTACCAAGTTTTTCCCATGCATTCACCCCCGGGTTTTTCGGATGTGAGACAAATCTCCCTACAATGGGCTTGCTGCCATTGTCTGTACAGTTTAATAGATGCTGGCATGTTGGAGGTTACCCATGAGTTTACAAAATCCGCTTTCCATACTTACTCTTGACACCCTATTAAAACCACTCATTGTGTGTCCTTCTGGGTATGAAAGTCCAGCTCAGTGTGGTCCTGTGCTTGTACTGCCCTGCTTTGCAGTTTCTTTGCACTTATTCATTGAGTGCTGTTTTTGAAATGCTTACATTATATGAACTTAAACAGAAATTGTAAAAAAAACAACAACCCGAAACAAACCCATACAATCTGTATTTGTATATACACGTGTCCGTACAATTATATCTGAATAAAAAATTTAAAGATTTTCATCATTTTAATGGATTATTTCAGGCTATATTTTTGTTGGCTGAATAACACCTTTGTTTCAGAAGCTAGCCAGCTGTCCTTCATCTTAAAACTTTGCTGTGAGTGGAAAGCTGCAAGGAGTACAGCACTACACAGTTCTGAAATGCTTGGAATGCAATTTCTGCATGGTTTGAATACCTGGAGCTGTCACCACCAGGATCTATCTTGACCGGTTTCCTGGCTGCTCTGCCATTCTCCACCCTAAGCATCTGTTTTATAATAATTTCTTGTTCAGGCCGTCTTCCAGTTTCAGGTAGTAGCAATGCAGCTTGATATCTGTTCCACTTTCCTATTTTTTTCTGGTGAAGAGCCATCGCCCCATTTAATATGGACTAGTGTGTCCTCAGGGACTGCAGGCAGTACATGATAAGATTGGAGGCACCTTTTCACTCAATAGACCTAGTTAAATGGGATTGGTCTATCTTGCAGACAGGCTCCATTTTTTTCTCTCCAACTTTTTCTCCACTTCATTTTGGATCCCTCCATCCCTAATAATTTGATAGCAATCACAGTGTGCATTTCCTCAGTATATATTGATTGGTGTTGAATGCCTTGGAGCATCCTTCAGTTCACAGTAGTTCAAAATGGGGGGTTTAAAATTGATTTAAAATAATTGAAGAGGAATGTTAAATCTTAAAGACACGAAATCTCTTGGGAAATCAGGATTGAAGCAAGTGGTCTTTCCTATTGAACAAGCACTGGAAAAATTAAGAGAACTGCCTCCCTTATTTCATCATTTCAGTAGCAATTGTTGCATTTCCTTTATTCTTTGGGTGGATTTACTGAACTCTTGACATGGGTAAAAGGGTTACAACTTCAAAGAAATGATAGGTGCACAAGAATATCAGATGAGTAAAAGGGCCAGGGAGGGTGACACACAAAGAAAGCAGCTGATACACATACACTATGCTGTTCAAAATACACATTTTAATTACACCCATGTCAGTATTAACCTCCTCAAAAGCTTTTTATTACATTTAATTGGTTGACAGGGCAGCAAGTACTAATTATAACTTGCTGTGACTTCTCTTTACAAATTAGGAATGACAGCTCAGTGAGAAGAAGAGGCATGTATATGTTGTACAAAGAGCTGGTGGGCTCAGGCTTTGTTTCTAGAGGTGTGAATGTGAGATTATAAATGACACATGTTTGGTTTATTTCAACATAATAGCCCACAATTACAAGTTGGACAGTGAGTAGCCACTGTTCTAAAGGCACTGGGTGCATGGAGAATGGACTTTGAATTCTGAAGCATGGACGCTGTTATACTTATATGCTAAAGTTGGGGTGGCCTTCCACTTATTTAATTCTATGTATGTGATATTGATTGCAGTTGTTTAGAATGGTATATTTACCTACATGGACTGTTTACATCTGTTCTTGTGAACACAGATCTGAGTCCATCAGTCTGCGGATGACAGATATCCAGCTCCAAGATACTGATGAATCTGGAATTTATTACATTTTAGGATATTATGCCTATTAGTTAAATGATGTCACTATCAAAAACATGGTGCTTAACATAAATTTTCCCATATTGGGATTGTTCCTTTTTTCTATTCTTTAGTTTGCTTCCCACATTTCTATTTCCATAAGGTCAATAAAGGTAACGAAAAGTTGAAGACTTCGTACATTTAAATTATTCAAAGTAAGTGCTTTGAAGTAAGTGCCATTGTTGGGAGGCATGGGTGAATTTACTTCTAAACAAGAATATTTAGAATTTTGACCAAGAATGTGGATGGGAAGCATTGGAGCTTTATTGATATTGATAGTATTGTATTCATACTATATATTGTGTTATGTATTGTAATGCTTTTAATGTTAGCCATTTTGAATCTCCTTATGGAGAGTAAAGCGGGATACTAATAAACATTATTATTATTATTATTATTATTATTATTATTATTATTATTGTTATTATTTACCATGAATACGCATAGGAAAAGCGTTGTTGTGGTGGCTGGTCCAGCTGCATATACTATAATGTATATGATGCAGTCTTGCAATCTGTCATTCAGTTACGTATGCAATGATGCCTTCCTCTTATTACAAATCATTCTGAAATATTGCATAGTGCAGTCATTATAAATGCAATTTGAAAACTTATATTGCATGCAGAAAGCAAAACTACATCTGCGAGTTTCTCCATAGATCTAATGTTCTATGTCTAGAGCAGGCCTGGCAAACTTTGGCCCTACGGGCTGTTAGGAATTGTGGGAATTGTCCAGAACACCTGGAGGGCCGAAGTTTGCCCAGGCCTGGTCTAGAGGATTAATTAGTTGTTTTTTTCCTGTTTGCAGGAGCATTTGGTCACATGATACCCTTGATGTTTTCTGGAATGGTTCCTACTTTTAGATAAGCTATATAAGATGCTATTTTCCATTTTCACCTAAGTTGTTCATTTTTACTTTGAAGAAATACAACCATGGAACCCTGATGTTTTTTCTGTCGAAAATCCAACACCAGTCAGAGCTGTGTTTGTGAGCCGCAATAAGCACGCCTTCCGTATCAGGAACCCTGAGGGTGCTTTTCATATATCAAAACCAATGAATTGTATTGTACTGGCAAAATAATATGGTGTAGGTAATGGAACACAAAGTATCTTCCAGGTGTAAATACTAAAATATAGTCATGAAATGCTTTTGATAATGTGCCCCTTATGAGAAGGATTAGCAGAAACATCCAATTTTGGTAGACAAATATTCATCCATCTAACTATTGCAACTGCTCTTGATAATATGCTTGTTAATGTGCACGTTGTATGTTAATTGTTATCGATTTAGACAGCTTCTAAGGCACTATAAATTTAATGAGCAATGATTCATCCTAGATTTCATAAAGGAAAAATCAAACCTACATTGGTATTTCAAAAAAGAGAAGCTGAATTTGTTTTCCTGCTTTGGCAATGAACTGTCTCTAATACTGTCAGTCATAATCTGTTCAGAGAAATACTGTATGTCAGGTGACTTTTGCAGTCAATAATGTACTGTAAAACATCCTATTTTTCTGCAATGATTATCCAAGTGAGTGGTAGTTGTCGCCCACTAGCACAAAAATGCTTGTCAGTTTTGACAAGAAAACAAGAGGGAGAACAGGAAACAAACTAGGTGCATTTACAAGAGAAAACAGCTATACTTGTTATGTTCCCCTTTACCTTGTAATGGCTAGGATTTCATACTGCTTATTATATGCTTTCCGGTTTAATGTCAAACAGTTTTGCAATATCGTGTCTGTTTTTTAAAAAAAAAAAAGTTTGAAAATGACCTTGCAAATAACTTTTCTTGATTTGCTACTATTTTATTATTGATTTTTGCTATTGCTGTTATTAATACTAACAATACTATTTCATATACCAAAGCATACTCTTTTGATATGCATTTGTAAAGGAAACTTGGGAAGACCATCCCCTGTATATTTTGTATTGCACAGATACTAAAGTTTGTGTGTTTCAGAGAAAGAGAGCACACAAATCTTGTCATAGTCATTTATTACATGCTCATCTGCAGTAATGCACAACTGTTCTTGTAATTATGAACTGTAACTTAGCTAGTGTGGTCCATCAAGATAAGTGTAACATTTTTAGTTTAATGTCTTGTTGAATATTTTTAGTTTATTTTTGATCTACTTTGAAAAATAAAATATTTTAAGTAAACCCAGATGTGTTTATGTTCAGGAATCTTCACTGGGTCCAGATTCTGCATAGTTGTCAGCATACAGTAGGCCCTCTTATTAGATGAGGTCATTGAACATGTTATAGCCAAACAGCTTTGAATACCATAGTATTGCGCAATAGGACCTAGTGTTGCCTAGAGAAGTATTCTATGTTCAACTTCCACTGAAACTCTGCCAAAAGTTGACCATAGAGCAATCTATGGTAACCAAAGACACAATTCATTTCAGGAAATTAAAATCAGGTTCCAGATTATGCTGCAAAATACTATTGCTCAATGGATCCCTGAGAAACTGCATACTCTGCATGATTCTAAAGGGTGCCCAAATCTATGGGACTCTTGATGCTGGACTTCAAATTTTGCTGCTATCATTGGGCATACTGCTTGATACTATTTCGGTTGGAATCCAAGAACAATGGGAAGATCACACATTTCCTAACCTTGGTATAAATCATTTCTACAGTAAAAGTGTCCCAACATTACTATTAGCAGATTTGTCTTGCATTCTTTCAACTCCTGTTATGTTGATGTGGTTACATGTTTTTAAACATGTCTTTAAACGTGTCTTTAAACACCCCAACTTTCTATTGCATCTGGGCAATATACCATGACGATTTTAAAGCTTTGTGCCAGGGCACAAGATAAAATGAACTGATCCAGGCTCCATCTCCACTGCCATATAATCCAGTTTCTGAATCCAGATTATCTGCTTTGAATTGGATTATATGGCACTATAGACTCATATAATCCAGTTCAAAGCAGATAATCTGGATTCAGAAACAGGATGATGTAGAAACAGGCAGTGTAGATCTGGCCCCAGATAACTGCTTCTTTATAACTTGTTTTCCTCAATATTCTAAGACATTCATTTTACAAGCTGAAAACCAATAGAAGAAACTTTCATTATTGTGCTTTTGCAGTCAATAAAGCAGTATTCTCCATATAAACAAGGTAGAATCATGCTGATAAGGAATCAAATTTTGGTGATATTTTTTGTCAGATGAATGGAGAGAGTACATATTCATATGTTTTATGAGCTTAACTAAATAGTATAAATTACAGTTTAAGAGCATATACATGATTTATTTAATATTGAATAGGATTTCTTGTGTGTGTGTGTGTGTGTGTGTGTGTGTGATATCTCCCTCAACAGAGGTATAGCAAAGATAAGATTGTTTTATCACCGTTAACTCCTGTTGTAAGGTCATTTTACTTATCTTGTATACATTTGATCTTTGCTTAGAAATGTTGCAGCTATACTACTTTTACTACATTGTGAGCCTTTGCCTTTCTTGTTTGCAATCTTGTTCTTTGTCCAGAATCCAATGACTAAACACACACATACACACACACACTAACTGATCATTATACCTGCCTCCAGTGTGTTTTGGCTCACAGAAGCTTATGGTACAATACATCTGTCAGTCTTTAAAGTTTGTTTAACTTTACTGTTTACTGCAATGTGGGTACCCAGCTAGAGCTAAATTAAACACTTCAGGGATTATATTACATTCACATTTAATTTTACCTAGCTGCCATTTCATGCAGCTGAGAAAGAGGTTGGACACAAGATGGTGCTGTTGATGATGATGATGTTGACGATGACGATGATGATGATGATGATTCCTGCCTTTTTCTAAGTTTAAACCAGTTAAAAGCATGAATGATAAAAACAGTAGAACAAAATAACATTAAAAAAGTACACTGTACAAGATCATCCTACCTAAACAACACCTTGAACGCCCTATTGAAACAGAAAAGACTTCAAACAAGTAAAGAGAAAACCAGTTTTCTCTCTAGGAAAGATGGTGCATGATGTCCTTTGTTCACAACAAGCAAAGGATATAGTCATGCTGTTACAAAAAATGGAATTTGAATGCACACAATTTCTGTAATAAATAACCATGGTGATATCTTGATACTTCAAGCCTGAGAACTCATGGATCAATGTTAGGGTGGTCATCATCCTCATCCACCATGACTCTCAGATTCACAGAACAGGTTTTTCCTTTAGTAAAATGTCTAAGATGGCTTGTTCTTGACACCCAATAAGAAAAAAATAGTGTATGAGATGATGATCATCATCATAATAGTAATAATTATTTATTACTGCCTCTCCTCACAGCTCAAGGCAGGGTACAACATGATAAAACAGACCACTACACACACACACAGGTAAAATGCAGATTAAAACTACCAATAAAATGCAGGTTAAAATTTTCAAGTTAAAATCTTATGGCTAGGCCTGCCGGAAGAGATGGGTTTTCAGCTGTGCCTTAAATTCCAACAGCTGATTTAGCTATCATTCTGGTAGGTCAACCCACAGTTTTGGGAAAAGGTTATCTGGGTGATGGATGCTAGTCAGGTTCTAGCAGGCTGAAATAGCCACCCCCACAGAGGACCTAAGTGTGTGGGGCAGATTGTCCCAATATTGAACACACCATTGTGCCGGCCATTGGCTACTGGTTCGGTTGTTGTTGAGATATATATATCTCAGCTCAGTGTGTTAAAGCGCTGCGCTGCTGAACTTGCAGACTGAAAGATCCCAGCTTCAAATCCGGGGATCGGAGTGAGCGCCCGCTGTTAGCTCCAGCTTCTGCCAACCTAGCAGTTTGAAAACATGCAAATGTGAGTAGATCAATAGGTACCGCTCAGGTGAGAAGGTAACGGCATTCCATGCAGTCATGCTGGCCACATGAACTTGGAGGTGTCTACGGACAACTCCGGCTTTTCAGCTTAGAAATGGAGATGAGCCCCAACCCCCAGAGTCGGACACGACTGGACTTAACGTCAGAGGAAACCTTTACCTTTACCTATATATAAATATATAATCATGTTTATTGAAGTTTGACAAAGAAAAAAAGACTAAAACTGAGGGGAAAGTAAGGCAGGGTATGGTAGGTAGAGTGTGGTAGATAATGTGGTGGGGTAGAGGAGAGTGGGGTAGGGTGAAAGAAAAAGAAAAATAGTTTGTTGACATCCATTCCCGTTCATCGGGGTTTCTTAAATTTTTTAATAGTCTTTTCTTTTGTATCTCTTACCTTGTAAATTTTTATGTATTTTATACATAAGTTTTATTTTAATCAAAATGTATTTTATTTTGTTGTATTTTATTGTATATTACTGGGCTTGGCCCCCATGTAAGCCGCCCTGAGTCACCTTAGGGATATAGGGCGAGATATCAGAATAAAGTTGTTGTTGTTGTTGTTGTTGTTGTTGTTGTTGTTGTACTGGAGAAGGTGATCCTATAAGTAACCTGGATCCAAATCGTGTAGGGGCTTTAAAGGTTAAAACCAACACTTTGTACTTTTCCCGGAAACTGATTGACAAGCAGTGGAGTGACTGTAGTATGGGTGTAATATGCTCACTCCTGGATGTTCTTGTAACTAATCTGGCTGCTGTGTTTTAAACTAACTAGAGTTTCAGAACTTGGTACAGAAGTAGTTCAGTGGAAAGTACATTGCAGAAATCTAGCTTTATAGTTACCAGCACATGCACTACCATCTTTACATAGAAATCATTAAGTAAGAAAATGCCTTATGAGATGGAAATGGTGACCTAATGAATCCCAGTATATCTCTTTATAGGTGAGGGCTGCCCTTTCATGAAATCGCTTGATTCACCATGGTTTGCCCTGCCCTTAACATAACTGCAGAATACAATTCTTAACTCAATTTAAGAGAACTGCTCTGTACATACTGTAGGATTTGCAAAGTGAAGAAACTTCTCCAGTAAAACTTCTTCTAAGACTTTTCCAGAGCTTAGAAAATGATAGGTGGCCAAACTAAATATGGGATTCTGGGAGTTGTAGTCCAAAAGGCAAATTTCCTGAGCTTTGGCATCAGGAAACCCTCAGGAAAGGTCTAAGAAAGAGCAGGAAATGACTGACACAATAATAGAATAATAGAGTTGGAAGAGACCACATGGGTCATCTAGTCCAACCCCCTGCCATGCAAGAAAAGCATAATCAAAGTACCCCTGATAGATGGCCATCCAGCCCCTGTTTAAAAGTTTCCAAGGAAGGAACTTCTACCACACTCCGAGTCAGAGAGTTCCACCGCTGAACAGCTCTTACAATCAGGAAGTTCTTCCTAATGTTCCTGTGGAACCTCCTTTCCTGCAATTTGAACCCATGGCTCCGAGTCCTAGTTTCCAGGGCAGCAGAAAACAAGCCTGCTCCCTCTTCGATATGACATCCTTTCAAATATTTATGCATGTCCATTGTGTCTCACCTCAACCTTCTCTTCTAAAGGCTAAACAGACCCAGTTCTTTAAGATGCTCCTCATAGGGCCTAGTCCCTAGGTGTTTGATCGTTTTAATTGCCCTCCTCTGGACACCCTCCAGCTTGTCAATATCTCTTTTCTGTTGCTCAGAATTGGACATAGTTTTTCAGGTGAGGTCTAATTAAAGCGGAATACAAAGGCATCATGACTTCCCTCAGTCTAGACACTATACTCCTTTTGATGAAGCCCAACATTCCATTGGCTTTTTAAGCTGCTACATCACACTCTTGGCGCATGTTCAATTTGTTGTCCATGAAGACTGTTGTCGAGCCAGGCACCACCCATCCTGTATCTTTGCATAGCCGCCCCGAGTCCCCTTAGGGAGATGGGGTGGGATATAAGAATGAAGTTGTTATTGTACAGGAGAAGGTGATTCTATTTTTTTCTGCTGAAGTGTAGTAGCTTACATTTTTCCTTGTTGGAATTCATTTTGTTAGTTTTGGTTCAAATCTCTAATCTGTTATGGTTCTTTTGAATTCTGATTCTGTCCTCTGGAGAATTAGCTGTCCCTCCTAATTTAGTGTCACCTGCAAACTTGAAAAGTATTACCTCTAAATCTTCATCTAAATCATTAATAAAGATGTTGAATAATACTGGGCCCAGAACCAAACCCTGCAGCACACCACTAGTCACTTCCTTCCAGGAAGATGAACCATTGGTGAGCACCCTTTGGGTTCAGTCGCTTAACGAGTTACAGATTCACCTAATAGTAGCATTGCCTAGCCCACATTTGACTAGTTTGTTTGCAAGGAGGTCATGGGGAACCTTTTTGAAAGTTTTACTGAAATCAAGATATGCTACATCCACAGCATTCCCAGCATCTACCAAGCTTGTAACTCTATTGAAAAAAGAGACAAGATTAGTCTGGCATTACCTGTTTTTGAGAAATCAATGTTAATAATCACAGTATTCCTTTCTAAGTGATTTAGACTGCCTCGTTAATGATCTGTTCCAGAACCTTTCCTGGTATTGATGTCAGGCTGGCTGGACAATTGTTTGGGTCCTCTTTCTACCCTTCTTGAAGATAGGGACAACATTCTTCTTCCTCCAGTCTGCTGGGACTTCTCCTGTTCTCCAAGAATTCTCAAAGATTGATTGCCAGAAATTACTTTTGCTAGTTTTTCAATACTCTTGGATGTAGTTCATCTGGCAATGGGACCTGCCTTTGCCTAGATTCTCCAAATTCATTTAACTCATTACAACTTCCTGGAGCACAGCTGAGGCCTTTTTTGGGTGTGGGCTAGCCTTCAATAAGACACGTTTCAAAGGATATGGGTTCACATTGGGAGGAAGGAAACTGAAAATTATCTTGAGCTTGGGGAAGCTTACTTATTTAGATCACAAATCCTGGCATCCTTTAGTTGCGGGAAATTTTCCCACTCAGGTAAGGGAGTCTGGCAGCTGTAGTCTGAAAAGTACAATTTTCTTGCTCTAGAATTATACTTTTGTGCTAATTTTCTTAAACTTACAAAGGATATAAAACAATAAAGATACTTTCTGTGGCATTTTATTGGCAATTATTTCTTCACATAAGTGACTCGGCACTTAAAGAAGCATTTAGAAAATTGACAAAGAGGTAGTTATGCCTTAATCTTTGGTTGTCATGATATAGGTTGATCAATTTTCTCAGTTCATGGATATATTAATTATTGTGCAAGGAGCTGTACAGTAGCTTTTTGCAGAAGACACCCTGAAAACCTGTTTGAAAACAGCAATGTTCTCCCTCAGCTATTTAGTATCTAGGAAAGGAAGGCAGCGATTTATTGGCTGGAAAAAGTGCAGAGTCACTGAGCAGCAAAAGGGGGATGTGTCTCGTTCCTGAATTTTAATTGCAACCACTGGAAATTTGGAAGGGAGCAACTATTGTTTGGTTACAGCTGCAGAATAGCTATCCTGTAGTATTCCTTGGCTATTAAATAACTGAGAGGGATTAAAACTAGATGTTTTGGGTGATAAATCAGTACAGCAACCATTCAATTTGGAAATATTGTTAACTGTGAATAACAATTGCAACAGAAATAAAGGCACAGGAGCAAACCATATGGCAGACCTTAATGCCACCTCTATCCCACGATTATTCTTTGGTGGGAATGATTGGGAGGCTGATGAAGGAGGGCTGGGAAAATACAGACTCGATGTGGGTTGTAGCATCATGTCTGAAGTAAACAATGAAATAAAATTTGAATTTGGAAGGAATGTTCTAACTGATCCTCCATTGTCTATAACAGGTAAGGTAAACAATAGCTGCCCCCACAATCCCTTACTGACCACGCATGAACAGAGAAATAGAAAATATGAGAACAGATATTCATGTCTCATCAGGTCACCCAAACATCTTTAAAAAACATAGATTTATACTTTTGCATACCAAAATGGAAAATAATTTCTAGAACTTTCCCATGGTTTTGCTTTCTTATGCAAGACTTAGCTGAGCTGGTTGTTTCATTTCACATATTCATATTGTTAGTTTTGAATAAAAAGTCTGCTGAAACATGTTGAACTGTTCTTTTGTGGTGAAGGAAATGATCCCATTCTTTCCATACTATTTCTTCCCCTGGCATCTAATTTTCTGTTACGGCGGTAAGACCTGGGAACATATTTATTTTGCTAACTGAGGTGTACCTGGATCTGCTTATTCTTTTAACACCTTATGCATTTGATGAAGTGACTGTATTAAAAGAAAACATGCTTATAACCCTGTTTTTAATCACAAAATCTTGGAGCCATCTCGAGATTAATGAAATAATGATGCCTAAATAATTAGAAAGACGAATAAAGGACATATATTTTTCAGATAAGTGTTCCCTTCTTTTAAAAGTGTACAGAACATGGAGATGAATTTATAAGGCCCTGAAAATTATTCAAATAACCTTAATATGGCAATTGTCAGTATAACACGGTGTTGAATACATCTCTTCTGATCATATACTTTTGAAAGTACAGTAGTGGTAGTCAGTGAAATTGTGCTGGAAGTGGCATCCTAACTAAACAGCAAAATACTAGGTACTTCCAAGTGAAATAAACACATTGTGGGGGATAGATACCAAATCTTCTTGTCCTCTGACTTCAATGAACTCTTTGCTATCATTTTCTTATAGAGTTTTACATCCCTTTCCTTATAAAGGGTATAATGCTGAGCCAGAGCTACAGGGCATATGTTCTACCATGGGAATCAGACAAGGATATAGCTACAATGTTTAAACAGTCATGATTAAAAATAGGATATCTTTAACTGAGGCTTTGAAAATATTTTTTAAATAGAGGATGCAAGGTTTACTGTAAATTTGTAAAACTATGTAAATGGTCCACAGTCCACTTTAATAGCCCATAGTTGGCTAGGCAAATAATTTCTGCTACTCCAGTGATCAGAACATGAGGAGGATGACATTTCCAACCCCTTTTCACCAGTGAGTGAAGCTGTACAAGGACTTTCGATGAGGTCCTGCTTGATTGTTGCAGCCTCACTCACTAGGGTATTGGAGGGGATGGGAAACATCCTTCTCTTTGCACCCTGATCACCAGTTGAAAAAGGCCTGCCCCACCAATCCAGTTGCTCACTTTTAAGGTGGATGAGGCCGGGGTGTCATGGCAGGAAATACTACTTAGTTATATGTATGTAACTAGGTAACTAGTGTAGAATATCAACAAACATTCAACAGTGATATCTTGACTTAAGAATTTAATTCATTCTTGACCATGTTCTCACGTCAAAACATGCTTATCTCAAAGTGAATTTTCCGATCTAAATGCTATTAATCCATTCTGCCCCCCCCAAAAAACCATCCCAATTTTTAAATGTGTCTTTAAATAAGAAAATGTACTTGATAAATAACAAATAATGTATAAAATGTTCAGAGATAGCCAGTGCTTGGTTCCATCCAGCCACAGTGGCAAGGAAGCACATTTGAGGCAACAAAATATGTGTTGGCCAATGTAACAGCAAGGCAAAACAGCATCATTTTCTTCATACTGTAATTCCAGCCTCCCTCTCTTGCGCTCTCTCTTCTTGAAGTGAAACATATAGTACTCGCTGTTTAGGCTGAGACTCAGCTGCTTCAGGGTGGACTGCAATCTCTGGAATGGAATCTCTGGATTGGACTCCTCCCAGAACGTTCAGGGGAATCACGGGAAGCTGGAGTTTCTGCCTTGCAGGAAGAGCCAGAGCTGCTCCTGCTAGTAATCCAGTCTAGGTTTAGTTTCTCCCCACTTTGCTGTTAGTAATAATTTAGGGGGCAAAGAGGCCTCGTTTGCACTGTTTGTAGGTGAAAACAACAATCTTATGTCAAAACATCATTTTAGGCAAAGTGAGGACTTGCCTAAAATATGCCTATGTTGGGACATTCTAATGTAGAGGTTCTACTGTATATGTAAGACATCCACTAACTCAGGAATCCCATTTGGTATCCCTATCTAAGGTCACATTAGACGTGATTATGTACTTAAAGCTGGCTCCTCCATATTGTATAGAAACAAAATATACATTCTGCAGTGCCACATTTTGTTTGACACAAGTTGACTCACTTTACAAGGTTGTGCTGCAGTTGTGCTGTAGTTTGATGCAATTCCTTCACTCATCTTTCGAAGATACAAGGGGAGAGAACAAATGAGCATGTGGAAGTAAGTTGTGATTAAGTTGGTTCTTTTCCTTTTCTTTCCCTCATACTTTTTTTAAAGCCTTATTTCTTTAATACAATTATCACACATTTGTTTTCAGGTATAAAGAAAAAAACCTGGACACATTTCCTGTGTGCTTCTCTCATTAGCCAAATTTCTTCCAAACTCTTGTCCTCCAAAGAACTTTTGCCAAAAGGTTAAATAGAATGTGTGGAGCTGCAAAGCATTATGAATATTTATGATGGGGGTAATGATGGAGGTTATGCGTCCATGAATAATAAAGGTATTTTTTCCAAGAACAGATAATGAGATCCGTACAAAACAGTGACGTCAGTAAGTATGGAAACCCCACTGAGAGCAGCAGGGGTAGGGGTGGGGGTGTCTCAGTGCTTCCCACCTCTTTCCTCTCCTTCTTCAAATGAAATCAACACGTAAAACAGGATACAGAGATTATTATTTCTTTAAAGCTTCAGTGGGGGGTTTATCTGCTCTGAATTTCATTTTCCCCTCCTGTGAACTTCATTTCGGGAAGCTCAAGGGTTGCAACAATAAAGTGACCTTCAACTATGGAACAGAAGATTTTAGTCCCAAAATTCTCAAGGCAGCTGTTGGCATCTTAAACAGAAGCTGCTGTTGCTGCTGCTGCTTTGCATTCTCTTCAGGACCAACCGACTGGAAAGTTTTTACAATAGCTGGAAGTTTTAGCTTTTCACTTAATTTTTTTGAAGGCTTTAAGAAGACCAGTTTACTTTGGAAAGCAATATACTTAGTCAGCCTTGTCACGTTAATGGAAATTGAAAGCAACATGGAAAAAATAGTTTTTATATGATGCATAAATAGGTTCATTTTTGCCACATTCTTTCTAAGGAAGCTGTTGGGTGATGGAAGGACAAAGAATGGCAGACAGTGAAGAAACAGCCATTTATTTGTACGTCGGGTTTACAAACCAAAGAAATGTTGGTGCAGTCATGCCCATCCGGAAATGGTCCAGACTGTTTGGGTGATTAATGAGTCTGTGAATTTTTAAAAATATGTAAGAAAGAATTCAATGAATGACAATGTCCTGATCTGCAAAATAATACCTTGAAAATTTCTGATGGCTCCCCATATCTCTGTTCAATTAGCCATGATAGCCTCTTCACATTTTAGGAATTATTTCCCCACATAACACATCCACAGATGACAGCAGCCTCCACCCCGTCCAGACCATCATGGTTTTAACACACAGTGGCAAGAAGCTATAGCCAGACTACTGGAGCTGACTTTTTAGCTTTGTGTCTTGGTTTTTAGGCCTGTTCTAGGGTGTCATGATCCCCCATCCCATGCGCCCATCTCATGCCATCTCCGAACACAGAGCAAGCGCTGACAAAGAACAGATGGCCAGCCATAAAACTGGCCAGCCATAAAACCTCAATTACCCTCAGGTATGTGGGAGACCCTATATAAATGGGCTACAGAGAAGATTCTGGTATTCTGTTCAATAAACCTGTTTGGATCTACCTAGCATGCGTCTTGGTGCTTTCGAGAATCTCACATAGGGGTTATATGGGATGTTGATTCAGAAAATCATATTGGATAGACAGCATTTAGTTTCTTAAGATATAATTATCATGGGTTTCTATGGGCAAGCAGATAATGAGTGGTAGATGGCATATGTTCTGTATCTCAAAAACTAGAGGTGCAATTTTTGGAATCAACAGGTCAAATATACCCAGAAACAGGGCTAACATTTGAATAATCAAAATGTGTGTCAGCCAGTGTTTTTATTCAGAAAGAAAGAAAAGATAAAACAAAAAACATATTTTCTTAATACATGACACTAATGACTTCAAAGGATGGCTGGCAGCAGGACATGATGGTGTTCCGCATTGCTGCAAGGCATGGGGAATTCAGTGCCACACACCTCACATCGCCTGCATTGCCAGGTGGGTGATCACATGGGGTGAAGCATGAGTACGTGGCTTCCCCCCATAGATGATGGCAACATGGGAAGCCTCCTCTGTTGCTGTGGTGGTGTGCTGGTTCCACCCTCCTTCACCCATGGAGCCGGCACGGCGTTGTCTGATGGGAGCTGGCCGGCTCCATGGGTGACCAGAGCTAGATTGGTGTATGCTGCCGATTCTAACCTCATATGATGAGGTCATCAAGCTACTAAATCTAACAAAATCTAAAACAAATACACCTAAAATATACCTACACTAATAAACATGCACAAGACACACAGCTACTAAAACTATTCTACAAACCTCACAATTGTCTATCGATTTTTACCATTTATTACCCTGCTCCCTTTATATATCATTATCTACACATCTGCTTTTAATAACACTCCTCTAATTCATAAATACAACAGTTGAAATTTGCCCCCATTGTTGCTATGAGAGGGTGATAAACACGTCCCAGTCTTTCTTAAAGTTGGTCAGAGAATTCTCCTTGATCAGCATAACCAGCTTATTTATCTTAGCTGGTTTGCAAATCTTTGTCATCCATTCTTCTTCTGTTGGGATGACTGGTTCCTTCCAAAAATAGGTGTTTGTGATTAACTCTGTTACCCAGTGGCTTCTAAACCTGGAACTTTCTTCATTTACCAGTTAGTTTATACTTCCTTCTTCTGACTTAAAATTTTCTCATCTGTTCTTACTATTTGCATCTTTGGCCCTTGTACCGTTATCCTCTTCTGCCCTCTTGTACCTGTCAGATACAATTTTATAAAGCCAGTTGCACTTGATAACTGAGGCATCTGAAGTGAAACGCACTTGTTCAATTCTGTGGGATTTTGGTGCCCTGGAATAAAGAGAAATATTTGTGGGACCACCCACACTACAGAATTATAGCAGTTTGACACCACTAATTGCCATGGCTCCATCCAATGGAATTCTGGGATATGCAGTTAGTTGTGGGACAAGAAATCTCAGACAGAGAAAGGTAAATGTCTCGCAAATCTATAACTCCTAGAATTCCACAGTATAGAGCCATGGCAGTTCATGAGGTATCAAACAATAATAATTCTGCAGCATGGATACAGTCTGGGAAACAAAGCTATCATAGTAAATGGCTCTCACCATGTTTTGTCGCTTACTTGCTTGATAAAGCAGCTGAAATATAAGGGTATACCAATTATTCCTCTCTCATGGATTATCTGTCTGAATATTTAAACCTATGTCTGTAGTAATCAGAAATGCACTACATCCAAATTAGATTAATATTGCAATCTGCAAGATAATTCTTTATTCAGTGTTTATTTAGCAAAGAGAAAGTCTTTTCTTTTTCTCTCTCTCTTGACATTTCAGTGGCCAAGTGCTAAAAAGAAACAGGAGTTACAACCTTACTCTTGTACAAGTCTGTCAGATATCTGTGAACTCCATCAGATGATCTGTGGTGTGCTCGAACAGCAAGAAAGATTACATTGGTGAGTACACAAGATACAGTTTTTAAAAAGTAAAATGCAAGGTTAGATTCAACTTCACTAGGCTTTAGAATGGCAGTAAAAACTGAACTGTTTTCCTGGGTTTTGCTGTTATTCTTTGGATTGTTTTAAAGACAGTTCTTTCCTGGTGGCTTGTAGTTGTTTTTTTAATTGTTGCTTTTAATTTTTGATACACTACTGCTTTAAATTGTGTGTTTCTTTGAAGAAGTGGGTAGAAAGAAAATACATTTTTAAATATGGAGAGCCATCATGGTATGGTGCCATAAAATTAGACCAAGACTCATGTAGACTAATGTTCAAATCACTATTTAGCAAGATACACTCTCTCAACCTTAGAGGAAGGCAATGGCAAATTCCCACTGAATTAACTGTCAATAAAACCCTTTGATCCTACCAGGGTTTCTGGTAAGTTGGGAGTGACTTCAAGGCACACAACAGCAGAAATAAATGAATATTATTTTTACATTTCTAATTTTGTCACATCTCATCATTGATGCCTATAAGAGTTTAGGATTCACAATTGTTTGAATTTCAACAATTTCCTCCTCATTACTTTCCATTAAAATATTTCTTCAGAAATCAGATTATTTCTCTCTTCTAAGGAAACGTCTGAAATGCTCAACCTTGATGCTTAAGTCTTAGTGTCTGTTTCAAGCGCCTGCCCTTTCCACATGACCCATACAGGATTACAAGCACACGCTTAGAAGCTCTCTGTTCTCCTGCTAGTTCCTGTTATATCCTCCTTTTCTGATGTTCTGGTTGGATACTAATGACCTTAATTTCCTTCCAATGAAAGGGTATTTCAAATTGCTATGCATGCCAAGATGTGCTATGGTTCAGTGTTAATGCTTTGGGGATCTCTTTGACTGATGTAATTTTTCTACAATAAATTTCTGCTCATAGATGGAATGATTCCAAATATGTTACATAACAATAAAGCTGTTGTGTTTGGAAGACTTCGCCTTTTTTCATGCTGTTCAGCACAACCCAAGTAAGAGCAATTTTTGAGGTAAAGCATGGACATTTGGCTTTTGTTGTGGTTATTATTTTCATAGTTATAGGTCACTTCCAGGAATCTTTCCTGTCTGACCCAATCTTCTCTAAGGACCTTGTCATACGCACCACTGGAATCAGCCAGTTTTGCTATGGATCCCAGCGATCCCAGCAGCGTGCACTTAAAGGGCACGGGAAACTGTTGCCCCATGCCCTGTATCGTCTTGGCTTCCCCCCTACCTCATTACATGGGGGAAGCCTGTTTAAGCTGGCTTGACCCATTTTTCCCAATAGAAAGTTGGGGATCCTCCTGTTTGTTGTCTGCCATCGGCAATTTTTCGGCAGTGGCAGGTTTTTTTTTCCAGTTTAGCCACAGAGCCACCCTGGAAGTACTTTTCTGGGGTCTGTTGGGAGACAGCAGGCTCTATGACAAAAGGACAGAAAATCTGTCACTGCCGCCAAATTTTGGGCCATGTGAAGAGGTTCTTAGCAGCTTTTCTTCTCTTATCTTTGCTATATCAGCCACAGTTTCTCCAACTCACAGTGTTTCTTGTTTCCTGATTCCAATCCTATATTTTAGGCCATATCTCAGTGGTTCTCAACCTGGATCCCCAGATATTTTTGGCCTACAACTCCCAGAAATCTCAACCAGTTTACTAGCTGTTAGGATTTCTAGGAGTTGACGGCCAAAAACATTTGGGGACCCCATATTGAGAACCACTGCCATATCTACACAAGCCAAATAAAGCAGACTCACCTTGCAACTGTTGCAGGAAGTTCATATGATGTATGACTCAATTCACAGCAGAAGTGCTGCTTCCAGAGTTTAATCTGAAAGAAGAAGAAATGGAATTAGCTCTGGAGCTTTCAGTGTTTCTGAGGTGTAGACTGCTGGATCTGGGTGGATGTGTTCACACTTCCAGCAGACCCACTGTTGTGTTGCTGACCAAAGGCAGCTTCCTCGTAAAGGCTTGCTGTTGAAGTTCCATTTGTTGAGGTAACAATATAGCCTTCAGCCATCCAACCAGCAAAACCAACACTGCCTCCAATCCTCTGTGAGGAAGCAGCTTTTGGCCACTCTTATATGCTCTCAGCCAGCTGGCTTCTGGACACCTAAACAGCCTTAGGGATGCTTCTTTAGGGCAGCTCCAGAGAACTGCATTATTTTGTAAATGTGGACACAGCCTTATACTTTATGGAAGGACAATGTCTCAACATTTCATCTTTATTTCATTTCCTCCTTTCAAAAGCAAAGAGATATTAATTTGGAAAATTTTACCTCATTTAGAATCGATAAATAGCAATTTCATATTGAAATAAGGTAAAGGTATAGTCCTTGCCTGGACTCCAAAGACATAAATTGCTGGGGAAGATGTGTTTGTGCTAATTAGTTATATGGAAAGCTGCATCATCTTTCCTGTCTTCTACTTGAACTGAACAGAGTTTTAAATTATGAAATGTCAGTGCAGCTGACCTTCTTGAATCTCTCCAATTTAAAACTTTCAGGTAATGGTGGCCTCATTGGTCAGATGAGGTAGAAGAGTATATCACACATGCACACAAATATGCATAAGAGCTGCTAGGGTTTTTTTTAACCTCTTTTGAATAATAATTTCCCAATTGTGTTTTTTTCTTCCTCCTTATTATCTCTGCTTTATGTCCTTATTACATATATAGTGGACCATTGATTCCAGAATCCCGAATGGATATCAAACTGTGTGGGGCGCTCAAGTCTTATGCTATGTACAATGGCTTAGTTCTTTTTATTTCATGTCAAAAGCATTGCATAAATAAATATCAAACTGATAAAATAAAAGGAGCACAAGCAGCTAAATAATTTTAGACCAAAAACGGGCAACAATGACCACATTGTTTGTAGTTTTAAACAGTTCTTCCTTGGTGCATGAGGCAGGGCATTGTGGACAAACATACATATGCTGAGTTGTTTGTTCTGTTCCACAATAATACAAAGTAGAGGATTCTTCTAGGTAGTGCCATTTTGCCAGGTTGCCTTTTGATCTGCCAACTTCACTGAGTCTGTTCAGGGACTTCCAAGTTGCCCAAGTTGCCCAAGCAGTCAAAAGCATTGCTTAGCAATGGCTTAGTAAAATGGTGCCTTTTAAATAAAATGGCAAATAATTGAAACAAGTGCCAGTGTGAGGATCTATGAAACAGTGGGAGGCTACAGCCAAGTATGGCTACACATCAGTATAGTGCTTTTGTGATTTTTAATAAATATTTTCAAGCCATAGTTGGTTGAATTGATGGATGCAGAAATTGTGGATACTGAAGGCTAACTGGATAAAGGTAAAGGTAAAGGTTTCCCCTGACATTAAGTCCAGTCATGTCTGACTCTGGGGGTTGGTGCTCATCTCCATTTCTAAGCCGAAGAGCCGGCATTGTCCGTAGACACCTCCAAGGTCATGTGGCCGGCATGACTGCATGGAGCTCCGTTACCTTCTCGCCAGAGCGGTACCTATTGATCTACTCACATTGGCATGTTTTCGAACTGCTAGGTTGGCAGAAGCTGGAGCAACAGCGGGCGCTCACTCCACTCCTGGGATTTGTACCTGTGACCTTTCGGTCTGCAAGTTCAGCAGCTCAGTGCTTTAACACACTTCACCACCGGGGCTCAACTGGATAAGAACGTAGCCAATTTGGGATTAAAAACTTCTGCATGCCATGAAATCTGCTTCCCTCACAACTCCAATTTACTGAAGAGTCCAAATAATAGATGGATGCATGCTTCCATTGCTTGCTGTTGTGTGCCATACTGCTTGAGAAATTTCTTAAGATGTCTGGGTAAGAGCCAGAAAGGAAAGGGCAGTGGGAAAAGGCTGAAGATGCTTCCTCTCAGTGGTTTCCAGGGACAACCTCCAAGTAGTTGAACTTCGGGTCTTAAAGCAGGATTAATTGACCTTTGACAGAAATGTTTATCCAATGTGATTTCCATCAGATGGATAGTGACCTTGTTTTCTTTTCCAGTCAGTCTGATAATTGTAGCTTCAACTTAATTCTGTCCTGTCACATCATATGCATCCTCCGCTGTCCCCATCTGTTGAGAAGCACAGCTGGGAGGCTAAAGCCACTCATTCTGCATGACACTCCAGAAATATTCATCTCTATGCAGAGCTCTTTAAACCATTCTGTCAGACAGCATCTTTGTAAATCCTTTCATGGGATGTCACAGGAAATGGATATGAGCCAGAAAACACATGCAAATAGGTTGAAATGCTATCATAACTCATTGGAGGTGAATCACATGAGCAGCAGCTACTCTGTTTAATAGCTTGGCTTGATGAGCTACTGCAATGTGGAACTAACCAAGATCTGTGCCATGACTGTTCCAGTCGAGTGGACTGGAACAGGCATCATGTTCAGATCACATTAGATCACAAACCTTACATGTCCATCCATGGGGAAAAGATCTCAAGAAAAACAAGCACATTTCCCCAATATACTCCCATGGCCTTAGGAAAATGACATCTCCCTTTTCAACTCTGTAAGTCTTACCAGTCTACAACAATATATTTGGGGAGTGGGGGTGGGTGGGTGGTGGGGTGGGTGGGAGGGGTAACAGATTGGAGGGCAGAGATTTAATAAGTGACAGACTAGCCAAGAATGCCCCCAAGATATTCTCTACTTTCCTCCCTAAGCCTTCTGTGAAGGAGTATCTTGCTACTTTGGATCATATGGTTTGTCATAAAAATATGACAAAAGTTTATTACATTGCAAAATTTTTGTCTTTGTGCAAAGGACATTGTCCTATATATATTACATAGCACATTTTGCTTTGTTGAATCTCCACCAATTTAACACAGTTTCTGCCACAAAAACAAAGTTTCTGGAGCAGAACAATGACTTTCAAAGCAAAGAAAACACAATGAAACAGGAAATAACACTTTCAAAATAGGAACAGATTTTCTTTATTATTAATTTTTTTTTCATAAAAACTTTGAAATCTGTGGATAAGTCAAATGTTCTGAAATTTGGTGAGCTAACAGTGGTAAATGAGTGCTACCCTTGTAGCAAGTTTCACCCCAATAGCTTTAATAATGAGGGATGTTTGAGCCTCCCACTGGAAGTGATGTCTTTCTTATTGAGCATGCGCAACCACCATTAACGAAATATTTATGAAGATTTATACATTTTATTAGAGTTCCAAAATTTTTACCCCCAAAATTTGGAAAGGACTTCAGAAACGAAGCACCAGCTCCCCTACGTTTGAACACAGTTTAGAACCATTGTTTTTGATTGCACATGCCTACTACACAGTTAGAAAGTTATTTTAACAGTAATTTGTCCCCTTACTGATTACTATGTTTGAAAAAGTAACCCATTATTAATATGTATTATGTAACTCAATATGGAATAAATAACTTGCTACATTATGCCACATTCCAATTTCTTGGTGTGTGGGGTGGGGAACTTTAGTATTGAAAAAATAATGGCACAAAACTTTAAACATTCCTGACAAAATGCCTCAAAATGTTTTGCATGCTCTCAAATTAACTTTTGAAAGTAACTAGAAAACATTTGCAATAATAAATTATTTTGTTTACTTTTATTTTATTTGTTTTAATCAACGGTTTAGTTTTGAAATGTGCAATCATTGATCAATATGTCTGTCTATTTATCTACCTAGCCACCTACCGATCACCTGTAATCTATCTTTAATTTATGTTCCACTTTTCTTCAAGGCTTTACACCTCTCCAGAAAAGAACTGTGGTACTCAGGTAACTTTGTTGCTTGTGATTAATTTCTGAGCTTTGACTAGTCATAGCATACATGACTCCAAAGATGGGAATCAACCCCCACCAGAAGAAATGAGGTTCTGGTTGGACTATAAAGAAATGGACTCTGGTGATGGGGAGCACAACGGGTAGAACACTGGGGGAAGGAAAAGATTTAATTATATGAATTGTAAAGATTTTTCTTTTCTTTGTAACAAATTAATAGTAATGTAATAAAAATATTAAAAAAAGATGGGAAGAAAGTAAATTAACCCTTCTAAATTCTGTTTGCATGAGGTACAGTTACACATATAAGAATCCTAATGAAGGGGATATGTTTGGACTAATACAGTATAATACATCTGGTGGACAAAGAAGGCTGAAGAAATCCAACATTTTGCAGACACCCATGATGCTCGGGGATTTTTCAAAGCCACAAAGATAATCTATGGACCAAGAAACCATGGCATACAGCCTCTAGGCTCATCAGATGGAACCAAACTTCTGAAGGACAAAACATCAATTGCACTACGTTGGAAAGAGCACTACCAGAACCTTCTGAATTGCAGCTCCAATGTGGCTGAAGAGGCCCTCTCACAAATCCCGCAACAACAAACCAGGGATGAGCTTGCAGCACTGCCTAGTTTGGAAGAAGTCAGCAATGTCATCAGCCAACAAAAAAATAACAAAGCCAGCGGACCTAATGGGATCCCTGCTGAAATCTTCAAAGAGGGTGGACCCGAGCTGATACAACAACTCCACCAGCTCATTGAAAAAGTGTGGGTGACCGAGAAAATCTCAGCAGACTTCAAGGATGCCACCATCATCACCCTTTTCAAGAAAGGGGACAGAACGTGTTAATGTGGGATTTGTGTATTGGTAGTGTTTAAATGAAATTTGTGTCTTTCCTGTATTGCATACTGATTGCATCATCCAGAGTGGACTATAGTCTGGAAAGAGTTAATTACTTAGAAGGTGTAATGACCTTGATGTGTGGCTGGAACCAGGGAGTGTCCAGACACAAGTGTGTGCATTGCTGATTGCGTTCAGTTCTGAGTAGAGTCGAGTTCTGTCTGCCTGGAGTGAGAGTCAAGTCCTGTGTTCATCTATTGTTTGCAAGCCTGTTTGTCTTGATTATTACTGCTTACAGTAAAACTTGTATATAGTTTTACTAAAGTCTCTGATGTCTCTTCGTTCTGCGTTCCACTGATTCCATCCTACTACTGCTGCGCTGCAATTACTCTGACAGAACAGACTGCGGGAACTATCACGGTATCTCCCTTCTAACCTCCGCTGGGAAAATCCTCGCAAGAATCTTTGCAAACCACCTTCTTCCTGTCTCAGAAGACACCCTCCCAGAATGGCTTCCGCCCCTCCAGAGGAACAGTGGACATGATCTTCACTGCTCAACAGCTCTCCAAAAAAGTGGGTGCCCTGACAAATTTGTGAGCATCCTTTGGCTCCTCCATGACGACATGATGGCAACAATCTTGGACAGCAATGGCTCCCAAAGTGACCCATTTAAGGTGGAATCAGGTGTCAAGCAGGGATGTGTTATTGCCCCTACCTTATTTTCCATCTTCATAGCTATGATACTTCATCTTGTTGATGGGAAGCTTCCCACTGGAGTAGAAATCATGTATTGGACTCCGCTGGACTGGCTACGTTGTCTGAATGCCCGATCACCTTCTCACAAAGCAGTTACTCTACTCCTAACTCAAGAATGGAAAACGGAATGTCGGTGGGCAGGAAAAGAGATTTAAAGATGGGCTTAAAACCAACCTTAAAAATTGTGGCATAAACACTGAGAACTGGGAAGCCCTGGCCCTTGAGCGTTCTAACTGGAGGTCAGCTTTGAACAGCAGTGCTGAGGAGTTCGAAGAGGCATGAATGGAGGACTTAAGGGAGAAATGTGCCAAGAGGAAGGAGTGTCAAGCCAACCCTGACCGGGACCGCCTTCCACCTGGAAACCAATGTCTTCACTGCGGGAGAACATTCGGGTCAAGAATAGGTCTCTTCAGCCATCTACAGATCCATCCCCAAGACCCCACAACTGGAAGACCATCGTCCTCAACCTGCGAGGGATCGCCTAAGTAAGTAAGTAAGTACAGTCAAACGCTCCCACCAGTGAGACTGCAACAATCAAAAGCAGAACTTCTGTGATAAATCCTTTTTGCAGATGTTCACTGATAAGATTGGGCATCCTTGTCCCTTGATTGGAAATCAAAAAGATGTCCTTCAACCTGTCTGGCTTCTGGACTGAGTGGTATTTACATCATTTTACTGCGAGATTATGTAGTCTAACTGAACAGAGAGCCACATCGAATTGTAACTTTATCTTACGAATCTGCAATAGTGAATGGCGAAATCTTGTGTTGTCTCACTACAGTACTATTATGCAGTAAAAAGATGCCTGTCCTACTATCACTGTTAGAGACAACATGGCACAAACTATTATAAAAACCTTGACCACAGTGAGTGAGCTTTAAGAGTGTTATATAGAACATACCAAAAGATTCAAGGGGCTGATGCTTAAAAATAGAATAATAAAATGAGTTCATTGCCGTTTGGCCAAAGGGCCTGACATGACCTGACTTGATGAAGTTCTGCACAAAGAATTGCTTTTATTTTTAGGGCACTCTATCTTGGGTAGCTATGACTCTGCTGATAGCAAAGCAGTAGGGATAGTTTGTCTTGACGGCTGGCACTTATGCCTGAAAAGAATGGAAGAGCATATTTAAACTGTCAGACCTTAATTGTTTCATTAGGCAATAGTACCTCCCTCAGAAAAGGAGCAAGTGAACCGCTGAAAGAATGAGTGATGAACAGCAATTCTGAGAGGGCAGAGAGGCACTGCATGGCTTACCTCTCTTTCTGTCTCTCTTTGTTTCTTCCCCCTTCATCTCTGTCAGTAGGCAGAGAATTCAGGGTTGCTGAGGGATTTTTTTTAATGCTCATAAATTGTGATTAAAACTGAAATAATCTTGTGAGTGTGGAGTCTCAGCTCCAGTATATTTTAATCAAAAAGAAGCCACTAAAATGCTTCTATAGCTAAAATTGGACAATCATAAAAATCTTTATGCATTTTTTAAGTGATGAGGCCCCTTCTCTTGATTTTGGCAGAACTAAGGAGATCCTTTTAGAAATGTTCTGATATTATCCTCTTTCATTTGGTACAAAAACCTCATCTTTACAGAACTAGGAGAAAGATTCACAGCAAAGTTTAGATACCAAAAGTCTTAGAACAAAATATGTCAGTGAGCCCTCAAGCATCTTTCTAAGTCATGTGTGGGAAACAAACAGCCTATTAGAACTTATTGGATTGCAACTTCCCAGTGTCTCTCACCACTGGGTATGTTAGCTGATGTGGGTTGGGGTCTAATCACACTTGGAGAATTACGTGTTTGCCACCTTGATCCAAAGTCATAGTATAGTTGAGCTTGACAATTCAGTAACCAACTTGGTAGTTTCCAGATGGTCTTTCCAAGAACTGGCACATGAATACTGAGACCAATTATGTGTTTATCAACATCTGCACATTTGCAAATGAGGCTGATTTCTCATTCTCTAGCATCTCAATTTTCCACTTTTATAAAGTCCAGTTTGTGTGTAGCAATAGAAATGTCATTACAAGATGCTCCTGACCAGTGTCTTCCCTGATGCTTCCTGATCCCATTCCTTTCCTCCAAGCCATGCACCAGATTATTACACAGATCAGTGCAATAAACGAACAGAGAGTCAGTGCCTCTTTTGTGACTATAGTTCCCAGAATCCCTCAGTAAGTATCACCACCAGCCATCCTAACTGGGGGATTCTGGGAACTGTGGTACATAAAGTGAAAAATATAATTTTCTGAGCTCAGTAAATAAGTGGACATATGTTTTACCTAAGTGTGATGTTATTGTGACATAGTGGTGTTTGCAGCATGCCATGTTATCGAACCCAAGCTTATTGCACAACAAGCAGGTTTCAGACCAGGGAAAAACTGTACAGGTCAAATTCTTCATCTGACTGAACATATCGAGGAAGGCTATGAGAAAGGCTGCATTACGGGAACAGTCTTTGTGGACCTTACGGCAGCCTATGACACGGTGCAACATAAAAAAATGCTGCATAAAGTCTACCATATCACCTGGGACTTTGACTTTACAAAAACTGTCCAGACCCTCTTAGAAAACCGCAGCTTCTATGTTCACGAACGATCAGCCACAACCACCACTCACAAAGAGCTTTATATATGCTGATAACCTTGGCCTCACAACACAAGCAAAAGATTTTGAAACAGTTGAAAAGCAACTCACCAATGCCTTGAAAGATCTCTCCAGCTACTACAAAGAGAACCACCTGAAGCCTAATCCTTCCAAGACACAAGTGTGTGCTTTCCACCTACGTAACCGTGAAGCCAACAGGAAACTGAAAGTTACTTGGGAAGTCCAAGAGCTCGAACACTGTTTCCATCCTAAATACCTTGGTGTCACCTTAGACCGAACACTAACATATAGGAAACACTGCATGAACACCAAGCACAAAGTAGCTACACGCAATAACATCCTGCGGAAACTGACTGGCAGCGCATGGGGAGCAGACCCACAAGTAATAAGAACATCAGCCCTGGCCTTGTCTTTCTCAACTGCAGAGTATGCCTGTCCTGTTTGGCACAAGTCTGCCCATGCAAAGCAGGTGGACATAGCACTGAATGAAACATGCAGAATCATCACGGGATGCCTTAAACCTACGCCTGTTGATAAACTCTACAAGTTAGCTGGCATTGCCCCTCCTGACGTGCGAAAGGTCGAACATTGTGAAAGCCACCCACTGCATGGCTATCACCCTCCTCCCATCAGACTCAAATCAAGGAAGGGCTTCATGAGAACCACCACTCCTCTTGATGTTCCTCCAGCAACAGCAAGGGTGTCCCTCTGGGCAGCTAAACCTGGCAATTCTAACTGGATGGCCCCCCAAGAGGGTCTGCCTCCAGGGGCAAACCAAGAATGGGCAACTTGGAAGTCCCTGAAGTGGAGTGGGCAGATCAAAAGACAACTTGGCAAGGTGGCACTACCTGGAGGAATCCTCCACCTTGTGTGACTGTGGAGCTGAACAAACAACTCAGCACATGTATGCTTGCCCACAATGCCCTGCCTCATGTACGGAGGAGGAGCTGTTTAAAGCTACAGACAATGCGGTTGCTGTTGCCCGCTTTTGGTCCAAAACTATTTAGTTGCTTGTGATTTCTTTTTTTTCTTTCCATTATTTGAAATGTATTTGTTGTACAATGCTTTTGACACGAAATAAAAAAAAAAAGCATGCCATTCTTGAACATGATTAAAAATCTCGACTTGGGCAAAGGCTCTTTGGATTTCTGTAGTAGGTAACATAATCAATGATGGCTGCAATTCTACATCATGATCTATGTTGCATAACTTAGCTATGTAGCAGAGGTGCTAAGGAAACATCTCAGTTAGCTGTGAAGATGCATATTGTGCCATCACTAGGATGCCAATGCCCACTGGCACTACCTAGCCAATGTTAAAGAGGCCAAAGTGCACTAGTGTCCAACGTTCATAAATTCACATTGGATATTGGTCCCACTGGTTACTTTGTTGGCTTTCCTACATAGTAATGCTACAGTATTGCATTCTGACTACTACTACTACTACTACTACTACTACTACTACTAATAATAATAATAATAATAATAATAATAATAATTCATTATTCACTTTTGGAAGAACCTGCAAATACTTTTGCTTTTAATGTTGCATCTCTGTAGGGGGCTCATGAGAAAGGAAGAGGTGGCGGGTGCTTATTCTGATTTATTTCTGGCTCCTTTGTGGAATAGTGTTCCACAGCATGCTTTCCACTTACATACATTTAGGGACTTAACGGCTCTCTATGGCAAGAGCCTAAACCCTGGTGATATTTTGTCAAGAAACAAAGCAGCCTGGCTTAAGCATAAAATCAGGTGTGTGCATGTGTGTGTTTTCTTCAGCTATATTTATCCTCTATCTAGGGATTTTTTCCTTCAGGTACAAAGAGCCGAATGTGATTAATGGCTCTTTTCAAGGAAAAACACCCTTCACCCTTCGTGTGGGCAGCAAGAAAAGGGAGGATTCCTCACAGGCATCTTTTTAAAATTCTTGAGTGGGAGGAAGGCTGCCGGCAGCCGGCTGGGTGGGCTACAGAACTTTACTGCCTCTGGAGATGGAGCTGCTGATTTATTCCAGCTTCCATGATTTAAATGAGTTTTGTTTAAACAGGTTAATGCAGTTCATCTTCTAGCTCATGCTTAAGTCGATGCTATTAGACTTTCAGCCAAGTTTACCTGGTGTGTTTTTTTCCAAGAATTATCAGCAAGAGGACATGATAAACGTGAACATATATTTTCATTGTTCTAAGGAAAAGGAGGAATGATATATCTTAATGAGCCCTTGAAATGAATTTACACATGAATCCAGGGCACTTAAATCTAGAGTTCTGTATACAGGAGTGCCATTCCCTTTCTCACTCAAACACAAGTGTCAAAAAGGTTTCTATCCACTCTAACACATATGAATAATGACTCACTGGAAACCACCAAGGGAGGTGGTATATGCTAGGAAAACTATTAAAATGCTCTAACATGAGCTTCAGAGACATAAGCCCTGCTTTTCTGGGTCCTTTGAGCTATTGGGAACAAGACCACAATATGTTTCCTAGCAGTGCCCTGTTCTGTAACACACTGTCATTTGAACTTGTTTGGTTGTGGCAACATCAGTCACATCTTGCAGCAGAGAGTAGCTCTAATATGTATTGATGTCCAAGGGTTATAACAAACATAATATAAACAATAATATTATCTATAATGCATTACTTTGAGGAATGACATAATAATAAATATGGTCATTTAACAAGCTAACTGACAACATTGATAATATTTCTTTATGGAACAAAAAAAATTACTGTATATACTCATGGCTAGGTCGACCTCATATATAAGTCAAGGGTAGGTTTTGGGGACAAAATTATGGATTTTGATATGACTCATGGATAAATTAAAGGTTATTGCATGGAGAGTAAAAAGCAACAATGCTGACTCAAAGAGTCAGTTGCTGTCGGCTTCCACTTTTTTGATTCCCTACCCAGGCATTCAAAAACACCAGAAATGGTGTAATGGCCAAGAGAATAGAGGAGTCTGATGCTTTTATTAGCTTCTCAAAGGACAGATTAAGCTCTTGCCTTTCACCACTTTACTCAGAGAAAGGGATGGTTCCTTTTTTTGAGAAGAGCTACGTTACAATATTCACACTGAGGATTTTTGGGCTGATTTTTTGACTAAAACTTCTAGACTTGTACATGAGTATATAGCAGGCATGGGCAAATGTTGGCCCTCCAGGTATTTTGGACTTCAACTCCCACAATTCCTAACAGCCGATAAGCTGTTAGGAACTATTGGAGTTGAAGTCCAAAACACCTGGAGGGCCAAAGTTTGCCCATGCCTGCTATACAGGGTATGTGTGGTTCACACATACACAAACCTTTTTTGTTCAAATACTTTGTGAGGTCACTTTGAGTTGCTGCCGGCACAAGGGTTTGACTCATTGAGCCATTGGGGGCTCCTTTCCTTTATGTTAATTAAATAAATTTATTTATTTATTTATTTTGAATCAGTTTGCACTAAGTAACACAATGAGTTACTCCTTAAAAGTTTACTTTCCAGGCTTTATGCGATCCATGTTCTGATCTTCTAATTTAGCAGGTGCTTGAAGAGAATGAAGAAATTTAATTTTATTCCTTTTTATGAAATTCAAAGAAAGTGTTACCTGATTTAAGCTGTGAGTCAGAAAGTCACAGTTTCAAATATAAATCCAGCTATTATTTGGGTCTTTGCCAGTTCATCGTTCTTGCTTTTTCCGGCAACTCATCTGCAGCAAAGAAATGTTAATACAGTACCTCTAAACCCAAACAGATTCTGTTGAAGATTTGTCAGAAGTATACTTTTAAAAAGTGCTTGTAATTTTTTAAACAAAGGATGTACATTGACAATCAATGTACCCTAGTAGACAACAATAACAGTGACAGTGGAATACTGAATTTATTATGGACAGCAGGTAGCTGCCAGTTGATATGAAGGCATTATGATGGAATTAGTGGTTCACAATTAACTCTTGTATACGTCTGACTATCCTTTATTTGAAATGCTTAAGACCAGAAACATTTTCAATTTTGGATTTTTTTGGGGGGGGGGATTTTGGAATACTTGCATATACATAATGAGATATCTTGGAAATGGGACCCAAGTCTAAGCACAGAATTCATTTTCGTTTCAGTTTGTGTATATTTGTACCATTAGTGATCCAGCACAGGTTTCCATACCATTCACATGTCCCAGTGTAGTAGGTATAGTCCCACTTAATATATACTTTTAAAATGTCCCAGCTTTTAAAATGTCTCCTTCTTCTCATTTTCTCCTTTGTCCTCAGCTTATTCCAGTTTTTACACTCAATTAAACTGGGGAGGGGGGAGGGAGTAGGGAGAAATAAGCAGGAAGGAGTGGAGCCTTGCCTTTCCCAGGCAAAAGCAAACTGCTGCAGCCCCTCTTAACTTGTATGTTCTTCCTTGTTAATTAGTTTACCATCTTGATCACATGCTGATATTGCTTGATCACACATGTTCCAGTTTTCATCTGTGAAAGATTGGAGGGTATGGTACAGGCATGGGCAAACTTTGGCCCTCCAGGTGTTTTGGACTTCAAGTCCTACTGGCTGTTAGGAATTGTGAGAGTTGAAGTCCAAAACACCTGGAGGGCCAAGGTTGGCCATGTCTGACCGCAATGACATGGGCTGGTAACTGGTCTCAGAAAGTAGGAAGACTTCAGAGGTAGGAACTCTGTCCTTACACCTGAACCAAAGGGAAGATTTTAGTAGAATTAAGCCTTCCAAAGACAGCACCAGGTTCAGGAAGATTAGGGTTTATTATGCATGGCTACTGAGAGACGGTTGAACCCTCTACTCTTTAAGTTAGTCCTGGATCACAGGAGGAACTTAAAAGTGAATTCAGTGTACAAGATAATAGCTTCCTTGCAGTGACAATAATGTTCGGTAAGGTGTTCATAAAAATGACTAGCATTCAGTATTGCAGTTTATTTATAACCAAGATTTATGGATCATGTTATCTGTATTCAGTATGAAAAAGGATCATGTAGTACCTTAGAGACTGAGAGAATGATTCCATAGCATTGAGCCATGACAGTTGAATGTTGTCAAATAGCATTAATTTCATAGTGTAGATGCACCCTATGTCTTCTTCCACAGATATTTTCAATAAGTACATCAGAACATGGACCTTGAGAAGCTTTGGGGACCGTCTGTCAGTGTATACCAAAGGAAATTGTACTATTAGATCCCTAGTCGTCCCATTTCAAGTTCCGTCTTCCCATCACATATTTCTCTCTTCAGGTTTTTGCCTGTGGTTGCCCGCATACGGCACCATCACACTGGGATTTTTTTTCTCTTCCCTGTCCATATTACTTTTTCTTAATCAGGGAAAACTTCAATATCCGAAAACCGAGAGATCCCTTGCTCTCCCCAAAGCCCAAAACACCAGAAAGAAACTCTTATTTCCATGGGAGAAAATTGCCCTCTCAAAAGCCTTGCAGACCAGAGGAGATGAGACACCATTTTAAAAAGCCTTCTTTTCAGTGGGATTCCTTGCCCTCTCCAAAGCCTCACATATCAGAGGAGGTGATGTTTCTTCCCATGTCACAGTTTTAAATCACTCTTTTCAATGGGATCTTCCTCTCTTCTCTTTGAATTTCTCCCCTTGAGTAGATGAGCAGAAATTCCACTTGTAACACTTCTTTCAACTGAATCTTCTCACCACATTAAACGCTCCTTTCAATTTGGTAATCTCTCCCTAGAGGAGATCAGCACATTTAAAAAACAATTATTTAAATAAGACCCGCACTGTCTTTAAACCATTTTAAACAACAGAAGGATCATGGAGGGGCACTTCATAAAATGGAGTGTAATGGAGAAATCCACCACTTCCTATGGAGCCTAGATTACTATTAAGGAGAAAATGCAATGACAGCAAAGTGGTGAGAAATGCCCATTCCTCCACATCACTGAAACAATTCAACACAGGCAAATATTTCAGATCCCATCACATGGGGCTCAGAACACAATTACTTGCCTGTGGTTCTGAACTCCCTCATTTCAACACACTTCAGCTCCATTTCAAGGATGAATGACAACGGATGATGGCTGGAAGTTGGCAAACATCATGTGATGGGCTTTGTTCCTCCTTGTCCCTTAAATGGAGATGAGGTATCCTATGACAAGGAAAATGTTCCATGTGATGAGGTCATAAAACAATGTTGTCTTATTGTTACCTTATGTAAATGCCATGCATTTAAGCCAGTAGCTTGATCAGTCAAAGGAGGTCTATTTAGCTTCTGGTTGGGTTGAAGGGAACAGGATGTTTCCAACCTCTTCCCACTAGTTTCCTTGCAGTGTTGAGAAACAGAGCTAAGGAAAAGTCCTCATTCTTGGTAGCAACAGTGAGATTTATTAAAGTCATCACATTTGGTGACAGCAGAGATCAGAGCCTCTCACCTGATAGAAAAGCAATGGCTTAAGTTGTAAATTCTCACAGAAATATCCTCATCTTGGCAACCTGACTGGAAACTCAAAGAACCTTCTTTGCCAAATCCAGCTGTTGGCTTTTGTGTTGGGTTGGGAGAACTGGACAAGGAGTGTTACTTGGTTATGCAAACATAAATAAATAGCCAACCCAGCAAATGAGCAAATATTGATTTATCTTTTAAAATCCTATTTTTTAAATCTGGTGCACTAGTATATTGCACTACAATGTGCTGGTGAACTGGGCAGAAGATATAATAAGCGTTGTTACATTAGTGACAGTGAAATTCAAAAGATAAGGAATTTGAGTGAATTTGTAATGCAAAGGGAGATAGGCTGCCAGCCAGAATCCACAATTTAGAAATGCCTGATGGTAGGTTGCAAGTTCACCACATTTGGTGACTTAGCAGTGAGGTTTTAGAAAGACAAATACTGTACAGATTTCATAGGCCGTGTTATTAAGATTACTCGGATAATGTATGTGAAATCTTCTGAATAACTGGATAGTACTAGAAGGCATTTTCTGGTCCAATAGATATTATGCCCAGTTTCAGTCCCTATTTACCAGCTTCATAACAGCACTGAGTTCATTTTGGCTATGTACTAAAGAAGAAAAAGAAGACTTAAGAAAAAGATGCTTTTATATCTGCTAACAGGGCCAAATGATGCTGGAATAGATGTGTTGTTATATTTAATGAGAACATAACCAAATATAGGTAAGAGTACAAGTTTATGCCTATTTTATGGTGGTGATGTCAGGAAAGAAACAATAATTCTCTGTCACTGTAGAATCTGTATGGCATAATCCAGCACTTGTAGTATAATTTGGTGACTGCTTTCTCTAGGATGAGGAAGGTACAAGGCAAATAGTTTTCCGGAGAGTCCTTCTCTCAGGGAGCCTGCCTCATGCCAACATTTTTATCCTTTCAGTGTCAAAGACACTGTTATTCTCCCAACCTTTTAATAGCACAATCCTATACCTGTCTTCTTCTAAGAAAGAAGCAGTTAGCTTCGTGCAGGACAAGTACAACCTGGTTCTCAAGGGATGTTGTGTTTCTGTTGCTTCTGGAGTTGAAATGTTATTACCTGTTGAAATGTTATTGCCTTTTGTCTCTGGTTCCCACATGGCCAAAAAGGAGAGTTACCTTTGCCCACACTTAAATCTCTCCAGAACAACTGAACCACAACAGAAACAACATATGATATAAAATGTAGGCCTGTGACCCTACCAATGTCACTTTTTCATGTATGATTTTTCAAAATAACATCTTTTGGCTGACAAAGAAGGTAGTAGAACTTCAAAAGCTTGCAAGATGTATTTTGTGCATTTATAACTCTTTGTGGATTTTTGTTTTCTGAAGTAGGTTTTGCTCAATGAGGCATGAAATCACAAGTTAGTGAGGCTAAAATTGCAATCTTATCTTTCTTTATATTCAGGTCATGAAATTCTCCAATTCCTTGGGATTTCAAGGCAAAAACCCGAGACTTAGAAGGGAATCTTTTGTGATGTCACAAGGACATTCCTTTGTGATATTAGAGGCTGACAAGGAGTGGGCTAAGTCATTTCAGAAAGAGATATGAGAAGAATAAAAACCAGCTAAACAAAGAACAGGGTTACCTGTAGCCATTTCCAATGGAAGATCACAAAACATCCCAATTAGGACTCACATTCTGTATAGATTTACTTAAAACACACATGACACATGGTCGTTTTTCTAGACTGTATGTTATTGTTAAGACTTCTGGAAGACTCAATGGACACCTTGCAGGGAGAGTTTTTCTCCCCTGAAAATTCTCCACGATGTCTGCCAGAGCAGTAGTAATAAAGATATTCATGAGTTGTGGCACTGCAGTGGCTCTCTAATCCTCTGCTTTGGTACAAATTGCACAAAAGCACAAACATAAAATCCCTTTTTCTCATTGTTTTCCCTTGCTTTTGGCCTTTTCATGCACTGATCTGTGTGCAGTTGTATTGCTTATATAAACACCTTCATTCTGAGCTACAATGCCAGTTAGGAGAGTGCTAAAATGGGTCCCCAAGCCTTATGGTAAGCTTACACACACCAACCATCAGGTTTTCTTCACAGTTTTGCTCAGCCAGAAAGTTGCCATAATGCTTACAAACACAGCAGTTCTATGACAGTTCACAGCCAGCTCTGGTGTAGGGAAAGCAAGGAGTTAAAGGAGTATAGAAATGTTTCCATCTTGTTGTTCGCCCCAAAGCACTTTATAACTATATTACTGCACTTTAGTTCAAATGTCCCCGCTACACCATCCCCCTCCATCAACCTGGTGGTTCATTTCATTTTATTTTGTTTTGCGCATGTTATGCTTTTAATGAGTTTTTATGATTTATGTAATGTATTGTTTTTATAATGTTGATTTTACTGTATTTTATTTATTGTAATATGTCTTAATTGTTGTACTTGTTTTATTTTCGGGCCTTTGTCCCGTGTTAGTCGGCCTGAGTCCCTGATGGTGGCAGGATAGTGGCAGGATAGAAAAATAAAGTTACTTACTTACTATAGTAATGCAGTCATATGGAGACTATTTCAGCAAACACATACACTACAAGTCAACTATGTAAGTCAACTATGTTATACTTTCTCTACTATCCATCTGATTAGTCCACCAGTAGGCATTCATAGTTGAACTCTACTTCATTAGTGTTTACTATTTACAGATAGTGCTTAACATGTAGAAGAAGAAGCAAGGGAATGTTAGAACTGATTGATTGGTGATTTGTTGGTTGGTTTGTATCATCATTACCATCAAGTGAAAACATGGGCATCCTAATGTGATGTGAAGATGTTTCAAGGGTAGCCGCCACACAAAAGTCACAAATGTTCATGGGTTAATTTTAATACCATTGCCCAGTAATTCACAATGACTCCAGATTTCCCATACTAACAAGATACCAATTTCAAGATTTAAAAACTTTACAGCCTGGTTTGTGCAAATTAGAGCCTGACGAGAACCATTCATGCAAAGTTTAGGAATCTGTCACAGTGGGTGTGAGCTTCCCTTGGTGAACTAAATGGTCCATGCTGTGCTACAAAGATTCAGAAATGACATTATTATCAGTATCTGACCAAAGGCATGAATCACCCAGCTTAATAATGTGTGCTTTCACTAACTCACCTTGGGAGATGAATTGGCTGAGTTTGATTTGCTTCTTTTCATCTCTTTCACTTTGCCTTGTGGTTTTATTACTATGATATCTTTTTTAAATGTTTCAGAATCTCTTGCTGAATATGATAACTTATGAGTTAGGTCTCTTTCTCTGTTTTTCTTGGGAAGCTGATGCAGAATCACACCACTGTGTGGTGGCCTAAGTTAGAAAGAACTATGAAACTAGTTTGAAGAGCCCATACTAACATTATTATTATGTTGGCATTGTGTTAGTGATGTATACAAAGGTAAGTTCACCTTAGTTTGTACATGTATTTGTTTACTTGAGGTATATGTTGATATTTTCTTCCTTTCTCTGTCATCTCCTAAGCCACCCCCAGCCTTCCATTGCAGCACAGTGATAGCCCCATCCAGCCATTACTTTGCTGATGGAGAACAGGAGGATAATTGGAGAAGCATTTGACTCTATTCCCACAGTCAGACGCAGACCAATGACATCATCTGCTTAGACCTCTACAGGCTCTCAGTAAATGTTGCAGAAGTTGTTCCCCATCTGCTTCTGACTATGGCAACATGGCCAGATGTTTCTTCTGTCACCGCTCTACCATTATTATTTTTTTTACAAACAATTGAATATATCAAAGTGGGGGATCGCCATACACCAGTTATTTCTGGGGGTCTTGATGGGGAGCTGCAGTGGAGTTCTGCATGCTGAACTTTTATTCGACATATGTAGGATCTTGACCAATGATTTTTATAAAAAAAATATTTCTATACCTCTCATTGTATTGTTAAGAATAAAAGTAGAACAATAGCAGTAGAAAAGTGAATAGAGAATAAATAAAATAAAAGTTAAAGCATAATAAAACAAAAACATTTACACTTATCTGTAGAAAAGGCAGCAGGCAGTTTTTGAATTTCTCTCAAAAAAGGACAACCACAATACAGAAAAGGGTACAGAAAAGGCCATATTCCTGGTAGAGGCAAATGAATGTTTCTTGTGCAGTGGAGTTCCAAACATGGCATTTTGGATTACTTATATAGAAAATATTTTCTCTAATCAGGGTGTAAGTTATTTGAAAACTGCTGGTTTGAAATGGCTTTCAAAACAGACTAGCAGCCAGTGCAGATATTTCAAAACAGATAATCAATGAACATACTAAGTCATGATTACTGATAAACAGCATGTTGCATTCTACACCAGGTGAATTTTCCAGACTATATTAAATGGTAATCTTGTGCACAACATTAAAGTCTCTAATCAAATGTCACTAAAGTGTGGATGAGATTCTCTCAACAATAGTTAGTAAACAAAACAAATCTGATCAGAGGCATTCAGGTCTACCTGGAAATCAAGGAAAGATGCAAAGTTAAATAGCACCCCTGTAAAAACTAGGTTTTTACCAGGAAGTGTGACTCAATCAATGCTGCCTCCACCTTCTCTATATTAGATTCACATGTATCCCCACTCTTCCCCATGTCCCCCACTAATTTCAAGCTGTGTGTTTAAAGTGCTTCAGTATTTTTAAAATTGTGTTTATTTCTATGTAATACATCAATATTGTAACCATTCATAAGTTAGAGACTGGGAAACATTTCATGCTAAGGTTGTAATATGGTTGTAATTCTGTTGGTGAGATACACGTAATGTCAAATTACACTTGCATATGCTTTTTAGTGATCACTGTGGAAGAATATATCCACATCTCCATGTAACAATTCTCTGTCTCTGGAAGCTGTATTTCTCCTGCTGGACTTCTGCAACAGAGTATTTAGTGGTTGGGGACACTGGGAGACCAGCCTGGTATTACATTTTGGCATTCCTGTACTTGGGCAAATGATGAAGGCATCTTCAGGTATCTCTCTGTAGTCCTCCCAATGGCTGGATTACATTGTCTTTGCATGCCTGGCTGCAGGAAATTAGAATCACAGAATCATAGAGTTGGAAGACACCACATGGGCCATCCAACCCCCTGCCATGCAGGAAAAGCACCATCAAAGTACCCTTGATAGATGACCCTCCTTCTTATTGTTTAGGAAACAATTTAAGACTTTGTTGTTCAAGCAGGCATTTGATGAATGACAGAAATCTGGAAATATGGAAGTAGCTAAAGATAGTCCGGGACTGATGCAAGGTCTAAAGGTTTTATGTTGGGTCTGTGATTGTCGTAATAGTTTTATAGTTTTAATGGTTTTAATCTATTGTTATATCATGTTGACTTGATATGAGATGTTTTATACATTTGAGGCATTGAATTTTACCACTGACTATGTTGTGAACTGCTTGGAGTCCCCCCAGTGGTGAGAAAAGCAGTATATAAACAATAAATAAATAAATCCAGCCTCTGTTTAAAAGCCTCCATGGAAGGAGCTCCCACCATACTCCGAGTCAGAGAGTTCCAGTGCTGAACAGCTTTTACATTCAGGAAGTTCTTCCCAATGTTCAGGTGGAATCACCTTTCCTGTAATTTGAACCCATTGCTCCGCGTCCTAGTTGTCAGGACAGCAGAAAACAAGCATGCTCCCTCTTCCTTATAACATCATTTCACATATTTATACATGGTTTTCATTTCTCCTCTCAACCTTCTCTTCTGCAGGTTAAATATACCCAGCTCTTTAAAATACTCCTTATGCGGTATGGTCTCAACATTTTTGATCATTTTAGTTGCCCTCTTCTGGACACCTTCCAACTTCTCAATATCTCTTTTAATTTTCAGTGCCTAGAACAGGACACAGTATTTAAAGTGA